>NC_136414.1:171426312-172626312 GCF_051521515.1 Lactuca serriola
ACAAGGAAGGCTACCCCTGGGTAAAAGTACTAATCCGTCTATCTACTTACTCTCTAACTAAGAGAATGTTATTTACTGAGAGAAGTAGTACGGATTGTTGCTGTCTTCTTTTTGGCGGTGAGGACTGAACTTTCACTTTCTTACTTGAAGTCATAGCTTTTTCTCTTTTTATCTTTTGAGAGCTGTATGTAACTACAGTTCTTTATGGGCTGGGGAAATCTCCTAAATTACAAGAGAGGAAGATAGAGTTAGCATTGATTGGGAAGGAAGGAACTAGTAATCCATTTAAGAGGACTTTACCCGGGAAGGAACTTACTTTTTCTAACTCGGAATGAATTGGAAGTGCGAGATGCACTAATCGGAAAGAGACTCTCTCTTGACCTGACTTTCCCTATTGGCTTTGACTGCGGTAAGTAATTCACTCAAACCGATTCCATTTATGGAGGGTGGGAAAACTCTTTCTTTTATCAGGATGAAAGGCTTAGCCGCCTGACTCACTCCGGATAGAAAGATTGAGGGGGTCAGACACGGCGGAGACGGCACATTGAATATGGGATTGAGACTACGACTGGAATGGAATTGCTCCGTTGATAGATCCAGATTCGCATCCGCCCATCTAAGAGATTTCTTCGTGCCGGGTCGTGAGCTATGTGGAGCGATCAAAAAAATGGGATCTATTGGGCTTTCACCTGCACTGCCTTCGCCTAGGACATTAGAAAGGGCTTGCTGCTGGTTCGGAACTCCCCTATCTATTTGAATTGATTTACAGCGCCTATTTTCAAGCGGAATTGCTTCTCTTAACTTGAAAGAGGGTCTCTCCTGTCCGGCTCGATATGAACAAGGTAGGCTGGTAGGCTTCTATCCGACTATTAGTACATGCAGTTCTCCCCTTAGCCTTAGGGCAGGCAGGAAAGAAATTAACAGCTTCTAAAGAAAAGAGGACGACTTAAGACAGCAAGAACGGGCAAAAGAAGTAAGTCACTTGCAAGCCCGAAAAGAAATCGATGAATGTGTCCCGACCAAGCAACGAAGAAGCGCTAGCAGATGAGATTGGACCTATATAGACTAGGGGAAAGACAGTCTTGGGGGTCCCCAAAACAGAGTGAGAACTAGCCCTTTGAGGAGCTCTCTAAGCTGTCTAACTCTCTATTAGCATATGCAGAGGGAAACCAGGTTCAATAGCCGGATAGAGTAAGAAAACAACTAAATAGAAATGAGTACTTGCTACGGGAGTAAAGAGTTTCAAGAAAAAATATCCTTAATGCGACTGCGGGAAGGCTGTTCCTGCTACATTTCGCTGGGGAAGAAAGAAGGAATTGAGTCCTTTCACATTATCACGGAAAAAGGGGATTGCCTATTAGTCAATTTTGACTGGAAAAAGACCCGGAACCCCATACCCTCTCATTCACTTACTATAGGCCGAGGAGCGTAGATTCATCTTACTTTTTATAAATGGAAAAAGAGACATAAGTCACGCATTCGAGCAAGAGCCTTTGCCTTTCTTCGCTATGTAAATAGAGGGCCGGAGGAAGAAGTGCCAGAACCTCAACAAAAGAATTAAGGTGATAGAGTCTTACAGGAGACGCTAGGCTTCAGAATTGAATGGAATGATTCCTCTCCCTTGGTTGCCTTCACTGCCCGTGAATCCCTTCTCTTTTTCTATTCCAGTAGTCTTATGCGGTCTGGTCTGTCCATTAGTTGCTTAACTCATAGTAGTTAGGAGGTTGTTGTCCTAATGAGTGTAGCGGAGTGCTCCCTATCCTATTACTCATCTATAGGGCTATCACCCTAGCTTTCCCTGTCTCTGCCTTTCTTTCCTAGTCCTGAGTTTTTCTTCTTGACTATTGCGGGTTTGACACTATTCAATACTAAATATCTACTCGTGGAGGGAGGGGAGGCAATAGATTCATCTTAGGCGGTAAGCGAAGGAACTGTAGGGCTTAGGGCAGCCTCGGATTTTTCTTCAATAGGCTCTAGGGGAGGTGAGAAGAGAGCCAATAGCTATTATAGAAGGACTTAACAATTCATGGCATGAATTAGAGTTGAAGGAAGAAAGACATGAAATGCTAGAAAGATGGAATCTATGAATGAGCTCTTTCGTCTAAGCCTAGAACTAGGCAAGAGCAAGGAATGGACTTTAAGTGAGTGAAAACCGGAAGGAGGGGACAAAGGTCAGTTCTATAAGGCAAGAAAGCAAGATCAGAAGAAGGAGCAATGCAGAATAACTAAGCATGACAAGGAGAGGATAGCTAGACTTTCAAAGACAGTAGCAATGGCAAGGAGACTAATCCCGATATTCTTTCCCGGAGGATTCTATTGATCCAAGACCTGTATGTAGACCTGGGCCTCCTCCGCTTTCAGTTAAGGCCAGAAAGAATTATCTTACCTTTATCTTCTGTCAGTCTTTGAAGTTTCCTTTCTTTGAAAACCAAGGATGAAGCTAGAATGTGGAGTACGGACTTATCATGCTTCCCAATTCCACTAGCATAAAAGAGTTTATTCAACTCCTGAGAGATTCTAGAGTTCCTGAGCTACCCCAATTTGATGAGAATGAGGGAAGAAGTCCTTAGCTATTCCTTTGGCCTATAATAAGAAAGGTCCATCAAGACTCAGAAATTACCCTCGATCTTTTCAATCCCTCTAGTAGAGAATTCTTAGCCTTCGTCTTAGAAACTGAGCTCTCACAAAGCAAGTCATTACTTATTGTTTACACACACTTTCTATTTGACTTAGCCTACTTCTTTCTCATTAGATCAATTAGGCAGGGGAAGACTCTGTGTACTAACTTTCTCTTCTTTCTTCTTCTTTGAAATCCCTTGCCACTTCCCTTCTTTGCAAGCACGTACCTGTCTTTGCTTTGCACAAGAGATCCCCCTACTCTTCACACCCCTCTAGTCCTGATCTTGCTTATGCATTACTTGGGAAGGATTGCCCTCTCCCTTTGTTGGGGGCTTTGGCTACCCTACCTCATTCCCTTCACAAGCCAAGGACAAGATGAATCTATTGCCCTGCCTCCAAGAGAAGAAATGGCACCAATCGATTCAATAGAAGGCATTAAGCAGACAGAGCGAGAAGAGAGGATATCCTTTATCCTGTTGCAGCTTTCATGAAGGCTTTCATTGAAGAATCGAAAGAATCTACGTTATTCTATACATTGAAATGTACACCTAATGCCCGGACTGAATCTAAGTTATTCTATACATTGATTATAAAGTGACTTACGAGTCGGAATGGTCGGGCATAATGAGTGTAGCTCAGTGCTCCCTCTCCTTAACAGTCGAGCTCTTTCTTTCCTTTCAAGAAGCACGAGTGGAACGGTCAAACCGTTAAGTCAACAGGTTGAGAAAGAGATTGATCGTCACATACGACATTGCCCCAGAATGAGATTAGTCGTCATATACGAGATTAGACTTAGTCCGTTGTTGTTTGATCTTTTACTCGGACAAGTGCTACAACCGTCGAGCTGAGGAGCGAGACTAAGGTCGACCGTTAGGGAGACTAAAGCGGGAGGCTAAAACGAATGCTTTCAGTATGCCGCGAGTGGCTTTAAGAAGGTGTTATGCTGGACACATTAAGGACTAAATTCATCCAGGTCCTGGTAGTTACACGGGAAAGCTTTCAGGCTTACTGCTCTACTGGTTTCAACACAACCTATTCTTATTATATATATATATATATATATATATATATATATATATATTAAAACTTTGTTCCCTTATGAATAGTAAACTTGCATGTTTTTTATTAACTTTGTCCCACACTTTTGGTCATTTCACACAACAAGAAATATAAGTATTAGAGGCGACAATATTAGAGACGACATGACTTATTAGCGACAACATGTGACAACACGCGCATATGGTGTCGCTAAAAGTTTCCTGTCGCCGCTAATGCATCGTCTCTAATAGCACACGTCGACGACCCGTGTACTTTCATCTAGAATCAATTTTGGCCGTTCACTTTTCCTCTGATCGAATGGACAGGGTTCCTCTATACGAATGAAATAGCGACGACCCTAATAGAGACGCGGTAGTCGTCGCTACTAGTCACCAAAAAAGACGCGGGACTCGTTCCCTCCAACATGTCGCCCCAATTCCTAACCCGTCGTCGCTAAAGGGATCGCCCCTTTTCCTCCAGCATCGTGTCTCAGAACAGGTGACAACCCCATTTCATTCCTAATCCTACTCTCGGCGATTTTTCAGCGATTTACCACCACAACACCTCCTCCATTCGATTTTTCATGCAACCACCACCACAAAACCTCTCCTTTCTCCTTTCCACTTCACTCCTCCTCTCCCCCACTAGATTAGCCCGTTTTTCCAGCTATGATAAGTTTTCCGGCGAGAAAACTTGCTTTTCTCTGGCATCTGCAGTGAAGGTATGTGCTCCTTTTCCTCGTTTCTATTTCAATTTGTTTTCTGTAACAAACTTGTATGGTAATTTGGTATTTTGGTGGTTTGATAGCTTCTTCTCCGGTGAAACCCACTCATCTCCGGCGACATCACTTTTTCTCCGGGACATCGGTTTTGATAAAGACATATGGACAGACGTTTCTGAAGCCGAAATGGTTGGATTGTTGCAGTATCTTTCGGTAAATTATTTAAAAAGTTATATATTTAATATTTTTAATTTTTATTTATTTTTAATTACTCTATTTTTTTTTCTCGAGATGGTTTGATTTTGACGTGATTACAAATCATCCCATGACTTCAACTTATTGGACGTCACTGAACAATCGAATATGTGCGCGGTATAGAGGCCGCCAAAATATTGCAAAAAATTGTTTTATTGATTTTGCAAGGGATGTGGAGACAGCAAGGGCTCGAGCCCCTATGGGTATGGATCATCAGCGTTGGAATGCTGCTATTGACAATTTCTTAACAGAAATACATCAAAAATGATCCGCTGGAAACAAAGAATACCGGAAGAAGCAAGTAGTGAAGAATCGTGGAGGGACGTGCAGCTACGGTAGTGCTTGTTTCAAGAAAGTAAGTTACAATAATGCTTATTCAGTTATAACATATTTTTTAATGTTTATTCAAATATAACATATTTTGTAATGTTAAATAGAATTTGAATGAACTTGAAGTATTTTATCGTGTGCATGTGAATAAAAAAGGAGAATTTGTTTATCCTTTGGTTGAAGAGCAATATGTAACTTATTATTATTTAGAAATGAAGTAGATTGTTGATTTTTTTGTGTTATTTTTAACGTATATTAACAATCTTTGTGAAATACAGAATACCTTAGTTGTTGAGGTTGCTCTACAAACTCATCACATAGCCGATTCTGGTGGTGATCCAGACACCATTGATTGGATCACAATATTTGATAAAGGTGTTGGGTACACGAAGGGGGCATGTGAGAGGCATTGGGCTTAAAGCTTCTTCAACTGTGGGTACAAGTGTTCAATCCCAATGGCAGTCACAGTCACAAGCACCGCAACCAACACAGGTACTTGTTAAATTCTTACAGAATTTGATAGCTTTGTTATATTGTTAAGAACTTGATGTATTTGTAGTAATTTTTGGTAGCTCGGTAGTTTGTTAATTTGTTAAAGACTTGATTGATTTGGCCGTTTAATAGTTTGGTAAATTTTTAACGACTTAATTCATTTGATGCTTTGATGGTTTGCTAGTTTGTTGAATTGTTAACGACTTAATGTGTTTGTGACTTAATTATAGGATGTTGATGTGAATGCTTTTCTTCAAAACCTGGCATTTGTGTCGGCTATTGGAGATATTATCCGCTCCTTTAAAAACGAAGTCAACAACAACGAGGAAAACAATGATGGGGAAGATGAAGACAAAGACACACAATATTTCTTGTTTTATGTTATGGATGATGTTATTTTGGATTTATTAGATAGTTTATGGATTATATATTAGATATTTATTTGGGATTTATTAGATATATAACAAATGATGTTATGTTTTATGTTTTATGTAATGTGGTATGTATATATTTATGTATTTTTGTCAAATCTACATTTTATAATATACATAAACTAATATTATAAAAAATATGTTTAAAAAAAAACAATACCAGCGACACCTTTAGGGATGACGTGCACTAATTGCGACGACATATAACTCTGTTGAAGGATTGCCGGAAGAACTCCGGCGGTGGCCGGAATCTCAATAGAGACGACGTCAATAACGACGACACATGAGTATTATTATAGACGACACTTATTAGAGATGACAACATTTGCGACGACGAACGAGTTTAGCTGCGAGGTAATTGCGACGACCCTTTAGAAACGACACGTCGTCGCTAAAGATATTAGCGACAACAAGAGGTCATCAATTGCGACGACTTATGCCGCCGCTAAAGGCTACAGTTTTGTTGTGTCAATCAAACTTTTTTATAATTTTTAGGAATCTTTTTAATATTTAAAGTTTGACCACAAAACTTTAAGGAATTCAACTTTGGTCAATTTTCTACAAACTTGTTAATTCCAACCCTTTTAATTCTTTAACCATTTTGACATTTTTGGTCTTTACAATCAAAACTTCTATATTTTTTTATAAAAAACACAAAAAACTGCCCGGAACAAAACCCGGATTTTTCCGAAGTTAAATAAAAAAATGAATCGGATAATAATCATTAAAAGTTAAGTAAGTATATATGCACGTGCACCCACATAATCTCGAACAAAACGTACACAAAAATGAAAAAGGGAAAATAATTAAATCCGTAGGTGGATCTTACAACAAACATGTTGGTATGACTTCTGTTCGTAAGAGCCTATGTGGCCTAATCGTTGTGGAGTTGTCGTCATGGATTAAAGCTTCGAGTATATGAGGTCCAATAGAATTTTATGCATGTAGATTATATTCATTGTCTCGATTCAATCGTATCTTTAACAGAAATACCTACACCGATTGGATAGAGCAAAACATAACATAAAGGTGGAAAAAGAGAGTATTTTCCACGTGATTCATATCCATACATCCATTACACCATGTATATATTGTTTTATTTTAGGCTATACTATACATGGATTTGTACTAAGCTTTCAAATTTTATAGGGTGTTCAAGGGCGAGATTGGCTTTCCTTAAATGCCTTGGATTCTTCAGGAGACGAACAACATCTATTGCAACTGCCTCCATGCCCTTGATTACAGCATCCATGGTGGCATCCACCACCCCATCCGCTGCCACCTCCACCATAGTTTCCTCCACCACCACCGTAGTTTACACCATATTTTCCTTCATCACCATTTGCTTCTATATTTACATAAAATGCTTTGGCTTCTTCTGGTGAAGTACAACATCTGTTACATCTTCCACCATATCCTTGACAGCATCCATGGCGGCATCCACCACCCCATCCGCTGCCACCTCCACCATAGTTACCTCCACCTCCACCATAGTTTCCTCCTCCGCCACCATAGTTTACACCGTACTTCCCTTCATCACCATTTGCTTCTTTTTTTAACAAAGATGCCTTGGCTTCTTCTGGTGAGGTGCAACATCTGTTACATCTACCTCCATATCCTTGACAACATCCATGGCGGCATCCACCTCCCCATCCACTGCCACCGCCACCTCCACCTCCACCATAGTTTCCTCCTCCGCCGCCATAGTTTATCCCATACTGTCCGTCATCACCCTTAGCTTCTACCTTATGGGCGTCAACAGCTTTTTTTGATTTTGCTTGATTTTCCGCAAACGCCTTTGCTTCTTCTGGTGAGGTGCAACATCTGTTGCAACTTCCTCCATGTCCTTGATAACAGCATCCATGATGGCATCCGCCACCCCATCCGCTGCCACCTCCACCATTGTTTCCTCCGCCGCCACCATAGTTTACACCATACTTTTCTCCATCTTCTTTAGCTTCAACTTTATGCGCGTCCGCAGCTTCTTTTGCTTCAAGATAAAGTTTAAAAAAAAAAATCAATATTCTGACAACTTAATTTTAATAATGTGTCACGAGAAAGAGAAGATACGGACTCTGAGGCGTCGTCTCTTGCTTGGAAATATCGTCAGCAAAAGTGGATGAAAGGAGAACGATCACAATTAGTGCAAAAAGCAAATATGAGTTGGTCTTCATTTTCGATGTGCGTTTCTATGGGTATGGATGCCTCTATTTATACTGAATTTAGGGTTTGGATATGAAGCTTTTGCATGCTATGGATGGATGGATAGTTCAAAATTTTGGCAGGTTGATGGTCAAAGTATCATCGTGTTTTCGATTCCCACTCGGTTGTTGCAGTCGAGGATTAGGTCATTAGGTGTGCCCATGCAGTTTGTGGCATGTGTCTTGATTGACTCTGTTGAGTGACACCTGGAAGTTGAATACAGGTTTTAGTGTCGCTTTTTGCTTTTTTCTATGCTTAGTTTATCCTCATCGGCTTATATCCTTGGTCCTTTGTTTGTTTCTGCTACAAATCGGCCTGAATTCAAAGTTTACACACTGCAGAATTAAATAAAATCAGGAAAAGAACAGAATTATCCATTGGTAAAATAGATTTTATATCTTGGAAAAAGAATACCTACGGATTAGGAGTTTTTTTTTCTTTGTTTTTGTTTTTATTTTTTTAGTACGGTGATGAGTCGATCTATATTAAAATGTTTTTTCTTAGTCATTTAAGAATTTTATGATTTATTTTTTTATCTACTTTTTGAAAATGTTTTTTCTTGGTCAACAAATAAAATACTTATGATTTACTTATTTATTTATTTTTTGAAAATATTTTTTTTAGACATCAAATAAGATAATTTTTTTTATTTAATTTTTATCTATTTTTTGAAACATACGCAACTTTTTATATTGAATAAATTACTGAAATGGTTCCTATAGTTTGGTCAAAATTACATTTTTGGTCCCTAATTTTTTTTTGCATTCGGATCGTTTCTGTGGTTTGATTTTGTTGCGTTTTTCGTCCATTACATACATAAAATTAGGGACCAAACGTGCATTTTCGACCAAACCATAAGGACGAAAAACGCAACAAAATCAAACCACAAGGATGATCTGAGTGCAAAGAAAAAGTTAGGGACTAAACGTGCAATTTTGACCAAATCATAGGGACGATTTTAATAATTTACTTTTTTATATTTTAAAACTTATTTATGTAGTTATTTATTTTTTTACTAATAGCTGAAATGATGCACTTTTTATTATAGTTTTATATACATGGCTTGTTTATATGTCTTTATATTCAAATTAAGACAAAACAATGCTTCTGTGTATATATTATATGAATTTATGGCAGTTTTACAGGGCAAAATTGAAAATGACATTGTAGTCTTGTAATAGTTTTGGAATTAGTCTTACTAGTTCTTCATCTCTGACAAGACTGCACTGAATACATTAACCGGTGTTGGCCTTCTTCAGCTTGGACATATTCCTTAAAACACAATCGTCTCATTTTCATTCTTTTTCTTTCTAATTATCAGAGATCGTCATATAAACGATGATGATGAGTGTGTTTCTTGCTGTACAATCATAATTTTGGGGTCTAGGTTTTTAGACATGGATAGATTTGGGAATGGGTGTCTACGATTCGAGGAAATATACATGGTTTCTTTTCTTTTGTTGCTTTTGTATTTTTTTTTTTCACATAAATGGAATTGGCCATGTGGCAACCACATAATCTTTAACTAAGTATGTTGCAAAATAAACCGATCATATTATGTTAAAAGGACCAAATAAGTAGGCCATAACGGGACATCTTTTAGTTTTTTTCAAACCAAATAAAACTTTTTTTATGCTTTAAATACCAGGTTGTCTTTGTTGCGGAAAATCTCAGTTTAATAAAAAATTTTGAAACAAAAAATATTGTTTCAAAATACAAACACATACACACACACACAAAGGATGTCATAATTAATAGACAACATATCAATCCTAAATACCATTACATGTTTTTCTTTTTATTCACTCGACATTATGTTCACGTTCCGACAACCTTAGTAACCACAACCTACGATGCATATGATTTAAGTGGGTCGGGTTTGAGAACCTGGTGAGACACATAAGGTTTTCAATCCCATAGTATTATAATGATATAAACTATATGTAATAATCATGCAAAACAAGCCTTACCAGACAATATAGACTTATAATCCAACGTGGATATCTATAAAGCAATCTACCTATAATAACCCAACATAATCGATTCTTATAAAATCCTAACCAATGATCATCTAGAAGAATCGACTTACACGATGAATCGTATTGAGCAATGATTTGAATACACAGTTAGGAGATTCCTCGATTGTTGTTAAGTGATAAAGCAATTTAAATATTAGAGTGTTTGATAATTATGATATTCCATTTTTTTTTGAAAGCATAAATATGATATCCCATTTATTTTACATGAGTTGGTTATAAATCCATACTAACAACGTGATTCACAAGAGCGTCTAAAATAATAAAGTGTTGTCAACATACTCTAGTAGATGACTCAGATACACTCATTTGTTGTCTAATCCTGACACACCAAAATAGATGTCTTGAAAGTGGATGAATTCTACACTCCGCTTCAAACTCCCGCATAACCCCATAAAGAGAGTACTTAATATTCAACTTAATTTGAATTAAGCATCTTTATAATTGTTAGTTTATAACTCGACAAGATTAAAATATTTGTAATTAACTTCTAATATAAATTTCCTCTTTATGAAATACAATAACAATACATGGTATACATTTAGCACATAATACAAACAATAAGCATTCAATATAAATTTGATCTTTTAAGCACTAAGTACTTTTATTAAAATCATGTTCATGAAAGTAACTACATACTCATCTAATTAAAAGGTGGGTGATTTAAAATGAAGTTAGCTCTTCATAACCCTTTTCCCTTTCCTTTTAAACGACCTAAATACCAATATTACTAAGTTTTAATATTCATTTGTATTTATAAGGTTATAATAACTATTTTCCAGATTCTTCATTAATCCCAAAGAATACCAAGTTCTATGAAATATTGAATGACCAAGTAAGATCATATTGGTGATGGGTTTTAGGCATAATAAACAATCCTATGTGCTCGTACAAACCCTAATGCTTGGATCTAGGTTTCTTTATTGTACATGCTTTGAATCCAAGACTTACAAACTTAGATCTATCATATATAATTCGAAATTATCATAAAGAAAACAGATCCAAGTGTTTTACCTCTTTCAAGTAGCTTGAAATCCTTGTAATCTTCTTGATCTTAAGCTTAGAGTCACAATTATAACTCCTCTAATGGTTCACAAATCCCACAAGCAAGAAGGCAATATGAGGAAAGATGAGAGGTGCTGAAATCGGCCCTAGGGTTCTCTTAGAAGCATGCGTACGTAGCCGATTTCCATAGCCTAGGGGTCTTATTTATACTTGCAGGCTGCTAGGGTTTCAGTCTAAACCCTAATGGACAGCTTAACCACCAAGCAGCCCAATGAACCTTCTAGAATAAGGCCTTGGACGAAAATATGATGGATCCCCATCATAATTTTGTTCCCCCTTGAGTCCATAAGGTTTGCTTAGCCCAAAACTTAACTATCATACATTTGACAGTTTATACCCCTTTATTTAATTAATCTCTTTTAGTCACCAAATTAATTCCTAATTAATTTATGACCAATACTAATTAAATAAGTATGCTTTCTCCTTTAATATATTATTCTTATAATATATTAATAAACCATAATATTCTCTCTTTCTCCTTAAATTACCTTGTCAAGTTGCTTTGGTGAAGGCAACCCAAAAGGACCATGCAAAGCCGGGTCAAGTACATACCAAATATAGTTACAGGCTTAGACACTATTCCAACAGTCTCCCACTTGGATAAGTCTAGTAACTATATCTCACATATGACTTCAGAATCCGATTAGCAATCGTAGCTCTTATACTTCGCTGTCAACTCTGATCAACAACTTGTCCTTCAGATAAGGGATTGTATAATCCTTTATTATTGATATCATGCTGACAATACTCATTGTCTAACACTTGTTTCTTGATCTTTGATTTGTTTGACATAGAATTTAATTGAACACATCAACTTTATTCTGACCGGGCCCGACAAATAAGTCAAACCAAATCATCAAGTGGCCAAGATATCACTTTTATTCTCATAGAGTAAAAGGAATAGATTAACTTCGACTCATATGCATCTATTATTTACTAATTGAATCATGCACAACAATGTGTTTTATAATATCAAGTTACTGATGCGTTTACACATCATCAATGCATAACCAACCAGCAAACAACAACCATATCTCTAAGTTTTAAGACTATATGATATTATCAATTTGCGATCACGAAGTGATACCAACAAACGAGGGTTTATTCCAATGCTCAAATCAAATTCATAAGCACTCATGAACTTTGCATCAACCTTTGCTATTCCAAAAACCTTTTAGACATTCTACAAACAATTCATGATAGTCTTCATTCACATCTACTTCCAAAACATGAACGACTGTGGACCGTTTGAATAATCTTATTATTCAGGAAGTCAAAACATGCAAAATAGAAACAATAGATAAATAACCAACACAAGACAGTAAATTTATTTATAAATAACACCACTTTATTTATTCATCAAATGTCAAGTAAAAACTATCTATTACATGTTTCCTATCTAATCCAAACTTATATCATCCTTCAGCCCAATGCTCCTAGCGTGCTGCAAGTGTTTGACCCTACTCAGTCCCTTCGTAAGGGGATCTGCTGGATTTTCCTCTGATGATACCCTCTTCACAACGAGGAGTCCTTCTTCTACCTGATGTCTGATAAAATGGTATTTTATGTCTATATGTCGAGATCTACCATGATCTCTTGGTTCCTTGGTTAAGGAAAACGCTCCTTCATTATCACAGAAAATTTCAATCGGCTCCTTTATGGATGACACAACTCCAAGGTCTCCAATATAGCCTCCTTCAATGCTTCGCTTGCCGCAATGTACTCTGATTTGCACGTTGAATCAGCCACGGTCTCCTGCTTGGAACTTTTCCAAGTCACTGCTCCTCCATTTAGGGTAAAAACCCAGCCCGATTGTGATCGGTAACTATCCCGATCCGTCTGAAAACTAGTGTCACTATACCCTCATACCCTTAAGTCATCACTCCCACCGAGGACTAGAAACCATTCTTTGGTCCTTCGTAGGTACTTAAGAATATTCTTAACTACAATCCAATGAGCTCTACCAGGGTTCCCTTGATGTCTACTGACCATGCTCAAGGCGAAGGCCACATCAGGGCGAGTACAAGTCACAGCGTACATGATAGAGCCTAGTGAGGAAGTGTAAGGTACTCAAATCATATCAACTATCTCAGCCTCTATACTTGGGCTTTGAGTCTTACTCAACTTGGTATTGCTTTGGATTGGCAACTCCTCTTTCTTGGAATTTTCCATACTAAAACGCTTTAGTACCTTATCCAAGTATGTATCCTGACTATGTCCTATCAGTCTCTTTTTGCTGTTTCTTACTATCCTTATTCCCAGAATATAAGCAGCCTCTCTGAGGTCCTTCATAGCGAAAAATTTCCCAAGCCAAGACTTGACCTCCTGCAAGGTTGGGACATCGTTTCCTATGAGTAGTATGTCATCAACATACAATACGAGGAAGCTCACTATACTCCCACTGGCTTTGACATATACACAAGATTCATCTTCGCTTCGTAGAAAGCCAAACTCTTTAACTTTCTCATCAAAACAAAGATTCCATCTGCGAGATGCTTGTTTCAATCCATAAATGGATTTCTCAAGCTTACACACTCTATTTGGATTCTTCGTATCGACAAAACCCTTTGGCTGATTCATATACACATCCTCAGCCAACTTCCCATTAAGGAAAGCGGTTTTCACGTCCATCTGCCAAATTTCATAATCATGAAACGCAACTATAGAAAGCATTACCATAATAGACTTTATCTTCGTAACTGGTGAGAAGGTCTCATCATAGTCAACTCCGGGAGTTTGAGTAAAGCCCTTCACAACCAATCGCGCTTTATAAGTGTGCACATTCCCATCCATGTTCGTCTTCTTCTTGAAGATCCACTTGCACCCGACTATCTTACGATCCGGTACATTATCAACCAAGTTCAAAACTTGATTGTCGTACATGGACTAAATCTCCCTGTCCATTTGCCTCTTTCCATTTAGTAGACTCTGGGCCTGCCATGGCCTCTTTGTAGCTGCTAGGTTCGTCCAAATTCATTAGTGTTTCATCACTAATAAACATATCCCCTTCAGTAGTAATATGAAAACCATAAAACTGGGGTTGAACACTAACCCTATTAGAACGTCTAAGAGGTAAGGACTCGTCAACGGGTTCAACAGGAGTTTCCTCCTCGGGTTGAGCACCAGTGTTAGAGGTTCCTTCATCGCTTTGTTCTTGAATCTATTCAAGATCAATTTTCCTCCCACTGTCTTCTTGGCTTATCAATTCCCTTTCTCGGAACACTCCTCTTCTAGCAACGAAGACAACATTGTCATTCGGTCTATAGAAAAGATAGCCAAAAGACTTCTGTGGATAGCCGATGAAATGAAACTTCTCACTACAAGGTTCGAGCTTGTCGTGAGTCTCTCGTCTTACGAAGCCTCGCAACCCCAAACCTTAATATATGCTAATGAGGGAGCTTTCCCTGTCCACATCTCGTGAGGAGTCTTGGTAACCTTCTTGGTGGGAACTAAGTTAAGGATGTGGGCGACAGTCTCTAAGGCATACCCCCAGAAAGATATTGGTAACGGATTCCGAGTCATCATAGAACGAACCATGTCTAACAAGGTTCGATTACGTCTCTCAACCACACCATTCAATTGTGGCATTCTTAGAGGCGTCAATTGCGAAAGAATTCCGCATTCTTTTAGATAGTCGTGAAACTCAAGAGTTAGGTACTCTCCTCCTCGGTCTGACCGAAGCATCTTGATTTTCCTACCCAACTGATTCTCCACTTCATTCTTAAACTCTTTGAACTTTTCAAAGGTTTCCGACTTTTTCTTGATTAAGTAGATATATCCATATCTTCTATAATCGTCTGTAAAAGTTACGTAGAAGCAGCAAGCATCCCTTGTGGTGGATCTAAAGGGCCCACACATATCGGTGTGTATGAGATCCAATGGACCCTCACCCCTGTCACAAGTGCCAGTAAAGGGTGACTTGGTCATCTTCCCAAGTAAACAAGATTCACACGCGTCATCATCCCTAAGGTTGAATGACTCTAACACTCCATCCTTTTGTAGTTGGGCTATGCATTTCTTGTTAACATGGACAAGGCGACAATGCCACAAGCATGCTTTGTCTAGGATAGTAGAATAATCAATATTCAACACATCATTTCCTAAATTATCAACAACCATCACAGATTCATAAATCACATTACAAGGTAATGCATTGAAATAAAAGACACCATTCAAATAAACATTAATAGAACCATTACTATTATCAAAAGAATATTTGAAACCTTGTCTAAACAATCCATGAAATGAAATAATGTTTCTTGCCATATCTGGCGAATAACAACAATTTTCTAAATCTAACCCTAACCCATTACTCAGCACTAAAGAATAAACTCCGTCTATGGGCACAGGCGATGATCTTCTGTTTCCCATAATCAAGTTTATCTTCCCATGTTCCATTTCCCTACTTCTTCTTAGGCCTTGCAAATCAGAACAAATGTGGTAACCACAACCTATATCAAGAACCCATGAAGTAGCAAATGATGAGTTATTAGATTTAATTGAATACATACCTGTGAAGGTGGGCTTAATCTTCCCATCCTTTATATCTTGCAGATATTAAGGGTAGCTTTGTTTCAAGTGGCCCTTCTTGTGGCAGTAATAGCACTTTGCTTCTTTTGGGGTCGGAAGAGGGTTTGACCGAACCGGGTTTGGTTCCACTAGAAAAGGAACCATCTTGGGTCCTACCCTTATGGTGGCCCTTACAGGGAGCCTTTCTCTTCTTACCCTTTCCTTGGCCAATTGCCAACACGGGAGCAACCACAACAGGGGATGGTGCAACGAATTTGTCTTTGAGGTTGCTCTCAGCAGTCCTTGGAGCTTGCTCAAGGAAACCTCCTCCTTGTTCATGTAGTAGGTCATTCTGAACTGGTTGTAACAGGAGGGAAAGGAGTGGAGGATTATGTCGATAGCCAAATCCTCATCAAACTTAACATTAAGTTTGAGAAGACGATTAACATACCTCTGCATTTTCTGCAAATAAGAGGTTAGGGATTCTCCACTCCCCATCTTAGCGGTGATCATGTTAGTAATGATCTCATAGCGCTCTTGCCTTGCGCTTTGGTGGTACTGGTCTAGCAAATCCTGATGCATTTCATACGGATACATGTCTTCGTAGGACTTTTGGAGTTCGAGGTTCATGGTGGCCAGGATGATGCAATGAACTTTCGTAGCATCACACTCGTGGGCCTCAAAGGCAGCCAACTCTTCTGGAGTAGCAACATCTGGGATGATCTTCTCAAGCTTTTCATCGAGTACATATTCTTTGTCCTCGTAGTGAGTGATCATGCGAGTATACCTCATCCACTCGTTGAAGTTAGAGCCGTCAAATGTCACCTTTTGACATAGGTTCATCAACGAGAATGACCCAGAAGCGTTGTTGTTGTTGTTTGCAGACATCTGAAAAAGAAAAGGAACAAAGTTTGATTAGAAACGAATCCCTAATTAAACACCCAAATGAGAAATTAGGGCTAGGACCCAACAACATTATTTACAACTTAGAAAGGGATGCCATACTCTAAAAGTAAATAATTTGAAGGTAAGTGAATGACGATTCACTAATTCTCTCCATGAAAAACGAAAAAGAAGTTTTAAGCTTTAAATGTATTGAAATCTCCTAGATCTTTGAGATTCATTGAACTTTTCAATGGGATGTTTAAATCTCGATATGCACTTCAAATTTGTGATTGGGATGCCGAGGATCGCAAAAAAGTTGTGAATAACCATGCGAATCTACATGGTGCAGTCACTGTCTCCATCACCTAATCAATGAGCCGGTAAATCACACACGCTCCATTGATTTATGACGAACATCGAGTCACCCTTCGCCACCAATGTCAATCCCAAATTAGTGTGCCGGTTAACCACGCACGCTCCACTAACGTTTGACAAGGATACAAAGTGTAATTCCATGGAATAGAATCATTTTCACATTTTACCCTAAAGTAACTAAGATTGAGAATTTTGTAAAACATGTAGTTACTTTTTATTATACTTTTAATGAGGAGAGGATTGCCTTATCCTACCCGTTCGGCTAACGACCCTCCACCAGTCAAGCAAGGGGTGGGTGTGAGTGTACAACCATTAAGCGCCATTTTATAGGCAACAACCTTATACCCACCTTATAGACCGGCTTCGTGAATGAGGCCTAATAACGGTAAGACTAGCATTTTAATTATATATATATATATATATATATATATATATATATATATATATATATATATATTCATTAAGCTTGTAATAATATAATAGTATAGGGTTGAATTTTAAACTTGTAAAACTCTAAGGGTTTGACATTTAAATTCTTCAAAATTAAACTTTTAATCACCAAATTCAAATTTCAAAACTTGAGGGCAAGTTTTGAACTTTTTCAAAACTAAAGGGATCAAATAACAAATAATTTAAATTAAACAATTAATTTCATAATTATCTATATTTGACCTAATCCAATTTTAGTCATTAGATAATTACCAAATAATTTTAAATAATCCATATTTATCACATAAACAACCAATATTCAAAAGATTTGAAATTATCTATTGTTTTGGCAAGGATAATCATTTAATAAAGGTAAAATTCAGATTTTAACTTCAAAAAACGATTTAGGCATTAAAACCAAAACAAAACAGCAACTAAATGCCGAAATATCCTCTGCCTGTCGCACGAACTCGCCGAGTCATTAATGAATATATATATATATATATATATATATATATATATATATTCATTAAGCTTGTAATAATATAATAGTATAGGGTTGAATTTTAAACTTGTAAAACTCTAAGGGCTTGACATTTAAATTCTTCAAAATTAAACTTTTAATCACCAAATTCAAATTTCAAAACTTGAGGGCAAGTTTTGAACTTTTTCAAAACTAAAGGGATCAAATAACAAATAATTTAAATTAAACAATTAATTTCATAATTATCTATATTTGACCTAATCCAATTTTAGTCATTAGATAATTACCAAATAATTTTAAATAATCCATATTTATCACATAAACAACCAATATTCAAAAGATTTGAAATTATCTATTGTTTTGGCAAGGATAATCATTTAATAAAGGTAAAATTCAGATTTTAACTTCAAAAAATGATTTAGGCATTAAAACCAAAACAAAACAGCAACTAAATGCCGAAATATCCTCTGCCTGTCGCACGAACTCGCCGAGTCAGCTCTGAACTCGTCGAGTAGTGGCAAACTCGCCGAGTTGAGTCGGGCAGAGGCAAGAAACTCGATTTTCAGCAAGTAAAACAGTTAAACATCACATACAATTGAAGCCAATCAAGGCTCTGATACCACTGATGGGTTTTAGGCATAAGAAACAATCCTATGTGCTCATACAAACCCTAATGCTTGGATCTAGGGTTCTCTATTGTACATGCTTTGAATCCAAGACTTACAAACCTATATCTATCATATATGATTCGAAATTATCATAAAGAAAACAGATTCAAGTGTTTTACCTCTTTCAAGTAGCTTGAAATCCTTGTAATCTTCTTGATCTTGAGCTTAGAGTCACAATTGTAAGTCCTCTAATGGTTCACAAACCCCACAAGCAAGAAGGCAATATGAGGAAATATGAGAGGTGCTGAAATCGGCCCTAGGGTTCTATTAGAAGCATGTGTAGCCAATTTCCATAGCCTAGGGATCTTATTTATACTTGCAGGCTGCTAGGGTTTCAGTCTAAACCCTAATGGACAGCTTAACCACCAAGCAGCCCAAGGAACCTTCTGGAATAAGGCCTTGGACGAAAATATGATGGATCCCCATCATAATTTCGGTCCCCCTTAATTCCCTAAGGTTTCCTTAGCCCAAAACTTAACTATCATACATTTGACAGTTTATACCCCTTTATTTAATTAATCTCTTTTAGTCACCAAATTAATTCCTAATTAATTTATGACCAATACTAATTAAATAAGTATGATTTCTCCTTTAATATATTTTTTTTATAATATATTAATAAACCATAGTATTCTCTCTTTCTCCTTAAATTACCTTTTCAAGTTGCTTTGGTGAAGGCAACCCAAAAGGACTATGAACAGTCGGGTCAAGTACATACCAAATATAGTTACGGGCTTAGACACTATTCCAACAATTGGAACTAGGGTCAGTTTGGTATATAAATATATTTTTTCGAAAATCCACTTTAAACATCCCATCAACATCCTACCTTGACACCACACCTATAAGTAAATCAATTAGTATTATAACTAGAATTATTGATAAATTTTATTTATAGGTTCATAACAACAACAATCAACATAAACATAAGTTACACTTAAGAAGTATAGTAAGTATAACTCACCTTACAGGACTGTCTAGTGAAAACATGGAATTCCGTGAGCTAGACTTCAACACTAATTACTTCTTTTGACTGATTCTACAATGCTCCAACGCTTTGCTAAGCGATTCGAAAAGAACGAAGAAATCAAATCACAAGGGACTGAAATCCTACGGGTTGAGAAAGAAGTTTGATCGAAAATTAGTAAGGAATGAAGGAGGAGTCGAATTGTTGTTTATAACAAAAAATTTTGAAAAGCATGCGACCTCCTACGGGGCGCATTCTTGTGGTGTCACATCACTCTGTAGGTAGGTGGGGCTCTTGGTCTCTACTGCTGTCACGAAGCTCTTGTATGTATTTCCCCAATATTTTAATAAATCAGATCTCTTACATGCAAACTTCGTTTTCGACGTTCTTTATATCTATGGTTTCGTAATTTTTTGTACTACAATTTTCCTTTAAATCTTAACAGCTAATTCATAATCAGTTTTAACTTTATATATTATAAGTAATATATAAGGAATGCTCTTACGAAATTCATAACTTCTTCATATGAGTTCCATTCTCGACATTCTTTATATCCAAAGAGTCTAATTTACATGTACTAAATATTTGCTTTACATTACTTAGAATAAAAAGTATTCAATTTTCGTTTCGTATTTTATAACAAATACTGACACGATGTGTTGTAATGCGTAAGTTTGCAAAATCATTACCTTTTCATACGATGTCAGATTTTGGTAGTTTTTATAATCATGGGTTTGTATTCATGACTACTACAACTCTCATATAGATTATTTATTCAAAATAATATTTTAATCATAAATGTCATTTAACACTATCTATTATGTTTAGAATAGGATTTTATACAAATATTCTATAACCATAATATTTATCCATATAACATTTACACAATAAATATATACAAATAATATTTATATAAACACATATCATATATGAAAGATTCTTATTTTGAAATATCTTGTATGTTCAAGAGTCATTATAGAATGATATTTCTAATAAGATATGATCCTATCGAGTCACACCTTATAACAAGTTACTACTAATTGATTATTTATTAGAATAATTTTGATTATTAATAAATATAAACACTTGTTTTTAATTGGAAAAATATTATTTTATGAAAAAAAAATCTACCAATACATTGTGAATTATTGTGAACTGACCCAATATACAACATTAAAAAGCCAGTCGTTACCCTTTTAAAATATAAATAAAGTTTTCAAGACAGTCAACCAATTTTGTAAAATGATATTTCTAAAAACTTTGCGGAAGCATAAAATATCGCAGTTTAACAAAACATCATAATAATATCTTAAAAATATTCAAGAGAATGTCGCCTGCAGTCACATCGGTCTCTTTTCCTTGTTAGTACCTGACGATCCTGAAATTTTTTAAATAATAACAGGTAAGCATAACACTTAGTGAGCATACACATTACTCTACCATTATATAGATCGCTTACTTACACATAGGATAACATTTCACATAAAAACATAAGACATGATATAAACATTCCTAGCACATATTATTGGCACCAACCATAACATTGTTCCCCCTTCCGGGAACTACCATCTTAATCCCTAATAGGGAATAAGAGATAAGAGTGAATCTTGCCTCGCTAGAGGACAAACTACATTCTTCCTTACCTTGTTCACACTTGCAGTTTAGAGAATCCATGAATAATAACATCAAACAAGTAATGCCTACATAATAGGAGTGTTAATGTAACTAACCTCCTAGCTTGAACTTGAAAATTGAGCCAGCGTGAGGTAGATGGATTTTGTTTCTTTCCGAGAACCTACACAACAATTATGACATTATTTAGCTTGTGCTTTATTGTATTATTCTTATAAAACTTATGTACATATTTCCTTATTTTCTATTTGATTTTAGTGTTCCGTTAGGAACCTCTTTTGCCCACCTTATTCTCCATATGTTTCAAAACTGTATCACATGCAAATAGATCAGGTACTTAGCTCTATAGCTAATACTTGCACACCTCCATGCGAATTTTCTATGAATTTTGGGCAAAACTAATGAAGTTTAGAGGACTCCCATATTAAAATTTGTGCACTGATTTTGACCAACAAGGGTTTTCCATGACCAATATATGATCTTTCAAAGATAGGGATAGATTAGGGAAAAATATTGAAATCACATGTTTGGCTTTTTAGGGTTACTTAGCTTTTTAACACATTAAGACCCAATCCAAAATGGATTATTTTCTGGAAACAATTTCTTTACAGAGGTGAAAGCCCATTAAGTCAAAATGCCAAAAAAAAAAAAAATCAAATCCTAATACTACAAAGTTTATTGCTTTTTAGGAAAAACAATGTAGACTACCAAAATTAGGATTTCACAACTAGGGTTAGGGTGTAAGCCACTCAACCCCTTAACTCCCAAATTCGATTAAGACATTAGAACATAATATCTATGTCTTATTGGACTTTTCCAAGCAATGAAAAAGAAATCATAAAAATTTTGTTAAGCTTGAAGGCTTCATATAAGCCTTGCACCTAAAACAAATTTGAAACCAATCCAAAAATGTCTGCCATCATCAATGATCTATATCTCGCTTTTCAGAGCTAAACATTGCAACCCCAAGGGTCAACTCTTTAATATATATCATGGGAACCTTCTCACAAAATTTCATGAAAATCCAATGGTTCAATCTCCATGGATTGTCCAAACACTATTGTGAGGTCTTCAAAAACGGGAATTCCAAAGCATAATGATTATTGGGGTTAAGTTGTGTTTAAGCCTTAAAGGTTAAGTACATGATCAAATTCGGTCCTAGGGCCCCTAAATCAACCTAAAACCTTATCCATTAAATCCCTAAGTTTTAAATAATAACCCCATTGACCCTTCTTTGCTATATCTTACTTTTAAGTCCCCAAATCTCATTTCAGTTTTCATAGTTCCAACTATTATTAATTTGACTTTCACGTAATTATAATTTCATTCACTATCCCCCATACTTAGTTTTGGACTATAAAATTAACTATTAAAATTTTATGATACAAATTTATAACCTCACACTTTAATTCTATGACACATAATTATAACCATTTAAATTAAATGGAAATTTAGGGTCTTACAGCTCTCCCTGGTTGAATCAGACTTCGTCCTCAAAGTCTCGGCTAGTAAACAACTATGGAAAAATTTTCTTCATCTAAGTCACTGGTTTCGATGTCCACTCGGAACCTTTCGGATGTTGTCACTCAAACCTTTACTAATCCAATCTACTTCTTACGCAAGGTCTTGGTCTTTCTCTCAAGGATGGGAATCGAATTGTCAACATAATTAAGCCACTAGTTAATTTGTATGTCCTCTAGTAGAAATACTATTGTTTCATATACTAAACACTTTTGAAGCTATGATACATGAAAAGTGTTATGGACCAACTCAACTCATCTAACATATTGAAGGGATATGCTACCTTCCATACCTGAGAAATAATCTTTTAAAGATGTATATATCAGGGTCCTAGCATCCATCTCTTTCAGAACTAGATCACCCCTTTCCATGGTGAAAATTTCATTAATTAACACATAGTCTTCTACCTAAAACTCTAAATCTGATTGTCTCCTATCAACATAGCTCTTCTGTCGACTCTATGATGTCACTGATCTCTACACCACCAGGATCAATTTATTCGTTCTAAGCACCATATCCATGCTAGAACACAACTGAGCACCCTATTCCTTCTAAAACATTTCCCATAAACGAGACAGGAATCGGATGCCTCTAACATAGACAATAGAAATCGGTAATCTGTGTCTGGCTATGACCTCTCTAATGTAGATGTCTTCATGTTACCTCTAGTGTATGAACACATACCTAACCATAATATGTCAAATAACCTTGATTGTCCCAATCAATAGCCAAAATCTCACTTAAAACTTTCTCATATTTGGCATTCTCATCTAGAAACTCCACTTCATGTACCTTTTCCAACAAGCCCAATTAAGGAGTAAACACTGCCATCCAAAAAAATAACTCTTGAAGAAGATAACTAGCCGACTTCCTACTAAGAGGATCAATAACTATACTTACTTTACCAAATTAGTAAAGTATCATGCCTTCGAAATTCTTATATGTGTCTAGCAATACAGTACAACTCCTTGTAAAACTCGCCTTACTCTAGAATTTATGCTCTAAAACTTCTGATATGGACCCTCTAAGGCAAAAAATCTACCTTACTTCATTGTATATGAAACTGACTAATCCCTTAACAAGGAGCTCTACCATTCCTGATTAAAGCAATATCTTGATTGACAGCTCCTCAATATCCGATCATAGACAATAGTTTTGACATACACACACACCCATGCCACTCCAACTTTCTTGTTGTCTTCTAGATAATTAACACTTCCAGCTACATGAACAAAACATATATCATACACTAACTAGTGTTATCCCCTCTATACACCTAAATCGCACTCTTATATTGTTCCAATTCACACCTAAGGTCTCGCACCTTGCACTGAATCGTGCACCATGGTATCCTCATAAATTAGATATAGTACAATCAAACTAAACTAGTCTAAGCATGTATACAATACCTACCAAGTGTAATCTCGTAACCCACTAATGTATGTCTATAGACATGTGACCATCCTTCCATAGACTTGTAGGTTTCTTATTTCTGTTCCTTTAGCTCATAGTAACTCATCGATCTTCCTATCATCCAAACGTGCTTCACTGACTCACAACCAACACCTCAATGACCTATAGGTATAAAACCATCATCCTATTAACCTGAAAGAACCCCACACCCTATAACAGCAACATCTAAGAACAAAACGAAACATCGAACCCTAGGAATCTATATCTATCTAGTCCTAGAACCATGCCTCGAATCTCCAAGCCTTCATGAAACAAGAACATGAAAGGGAACTCTCAATACAATCCTAAACAAAGAGCCTATCCAAATTCTTAATACATGAATCAATGTTGATGACTCAAAACACCTAACCTTCACATACTTGAACCAACAATACCCGCTTAGGATGAACAAACATATGAAATTCTTAAATACATATTAGAAGACAAAGATACACAATTATTAAATCGAGTCCGCCATATCTAAGAGTTTTCTGTTTTTTTTCTTCCCTGCACGTGTTAGTTTAAAAGACAAGAGTTTCTAGGAACCTTTAGTATTTTTCACAAGTCTTCCATACTATAGCGAGGTCTGCGCAATCCTTAGACTACTACCATGGATGGGTAGCTCTCCCTTACTTGGAATCCAACGAACCTTTGATGCTGCCCTTGATTGATCTAACCCCTAATTATCTTGAACGAACCATATGGTTCAAACTATATGTGACTATGCATAATACTAGGGGTGTTTACGGGACGGTTCGGTTCGGATAGTAATAAAATTGTGAACCATAACAATAGGGCGGGTACCTTACATGCACCAACCGCAATCAAATCGAATTGCTAAAAACCCGAACCGAACCGAACCGTTTCACGGTGGGTAACCACAGTTCGGTTCATGGGTACACACTAAATATAAAAAACAAGAATAAACTAAAGCTATAAACTCCATTTCGGCCATCCTTTCTAAAAATAAAAAAATCACCTGTAGAAGAATATCATTTTTTGTTAATAAAACTTATGTTTTATGAATCAATTACATAAACATAAAATAGACATGTCATAAAGTTGATAAAAAATACATACACATTTTACATTTTATTAGTATGGGCAATAGCATATCAACTATCGATTAGAAACTCAATATTACACAAAAGTGATATATATATATATATATATATATATATATATATATATATATATATATATATATATATATATATATATAGTTCGGTTGGTTATCCGCGGTTATTTACATATCCAAACCGGAACCGACTCGTAGGTATCCGGTTTTTTCGGTTTCGCTTTTTTTTTTCGGTTTCAGTTTATTTCAATTTTGTTTTTTTCGGTTTCAGATTGAACGGATCTGCTCAATTTTGCAGTTTTGCGGTTGTTTTTGCACGCCCTGACGTAATATGGAACTAGGTAGAACTCTCTATTCATGAAAAGATCTCATATCTTCTCCAGGCAAACTCCTTAAATTAAATAATATTGATCATTGCTTCACTTAAGTTCTCTATCCTTAATCTTGAGGACCTGAAAATGGGTCATCGAACCTTGCTTCAATCCATAGGTAATATTAAAACACGAGCATACAAAGCGATCTTCCTAATAGTCCTCAACCCACCTACTAGTCTTCCAAGGCTTTCAGCTATACATCTGTAACATCCGAGTCACCAAGTATTCCCTTCAATTTATTTAAGTGTTTTATATATTGTTATTTTGAGAAGGGTCGTACGTTGGGCGTACATAGTGTACGCACGGCGTACACGATTGAGGCGCAAAGCCGGGGGAATCCTTGCGCATGCTGGGCGTAACCTGTCCAGTTGCAAACCCTAAATTTAGTGTTTACACCATATATAAAGACATTAACTCCGTCCCAAACCTCATTCCCTCAGCCTCCATTATCCCTAAAGAGTAGAAATCGAACCCTAACTCTTGCATGCTTTGTGAGCTAATTAGGTGCACTTTTGGGTGATTTTTGGTCGTACTGAAGAAGAAGAAGTTAGAAGAAGGAGCAAGAACGTGAAAGGGGCTTGTTGATCTAGGAGTTTCACATCTTTTCTGACTCATTTGAGGTATGAAGCTTTAAACTTTACCATTGCATGCTTAGTTGTAGTTTTAGGGTGCTTTATGTGGCATTTTGACTCCATTCTTGAGATTTATTGTGTTATGGTAGTTTCAGTCCGTAAGAGCTATCCTTTTGAGCTCTTGGAAGCATTTAGAACCATAAAAATCGTGCCTTGATGGTTAAGCCACAACCATGCAAGTGATAGATGGTCACAAAGTGTATTTAAGGACTTAAATCATGTCTTGACCCCCATCCAGGCATGCAAAGACATAAAATTTGTAACTTTATGGTTTTGGACGTCTTAAAGGACCTGGATCTATGTTTTAGATGTTAGGACTTAATGGATTAAGACACAAAGGAGTTCTAATGAAACTAGCTAGTACGTTAGGCCTACCCCTGGTACACTATAATATTGGGTTAATCTCCCTGAAGTGGTCAAGGCCAGCGTACGCTGGGCGTACGTGCCAGGTACACCGCACATACATACGTAGCATAATTAAATGGGTATTTGGGCCTTAGGATGTTAGGCCTGAAAATAATTGGGCCACATGACCCACTGTGGAGTAAGGCTTCTAGGTCTAGACCTAGGATATATGGTATTAGGCCTTAATGGACCTTATTGAGCATTGAAACTTAAATGAATGGACTTGGGACTTAATTTAATTAGGAGTTCAACCTTTGGAGAAAGAGGCCCAATAGGGCAAGGATTGGGAAACATCGCCTTGGGACATGAATTAGATGTTTGCGCCATAAGGGAGTCCTATTTGGACCCAATAACTAATTAGGGAATTTATTATTTTTTAAGAGGAGTAGTTCCGAGCAATCCGAGGAGTACAATTTCGACATACACAGTAAGGTGAGTCTCCCTTCGTAGAACTTCTGGGCCGAAGGCACTAATGCCGGCCCACTAGTATTGATATGGCTTAGTAATTGTCTTTGTGATAACTATTAAGGTGGTACATAATATTTGATGCTTATGTTGATGGGTTTTAGTATACTACAACATCCTATGGTGCACATACAACCCTAAATGCCTTGGATCTATGTTTTCACTAATTGTACATGCAAATGGTTTCCAAGGCATTAAACCTATAACTAGCATGCAATTTGTCATAAACAATACAAGATACTAGTTAGAGTAAGATATTGTCACACCCCCAAACAAAGTATGGCGGAAACATCCGGGGGTGGAGGACTTCATGTGTAGTATCATAACAACGAGTATAATAGTGCTTAAAGTAAATACAACCATAATAAATATAACTGAAATAGTTACACCGTAGTATATGTTTACATGTTTCAAAATCAATTACATTAATGACAACAAATGAAATGTTTGACGTCTGAGCGTCCCATCCTCAAAAGTTGTTGTTTATCTGGTTCACTGATTTTCTGAGAATACAAGTAGTTTCGAAAAAGTGTCAACAATTAAGTTGGTGAGTTCATAAGCTTTTGTATGCAGCGTTTGAAATCCTTTCCTTGTAAAAATGAAATGTTTGACGTCTGAGGGTCCCCGTTTAGTGTTCCAACGGACCTTCACGATAGGAATACGACTTTTCTTTGTTCTTTTGATCTCCCGATCCATGATTTCAACTGGTTCCTCCACGAAGTGGAGACTCTCATCAACTTCAATTTCATCGAGTGGTATTACGGGGGTCTCGTTGGATAAGCACTTCTTTAAGTTCGATACGTGGTAGGTAAGGTGTACGTTATTAAGTTCCTATGGTAGTCGGAGTTTGTACGCTACGAGGTCAATCCTGGCAAGGATTTCGAATGGTGCGATGTACCTAGGGTTTAGTTTCCCACATTTACCAACACATACCATACCCTTCCAGGGTGAGACCTTCAATAGCACTCGGTCTCCAACTTGGAATTCCAAAGGTTTGTGTCGTTTATCAGCCTAACTCTTTTGTCGGTCACGAGATGCTTTCAATCTTTCTCGTATTTGAATGATCTTTTCTGTGGTTTCCCATATGATTTCAGGACCAGTAAGGGCGCTATTTGGGACTTGTCCCTTTGCTAGCTGAGTGTCCCCCACGTCAGCCCAACACATGGGTGATCTACACTTCCAACCATCCAACCATATAGAGCTTCGAACGGAGCGACTTTGATGCTAGTATGATAGCTATTATTGTAAGCGAATTCGATGAGTGGTAAGTGGGTATCCCATGCTTTACCAAAGTCTATCACACAAGCTCTCAACATGTCTTCAAGTGTCTGAATGGTTCTTTCGCTCTGTCAGTCGGTTTGTGGGTGGTAGGGTGTACTCATGTCCAACCTAGTTCATAGATATTTTTTGTAAAGACTACGAAAATCGTGAAGTGAACCTACTATCTCTGTCAGAGATAATGGATATTGGCACTCCATGCAGTCAAACGATCCCTTTGGTGTACGTTCAAGTCAAATTCTCCGTCTTGTCGGTTTCTTTGTTTGGTAGGAAGTTCGCGGTAACTTGGTTATGAAGTCCATGGTTAACCGCTCAACTTCATTTCGGGTTTCCCATATTTGTTATAGGAAACTCGAAGACTCCTGTCATTCTACCTTGACCTTGGCACAAGTCGAGTACTTGCCCACATACGTATTGATGTTAGCTTTTCCATTAGGCCACCATTATCATCCTTTGAGGTCCAGATACCTCTCGTCCGATCCTAGATGAACGGAGTAGCGAGTTCTTGTGTGCTTTGTTTCTGATGGCATATCCGAATCTACCAACTTCAGCGTCCAGATTCGGTCCATGGAATAACGTGCCCTGCCGTTCTTGCCTTCTAGGTTCTTAAGATCCGTGGGGATTGTACATTTTTCGTGTCGTAGAAGTAGTGCCTCCAGGTCTCTATGGTGACTACTACTACTTGCAGTTCTAGGTTATAAGTGACCTAATCGACCCCGTACATCCTTAGCCGTCCTGTGGCATAGATGATGACCTTTACTCGTCGTATTAACATGTATCCTAAGCCCTGGTTCGATGCGTCGCTGCATGCCATAAAGTCTTTGATTCCTTCTGGTAGTGATAAAATCAAAGGTTTAGACAGGGCTAGTGTTAGTTTTTGGAATGTGGTTTCTTGCTTCTTCCTTTAAGTAAAATTTTGGTCCCGATTGTCGCTCCAGAGGATTTTCACCATTGCGTCAGCTGCTTCGATCGATAGGGAGGGTATGAGTTCGGTTTGCATGACTTGGTTCTTTCGAATGGTAGAATGTTCGTTTGTAGTCCTGGGTAGCTCTATCTCGAAGTTCGTGGTAGGGCTCGTACCTGGTCCATCTATCATTTCCTTGTGCATACAGGTCGTATATAATTAAGATTTATAAGACAGTTGGATGAGTGTCCCTGCCTTAAGTCCACAACCAGACAAGGAACATGAAATTAGGCGGGAACATTCATCTAACATTCGAGGAATCTTAACTATACCCAACTCTTCGCACATACACATAGTAGTGATAGGTTATCCACATTTCGTCCCACGTCTCCGAGATTGATCATGATCTACACGAGAGATACTCTAGAAGGGTCTACTAGGAATACTTTGCAAAGGTTTCGGAATGTATGACACACCTTCAGATAGTGCTTTAGGGTTTTGCAATGGAGGATGACCCAAGGGTCAGAGTCAGATTTGGAGGTTGCAAGAGACGAGGGTTTTGCTATCTAGTTGGTTAGGGGAAGGGTCTTCTCGTAACATATACAAATGAGAAGGTGATTTCCCAAGCCAATCCATAATGAATGACGACATCGGTATTTTCTTATTGACACATGTATTAAGTTGTGCTTGTATGGGATATTCGTTAGAGTGATAGAGCATCCTATGTTTCTTGTCAGTGTATTCCGTTTTTAATCGATGTGATTGTTACTCTAAATGATTCATACAACAACAGCTAGTACTGGTAATAAGTGTGTTCTGATAGCTAGTAATGATACGTTAAATCATGATCCCCAATAGATCACCCTATGATCGATCGGTATATGTAAGTGGTATGTCATTTTATATTGATGAAACCGATGAGTGAATGGCTCTACCCTAACCCCACTACTAGATGAGGAACATGAATTAGAACGGAATTATTCACTTGAAGTCTGTAATATTTTAACTATAGTAATCCTGATGTATACATCAAGTCATCACAGTTCATATATAAGTGTTTTGATTTGATTGAGCGAGAGAGAGAGCATTTTAACTACTTCTCGATAGACGGTAATTTTAGAAAACATACCGAAACCATACAAACATACATTACTTAACTATTCATGTTTTTGAAACGATCCTAATGTCCTACTAAGGTTTCTTGTTGGTCCTGTAGGTCCAGTTGTCACGCTCCTCCTGCTCCTCTGTCATTCCTTTCTCTTGGTCATTCCCTCTTAAGGTGTCCTATTTCGCCGCATAGTTAGTATGTTATGCTTACACCGGAGTTGGTGATTGAAGTGATGTGTCGGGGCTGAGTCCTATAGAAGCAGGAAGTATGCCCTTTCTTGTTGTAGTTTTTACAATGCAACAACCGACAAACCCCATTGTGGTGGTAGCTACACTTGTTACACTTTGGGAGTGTTCCAACATATCGTCTGGCTGGTGCTTGGGTGACAGGTGTTGTGGGAAAGGACGAGGCATGTGTCGTGATCGTTGTTGTAATTGTAGGGGCAGCCACAGATTGTTGTCTTTTAGCGAGTTTTTGCATTAGAGTGTGATTCTTTTTGTCCCAAAACATTTGTTTCTTGCTCTTTGGCTTGTGGTTTGAGGCGTCTTCGTAGGTAGCTATCCGTCGGTGTCCTCGATCGTTACTGTGGCTAGTATTACCGACACTACCTCCTACTTCGCTGGCGTTGTTAGCATTGAGTTGTGCCATGACGGCTGACACTAGGGATGAGTATATGGACCGGAGAACCGGCCGGAACCGGTACCGGCACCGGAACCGAAACCCGATGGAACCGGTCGGGCCAGGACCGGGACGTTATTTTTGTGGATTTTTGGAACCGGGAACCGGTAAGAACCGGAACCGATATAACCAGACCCGGTAGAACCGCCGAAAACCGGCAGAACCGGCAAAAACCGGTACGTATGATGCTATTTTTCAAGGAGCGGTTCCAACATTTGAAGTCACGACAAGAACCGGTAGAACCGGAATCGGTAGAACCGCCGGGCCGGTTCGGTTCTTGATTTTGGCCGAAGCCGGTTCGGGCCGGTTCCGGCCGGTTCGGTCCTTTTGCTCATCCCTAGCTGACACTGCTATCGTGACTGCAACTTGAAAAGTAGCAGAGTCTATCTGCAGGATTGGTGTCTTTCTTGCTAGTTGGTTCCCTCCCGGTGACGACATAGTCCTGTTGCATGGTGAGGAACGATCTCGTGAGTAGTGATGATCATTGCTAATTACATTCTTACGATTTATATAAATAAATTTCACACATTGCTGTGCTATTCCCAATGTTTCCTGCTAAACATCCCCGAGATGGAGTTATGGTAGTGGATAGAAGTGGGTTTTGCACGAGCGTTAAGTCTTACCCATCCTAGTACTATCTTTCCTCTTACACACTTAGTTGTGGAGTTCTGTTGGGATTTGATGCAATAATGTTGGTATGATCGCACCCTATAGGTCCACGAAGAAGGCACCTTTCAACACTGATGTTTTAAAAAGACAATCAGTCACTAATGGAGGCTGATACATCATGAGTTATCTACTAAGTTATCTTAGTTCTGAGCGTATCATGTTTCGACTTTTATAGTATTCTGAAAATGACTCATAATAGAGGTCTATGGAAACAGACTTATGAATTTTTAGTAGTTACCTTCTCATGAACATTTGTGAACTGAATAAGTTGTCACTAATTGATACGAAGGACAAAATAAACCTAACACATAGTCTGAGCAGTGCAATTTCTGACTCACTAGGTTGTATTAGTTTATTAAGTTTTAGCGTGACACATACAATGCTCGGTCTCTTCGCGATTCTAAGGAATTGGTTTATCTGTTTTATGCTCATGATATGATTATTCTAAGTTTGGCTGTAGAGATTTGTTGCCTTCGGGTATTCCCAATGTGTTCTTGTTTGTTGTAGATGTGTTTAATCCTTACTATATTATCCTTTGGACTTTGTTACTATTCTCCATTATTTCGTGATGGAGGGTCGGACCCCGAATATCTGAGCGAGTTTCTTATGTATGGTTATGCTATGGTAAGGCTTAGTATCATTTACTCTGGTGCCTTACTCTACAACTGATCCCTTCCCAGAATCCTCTTCGGGCATCTCTTCTCATCCTTCGCCGACTCCTCAAGCGGTTGTTGTGGTGGAGGGTCTATGCCTATCGATGTTGTTTTTGTAAGAATGGGAGGGGTTAAAGAATCTATGGGATTAACTAAACAAATTTTTATCTTTCGGATGACCCCTACCGAGTCTTCCCATAATTACGCAGTGTATACAGGTTGTATATATCTTAGGGTTAAACATGCCTCTGAATGAGTGATCCTACTCTAAGACCACATCCAAACAAGGAAAAGGGGGTAGAGTGAAAATCACCCATTTATAGGTCTATACAATCTCCATTATATAAAACCTTAAGGTATACACTCAGTAATTATGAAGCTACCAGTAAGGGTCTATTTAATTCTCAGATAAGTTGTAGTACCACAAAATACTCCTATAGTATTTTAAATGTTATGTTTGGTTCTTAATGGTTTTCTTGTATGGGAAGTTGTTAGGCTTGTTGCTCACTACGACCATTCCCAGCATACACTAATCACACCTCTGATTAAATATAGTTGATCAGGCTATATTCGTCCCAAGTCTGATTACATATCCCAAGGTCTACTCGAAATGTCCAACTACTTATTTTAATTTCGTATTGTCCTAGATATATCACTATACTATTATCCATGCACGTACTCATACTTTTAATAAAGAAACTATTTCATTTCTAAAAGTATAGTTATTTGAAAAATGTTCAATCAAAGACTTTTAGTCCCAATGCATTTATAGTTTGTATATCTTATGTGGTTTGATATACTTAGTTCACTATAAACAATGCTCTGATACAAATTTGTCACACCTCCAAACCAAGGACGGCGGAAACGTCCGGGGGTGGAGGATTTCATGTGTAGTATCATAACAACGAGTATAATAGTGCTTGAAGTAAATACAACCATCGTAAATATAATTGAAAAATTTACACCGTAGTATATGTTTACATATTACAAAATCAATTACAATATGATGACAAAAATGAAACGTTCGACGTCTGAGCGTCCCATCCTCAAAAGTTGTTTATCTGGTTCACTGATTTCCTTAGAATACAAGTAGTTTCGAAAAAGTGTCAACAATTAAGTTGGTGGGTTCATAAGCTTTTGTATGTAGTTTTTGAAATCCTTTCCTTGTAAAAGAAATTTTTGTTCCAGAAAAATCCAATATTTCCCTTTTAAAACGTATTGCAGTCTTAAAAGTCAAGACCAAAATGTACAAGTATCATCCATACTTAAAGTAGTTTATGCAAGTTTAAATCGACATAAACCCTTTTATTTAAATGGAAATCCCGTAAATCTTGTGTTTTGTTACTACCCCATGTGAGTTATTATAACCATGCTATGACTTAGTCGACTTCGTAATACGACATTCTTCAGGCGTCACAAAGTTAAATGACATTTATCACCTCAGACGTGCCGGTCTAGGCATTACATGCAGCTCAGGTGTGGGTTTGTCAGACACAATATAGATCTATATACAACTATCACACTCTCCCTACAAGAGACTCTAGTTATAATTTACAGGACTTTTAATGCGCTACTTTAGAAGTAACGTGAAGCGAATGTCTCATAAATTGATTCATTAATAGATTTACGTGCACTGAACTAAAAACTCCTTTTTGTATAAACCCGGTACTTTGTATTCCTACCCCATTTATATAAAAAACTGGTACTTTGGAGTGTATCCATTTTTGTATAAACCCGGTACTTTGTATTCGTACCCCATTTATATGAACTGAAAACCTTTTATAATGAGTTCGAAATGTAATGAAACGTAAACTATACCTATTGTAGTTTATCATAATTGTTTGTAATGTATATGAAACATAACTATACCTTTTATAGTTTATTGAAATGTTTGTAACATATAGTAAACCTTTTCTGTGTAAGTAGAATGTATAGTAAAACATGACTATCTTATTATGCTTCATCTTGTATTGTTTTTAACGATAAAGGCCTCTTACAATTTAGTTAACAATTTTTCTGTTATATAAGTGTAGTTCAACAGAAAATCACATATAAAATATGAAGTTATCAAATATTAACACTTTGCTCAACATATTACAAAGTGTTATGAAAGTTGTAAGCTGTTAACTTGTTTTTAGCATTTCTGCACTGTTTTAGAAAAATCATAGAAAAATCATACGAAGTCGAAAACTGAATTTGTAAACTCTGAGAGTTTAGAAAATGTGTCTAGTTTCTCAAAAATTTTATTATGATTTTTATACGTCTCTAAATTGTGTGAAAATGTCCATATTCACGGACTGGTCTGAATTCATAGTTACAGTGATAGACAGTTTTGTAAAAATCACTGTAAATTGTAGAAAAATCGTATGGACCTGTATAAGTAGTCATTTTAAATGTATAAACCTTGATTATTTGCACCTAATACAATTTTGAAAACTAAAAATTTTAAGATGTTCAAAACAGTTCGTGAATGAACATTAACTTTTCTGTTGAAAGCTGATATTTGAGTTTGGTTATGTTATTTGTGTTTTTAACTTGTATTCTCCTCCTAAAACTTGAAGAAAACATGAAAATATGGGGGTATGAACTCACCTTGAGTGATTTCTTAGGATGGATGAAGACGTTTCCAAGTATAGAACACTTGGGAGATACTTGAGGATTCGAAGATCTAGTAACAAATATGATGATATTTGTGTAAGGAATCCATGATTTGAGTGAAAGGATGAATGATAATAAAATTTAGGATGAAGTTACTTACCGAACTTGGAGGGAAATGCTCAAGAATAGCCTTCAAATTCGAGTTTTAGAGAGAGAAAGTGAGAGAGAGAAATGGGTTTGATTCTTGGTGAAAGTCTGAGGAATGTGGGAATGAGAAGTAAAATTTCCAGCCCTTTGATCTGATTATGGGCTAGTGAAAGAGGGTGAAAGGAAAAATAGTTGACTAAGTATGGGGGAATAGTGACTGAGTATGGCCCTGGAGTGGGTGTGGTGGGTTGCTTGAGTCATGAATTAAAGGTAAAGTCAACACTCCACCTCAATATCTTACCCACTAGATTTTATTCATAGGCAAAGATTTCCCATAAAATGTGTTTAAATTATGAATATATAAGGTCTTATATGTCAAAATATGATTTTGGGTGAAAATCCCACGTCAAAATCATGAAAAACGGGCTTAAAACGCGAAAATGGTCGAAAACCGGCAACTGATGCGAAAACAGCGAAGTTCAGATCCAGAGCCGAGGGTTCGGTCTTTGGGGGTTGAGAACCGAAGGTAGGTTCGGTCTAGGAAGTATGAGAACCTACAGGAGGTTCGGCTCGAGAACTTTCGCAGGCGAGAAGGGAAGGAAGCGAAAGATAGAGTGGGAAAAGAAGCGAAGTCGAAGGTTAGGTCTAGAAGCGAAGGCGAGGCTCGGTTCGGTCTGCGAGGATCGGTACCGTCTGAAGTTTCGGCCTATGCAGTTTTCGGTCCTCTGTCTCGGTTTCGGTCCTCTTACTTTTGTTTCTTCATAGTTTCGGTTCTAATAGGGATTTCGGTCCTAGAAGGCCATTTTCGGTCCAAGAGGCTTCTTAGGGGTTTCGCTTCTTAGGATTTCGGCCCTAAGAAGGTTCGGCCCTATAAGGCTGTTTTTCGCATAAACTCCCCGTTTTGCGTAGTTTTTCACTAAGTTAAGGGTCAGGATGCCCCCAAATCATTATAAAAAGTTAAGGGGGGTTATGAGAGAGATTTGCGAGAGAAAGAGAGAGAGATTGATAAAGAGAGATTAATAAAAAGAGATTGAGAGAGACTTCGTTTGTGACCTTTTTAGATGTTTAGCTTCGCAATGCATGGTTTGTACACCCCGTTAAGCCTCGTTATGATTGTTATATGTCCCCGAGGGGTATGGAATAATGTTTTTTTTTTCGAATAGTTTCATCACTTACCCCGATTAGGGTTTAGGATTTCTGAACATATGAACTTTCCAAGTGATAAATTCTTATTAAAATAGCGAGTTGTACAATAGTAACATATTGTAAACCCTAGTATACAAGGGTTAGATGAGTTGACCGGTTTGACCTGTTGACTTTATCTAACTTTGACTTGACCGGAAATTGACGGTTGTCATAGATAACTTTTTTGTGGCTTGAAGTCTTGATGTATTTGGTGTTGCTTGAAGGACTTTGGCCTTTAAGAACTTAGTGCCCAAGTGTTGCACCTCAAATGGAATCACAACTCACCTAGAACAAAGGTGACTCTTGAGAGAGAATTCCATGCACCAAAACACCTCCATATTTCTCTAAGAAAAGAAGCACACGTTTTTGGTTATGAACTAACATATCGGAGGGTTTCCAGGGATACACTACCTGGTTTTATTTTAAGTAATAAAACTACTATACATACTGGCGGTAGCCAGGGTTTTCAAACTGAACAAACTTTACATACTAGTGGTAGCCAGGGTTTTCAAACGGAACATACTATACATACTGGTGGTAGCCAGGGTTTTCAAATGGAACATACTATACATACTGGTGGTAGCCAGGGTTTTCAAACAGAACATACATTACATGCTGGTAATAGCCAGGGTTTTCAAATAGAATATACCATACATACTAGTAGTAACCAAACATACATACTATCATGTTTCTTATACTACAAAGGACACAACATCAAACATTGATAGTTAGTTCTATAACCTCTTAGTTTATACATCAGGATTACCTATGAAGAATACTCGATAGGCCGTGGAGTATGTGGTTTCCGCCTCAGTCATGTTCCTTGTTTGGTTATGGGTTTAGGGTAGATCCACATAATCCACTGTCTGTTCGATATTGGTTTATACGTGACTAGTATGAACTAAGTGGTGATAGAAGGAACTGGTATCATCCTACTTTTACTAAAGAAAATATTGGATTTTCTTAGAAACATACGAACATTTTCATGGATTCATCAACAGATTTTTATTACAAAAACATCGCTTATGAAATAACCAGCTTTATGCTGATACTCTTTCAAATCTGCTTGTATTCTCAGGGAATCATTAGACAAATACCTCTTGGAGTTTTGAGAAGAAGGAGCGTATAGAGTCACATCCTTTTCTTTAGATTATACTTTTGATGTATAAAAACAAGAATCAAACAGATGTAAACTCTTTCTTATATATTATCAATGTAATGGTTGTGTTTACTATGATTACTATGATATGATGGTTGTAATACTACATATGACGTCATCCACCCCGAACGTTTCCGCCATTTTTGGTTTAGGGGTGTGACACAGTAATACTTTGAAAAAGTCAAAAAAGTATCATCTTTGTATGAATAACAATGGTGGAAATAGTATTTTCAGTAACTCTTTAAAAGCCAAAATGTATCTTTGTATAAGTAATCCATACATAAAAACCGTGTTTGCAAAGAATGTTTAAGTATCCTTCAAAACCAAATTGTATTGTTACATAAGTAATTCCATACTTAAAATAGTTTTGAAAGCAACCAAGCCCATGGTTGGTAGTGATATATATATATATATATATATATATATATATATATATATATATATATATATATTCTTTTTAATGTTTATAGTGAGTCCTATAACCGAGCTATATGACAGAGTCTACCCCTTACAACGCTTCATTGGACGTTGTAGTAACAATTGTAGACACCTATCTCCCGCTTCGACTGATCGATCGAGGGTTGTAGCTAGAACCGCATGCTGAGATGTCAACCCCGTATAGATCTATACATATGAATCTCTCTCCAAAGATTAACGGTTACAGTAGTATGCACATGCTAAGTGTTTAGACTCAGCTAATCAATAACATCTCACTAAAAACCTTTAACTTAAAAGTTTTTGAATAGGTCTCAGCCCTAACTTAAGTGTGATTAAGTCACTAGGCATAATGAATTTCATTGTATAAATTTTATAAAATCCAAGTATGCTTGGTATGTATGTAAAAGTCTAATGTACTTTCTTTTATAAAGATGTATGTTTCAAAGTAAAGAACATATGTACATGTATAACATATAAATATACATGAATAGCAATAGCTTGAATACTTGAAATACAACAAAGTGTTATAACATGATTGTCTTAATATACAATGTCACATAAAATCATATATTTTTGTATCATGTAACATTTGTCGTGTGGACTAGTTATTAGACAATAAAAATTCCATAATATGTATACGAAAAGTTTATACTTGTTATTTGTAACAATATGTTAAACTTTTAAATAATATTTTTATAAACTAGATTTATTTTATTTTTGCATAAAAGATAAAATATTTGTATATATATATATATATATATATATATATATATATATATATATATATAGACATGTATTCGCCTCCCCCCCCTAAGAAAAAAATATCTAAAATATTAAAAATGGGTTGTAAAGCACTTACCCTCGAAGCGTGAGTTCCATTTGTTTGAAATCATTTTGTTTAAGAATCTTGACGTGAGAAACTATAATCCACAATTCTTAAACGTTGAAATACTCTTAGGATCATTTCGTAACAAATTTGAACTATCGAGGTCTAATTTGTAACTTCGCTAAAGTATAGAGGCTTTTTGGTAATTTAATTTAATGGTTAGGACTATTTTGGTAAAAAAGTTACCAAGTGAGGGTTGTAAGGGGTTGTTTCTGGATAAATGAAATCACTAAATAGGTTGACTTTTACTAAAAATATTTATAGGGTGTCTAAAGGGTGTCAATTTGGCAGCACCCTTTGGTAATGGTAATGAACATTCAAATTCAAATTATGGTAATCATTAGTGAAAGTCAAATTTAAAAAAAGGAAAAACCTAGGAATGCTTAGCACAATTAATGGATTCCATCTATGAAAACCGTAGCATATACATCGAATGCACGTATACTTGTTTTTTCGAACGTAGAGCCATTGATCTTCGCCATACCCAAGACAAACAGATATTGCTCGAAATCTGCAATGCCCATCACCCTCAACATTTTGTATATGTGAGACGTATGGATGAAACATAATGGATGAATGCAGCATGACTCAGGCTCTTGGTTCAAATCCATAAATACATTTAAGTCTGGAATTGCTTCATTCATGTCTGGAATTGCGGTTACATATGAACTATGTCTTGCCGGTTCCTTGTTCATCCATGTTGAATTCAATCCATCATATTTTGATGTGGTTGAATAGCTACGTCTTCTAGGAGCTTGATTTGTAGAATCAACTCGTTTTTGTTGTTGTTTCTTCAAGTTTGGTCGTCCACGAGTATTTTTTTGAATTGCGGGTTCCTTAATGCATGTGTGTTTTACTTGGCAGGAAAATATCTCTTAGCTTTCTTATCATGCTTTTGTTTCCTACTTTTGAGTGTTGATAAAAGTTTTCTTTAATCATTTCTAAATCATCCTTACAACGGATATCTTCTTTAGCTACAAAAATTGACTCTGATAAATCAAGCTTTCTACATAATATATCTATCGATTCTAATGGAATATACTCACCTGTATTGAAATACCATTAATATACAAAATTCAATATATTAATTAAATTAAAAAAAATACTTGTTGAATATACTCACTCGAGTTCAAGTAAACTAATAACATGCAAGCACATGGTAAACCACAACTATGTTGTAGTTTACAACCACAGTTTGATGAGTCAATTTGATTTTCACTCAACCGATAAAGTTCCCCAACTAGTTTATCGAAAGCTTAATGTGACACTGAACCCACAATAATCTAAAAAATGGCAAGTCTTGTTCCCGTTTACGAACAGTTCTACTCTTTTCAAGACTATCATGTATCGATGGAAGTCGAGACCTCACAAATTGATCAAGACAACCGATAAATTTATCAAGATAAGAATTTGTCCCATCTAAGTACTTCTTTAAATTTGAATGTGCGCTCTCAACTCTATTTGTAGTTCGTTGTCCAAAGTTGAGATGTTGATCGATCCAGACTGAGACAAACATTTCCTTATATTTGTTTAACCAAACTTCATCCAAATAATTTAAAACATCTGTAATTATATAAATGTTATTTATCTATAAAAATAATCTAAAATCATAAATAACTAGTTAGAAAATAATAAGATTTGTACCTTGATATTTTCTCAACATCGATTGGAGTGTTTTGTAGTTATCATTGTACACTATCCATGTTGGAGAGTCAACAAGTACAGTCCACATTATACGAAAGGCTTTCCACTCATCGTCTATCTTGAATCTTCTCCTCCAAAGCTTTCTAATATTTTTAGTAATGTGCCATCTACAAAGTAACCGAGTGGCACCGGCGAAAACTTGTTGACATGCGTTCATCAGTGCCAATTCCCTGTCTGTGGCTATAACGCGTGGGTGCATGCACTTATCTAGTGTGGACTTTAGACACGTTAACAGCCAATTATAGCTCTCCTCCTTTTCATTAACGATAAATGCAAAAGCTATGCTAAATGTCTTGTTGGTTGAAGTTGTGCCAACAATCCGAACAAAAGGCAAACCATATTTGTTGGTCTTGTATGTTGCATCTATAATCAAAATGTGTGGAAATGCCTTCCATATATTCAACGACTGTGGATGAATGAAGAAAAGATTTTCCAATTCATTTGAAATACTATTTACCGAGAAATCCGTAACAAAATGTTTCTCATTCAAAATTTCCATTAGAACCTACATTTAAATACTGTTAATTAATAAAAAAAATTAATATATAAATTAAATTTAAAATACTACTTGTTGGATATACTAACCTGCATTGGGGTTTTTCCATAATTCCGGGACGAGTGAAGCTTGAGACGCTCATTGTATATGATTTTTAGTGTAGAAACATTATTCACGTCGTGTTCCTTTATTATTGAGAGTTTGTCATGTGGTGTAACATTCATATTTGTCAAGTCAGCCACCAATTGTTTCTCGTGTTCTTTCAACCGCCTAGCAAAAGCATGTCCCTCCATATATTGTGCAGGTGGATGATTATGTTGATCACATATCACCCTGAGGGTCCAACCGTCATATTGTTTGATGTACAAACCTACCAATTGAAAGTTACAATTGATTTTTTTGGTTCCAGAATTTTTAATTGTTGCTTTACTTTTGTATTCATGACCACGATCACAAATAAGTATGATATAAGACACCACGCCATTTTTTGCCTTTGATTTTCTCATCGCGATGACATAACCAAGAGAGAATGCAATGTTTCTCACCCATTCCATCAACTCATCACGAGACGTAAACACCTATTTAAAAAAAAATTGTTAACAAATTGTAACGCAATGATAAAAAAATGTTATTATGATAAATATTATACCCTATTGGTAGAAAACGGCGATGTCGACGTAGTGTTCATGCCTGCATCTAAATTATTTCCATTGGGGTTCGACATTATTTATTAAACACTACAAAAAAAAGATTATAAAAAATAATTTAAAAATATATATATTTTATAAAGTTTTAGTATAGAAAACGTGTTTACTGCTACTTTACTCCAACCCATTTTGTTAAAAAAGAATATGTTAGCCCATGTTAGCCCAATTTTAAAACCCAAACCAATCTTTATATATAACTAAAAAACCCTAATCCTTTCATTATCCAATCAAGTTTGCGATCGCCTCTAAAAATCAATTGTCTTTTTTCTTCCAACTATCACTCTCATCGCTGGAAATCTCCACTCCTTCACTCTCATTGTCGGATTCAACATCTGACTCAATGGACCTCTGCTGCTCATCGCACCTATGATCACGTCGACCACAACCACCGTCTCTCTCCCTCGGTGATTGTAGCCTTGATGATGCCCAAAGACAGGAAACAAAATCATGAGGAATCTGGCATTCGACCTTGGTGGAACAACATTTTAACAATGGACAATGGCTTTTTTGAGGTTACTTCAAAAAATCGATATGGTAGGAGTTACATGTTAGCTGCAAAATGGTGATGTAAAACTTAGATTAGAGATTTTACCTAAAAGTTGGTTTGATTAGTATTAATCTGAATTAAGATTTTATATAAAAGAATAGAAGTCGTTAATCCATTCTAGTTGGTGGTTGTATCAAGTTTCAATGTAAATATTGTTAATGCTGTTAAAAATTAATTACAGTTTAAGTTACCAAAAAGCTCGCCGTGGCTCTGCCATGGTGCGCCACGACTCCAAGGCTTGCACATGCCGCCAAGCTTTGCCAAAATGCCGCCTTAACTCCTATATGTGTATAAAAATGAATAATAATTGAAAATACATATAAAAATATTAATTATATAGAAACTTGCCGCCTTAAGTCACATCTTCCAAACGTCGTGACTCGCCAAGGCTCGGAAAAGCTTGAGGCTTGACATTGTCGCCACGTCACGCCTTATGTTATTTAGAACCTTGCCAAAAAGCTAAAACCTATAAAAAGTATAAAATACACAAAAATAAAAGTTTGACTTTTGAGTTAGGCTGTCCAAAAGGGTGTCTTATTAGCAGCATCCTCTCAATATATCTTTTAGGTTGACTTATGACTTAAATGACTCAGGCTCTTGGTTCAAATCCATATAATATATCTTTTCGGTTGTTACTATTCCTTATTTATCGTGACTACATAATCACCAGCAAATGCATCCGGTGGCTTAGGCTGTGACGCGGGGCGTACGATGTTGAGGTCTAAACCCTAATATTCGGACTTGTACCATATTTAAACCATCGTATAATCTTTGGACCTTATTTTTATCAGCCTCCTTTGCCTCTCATCGTCCCTATAAACCCTAGTAGCCATTGGAGGTAAGTTTGAGCTTAGAGTGTCATAAGGAAGCCATTTTTCATGTATGCTAGGAGAAGAGCTTGTAATATAATTCTTGATCGTGGTGAAGTTTCTAGATCCAACATTTCCTTCATCTTAGGGAGCTTCTTGAGGTATAAAGTCCATACCTTGATCAACCATTGTTTAGATGTCCTTTATGGACTTGTTTGGCCTCTTTGGTCCCCTTTTTGAAGGTCTTGATGTGTCAAGACCATTTGCGTTTAGTGGCCTCTTCTAGCTTAAAGGTGCAAACTTTATGGTGTTTGTGACCTCCATGCAAGCATTAAGACATTTATTAAGTTCTTTTGGGCTTTTAGGGCTTCATTAAGCCATGCATGCATGTAAAGTTGGCAACTTTATGTGATTACCCACCTCAAAAAGGTTAAATATGAGTATTGGAGCAAGTGTCTGAACCAAATAAGAGCTTAATCGGCAAATAAGAGGAGTACGTTGGGCGTACAAGCATGTACACACAAAAAACAGGCCCTTAAGCGTGTACGCTTAGTGTACAAGCTGAGTACGCTCCGAGTACTCAGTAGAAGGTTTCAATATTTTGGGCCTTCGGTGTGGGCTTCGCATGTGGACTTAGGAGCTTAGGGTTGTATTGTGGGCTGTGGCCTAGTTATGTTAGGTGGGTCAATTTCTATTGTGGACATTTAAGGTCATAAGTTGAGCCGTTTGGGCCTTAGAACTTTTAGTGTAAATGGGCCAAGCTTGGTTGGGCGTAGTATGAGGAATCTTCTTTTAGGCCTTTAGGCCTTGTTGCCTATTATAGTTTTGGACTTTGATGCTAGGTCCATTGATGAAGAAATGACTTTTGGGCCATAACAGAGGGACTTGGACTTAGGGATTTTGGGCCCTTTGACTAGGTTATGTTATAATCATAATTAGGGTTATTTGTATATATATTTAGTTTGGGATTTTTGGGTTGGTAGTTAAGCAATTATTGTTTTGAGCAGAGTGATGTGAGTATTCTCATTATACCAATGAGTTATTTTATGTTTCTAATAAATCTATTCGTTCCTTGAAAACCATGTAATTTTAGGGAGAATGTTGTAAGATCTTTCGATTTTGCCGTGAAATTCAGTGTAGTAAATTAGAGCATATTATAAGAATTATTCAAATTCACTAAAAGACTAAAATCACTAAAATGACACATCTACTTTCTATAGCAATACATTGAGTAAATGAATTATAAAATTCATTGAAAAAGAGCTACCAGTTTTTGTCACCATTATGTACAATGAATTCAATGTCATATCTACATAAAATATTATATATTCAGTTTCCAAATGAAGTATTTATGGATAATGCATAATATATGTATTGTTTTAAAAAAAAATCTAAATTAGTAGTAAAATAACTTATAACGTCAATTTGAATTTATAAAAATCTCGTATTTTGAGCACCTAATCACCCAAAGTTTTGCTATAATTAATAGATTACCTTATATTACAAATTTAAAAGTGTGATCTTTTGAATTTTTACCTTTACATTATCTCTTTTGAATACATTCTTAGCCTCCATTTGTAAGAAAACACCAACTTCTCAATGTCGTGTTTTTTTCTCTCCTTGCTACGACAATTGTTGTGGCTATCATCTTGCAGTTTAGAATTTCATGCATATTAAAATGCAAATTTGATTTTTTGTTTGTTTGTTTTGTCATAATAAGTAAGCAAATTACATACATTAGGTTGTTGTTTTGTTCTTTCTTCATTTTAAGCATCAAAAATTACATATTTGATTCAATGATATTTTTGTGGGATTGAATCGTGTTACTGGTTCTTTGATTGTCGTTTATTCAATGGAAATTGACGATATGCGTTGCTGATTTTCTGACAAGTTCATAGGAGTTTGTGTATTATAATGAACTTGAACAAGTGATAGAGTAAAGGCTTACCTGAAATCAATCTTACGCTGAATCCTCAAGTAATCCAAATACACTTTTCTCTTCACTGTATTCGCGGGCCCATACCCCTTCATCTATGTAACGAACTCAATCAAGTGATGGAAATAGAAACACAAGTTATTGCAATCAACAAGAAAACCAAATGACTAAAGGTAATTTCTCATTTCAAGATGCAACGTTGATTGCAACCCGTCGTACAACTGGAGAAAACTAAAGTGTGTGAACTCTTAATCTCCTCAGTGTCTTTGTCTGATACAATCAGAAGACGACCATAAGAGATTCCAAACCGTCGGTATAACTCGTTCATGAAGATCCACATCAGTTACTCGATCAAAAATGGATCGATTACGACATCAGAAGGTGTGATTGACTAGATGGATGATTCATCAGCATCAGAATGGTGAATAATTAGTGTATCAGGTTTAGGGTCAACCGATTTGGTGGAATTAGGGTATGCGGTTTAAGGTCGACCCAATTTTGAACTCTTTTATCGGATAGGAAGCAAAATAATTTTAAAAATCAGACATGTAGTGATAATGTAAAGTATATTTTGTATTTCTCATTACTTTAAGCTTATTGCTTAATAAGACCGATATGTTTATCTATTTAAAATAGACAATGACTTAAAGATTTTTTAGTCAAAAAACATTATATTAAAATAAACAAAAAATTTATATAATTATATTTATTGTATACATTCATCGGATTTTAAACAATATATGTGTCACACCCCAAATCAGAACGGCAGAAACGTTCGGGGGCGGATGATGTGATGTGCAGTATCATAACAGTTGGGTAATAGAAAAGAAAGCAAACACAAACATCATAAATATAATTTAAAAGGTTACATAGTTTTATGAGTTACATGTTTCCAAATAAATTTCATTACGATGACAAAATCAGTTTTGAACCAGCGATGCAGCGTCCCGTCCGCAAAAGCTGGTGATTACATGTATTACTAATTCCCTGAGAATACAAGTGGTTTTGAAAAATATCAACAATTAAGTTGGCGAGTTCATAAGCGTTTTGTTTGAGAAAATGTATGCTTTTTCGTGTAAACTAATCGTGTTTGTGTCCAGAAAATCTGATATTTTCCATAACTTGAGTTGTAAGCCGCTGTTCGTAAAATGATAGTGTTTGTTCTAGAAAATCCAATTTTTTCTATAAAATGAATTGTAGTATTAAACAGTGTTCTAAAAGGCGCGCCATGGCGCATGCCAAGGCACGCCATGGCGTGAGGCGTGGCTTCGCCGTTACGAAAAGCTTAATAACGTTGCTGTTAGGCGTGGCGCGTGGCAAGGCGTGATATGGTGCGCCGTGGCGCGTTATGGCGTGTTTTTTTCGTTTGAGACACAGTTTTTTCTCTTTGTTATGTCTTTTCAAATCGGAGATACAAGTATTGTGGTTTTTGTTAACCTTTTGTTATTAGTTATTGATCTAACACTTCTAAAAAGTAGTTACATTTAATATAAATTTATATTTAAGTGGTAATATACTTTTAAATTAATACAAAATCGTCGCGTTACATCATGCCTTGAAAAACGCCATGGCTCGTTAAGCTTGAGGCTTGGCCTTGCCGCCACGCCACGCCTCACGCCATTTAGAACCTTGGTCTTAAATGTTCCAAGACCGAAATGTATAAGTACTTTCCATACTTAAAAATAGCATATGTAGTTTTATACGTATATAAAACCATTTAAGTATTTGTTAGCCCCGTAAACCAAAATGTATTCTTAATACCCCATATGAGTTATTATAACCATGCTAGTGACCCAGTCGGCCTGTAACGATGTTCTTTAGACATTGGATTGTTATGACATTTGTCATCCCAGACCTGCCGGTCTAATTGTAGCTGGCAATTTAGGTGTGGGGTTGTAATTCTTGTATAGATCTATACACAAGTGTCATGCTCTCCCTCCAGGAGACTCTGGTTATAATACAATACAAGACTTTTGTTAGCACTTAGATAAGTACTTGAAGACGTATCTCACAAATTTATTCATTAACAGGTTTACGTCAAATCTTCTAATGATTCTAAGTAGCTAGCAATGGGTTCCGAAGGTCCATTCTCCCAAATCTTCTAATGATTCTAATATTTCAACATCTTCTGTTTGTGATAAACAGGATATGTCTTGGGAGAGAGTTCTTTGCACTGATGACAAAGGTCAACCCAGTTTCAAAATGGACTGGGTTCCTATGACCAATTGATCCCGCACTGTGTCGGAGCAGCTTTAGAGGCATATCATCAGATTTCAGTTTGTTGATAGTGGCTATTCCAGGCACATGATAGCGGACATCTCTCAACTGTGCAACACTCATAACTTTGTTTCAAAGTATGTGTCCTTTGCGGGATAGGAAGAAAGGAAGGGATCACACATTGGGGTTTGTGCTTAACGATGTGAAGAATTTTCGGATATATTATGAGTTTATGCGTGCTGTTCTCAGATCTTATGGATGCAAATTCAATCAGTGACTTATGGTTTGAGTTTTCTTCTCTATACTCCTGAGTTTATCTTACTCTGATTCGTTTTAAATACAATTCTTCATTATCTTAATAGTTTTTCGTTAGTAGTTATTATTGGGAAGTGATATCAACAAGTGTTAACAGGCAATCTGAGTTTGTGTAAAGTACCAAAGTTGAATTGTCTAGGCTCTGTGTTCGATGCGCTGGTAGGCACGAAGAATTTAATGGGCTTGACTAGGAAAAGATGAACCTAAGAAATCAAATGACTTGACAAATCTTGACCTAGATAGATCCGTTTAGCCTGACAATACGGCGCTCGGATAGGTTGAGTAGGGCGATATACATGAGAATCCACTAGTCACACTAAAGAACCCATATCTAGAACTGTGGTTTTACTTTTCCTCGATGTGCGGATTTTGTCCTTAATTTCAGTATCGACGGAGCGACTGGGGAATTCCGAAAAAGTAGGTCTGTAGAAAATTATTTTCTTTCTTTCTTACTGTTAGTCATATGTTGCCTCCTTTACGTGATTGGAAGAGATCCGACCTGGACTGCAACATATGCAAATCTATTTCTCTGCATATTATATCTATGAAATTCTTCTTATCTGTTAGCCATATGTTGTCTCCTTTGTGTGATTAACAATCCGACCTGGTATACAGCATAAGCAATCTTCTACTTCTCAATCCCTCTAAAAACTATAATTAATAATAATCTAAATCTATCCTCTCTATGAATAATAGTCTGCTCACCTAAAGTAAGGAGTATCTCGAAAGTTCTTGATTATTGGGGTATATTAGGAAGCGGGAAACACGTTCTAGTACATCTAAAATTGAACAATTCTAGATTGTCTGTAGATCTTGCTACTCAATTTAGGTGGACAACAATATCCTTGGTCGTCGTCAGATAAATGGTCCTTAGGAATTTTTATCTAGTAACTTAGGATCAATTTGTCCTGTCACTGATAGCATTCCTAAAATTTGTCATAATTTTTCGTGCTTAAGTGGACCACAATATCGGCGATCGACCAGATCTATTCATGAAGGGGAAGGTACTGACAAACGGATTAAGACTGCCTAACAACTTTGATCCAAAATATTTTTGTTTTTGTGAATTTGTTCATAGTTTTCCTCTATGCACAAATTTAGGGGGAGAATTAAAAAAATATATTCAAAAATCAAACAAAAATCAGAAAAATTCAAAAATCAAACAAAAAAATAGAAAATTAAAAATAAAAAAATAGTGTTATTTCTGTTTTATTTTTTTTTTTCAGAAAATATCAAAAATCCAAAAATATTTTTTTGTGTGCTATTTTTTCTTTTAGTTTTGTTTTGTCTTGAAAAGTGATTTTAGGCGTAGATGAGACTCGTAGAGACTGTATCGAGATTTTTGAGCCAAGGCTTCATCCGTGAGCATCGAAGAATTTTCATTCGAAGGAGCAAGAAATGAAGATTATTCTTTAAACATTCTATCCTTCAACCCCAGAAGCAAGGTCAAGCTACGCTTGAAGATTATGTGATAGATTGCATTGAAGCCTCCTCAATCAATCTGCTGCTATCTATAAACCCGCATAAGTGATCTAGAAGATTCGTTCTCTCTGTTCTCTCTAAAGATTCTTAAGCTGAAAGCACTATCTTTCAAGAATCAGTACATCAAGCCTCCTCACCCAAAGTGTGTTCAATGTCAAATTTTGCAGAAATCCCAACTGCTCAAGATGAAGTCATTTATTGAAGACTCATATGTTCATCTTGATGCTGTGAAGAAATGTGAAGATTAATGCTGAAGTCAAGCTCCCAATGAAGATTAACCAGAAAAACTAGCTACTTTTTAGGGGATTTTGTTGAGCCAATTAGAAAAGAAGCTATAAACCAAGGGGGAGATTGTTGGGTCAAAAATACGGTTTATACTTTGCTTTTCTAGGAAAATATATTTTTCTGTAATTTTGTGGTTGTGTACGGCCGCACACGCGTGTGCGGCTGTACACTCGCGTGCAGCTGGTGTCCCATGTCTCATATATATAGGGTGAGGAGAAAGAGAAAAAAAGAAGAGAGGAGCATGTTCTAAAGAGAAGAATAGTGTGTGTGAGAGAATCTATATATATGGAGTATCATTCAATTTATTGAATACATCATTAGATTCATCTTAATTCTTCTTCTTCTTCTCTTCTATTTGATCTGACATCATCCAATTGATTAGGATTCCACACCATCAATTGGATCTGATTGATACACAAACAATTTTGGGGACTTATACACACACCACAGATTTTAGCCTGGAATGATTTACTCTGATGTTTTGTCACATGATTTTGATATATTGACATTAATTTATGATATTTTCGAGATACATTAATTATGCTTTTATATGATGAATGCCAATTATGGTTTTTATTTATATTATAAAACGAAAATTTTGGACCTTATTTTTCGGATGATTCAGTTTTTAACTTAATTCATTAAATCACAACCCCATCTTCCAATCTCAAATCCAATGTCCTAAATGGATAATGTTTCCAACTTTATCCATTAAGACACACCATATCAAACAAGATCTAGGCTTTTGTACTCCAAATGAACTAAATCATCTCTAATACTTTAATGAATTGAAGGAAGAACTAACTACAAGAAATTAGGGTATTTACCCACACATAATTTACCTACACATATTAAATGTAGGTAAATACCTACACATATTTTTTATATGTGTGGGTAAATCTCAATAATATTTTTCAAGAACATCTACATATTATATGTGTGGATAATACTTTTTAGTAACACAACGTAATTAGAAGGAAATTTGCCTCCAAGTTTGATAGTCGATTGTATGTTAAATTACCTACACATAGTATATTTTTTTTGCAATGGGTAGGTAATTGCCTACACATATTTAAAAATAAACATATGTGTAAGTAAATATTATGTTTTACCAACACGTAATATTAATCTATAAATGTGTATTTGAATGTATTACATAACTTTTAATCAAAAAATGACGTGGTAAGTTATTTTCCTACACATATATAAAACCATAACATATGTGTAGATAATTATAACTAGTACTTACAAATAATAGTCGCTAATTAAATTTGTAAGTAAAAGTTTTCTATTTTTGAAATGAAAAAACGACGGGTAAATTGATTTAAAAAATAAGAAATAAATTAACAAAATGGATAGGATCACCGATCAAGACGTGGAGGAAATTGGCAATGAATTATCAGTGAATTATCCGGCCATTCTCCCCCAAAGCGGCAAAAGCCCATTCTCCCCAAATAATTTAAACTGTGTTTTCCGCTACTGGCAAATGTATATTGGCCAAAAAAAACCTAACTCCCGCTCATCTCGTAACACCCTTTCGTCACTGACCGTTCTGCTGCTTCACGATCTGCTTTTTAGCAATTACCTTTTTTCCCCACACTAAATTCCCTGCAGAAACAATTGAAGTTATTAACCCGCGTTATCTTGTTGCCATCATTTTTCCGACTGTCAGACACTGTTTTTGACCAATAACGTCGTCTTTTTTCTTGACGGTGCTTTCTTGTTGATCCCGTCAAGGTACTCTTGAACCCTCGCTTTGTTGTTTCTGCACTTTATTTTCTTTTGCCATTAACCGCCCTACATTTATCTTCTTTCTGTTTAGAATTTTTTAAATGCTTTGATTTGTATTGATATTGATATGAAAAGTTGCGTAGGCTTTTATTATTACTGAAAAGTTGTATTTATTTGTAATTGGGTTGAAATGTATTGTTGTTTGTAGGTGGAAATGGAGGTTAACGTGGTGATAATATGCAAATTGCTTGATTTGTAATTGATTGAAATATCATGTTCTTTACGGCTTGTTCTCACAAATGGTGCAATATTTCATGTTATTATGTTACACTATTACTTTTTTGGTTTATGTAAGATTGAATTTCTCCTTTTCTTTTCCGTTTACTTTCATATTGACAGGATAAACTTTCAAATTTACAGGCTTAGAGCTTTGAAGAAGAAGTCAATGGCTACATGCAAGGTTGTTTTTACCACTTTGTATATAAGTTTTATTAATTGTAATGGTTTTCCATGTAATTTGCTTATGTTATTTGCTAGTATATCTCAATGTAGCAAAAGTCGTTAGGTGCTAGTTGGGATATTTCATTTCTGAACAAGTGTCATTGTCTCCTCACCTAAGAAAGTCGGTTTATTACAAAGATTCTAGTTATTCTTCTCTTCAAACCACCAGGTATGTCAACATAATGTCAACTATTTTCACTTTATAGTCTGTTTGGTTTACAAACTGGTCATCATTGATATAGGAAAATGAAGATGTCATGGTTCTGGCCACGAAAAGGAAAGCTAGTGACCAAGTGTTGATTGTATGTTTTAAGAGGCAATTGACAGGTATCATAAGATCGGTCATGTGTGAAAAGAGTTTCGCGTTGAAATGGATAAACTACTTAAAGTCTTTGGTCCTCTTGTTGATATAGGAGTACACCACAGTCGCTCATATCTGATGCATCTTCTCTTCTTTGTGGCTAAAGTTGACTAATGCTCTAACCAACCACCTCAATGTTAACAATTTCGTCCAAATGTTGGTGATGCTCAAGTCAAGTGTAGTATTATTTGCACACAACAAAGTAAAAAGGTAGGAAAATTTTATCTAGATACAATGGTTGTGTTAGGTATACGGTCTCCAATTTCATGAAATCTTAGAGATAACTTTTGTTGATGTAATATTTGTAACAAGGATTAATGTATTTCCATTCCAAAAGAAGTTTTTTTACCGTCAACTTCTTATTAAAAGCAATAATAATTTGTGTTGTAAACTTTTATATTTTATTTATTGTGTTTTATATATTGCATATCTTATCCTTACCTACACATATAACAATTATTACCCACACATATCGAATGACATGTGTCACCAACACTTTGTATGGGCGTGCCACATAATTTGACATGTCATCAGCCACATCGTTGATAACTCAAACAATTTCTAGTTTACACATAGTTACTAGTTTTAGCCACACATGTATGTGTAGGTATAACTTGCTCTATGCTCACACATCACGAATGTGTAGGTAAAGATTTATATCTACAGGCATGAGCCAACACATAGTGACACTTAATTTATGTGTAGCTAAAGACAACTACCAACACATAGTCGTCTTCTAGCCACACATAACATGTGTGGGTAAACACCTAAATTTCTTGTAGTGTATAAAGGTCCAAACTTTATGAGGACAAATGGTTCAAACAACAACCCTATGTGACCAAAAAAAGTTGGAGTCAGGCAAACTCCAAGCTCACCTCAATAAATACAGACGAAAAGCATACAAAATGGATATTAAGCAAGATCTAACAAATGACAAGGAAAGCTTGAACCTTTATATTCAAAAAACGTCCAAAACATGAAAATTTCTAGATCTACACTTGCTCTTCACTTTATTGCATGAAGAAGGATCTTGTTCTTCAAGCTTTAAGAACAAAAGTTGAGAAACAAGATTTCCAAGGACACCAAAGTTCAAAAACAAGAGAACTAGGGTTAGGGTTTCTGAATCTCTCTCTAGAGGATGAAGGAAGCTGAGAATGATCTAACCCTAAGGGTTAATGATGCTTAAATAGCCCCTAAAACCCTAAAAAGACTTCAGCCCATGGGTCGGGGCACATCCCTCTTATAAGAAGCAAGCCCTGCTTCGATCAATTCTAGTTTTCAAATTTTAATGGAACGTTCAAATTAAAACCATATTAAATTACATACCGAGAAATAGGATCGTACACTTGATGGTCAACTAATTTTATATAAAGTGTTTGCTAGGGCTAAGAATATTTTAAAACAATGTTATATCTGTTAAATTTGGCTTTGAAACTACATTTGATACCATAAATTGGAAATTCTTAGTCTTAATTATGGATCAAATGGGTTTTGACGTGGTATGGAGATCATGGATTAGTGGATGTATAGAGTCCATAAAAACCTCAGTTCTTTTATATGATGCACCAACAAAGGAATTCTACAAGCATAGGAGAGTAAGGCAATGAGACATTTTGTCCATTTTCCTTTTAATTTTTTTCGATGGAAGCATTAAATATGGTTTCAAAAAGAACATGTAATCTTGGTCTATTCCATGGGGGGGGGGGGGTACAAAGCCCTAATAGCTAACTTCTATAATCTTCGTAGGATACTCATATTTTTCTATTTATATTCAGGTCTAAAAGTTAACTTTTCAAAGTGCAAATTATTTGGTGTTGGGGTTGGCCCAGTTCAAATATCAACCATGGCTTCAATAGTTCATTGTCACTCGACTTCATTTCCATTTCCCTATTTGGAACTCCCTGTTGGAGCCAATATGGAACTTATTAAAAACATGAAACTGGTGGTGGAAGTCCAACAAAAAATTATTGCTATGGAAGGCTAAAACTCCATCTTTGGGAGGAGAGTAACTTTAATAAAAACGGTTTTAATCAGCTTTGCGATCTATTACTTTTCCTTATTCAAAGAACATATGGAAATCAGTGACAATCATTGACTCGCTGGAGATAATTAAAAGGGAGTACATAGGCTAAATAAAATCTAGGTGTTGTGGGAGAAAATCACAACACCTAAATCATAAAGGGATTGGTTAAAAAGACATTATATTTTACCATATAAACATCCTAATTCAATTTTAAAATATTTTTATTGGTTGAAATTGCATTGTTTTAAAAAAAAAACTGATCATAAATAATTAATTATAGGTTGACTTTTTATAAAGGAATCAATCAGGTGTCTTATTAGCAACACCCATTATAAAGAGAGCGTTCGGGAGTGGAAGCCTTGGAACTTTGAACCTAGCGTTTTTAACCAAATTGAGGTAAGATCTAAAGAATAATCCCTATAGTCTATGGGAAATGGTTATTAAATCCATTCCTACTTCTAGAGTGTTGGAATTTATTCTTGTTAAAAGGGTTTTGGCGAGCTCACAGAAAATATTTCAAAAATTAATTTAGATCTAGAAGAAATGAATATCAATGTGACAGAATTATTTAGATGCAAGGTGGGTAGTGGTGATATCTTCCCCTTATAGAATGACATTTGGGTTAAATCTTAGCCACTTAGATTGAGTTTTCCTACTCTATATGCCATTGCTTCGAACAAGATACGCAAGATAGTAAAATGCTACATGGCCATGGGAGATATTCGAAGCGTATCATGGTACAAGCCATGTGAACCTTCGAGCACGGCTGAATTTTTGGAGCTAGAGCGCTACAGAAATTTGATTGGGATGCTAAATATTTTCAATGACGTAGATACAAGGGTATGGATTCCTAATCAGATAACTCGTTTAGAAAGTTGATTGAATAAAAAAATATTCCCTTCAAATTCGTAAGTACCCTGTTGGAATATTTGGGTTCCAATTAAAGCCAATTGTATCTCAACGATTTACAGAATTCCATCTTTAGTTGTTTCCAGAAGGGGTGTGGTCTTTAGCTCTTCATCTTGTTCGATATGTGGAGGTTTGCAAGAAACGATGGACCATCTTCTTTTGCTCATGTTCCTTTGCGAAAGATCTCTCATTATCCTAACTTTTGAAATTACAATTTATTATATTGAAAACTGAAATAATCAATTTAAGTAAAAGTATATGCAAAAATAACTGGATTATCTTTTAACCGTAGTTCTAACTGTTCTATATACTTGAAGTGAGAATTTAAATTTAAAAGGTTTAAAAAGGTTATCTATATAAAATTGGAGATGCGGGGGATCGAACCCCGTGCCTCTCGCATGCAAAGCGAGCGCTCTACCATTTGAGCTACATCCCCATTTTGACAATCTTTTTCATAGCAAGAACCCCTAAACTAAATCTGTCTATTAAACTTACACCTTAAGATAATATATGTAGTTATTCAAATATGTATATTTTTGAAGTTGACATATTTGTGCAAACAAATAAAGCTATAATAAATCAAATATTTGTGAACTCTTCGTAGAGGATTTTATGTATTTATTAAGTATGATATGACTACATATTCAATAAACCTATTTCATGACTTGCAAAATGGAAACAAATGTTCCCCAGATATAATATTTGCTTCTCAAATATATTTTTTTCATGCCTATTTTTGCCTATTTCATGACTCACTAATCCGTCTTGACTCCTTCACTATGTTATCCCTATCGGTTGCTAATCCGAAATTTTAAGGAGATGTTTTTAATTTTTGGACAGGGCATTCAAAATCAATGGACTACCTCTGGATTTACAAAAACATTATTCCTTTAGCTTCAAGGGTTATTGGGAATTAAAAGGTAATTCTTAATTACCTTTGGATTAAACACAGGGCGAAGCTAGGTAGTTTAAACTGGAGATGTTGGTGTGAGTTTCCTCGTTAAAATTTCTGTTTTCTGGTGTCGAATATTGCTGTTGAAAAAAATCTAGCTCAACTACACGAAAAATCCAAGATCGATCAATCCATCGTATAGATTTATTCTCTAAAAGTATATAACAACATGAAATATTATTTGTCATATTCATTATTTACTGTGAGATGAGGACGAAGCAATTTGCTATTTATAGATAGTGGAATGTTCAACCATAGGATAACACTTTGAATTCGTTATGAGTCCAAAAACCCTTGCAACGACCAACTATACGCAAGAGTAAATGCTGAGGACTCAAGCATCCACATTGCAGTGATTTTGATCCTATAAATAGCTGCACAAGGAATGATCGATTTCATCGCTAGATAACATGAAGATCAAATCGTTTATGGTTCTATGTGTTCTCTTTGCGCTTGTTCTTCTGGGCTCATCGACTGGGCAAGTCGAAACACAAAATGGTGAAAACCATGGTGAGTTTGGTTGATTTTGAGTCCGTTCTTTTTTGTTATTGATATATAGTCTCTTATGGTGCTTTCATGAGCGCAGCGAATAAATCTCCCAAAGAAAATCATGTGAAAAATGGATATGATGGTGGTGGCGGCGGTGGTTGGGGTGGATTCAGTGGTGGTGGATGGGGAGCACCTGGTGGTGGCGGTGGTTGGGGTGGATTTGATGGTGGATATGGTGGATATGTTGGTGGTGGATGGGGTGGACGTGGAGGAGGATATGGCGGTGGTGGGTGGGGTGGGCGTGGTGGTGGTGGTGGTGGTTGGGGAGGGGGTTGTAGATTTGGATGCTGCGGTCGTTGGAACCATTATAGAGGTTGTGGCCGCTGTTGTCATTCTCTCACCGAAGCAATCACCTTTAACGAACAAGAAGCGTCTCCTTAAGATGGTGGAAACCATAGCTATATAAATAAATGTTTGCATGTGATTATACAGATGCATGTATGTATATAAAATATGTGGCAATCACAATAATGTTTGTAACTTTGTATCATTATATGGTGTGAAATAAGATAAAAATACTAATAAAGTAAGTGCAGGCTTATTTTTTTTTTCCCAATACAGCCAGTCATTTATTTGTTATCTCGTCCATTTAAAGCAAGAAACAGAAAAAAATCACAAAGACAGTCGAGTCATGACATGCATCTGATATATCAAATCAACCGGAGCAACTTAAATGATGTTTTCTAAAAGAAAATTAAATATATTATAATTAAAAATAATATTAATCACTATTGTTAACATTTGGATCTTGATTGTAAGATCCTAGGACTCCTACAATCAAAAACTAATTGCCGTCCCTATGCTCGTTTTTGTAGCAAGATCAAACCTAAGATCGTAGGATCATAAGTTCGTCCATTGAACCATTTCCTACCAATTCTAGGATCATACATTATTATGTTTTGTCTTTTGTGTCTAAAAGTGCAAACATAAAAAAACTTCACCAACACTACAAGAAATACAGCGACACCAAGTTGGACGAGCTTGGTGTTACCATTATTAACTTTGTCGATGCTATAGTTCTCATTATTATTGCTATCTTCTTCATCCATGTGCTATGGTTTAGGTTAAAAACCAAGTCGTCGATGTCTTTAAGATAGTGCGCAAATGCTCCCAAAAAATGCGAGAGTTTCTCACCCTATTGCATCTAAAGCAAAATTTGTGATTTCATAATCCTCTTTTCTGCCCCTACGCACTAAATCCTTTCTCTGTTGCGATGAACTTTTGGTGACGAAGTCTAGTACTCCAGCAACCCACACTCCAACGATCTAATGGATTGGAAAGAAAGGATGAAGCAACACAAGGAGATTAGATGTTCATTATATTCTAGTACATTTTTTTGGTATTGAGGTCTCCAAAAATCAATGTGTTTTTGCCGCACATTGTTGTACATTTTGTTGACTTAATTACGTGTTTTTAGCTCACATTGTTGTATATTTTGATTGGGTATTTATGTTATAGAAATTATCTGCTTCCGTGAATCTCCTTAATCTAGCTTATGTGATAATGTAAACTTGGAAATCTAAAGCTTAATATAATACTAGGGTTTAGACCTTTAAGATTATTATGATATTAAACTTGAGAGGGAAACTCTCCATATCAAAATGAGGCAGAAGATCTGAAATTTATATACAAATAAAGAATTACAGGTACACCATTTTGAGAAAACACAAAATACACGAAAGGCGACCACCACAATAAATATGTCACACCCCAAAACCAAAAACGGCAGAAACGTTCAGGAGTGGAGGACGTCATGTGAAGTATCATAACAGTGTAAAGTAGTAAACAAGCAACAACATCATCCATTGCATTAAAAGTAAAGTTTTAATACATGTGTGTTCTTTCATTGTAATAAGACACCAAAATATGTAATCAAAATAAAAGACGAGTCTTGTCTGTGCTCCGTTTTCTCAAAACCTGGTCATCGTACCTGTCTACTGGTGACCTAAGAATACAAGTTATTTTGAAAGAGTATATCAACATAAAGCTGGTGAATTCATAAGTATTTAAGTGTCATTACTTTGATTTGGAAAGCTGTTTTGAATGTCATGTAAATCTTTTATATGAAACATTTGATATAAGTGTGAAAACCCTAGAAAATCCCATTTTCCTACTAGTTATAAAAGTAGTCTTCTACCAAGACCCGAATGTTTTGCTGTAACAAAGATGGTTTTTCCCTATATGAGTATTATTAGCAATATATAGTCTACCTCATCGTTTATGTGAACGTATCACAAAATAAAAGTAATAGGGAAAATATAGCCATATAAGTATTCTCCTTTTGTATTAGGATAAACCTGACATCGCGGCTGCCGAATAGTATTAACCTTGAACCTCTGTAGGTGTTCATTCTCCTCTGTAGCTAACAGCAGGTTGAAGGAATGGTTAGTCACGTAAAGGTACCCCTAGTATAAGTATCAACCGTAGGCATCCATAGATGTTCATTACCTCTGTTGCTAACAGGTGGGTGTCGGAATGGTTAGTCCCATATAGTATCCTTTTGTACTAGGATAGACAGAACTAATCTACACGTATAATATGTAATAGTATCTCATCATATAGTATCTAGGTACAAGTATCCATGTAAGTGTATCTCTTCATATAGCATTTAGTATAGACTCATGAATGAACTGACTCTGGTGTAATTCCTTGTAATAGGAATAATGTTTTGTATCCCCTAAACTATCCCTATAATAGTTTACTGGAATGTATTTGATGTCCAAGAAGGTTTATACACCCTTGCTACTTAAGAGTGTGGGAACTGAATGAAGGATGAAAGCTATCATATCAATACATATATATATATATATATATATATATATATATATATAATATGAACATAAGTGTATAGATATAGTTTTGATCAAGAAGATGAAAGAGGTTTTGTAAAACATTTAAGAGTTTTGAACAATAAATAACAATGACTTGATGTCATTTTATAACACATTTCAAAAGTAATTCATTTGATAACAAAGTATTTTAAGATAGAAAACCATTTCATGTATCACATTTTGAAGTATGTGAAATCAGTTGGTTGAAAACACAGTTATAAATCACATGCGATTGAATCTATAACATGTTGTTTTCTACTTGTATTCCCCCGCCCCATTAAAGCATTTAAAATCATTTAAAACATTGATTGAGGGGTATGAACTCACCTGTAGATGGTGGTTTTGATGAACTGAATGATGTAGGATTGCTAGGTGACAAGTGAAGACTTGTTCACACCCAATGATCTAGTTAGAAGCTTGAAATGTACCAAAAGGCCAAGAACACTAGTGCGTGTTCTTGGTGTTCTTGGTGAAACTTGAAGATTCAACCTTTTGGAAAGATTTCATGGATAGAAGTGTGTTAATTCACTAGATTAAGTGATATACTAACTTGAAAGGGCTAGAAACACTTACTAGATGGTGATCTTGAAGAAAATTTTGGATGATACTTGAGAGAGTTTGAGATTTGGATCTTGAAAGTTGGAAAGTGATAAAAATAACTAAGTGTCACTTTTATACCACTTCCCATTAGGGTTTACGACCGTAAACTACTTGTTTAGGTTGTAAACTCTAAAATTTTGATCTGTCGGGACCTTATTGTTGCACAATAAACCCTAGGGCATCCTCTCTCCTGGTATGTCCTAAAGTGTTAATCATAGAATACTCAAACTTATTCCAAAAAGTCTGAAAATTAACAGTAACTGTTCTGACTTCTATTGACTTGATACGTTGTACAGAAAGGAAATTTCGGGTTGTCACATCATCCCCCCGTTAGAAGGAATTTCGTCCCGAAATTAGAAGATATGCAAATAGGTAGTTACAAATAACTAAGAAAAAAGATGAGGATATTTCAGTTTCATCTGATCCTCTCATTCCTAAGTGAATTCAGGTCCTCGCTTAGCGTTCCAGTGAACCTTCACTATCGGGATACAGCTTTGCTTCGTTTGCTTGACCTCTCGGTCCATGATCTCTACTGGTTCTTCCAGGAAGTTGAGGCTCTCGTTGATCTCGATCTCGTAGAGTGGGATAATAAGAGTCTCGTCGGATAGACACTTTTTGAAGTTCGAGACGTGGAAGGTAGAATGTACATTACTGAATTCGCGCGGTAGATTGAGTTTGTAAGCTACGCGGCCAATTTGGGCAAGAATCTCGAAAGGCCCTATGTATCTTGGATTGAGCTTCCCATGCTTTCCGAAGCGTATCAAGCCCTTCCAGGGTTAGACCTTCAATAGAACGCAGTCGCCCACATGGAATTCCAATGGTTTCCTTCGCTTATCAGCGTAGCTTTTCTGTCGGTCTCTAGAGGCTTTCAATCGTTCACGAATTTGAACGATCTTCTCTGTCGTTTCCCGAATGATCTCCGGACCTGTGAGAGTGCTTTCGGGAACTCGTCCCTTAGCTAACTGGGTATCACCCACCCCAGCCCAGCACAGAGGGGATCTGCACTTTCGGCCATAGAGGGCTTCGAAAGGAGCTACCTTTATGCTCGTGTGATAATTGTTGTTGTAGGAAAATTCGACAAGGGGTAAATGAGTATTCCAAGCTTTCCCAAAGTCAATCACACAGGCACGCAACATATCTTCTAAGGTTTGGATAGTTTTCTCACTTTGTCCGTCGGTCTGTGGATGGTAGGTTGTAATCATGTCCAACCTAGTTCCTAGGGAACTTTGTAATGACTGCCAGAATCTAGAAGTGAATCTACTATCTCTGTCTGAGATAATGGTTATGGGAACACCGTGCAGTCGTACAATCTCCATAATGTAGGTCCTCGTAAGTTTCTCCATTTTGCCAGTTTCTTTGATGTGTAGGAAGTGTGCAGACTTGGTCAATCGGTCGACGATGACCCATATGGTATCAAGTCCACCCGTTGTCTTGGGCAACTTGGTTATGAAGTCCATAGTGATCCGCTCCCACTTCCATTCTGGTGTCCCCGGTTGCTGCAGAAGACCGAAGGGTTTCTGGTATTCGACCTTTACCTTCGCGCAAGTAAGGCATTTACTTACGAAGGTAGCAATATCTGCTTTCATGTTAGGCCACCAATATAAATTTTTAAGATCCAAATACATCTTATCTAAACCTGGGTGGACGGAATAACGGGTGTTGTGTGCCTCGGTCATGACCAAGTCTCTGAAGCCACTGTGTTTCGGTGTCCAGATCCGATCCATGAGGTATAAGGCTCCGCCACCCTTGACTTCTAAATTCTTTTCCATCCCTCTCAGGGATTCACCTGCCACATTTTCAGGTTTCAAAGCGTCGATCTGAGCCTCCTTAATTTGCGTGGACAAGTGTGAATGGATAGTTAGAGTCAAAGATTTGACTCTACGACCAGAGTATTCTTTCCGACTTAGGGCGTCGGCTACTACATTGGCTTTACCCGGATGATAACGAATTTCGCATTTGTAATCACTGCGTAGCTCGACCCACCGTCGTTGTCTCATATTGAGCTCCTTCTGGTCAAAAATATGCTGTAGACTTTTGTGGTTTGTAAAGATCGTGCTTTTTGTACCATACAGGTAGTGTCTCCAGATCTTCAGAGCAAACACAACTGCTCCCAGTTCAAGATCGTGGGTCGTGTAGTTGACCTCATGTGTCTTCAACTGTCTTGAGGCATAGGCGATGACCTTACCTCACTGCATCAGAACACATCCGAGCCCTTGATTTGACGCATCACAATAGACAACGAAGTCTTCTATCCCTTCGGGGAGGGATAGTATTGGTGCGGTGCACAAGGCTCGCTTGAGCGTTTGGAATGCTTTTTCCTGTTTCTCTTCCCAGTCAAAGGCCACACCCTTCTGGGTCAATGTCATAAGAGGTTTCGCTATGTGGGAGAAGTTCTGAATGAACCTGCGATAGTAGCCAGCGACACCTAGAAATTGATGAATTTCTATAGGTGTCTTCGGTGCTGAGCAGTTCTCAATGGCCTTGATGTTGGAAGGGTCCACGTGTATTCCCTCTTTGCTAACAACGTCGCCCAAGAATTCGACTCTTCGAATCCAAAATTCGCACTTAGAGAACTTCGTGTAGAGCTTCTCCGATCGTAATGTTTCTAAGACTCTGCGGATATGTTGACTATGCTCTTCCTTACTTCTAGAGTAGATGATTATGTCAACGATGAAGACGATGACAAACTGATCCAAGTAAGGACGACACACCCTATTCATTAAATCCATGAATACCCCGGGCACGTTTGTTAATCCGAACGGTATCACTACGAATTCGTAGTGCCCATAACGAGTTCGGAAGGCTGTCTTGGGAACATCCTCCTCTAACACTCGTAGTTGGTGATATCCGGATCGTAGATCTATCTTCGAGAAGTAGTTGGATCCTTGAAGTTGATCAAATAAATCGTCTATGCGGGGTAAGGGATAACGATTTTTAGTGGTAAGCTTGTTGAGTTCCCTATAGTCGATGCACATGCGAAACTATCCATCTTTCTTCTTGATGAACAAGACCATTACTCCCCATGGTGAGAAGCTTAGCCTAATGAATCCTTTCTTGAGAAGTTCGTTAAGCTGACTGGAAAGTTCCTGCATCTCTGCCGGTGCCAGACGATAAGGAGACCTGGCTACGGGAGTAGCCCCTGGCACTAAGTCGATTCTGAACTCGACTTGGCGTTGTGGTGGTAATCCTGGGAGTTCCTCTGGAAAGATGTCGGGAAAGTCGCGCACCTTTGGGATGTTCTGAATGTCTTTTACTTATTGACTCGTATCGACGATGTGTGCGAGGAATGCATGATATTCCTTTTGTAAGCATTTCCGAGCATGGATGCACGAAATGATGCGAAGGCTCGTACTCGGCTTGTCGCCGTAGATAACTAAGGTCTCGTTGTTAGGAAGGTTAAGACGAACTGCTTTCTCAAAGCACATGATGTCGGCGTGAAGAAGACTCAACCAATCCATGTCGATGATAACGTTGAAACATTTAATTGGGACCGGCATGAGGTCTATCTTGAAAGTATGACCATCTAAAGTTAAAGTACAACCTACGTATATGCAATTAGTACTTTCCGTTTTCCCGTTTGCCATTTCTACAGTGAATAATTTATCTAATGTATATTGTTTTTGTTTAAGTAGGTGTACAAATTTATGACTTACGAAACTTTTCTCTGCTCCACTGTCGAACAGTATGCAAGCATATGAGTTATCAAGGAGAAACGTACAAGTAACTATCGTAGGATCAGCTACGACTTCCTCGTGGCCTATGGCCATAACTCTTCCTACTCCGCTAGCCATCCCCGCCTTAGGGCAGTTCCTCTTGTAGTGGCCCACCTCGCCACAACCGTAGCAAGCTTGGCCCACACCGACGCTAGGAACTTGGGTGGTTGGCCCTACTGGAGTCTTGCAGAAACGGGCAGTATGCCCCTTCCTGTTGCAGTTAGAGCACTACACTTCCTTGCAAGGTCCGTGGTGATGGAAGTTGCATTTATTGCACCTTGGATGATTACCGGCATATGTTTTTGCTGGTAAGGGGTTTGCAGGGACAACAGGGGTTACCGTGGCAACATTGATCACCACAAGTTTTTGTCTCTTTGAGGATTCTTCTGAAGCCCCTCTTTTCCTCTTGATCCACCCCTTCTTATTTTTGTCGTTGTTGCTTCCCTTTTGTGGCTGGGGTGTAGGGATTGTTGGGTTCTGGTGTTTTCCATGATCTATAAGAGATTGTGCCAGCTATTTGGCGCTGTCAAAAGTATCAGGCTTGGATGCTAACACACTTGACTGGATCTGGGGCGACAGTCCCCATATATATCTGTCTATTTTCTTGCTCTCGAGAGCAACCATACCAAGGCATAGAATTGCCAGATCACAGAATCTATTCGTATAGGTTGATATATCGGAACCAACCATTTCTAGACCCCAGAGTTCATGTTCGAGTTTTTGTATTTCCCCTCGAGGACAGTACTCTCTCATCAGCATGGATTTCAAGTTTTCCCAGCTGATAGAATTTGCCACCAAAATAGTCAGAGACTTAACATGGCCATTCCACCAGGTTAGTGTTCTGTCAGAAAAGGTACAAGTAGCAAACTTGACCTTGTTTCCTTCCGGGCAGGCGCAGATTTCAAAGACTACTTCTGTCTTTTCAATCCATTGCCTTAAGGCCATAACCCCACCAGTTCCATTGAAGTTCCGGGGTTTAGCATTCGTAAAATCCTTGTTGGTGCATTCCCGGGGATGCCCATGGCTCTTGCCGTGGTTGGAAGGATGTGCACCTGTTCCCGATCCACTAGGGACAGGAGTATTGATGGCTAACAAGGCAGCTGCTATGGTTGCTGTGAAGGCTGCCTGGAACATAGAAGCATCGAAAGGAGGAGGTGGTTGGGGTGGTTGAGGTGGTGGAGGAGGTGGTGGTATCGGCGTTTCGTTATTAGGGTTATGCCTTGGATTTCTGCGTGGCGGCATCTTTTGACTATACGTTTAAAAGATGACAACATGGATAAGAATAAATGAATAATGAGAGTGACTCATGGACCTACTCTCCATAGTCCAACAGCATAATGAATAGTATATTTGAATGAAGATGATATCATTTGGAGAATAATTTTCGTATGATTAGATATTTGTCAATAATACTGGAATTACAGATGTAATAAGTTTGGGAAAAGTGGCCTAGAAGTAGGCCTTACATCAACCAAGATAGGAAAATTTTGACAGAACCATGACTAGATCAAGACCTAACGGGTCTAAGATTTACAAGGATAGGAAATTAGACCAAAGTTTTTACATAAACTAGGTTACATCCAAAAGATGAGTCGATGAGATTCTATCGGCGACGAGAACTGCTAGCATGAGTTCTTGATCCCGACAGTAGGCATTCTATGTCCCTTATACGTCTGTCAGCTCTCACTTGCTGATCTCGAAGTTCCCTAACTTCAGCTTGGGTTTCAGCAAGTTCTCTCTGCATAGCTGCATTGCGGACCAGAGTCCTTTCATGAGTAGACTCTATTTGGCGAATGTGGACTATGTTAACGCCAGAGTTGGCATCAATTTCCATGATTCGATTGATAGCTGCTCGACCTTGTACGTCATTTCCAGAGATCCAACGAACCACGATAGGTAGGACCTTATCAGCTGAACCTCCCTCGGTGAGGTTGTAGAAGCTTCTGTCTCCATTGTAGGGGATAGGTTGACCCTGTTCCTGGCTCCATCTATTCAAGTTTATGGCCCACAGAGGCGTGGGTCCTTGAAATGCGGGATGGGGGTTCAGGTTTGGGTTTTGAGCAGCTGGAGGTAGGTTGTTGACTTCAGGCTCCGAGTCAGAACTATCAGAAAAACCCTCTGCATAGTGATCATCCAAAGGGATTGGGTGATCATCTTCTGGTTCTTCCTCTAGCCATCCAACGTTGCCTTGGTTTGGGATGTACGGGTCGCCGTGGTGAAATCCAGCCATGACATCTAAGCGAGAAAAGGGATATAAGAAATAACTAAATAGACGAAATAACTAAGATAATTATAAGACGATCTTTATCAGTTGCTTCAATACTTGTTTAGTGCATACTAGTTATATGTAGTTAGGATAGGATAGACCTTAGAATAATTGACCTTAACCTTAAGCCCCCAACCCAACGAGGACAGGACATAAGGCAAAGATTTCACATATTCTAAGGTGTTGTTTGTTTTTTCTAAGGCAAAATGTCTGCAGTCTGCGGACCACATCTGTAGACCTCTGCAGTAGAAGAGGTGGACCAAATGTCTGCAGTCTGAAAAAAGAAGACTGTTTGTTTTTTTAACATCTGCGAGCTACTAAAATAAACTGAAATCTAAATAAACTAATTTTTTTAAACTTCAAAATGATTTTTTAATATTTTTATGACTTTGTTATAAATAATTAACGAATCTAGATCAATTTTTATGTATTATCATATAAAAAATAAAAATAAAAATGCTATAAATTAACGTATATATTTGATAAAAACCTACAACTTTGGCTGCAAAGTTATAGCTAAACATTATAATTAGTGATCAAATAATTTGATATATAAATGGATGGAAATAAACTTCGATTTTTTCAATTAAATCCATTAAAAATGTACCATAAATATTTTCTCGAAAAATTGATTATACTGTAGTAAATAATATTTTACAAAATTTGGCAAAAAAAATATAAGAATATATTATGATTTTTTTCATATTTATATAAACAAATTCAACGACTAGTATTGTAATAAATCTAATTTATAAATTTGTCAAAAATATCATATTTGTATAGTCGAACGTTTTTTTTTAAAGTTTTGTAATTTTTTTTAAATTGTATATCATTAATAAAGTTGGAAAAAAATATAAATTAAAAAAAAAACTTGAAAAAAATGAAGATATATATATGTTTTTTTAGGCTAGAAGATGTCTGAAGATGTTAGAAGACTATGGTCCACATCTGCGCCAAGAAGAGGGCGCGCAGACATTTTTAGGTCTGCAGTCTTCGAAAAAACAAACAGTCTGCAAAGGCTAATGTCTGCGCGTGGTCTGCGCGGCGCAGACAGAAGAGGCCACACAGATCTGCAGACAAAAAACAAACAATACCTAAGTCTATGACATCCTAGTACATATAACTTTAGTATATCCACTAAACAACCATTGACATATTAATAAAAATCTATTTAGTTCTCAAATAAGTAATTATAGTAAGACCAAATACCCCTATGGTATTTCTTTGTAGTTGTGTTGGTATGTTTTTAGACTTGTTGCCACATCACAACCATTATTGGGCATATGCTAATTACTCCTTGGACTAGCATAGTTGATCAGGCTATGCCACTCCCAAGACTGACCATATATCCCCAAGCTTGCTTGTGATATTCAACAATCGTAATACTTTTGTGCTTGTCATTGCGACACTAATTTTAGCATGAATGTAGGAACATATACTTACTTAAATATTTTATTATTTAAAAGCATATACTCTTGGTTAGAGTGTTTTAGTCCCAATGTATTTATAGTTAGTATATCTTTTATGGGTTGATATACTATATTCACTATAAACAATGCTCTGATACCAATCTGTCACACCCCAAAACCAAGAACGACGGAAACATTCAGGGGTGGAGGACGTCATGTGGAGTATCATAACAGTGTAAAGTAGTAAACAAGCAACAACATCATCAATTGCATTAAAAGTAAAGTTTTAATACATGTGTGTTCTTTCATTGTAATAAGACACCAAAATATGTAATCAAAATAAAAGACGAGTCTTCTCTGTGCTCTGTCTTGTCAAAACCTGGTCATCGTACCAGTCTATTGGTGACCTGAGAATACAAGTTATTTTGAAAGAGTAGATCAGCATAAAGCTGGTGAATTCATAAGTATTTAAGTGTCATTACTTTGATTTGGAAAGCTGTTTTGAATGTCATGTAAATCTTTTATATGAAACATTTGATACAAGTGTGAAAACCCTAGAAAATCCCATATTTCCTACTAGTTATAAAAGTAGTCTTCTACCAAGACCCGAATGTTTTTAAAGTAGTCTTCTACCAAGACTTGAATGTTTTGCTGTAACAAAGATGGTTTTTCCCCTGTATGACTATTATTTGCAATATATAGTCTACCTCATCATTTATGTGAACGTATCACAAAATAAAAGTAATAGGAAAAATATAGCCATATAAGTATTATCCTTTTGTATTAGGATAAACCTAACATCGCGACTGCCGAATAGTATTAACCTTGAACCTCCGTAGGTGTTCATTATCCTCTGTAGCTAACAACAGGTTGAAGGAATGGTTAGTCCCGTAAAGGTACTCCTAGTATAAGTATTAACCGTAGGCATCCGTAGATGTTCATTACCTCTGTTGCTAACAGGTGGGTGCTGGAATGGTTAGTCCCGTATAGTATCCTTTTGTACTAGGATAGACAGAACTAATCTACACGTATAATATGTAATAGTATCTCATCATATAGTATCTAGGTACAAGTATCCATGTAAGTGTATCTCTTTATATAGCATTTAGTATAGACTCATGAATGAAGTGACTCTGGTGTAATTCCTTGTAATAGGAATAATGTTTTGTATACCCAAAACTATCCCTATAATAGTTTACTGGAATGCATTTGATGTCCAAGAAGGTTTATACACCCTTTCTACTCAAGAGTGTGGGAACTAAATGAAGGATGAAAGCTATCATATCAATACATATATATATATATATATATATATATGAACATATATATATATATATATATATATATATATATATATATATATGAACATAAGTGTATAGATATAGTTTTGATCAAGAAGATGAAAGAGGTTTTGTAAAACATTTAAGACTTTTGAACAATAAATAACAATGACTTGATGTCATTTTACAAAACATTTCAAAAGTAATTCATTTGATAACAAAGTATTTTAAGATATAAAACCATTTCATGTATCACATTTTGAAGTATGTGAAATCAGTTGGTTGAAAACACAGTTATAAATCACATGCGATTGAATCTATAACATGCTTTTTTCTACTTGTATCCCCCCCATTAAAGCATTTAAAATCATTTAAAACATTGATTGAGGGGTATGAACTCACCTGTAGATGGTGGTTTGGATGAACTGAATGATGTAGGATTGCTAGGTGACAAGTGAAGACTTGTTCACACCCAATGATCTACTTAGAAGCTTGAAATGTACCAAAAGGCCAAGAACACTAGTGTGTGTTCTTGGTGAAACTTGAAGATTCAACCTTTTGGAAAGATTTCATGGATAGAAGTGTGTTAACTCACAAGATTAAGTGATATACTAATTTGAAAGGGCTAGAAACACTTACTAGATGGTGATCTTGAAGAAAATTTTGGATGATACTTGAGAGAGCTTGAGATTTGGATCTTGAAAGTTGGAAAAGTGATAAAAATAACTAAGTGTCACTTTTATACCACTTCCCATTAGGGTTTAGGACTGTAAACTCCTTGTTTAGGTTGTAAACTATAAACTTTGATGTGTGGGGACCTTATTGTTGCACCATAAACCATAGGGCATCCTCTCTCCTAGTATGTCCTAAAGTGTTAATCGTAGAATACTCAAACTTATTCCAAAAAGTCTAAAAATTAACAGTAAATGTTCTGACTTCTATTGACTTGATATGTTGTACAGAAAGGAAATTTCGGGTTGTCACAAAATAAAATAAATGGTGAGACTCATGAGTGACTCGAATTGATGTCTAGGATGAATTACAAGTTCACCCCTTCAAGCGAAACGGTGGCAGTTGGATGCACATGTCCCGATAGAACTCGAATTGATGTCTAGGAAGACTCTTTGTAAAGATATCAGTCAGCTCCTGAAGTTTGGTAGGGACAAACTTGGTGTGGAGTTTCCCAGAAGAAACAAGCTCATGAATAAAATGATAATCCAATTCTATGTGCTTAGCACATTTCTGAGAGACCGGATTTTGTGTGAGAAATAAGGCACTTTTATTGTCACACAAGAGTGTAGGTCAATTCGAAGGTAGATCATGTAAATCCCTTAATAAGTGAGTGATCCAAATTAACTCTATAGTGGTGTTGGGCATGGCCCGATACTCAGATTCACAAGTAGGCCAAGAGACGGTAGGTTATTTCTTCGCACTCCACGACACAAGATTGTCTCCTAGGAAACGAGAGTAGCCATAAGTAGACCGACGCATCTCAAGACACTGAGTCCAGTCCACTTCAGAATAACCAAAAAGGGCGGTGGTGGGATGACGTGAAAAAATGAGGCCAAAGGTTAAAGTGCCCTTAACATAACGGAGAATATGCTTAACACTCTAAAAGTGACAACGCATAGGAGCCTACAACAATTGACTAACTTTGTTGACCACATAAGAAATATCCGGACAAGTAATGGTTAAGTATTATAGGGTACCCACAAGTGACAGATAGTGTGTAAGATCATCAAATATCTCACCACTGGTGACAAAAACGACATTATAACCTAGCAGGGTGGTGCCTGGTTCGGCGTCAAGGCGATTCGCCCGTTGAAGAATGTCATGAGCATACTTGGACTGACTGAGGAGCAAGCCATTATCAATATACAAGACTTCAAATCTAAGAAAGAAATTATGGCACCCGAGATCCTTGTTGTAAAACTCAGCTTGTAACTCTATAACAAAAGACTTGATGAATCTGTCTTCATTTCTTATCAAAGTTATATCATCTTCATGGACAAGTAAGTACAAAATGCAGGAACCTCGTTTAAACACAAACAAGGAAGTACCTGCCTTATTGCATACAAGCGCACTGGTAACAAGAAAGGTGTTGAGCCAATGGAACCAAGCACATGGAGCCTATTTATGGTTATATGGAGCTTTGTTGAGACAACACACATGATGAGGAAAAGTAGCATCCTAAAAGCCAAAAGGCTGTTCCATGTACACGAGCTCAAATAGCTCGCCATTAAGGAAAACATTGTTAACATCAAGATGGTGAAGTTTCCAATTGTTAAGAACAGCAAATGATAGAACAATACGCACATTTGTGAACTTAACCACCGAACTGAAGGTTTGAGAATGATCAAGACCGAAACTTGACTGAATCCTTGAACAACAAGATGAACCCTGTATTGTTCAATCGAACCTTTAGCATGATATTTGATCTGAAACAACCATCGACTGCCCATTATGTTATGATGTTCGAGTTGGGAAACCAGCATCCACGTATTATTTCGGTGGAATGCCTCTATTTCCTGATACATGGTAGTCATCCAGTGAGGGCGTTTGGCAGCGAATTTGAACCCTTTTGTATTAATGGAAGGAAACAATAATAAATAAAGGGCATGTGTAGAAGTGTGAGCCAAATTGGCTCGATGTTTTGGTTTATGTAAGTCCCAAATTTACTTGACATATCAGTTAGATCCAATTGATGGTGTAGAATCCCAATCAATTGGATGATGCCAGATCAAAATAGAGAAGAAGGAGAAGAAGAATAAGATGAATCTTGAATGATTTGATAATTAGAATGAAGTTCCTTACAAGATTCATACACACTCAATTCCTCTCTCTAGTTTCTCTCTCTAGGACACGTTGATTTTCACACACTTAGCACCATTCCTAGTCGTGCACTCCTCACCCACCTTACATCTATTTATATGGAACATGGGCCGTGAATAGGTTCACAGCCGTAAACACCTACCTAGGTCGTGAACAGTTTTCTGTCCTAGATGGAAAATTACAATTGCCTAAACAAACAAAGTATAAACCATATTTTTTGACCAAAAATCTACCCTTGGTTTTATAGCTTTCTTTTATTTGACCCAAAAATCTCCCCCCTAAAAATGTAGCTGGCTTTTCTTGTCAATCTTCATTTGAAGCTTGGCTTCAACTTTAAGCTTTAAATTCTTCACAGCTTCAAGATGAACTTGATGAATCTTCAATAAAAGACTTCATCTTGAGCAGTTGGGCTTTTCTTCAAGATTTGACTTTGAACGAGCGTTGGGTGAGGAGGCTTCATGTAGAGATTCTTGAAAAATGGCGCTTTCAGCTTGAGAATCTTCAGTGAGAACGACAGAGAGAGCTAATTTATTGGATCACGTCAGCAGTTTCATAGATGGCAACAAATTGATTGAGGAGGTTTCAATGCAATCTGTCATATAATCTTCAAGTACAACTTCACCTTGCTCCTGGGGTTGAAAGATTAAATGTTGAATGAATAATCTTCATTTCTTGTTCCTTCGAATGAGAATTCTTCCATGATCACAGATGAAGCTTTGGTGTAACACCGTAAAAATTAAGACAATTTTTTGCTTTTTTAAACCATTTAAATTCATTCATAATCACTTTCAAGAAAACATTGTATCAACATTATTTCATTACAAATCCCAAGATCAAATCATAATAAACTCCGCGGGTGTGTGTACAGATCATGTCGACGCCTTCCCGCGATCATCACTGGTACCTGAAACACATAACACATAACACTGTAAGCATAAAGCTTAGTGAGTTCCCCAAAATACCACTCTAACACATATATTATCCACTCAAGGCTATGGCTCTACTGACCCTCTGGTCAGTGTGTCTCAGTGGGACCCTCCAGTCCCAACTCTTTGTTGCCTCTCTAGCCCTAAATCTATGGACCCACTGGCCCTATCTTTGGAAACTCTGAATCATGCATATCAAATATCATGATACCACACATAAATAGCATACAAATACATTGGCACATAACACAGCAGTATACTAGCACATAACTCTGTTACCACTCTAGGTAAGTATAGTGAGAAGACGCACCTTTGATGTCTCGATAAATCTCCGACTCGTTGGAAATATGGTGTAGCCTCCGCCTAATCACATAAATTAAAATACTATCATAAATATAAATCTCGAGACTAGACTCAACCCTCTCTTGACACAAAGACCCCACTATTGACCAAACCCTCAAAGTCAACAAAGTCAACGGTCAGACTTTGACCCGACTCGCCGAGTGCACTTGGGTGACTCGGCGAGTCTACGCATGTCCACTATCCCTCTAGCCCCGTATGACACGCCGAGTCTTTCCCCTGCTCGATGGGTTACACCTGGCATGAATCGCGGGGCCACCCCGACTCAACTCGCCGAGTCTCATTATGAACTCATCAAGTTCCGCCTTGAACTCCAGTCCTGTAATTCCTTTTGACTCACTGATTCATTCCCCTAACTCGGCAAGTACTCACAGAGTGAACTATGGGGAAACCCTAACCCTACTCTCCAAGTCTGCTCTTGGTAGTCGGCGAGTTCATGCTGCCATGCTCGAGCTCAAATGAGCTCCTGAGGTCAGATCTGTTCCTCTAACTCATAGATCTGGCCTCCTAAAGCTATAAAAACACATAAAGTTTGGATCTTGATGCCCATGCAAAGACCCAATGGCTCTATTTGAAGAAATGGCCTCAATATGCCACCCTAAGCTCATATAACTCAATGACACCCCAAAAAGATCAAGGGGCTTAGATCTCTGGACCACTTTGGATCCATATCCGCAGCCTCAACACAAGAAGGGACCAATTTCACTAACAATCATACTCTAAATGGGCTAGAAAGCCTAACTCTCAAGGATTAACACCCAAAACAGGAGAAGGATCGAATATATACCTCAAGATGAAGTCCTTAAGCTCTAAAATCTACAGATTAGCACCCTCTTTAGTTTGCTCTTGCCTTGGTCACCTTCTTCTTGCAAAATCACCCACACAAGGATAAAAAATGGCTTCCTTTCTCTTTCAAAACGCTTACACACTCTGGGGTTTCTCTCTATCAACTGGTAGCCGCAAATGAAGGCCATAAGGGCCTTTAAATATGTCTCAAACCCCGGAAATTAGGGTTTCGTTAAACAGCATGGACTCGCCGAGTCCGATCATTAACCCAGATGGAAAATCGCGACACTACTCGGCGAGTCTAAGCATCAACTCGCCAAGTCCCTCCCAAAATCTCCAAAAATGAATGAATAAATAATGTACCTGAAAATCGGGATGTTACATTTGGCTTAGAAAATCTCGATACAGTCTCCATAAGTCTCATCAACATCTGATTCACTTTTCAAGATAAAAAAATTTGAGATAAAAACAAAAACTAAAAAACAAACTCAGCACATAGTATTTTTGGATTTTCTGTTTTCTGATTTTCGTTTGGTTTTTAGAATTTTTAATTCTCCCCATTAAATTTGTGCATAAAGCAAAACTATGAACAAATTTAATAAAACCAAAAGTATTTGGGATCAAAGTTGTCATGCAATTCAATATTGATTATCAGCACACGCCTGCATGTCTAGATCTAGTCAATCACCGATATTGTAGTCCACTTAAACACAAAGGATATTTGACAAATTTGACAGATTATAAGTGACAGGACATTGCACCTATATTCCTAAATAGACCATTTAGTTGACGACGACCAAGGATATTGTTGTGCACTTAAATTAAGCAGCAAGATCTACAGACAACCTAGTAAATGGTTCAATTTTAGATGCACTATAACATGTTCCCCACTTCCCGACATACGCCGAAAATCAAGAACTTCGAAAAAACTCCTTACTTTAGGTGAGTATTCAATCATTAAGAAAGAAGTCAAATATAGAAGTGCATATGTTGTATCCCAGGTCGGATTTCTTCTAATCACGTAGAGGGAACAACATATGACTAACATAGATAGAGGGTTAGAGAGATAGTAGTGTGCATATGTTGTGTCCCAGGTTGGATCTTCCGATCACCCAGAGGGGACAACATATTACTAATAGACAGAAAGAATTTCATAGAAAAGGACACGCATAGAGATAGAGTTGCATATGTTGCATTCTAGGTCGGATATGTTCTAATCACGCAAAGGAAGCAACATATGACAGACATATAGAAAGCAAGAAAATAATTTCCTACATACCTACTTTATCAGAATCCCCAATCATCCTATCAATGCCGGAATTAAGTGTTGGAATAGTGTCTGAGGCTACAACTATATTAGGCAAGTATTTGATCCGATTGTGCATGGTCCTTTTGGGTTGCCTTCACCATAGCAACTTGACAGGATGATTTATTCTGAGAGAATAAATATTATTAATATATTATGAGGATAATATAAGGAATAATAATATTGTTATTTGATTAATATAAGTCATAAGTTAATTAGAATTAATTTGGTGACTTAAAGAGATTAATTAAATAAGAGGGTATAAACTGTCAATTGTTTGATAGTTACACTTTGGGCTGAAAATCCTTCTTGGATAGGGTTGGACGATTTCTAGGGCTTGGGATAAGCCACAAATCATCCAAGGGCTTATCTTGGAAAGGATTTTGATTGCTTTGAGTAAAGATTATCCAACTAGGGTTTAAGGGTGAAACCCTAGGAGCCTTACAAGTATAAATAGACCCTTGGGGCAAGGGAAATCGACACCTCTCCTAAAGCAAAGAAACCCTGGCCGATTTCTATTCCCTCTCCTCTCTCTCAAATCATCCTCTTGCTAGTTGGTGTTTGTAAGCCATTAGAGGAGTGACATTTGTGACTCTAAAGCTCCAAGAACAAGAAGATCAAACAAGTCTTTCAAGGTATACTTCTAACTTTGATTTTGTATTGTTCTTATACTCTATTAGTTATTAGAAGTCTTGGATCCAATGCATGTTTAATTAGAGAAACCTAGATCCAAGCATTAGGGTTTGCATGTGCACATAGGAATGTTCATATGGCCAAGACCCATCAGTGGTATCAGAGCCTAGATTGGTTTCTATTAAATTGATGCTTGATTGTTTGTTTCTTGGTTGCAAAATTCGAATTTTGTGGTTCTGTGTCATGAACTCGGCGAGTCCCATGGTGGACTCGACGAGTTGGCCTAACTCGACGAGTCCAGTTGGGAACTCGACGAGTCCGAGCGTCAGGAAGGGCCAAAATCAGGATTTTTTGATATTTATGTTATGGAAACTTGCCTTCATCATATTAGATCAACCCTAATCCGATTTCTTGATATATATGACTATAATCTTGATCTACTTAAAGATATTTATCAATTAATAAAATATATAATTTCCTTATGTGATAATTAATTAATTATTTTGATTAAATTGGTAAATTATTTTGCAAGAAATCATTAAATAAATCAAATATGGATAATTATGGAATTAATTGTTAATTAAGATTATTTGTTATTTGATCCTCAATGCTTTAAATGTTTAAGACTTGCCCTCAAGTTTTGAAATTTATGTTTTGTGATTAAAAGTTTAATTTAGACAATTTAAATTTCAAACCCTAGAATTTTACAAGTTTAAAATCCAACCCTATACTAATATAATATTACAAGATTAATATGTATATATATATATATATATATATATATATATATATGTATAACTAAAATGCTAGTCTTACCGTTAGTAGGCCTCATTCATGAAGCCGGTCTATAAGGTGGGTATAAGGTTGCAGCCTATAAAATGGCGCGTAATGGGTGTACACTCACACCCACCGCTTGCTTGATCGGTGGAGGGTCGTTAGTCGAACGGGTAGGATAGGGCAACCTCATCCTCTCATTAAAAGTATAATATGAAATATAAAGTAACTACACGTTTTTCAAAAATTTCCCAATCTTAGTTACTTTAGGAAAAGTGAATTGATGCAATCCCATGAAATTACACTTTGCACCCTTGCTAAGAAGTTAGTGGAGCGTGTGTGGTTTACCGGAACACTAATTGGTTCTAAGCAAAGGTGGCAAAGGGTGATTCATTGTTTATCATAGTTCGATGGAGCGTGTGTGGTTTACTGACACATCGAATAGGTGATCGTTACAATGAAGGCACCATGTAAATTTGCATGGTAATTCACACCCGCTTTGTCATCCTCGGCATCCCAGTCACAAACAAAAGGGGCATATCGAGATTTAAACATGCCATTGAAAAGTTTCAATGAATCTCATCTAGACCTAGGAATTCTCAATACATTTAGAACTTAAAGTTATGTTTTGTGGTGGAGAATTAGTGAATCATCATTCACTTACCTTCAAATTGTTTGCATGTTAGATTACGGCATCCCTTTTCTAATATGTAAATATTGTTGTTGGATCCTAGCCCTAATTTTGTTATTGGGTGATAATTAGGGATTCATATTCTAATCTATCTTTGTCCTTTCTATTTGTAGATGTCAAACGCAAACAACGCTGCTGCTAGTTCATTCACATTGATGAGCCTTTGTCAAAAGGTCACTTTCGATGGGACGAACTTTAGCGAATGGATAAGATACATTCACACTATTACTCGCTATGAGGACAAGGAGTATGTCCTCGATGAGAAGCTCGAGAAAATCAACCATGAAATCGCTACTTTGACTGAAATGACCGCTTTTGAAACTCACGAGCGTGATGCAACGAAGGTACATTGCATCATGATAGCCACTATGAACTCCGAATTCCAAAAGTCCTATGAGGACATGTACCCGTACGAGATGCACCAAGACTTGTTGGAGAGATACCACCAAAACGCGAGACAAGAGCGTTATGAGATTTTCGCTAACATGATTTCCGCTAAAATGGGTCATGGAGAGTCTGTTACCGTGCACCTGCAAAAGATGCAAATGTATGTCGACCGTCTTCGAAAGTTGAATGTTGACTTTGGGGAAGACTTGACGATCGACATGGTGCTTCACTCTTTGCCTCCAAGTTACAATCAATTTAGGATGACCTACCATGTGAACAAAGAAGAGGTCACTCTAAGCAAGCTCCAAGGTCTCTTGAGGGTCGCTGAGAGCAACTTCAAGGACAAGTCTGTTGCACCAACTCCCAATCCACCCGCTGCTCCTATGTTGGCTGTTGGACAAGGAAGGGGAAAGAAGAGGAAGGCTTCATCTAAGAACCATCGCAAGGTTAAGTCCCGAGATGGTGCCTCTTCTAGTGGGACCAAAGTTGATCCTGCTAAACCCTGCCCTAACCCAAAGGAGGCAGAGTGCCACCACTGCCACAAGATAGGACATTGGAAGAGAAGCTGCCCAGAGTACTTGCAAGCCATCAAGGAAGGAAAGATCAAGCCGTCTTTCGCTGGTATATACACAATTAAATCTAACGATTCATCTCATGCTATTTCTTGGGTTCTTGGTACCGGTTGTGGTTACCACATTTGTTCTAATGTGCAGGGACTAAGAAGAAAGGGATGTGGAGGCTGGAAGAATAAATCTAATCATGGGGAACAGAAGATCGTCGCCTGTGACCAAGATTGGAGTATATTCTTTAGTGCTTAGGAATGGTTTATCGTTAGATTTGAACAACTGTTGCTATTCGCCAGAAATGGCTAGAAACATCATTTCATTTCATGGTTTGTTTTGACAAGGTTTTAGATTTTCTTTTAATAATGAGAATGGTTCTATTTTGGCTTATCTAAATGGTGTCTTTTATTTTGAAGCTATACGATGTAATGGAATTTATGAAACCGTTATGATTGTAGATAACTTAGGAAATGATGTTTTATGCATGGATTCTTCCAATAGTATGGAGAGAACATCCTTGTGGCATTGTCGTCTTGGACATGTCAACAAGAAGTGCATAGCCCAACTCCAAAAGGATGGAGTGTTGGAGTCATTCGACCTTAGGGAAGATGACACATGCGAATCTTGTTTACTTGGAAAGATGACTAAGTCACCCTTCACAAGTACGTGTGAAAGGGGTGAGGGTCTATTGGACCTAATACATACCGATGTATGTGGACCGTTTAGATCAACCACGAAAGATGGGAACCGCTTCTATGTGACTTTTACCGATGACTATAGTAGATATGGGTATATCTACTTAATCAAGCAAAAGTCAGAAACTTTTGAAAAGTTCAAAGAGTTCAAGAATGAAGTAGAGAATCAATTGGGCAGGAAAATCAAGATGCTTTGATCCGATCGAGGAGGAGAGTACCTAAGTCTTGAGTTCCACGATTATCTCAAGGAGTGTGGAATAGTTTCACAATTGACGCCACCTAGGACACCATAATTGAATGGTGTGGCAGAAAGGCGTAATCGAACCTTGTTGGACATGGTCCGCTCTATGATGAGTCGTGCTTCACTATCAATCTCTTTTTGGGGGTATCCCTTAGAGAATGCCTACCATATCCTTAACCGAGTCCCTACTAAAAAGGTTTCCAAAATACCTCACGAGATGTGGACAGGGAAGGCTCCCTCATTGGAACATATCAAGGTTTGGGGTTGCGAGGCTTTCGTAAGACGAGATACTCACGAAAAGCTCGAACCTCGTAGTGAGCGATGTATTTTCATCGGCTACCCGCAAAAATCCTTTGGATATCTCTTCTATAGACCGAAGGAAAATGTTGTCTTTGTTGCGAGGAGAGGAGTTTTCCGAGAGCGAGAACTCATAAGCCAAGGAGACAGTGGGAGGCAAATCGAGCTTGAAGAGATTCAAGAATCGATAGATGAAGGAACCTCTACCGCTGGCACTCAACCCGGGGAGGAAACTCCGGTTGAACCAATTGATGAATCCTTACCTCTTAGACGTTCCGAAAGAGTTGGAGTTCAACCCCAGTTTTATGGTTTTCATATTACTACTGAAGGGGACACGTATATTAGTGATGGTACACTAATAAACCTTGATGAACCTAATAGCTATAAGGAAGCCATAGCAGGCCCGAAGTCTGCGAAATGGAAAGAGGCGATGGATAGTGAGATCCAATCCATGTATGATAACCAAGTTTGGAATTTGGTTGATAATGTGCCCGGACGTAAGATTGTTGGGTGCAAATGCATCTTCAAAAAGAAGACCGACGTGGATTGGAACGTACACACATATAAGGCGCGATTGGTTGCGAAGGGCTTTACTCAAACTCCCAGAGTTGACTATGATGAGACCTTCTCACCAGTTGCGAAGATAAAGTCTATTAGAGTAATGCTAGCTATTGCCGCATTTCATGATTATGAGATTTGGCAAATGGATGTCAAGATCGCTTTCCTTAACGGAACGTTGGCTGAGGATGTTTACATGGCTCAGCCAGAGGGGTTTGTGGATCCAAAGCATCCGAATAGAGTGTGTAAGCTTGATAAGTCCATTTATGGACTTAAACAAGCATCTCGCAGATGGAATCTTTGCTTCGATGAGAAAGTCAAAGAGTTTGGATTTGTACGAAGCGAAGATGAATCGTGTGTATATGTCAAAGCCATTGGGAGTATAATAAGCTTCCTCGTTTTATATGTCGATGACATATTACTCATAGGAAACGACATCCCGACTCTGCAGGAGGTTAAGTCCTGGCTCGGGAAGTGCTTCGCTATGAAGGACCTTGGAGAGGCTTCTTATATTTTGGGAATAAGGATAGTAAGAGAGAGAAGTAAGAGACTAATAGGACTTAGTCAGAACACTTACTTAGAGAAGGTACTAAAACGTTTTGGTATGGAGAACTCGAAGAAGGGAGAATTACCGATACAAAGTAATGCCAAGTTAAGTAAGACTCAAAGTCTGAGTACCGAAGCTGAAATAGCAGAAATGAGCCGAGTACCATACGCTTCCACAGTTGGCCCAATCATGTATGCTATGACTTGTACTCGCCCTGATGTAGCCTTTGCTTTGAGCATGGTTAGCAGATATTAAGAGAATCCTGGCAGAGCCCATTGGATTGCGGTTAAGAATATCCTTAAGTACCTTCGGAGGACGAAGGAATGGTTCTTAGTCCTCGGAGGGAGTGATAACTTGAAGGTGCGAGGGCATAGTGACGCCAGCTTTCAGACCGACAGGGACAACTACCGTTCGCAGTCGGGCTGGGTCTTTACCCTGAATGGAGGAGCAGTAACTTGGAAACGTTCCAAGCAGGAAACTGTAGCTGCTTCAACGTGCGAATCAGAGTACATTGCAGCGAGTGAAGCGTCAAAGGAGGCGATATGGTTGAAGAACTTCATCGGTGATCTTGGAGTTGTACCTGCCATAAAGGAGCCCATGGAAATTTTCTGTGATAATGAAGGAGCGGTTGCCTTGACCAAGGAACTGAGGGATCATGGTAGATCTCGACATATCGACGGAAAATATCACTTTATTAGACATCGTGTAGAAGAAGGAAAACTCGTAGTGAAGAGGATATCATCAGAAGATAACCCAGCAGATCCGCTTACGAAGGGACTGAGTAGGGTTAAGCACTTGCAGCATGCTAGGAGTATTGGGCTGAAGGATGATATTAGCATAGATTAGATAGTAGTAGAAACGTATAATAGATAAATGTCATTGACATTTGATGATTAAATAAAGGAGTATTATTTATGAGTAATGTTCCTGTCTTGTGTTAATTGTTTAACTATTGTTTTATTTTTGCATGTTTTGACTTCCAGAATAATTGAGTTTATTAAGAATAATCGAATTATTCAAATTGTCCACAATCGTTTATATGTTGGAAGTAGATATGAATGAAGATTGTGATGAATCGGTGTGTAGATTGTCTAAATGGTTTTAGACATAGCAAAGGGTTGTTGCAACGTTCATGAGTACTTATGAACTAGTTTTGAGCATTGGAACAAACCCGTGCTTTCTGGAATCACCTTATGGAATATGATATAAAAGGGTGATCGCAAGACGATAATATCATATAGTCTTAAAACCTAGATATATGGTTTGTTATTTGTTAATTGGTTGTACATTGATAATGCGAAAACGCATCAGTAACTCGGTGTTATAAAACGCATTGTTGTGCATAGTTGATTAATGAATAAGTAAATTCATATAAGTAGAAGTTTATCTGTAACTTTTATTCCAAGAGGGTAAAAGTGATATCTCGGCCACTCGATGATTTGATTTGACTTATGTGCCGGGCCCGGTCAGAACTGAATTAATGTGTTCGATTAAGTTCTATGTCAAATGAATCGGAGATCAAGAAACCAAAATGCTAGACTAATTATTCCATAGAATTGTCAGCATGATATCTAACAGAGGACTGTACGATCTCTTATCTAAAGGACAAGATTGATTAGATCAGAGTTTGACAGCGTCTTTGAGAGCTACGATTGCAAATAGAATTGTACTTGTGCATATAGTTACTAGAATTATCCAAGTGGGAGACTGTTGGAATAGTGTCTAAGGCTACAACTATATTAGGCAAGTATTTGATCCGATTGTGCATGGTCCTTTTGGGTTGCCTTCACCATAGCAACTTGACAGGATGATTTATTATGAGAGAATAAATATTATTAATATAATATGAGGATAATATAAGGAATAATAATATTGTTATTTGATTAATATAAGTCATAAATTAATTAGAATTAATTTGGTGACTTAAAGAGATTAATTAAATAAGAGGGTATAAACTGTCAATTGTTTGATAGTTACACTTTGGGCTGAAAATCCTTCTTGGATAGGGTTGGACGATTTCTAGGGCTTGGGATAAGCCAAAAATTGTCCAAGGGCTTATCTTGGAAAGGATTTGGATTGCTTTGAGTAAATATTATCCAACTAGGGTTTAAGGGTGAAACCCTAGGAGCCTTACAAGTATAAATAGACCCTTGGGGCAAGGGAAATCGGCACCTCTACTAAAGCAAAGAAACCCTGGCCGATTTCTATTCCCTCTCCTCTCTCTCAAATCATCCTCTTGCTAGTTGGTGTTTGTAAGCCATTAGAGGAGTGACATTTGTGACTCTAAAGCTCCAAGAACAAGAAGATCAAACAAGTGTTTCAAGGTATACTTCTAACTTTGATTTTGTATTGTTCTTGTACTCTATTAGTTATTAGAAGTCTTGGATCCAATGCATGTTTAATTAGAGAAACCTAGATCCAAGCATTAGGGTTTGCATGTGCACATAGGAATGTTCATATGCCCAAAACCCATCATTAAGGACATGAGTCCATACATCAAGGAAATGTTGAGCCACAGTTCTAGATAATTAACTTTTAGTATATCCTACAGGCTCTCATGTTTATCTCACTGTTCAATCTATCCAAGCGTCGTATGGTCAGTCCAAATGAGACTATCTAAGTTCATATTGTCAAGTCCTTTCATTTGTCAATCAATGTCTAGTCCTTTTGAATCCTTTGCGCCTACCAACACATTGAACACAGAGTTTAGACAATTTGGCTTTGGTGCATTACATGAATTTTAGATTGCCCTTTAGCACTAGACTTCATATCACTTCTCAATTAACAAAACTTTCAAACAAAAAAGTATAAGAAAATAATAGATTGTCTTCAAAACGAATTAGTTTAAGATAAACTCAGGAGTATCGAGAAGAAAAATCAAACTATGAGTCACCGATTGAATTTGCATCCAGAAGGTCTGAGAACAACACGCATAAATTCAGAATAGATCTGAAAATTCTTCACATCGTTAAGCACAAAACCCTATGTGTGATATTTTCCTTTCTTCATTTCCCACAAAGGACAGATACTCTCAAAAAAAGATCTGAGTGTTGTACAGTTGAGAGATGCCTCTTATCAAGTGCTTGAAACAACTACTATCAACAAACCGAAGTCTGATGATATGCCTCCATAGCTGCTCCGACACAGAGTGGGATCAATTGGTCTTTGGAACCTAGTCCATTTTGAAACTGGGTTGATCTTTGTTATCCTTGCAAGGTAATCTCTCCCATGACATGTCCTATTTATCACAAATAAAAGATGTAGAAATATTAGAATCATTAGAAGATTTAGGAGATTGAACCTATGGTACCCATCTGTAGTTGGGTTTAACCCATTTCTGATTCGAGCGTATGGGTGCCTCGACACTTGATTTTGAACTTGAAGTCGATCTTCGAGATGAATTTGACCTAACTGCTCTTGTTTGAGCGGATGGGTGCCTCGACACTTGATTTTGGCCTTCTATGTATTCCAGTCACCACTGTTTGAACATTACGTCGAAGGGTTTCCTTTGAAGTATCTCCCTCTTGGCGCATTCTGCTAGCCTTGTGTATAGTTGGGAACATATGCACGAGTAGGAAAATGTATGGCAATGTGTCCATGTGTTCCACAATGAAAACACGTCTTTTTCTTCACGTAGGAATTGTTTCTGCTTGCCCCTGGTGGCACACCCTTGCCTTGTCTGTAATTGTTACCACATGCACACATACAGGTAGCCGTCTGTTTCACTTGTTTTGGTGGCCTGCACTTATCAACAAAAGGTTTGTTAGAGTTGATTGAATTAGAAGCAACAGATTCAGAGTTCAAGGAGTCATTGGTTTGACAATCAACATCATCAACAGAATTCGAATAAGTTATGTTCTCCTTGTTCTCATCCTCTACTACTTTACCTGCACATGTAGTAGAATCATTAGAAACATTCACCTGAATAACCTTAGTAGGCCCAAATGGTTCAGTCTTAACTTAAGTTGGGATAGGGTTTTGGCCATACTGGTGGGTTATAGTTGTCATTAAAGGGAGGTGGAACACTATTATACCCTAGACCCTTAGTTTGATTATCTTTAAATTTACTTGTTTTTCGATCATAGATGCAAGTACCTCACTTGACACATCAAATTTTTTAAAGTTAAAATCAGCATTTTCAAAACGTATCTTCAATGTGTTAACTTCCTCAGTGACAACAGTAAGTTCTTTATGAAGATATCTATAATTCACACAATTGTTGCTATAGTCCTCCTGTAGTTTCCTGAAGTCCTTAGTCTTGGGCTCTAGTTGTTCTTTCAATGGTTTATGGCCATTCCTAAGTTGGTACCCCTCCCATTTAAGGTCCTCATTCTCCCTCTTTATCAATTCAATTTGTTCACGAAGAAATTTAATTGTAGTTTCACAAGATTTAGTACATGAAACTTCATTAACCGGAATGTTTAAGGAACTCATTGTTATTTTTTGTTTTTTTTAAAACATTGCCCTTTGACTTAAAGACTCAAAAGTCAACCTTAAAAGTCAAATTTAAAAAAAAAGTCAAACTTAAAAGTCAAACCGAAAAGCTAAATTTGAAAATTTTAAAGTTAAACAAGAAAGTCAAAGTTTAAAGTTAAAGTCAATTTTTAAGGTCAAAAGTCAATTTAGGAAGCCAAAAATTAAAAGCCAAAAAATTGGGTTGAAAGAAGAAATTTAAAATTTAAAAAAGTTGAATTTTTGGGCTGAAAGTATTAAAATTTTGAAAATTGATCGAAATAGAGAAGCCTTTTGAATTAAATCCGGAGGGTGTGTAACATCTAGCAATCCAGATGAGTTGGAAGGGGCGTTGGTTGATGAGGCAAAGCACCCGGGTTCGAATCTTGCAACCCCCAGAAAATTTTTAGTATTGATGCTTGTCAGGAACCCAGGTACCGAACACGCTGCTGGGCCGAGAACGCGACTGCTGACCACAAATGAGCGAGGACAGCAGACGAGACTTCGGATCGTAAACCCTCTAACCGTGAACCTGCAATGCTGGTCATAAGCCCTCGCACCGCAAACCACCGAGGACCATGAACCAACCTAGGACCGGCCGTGAAAGCTTCTTCGTACTCGGTCGTGAATCCTTCTTCGGATCGTGAAAAAACAATATTTTTCACCTCTTTTTGCTCCAAAACTTGATCAAAAACTCGTTTTTATGAAAAACTCAAAGAACAAACCCCCAATATTTTTCAAAAAACTATCCAGAAACGAAAACTCCTTCAAGAGAAAGATAACAAACGCTCCAGATCTGGCCAAAATGATTGATACAATCCAAGCTCTGATACCAACTGTAAGTCCCAAATTTGCTTGACGTATCAATCAGATCCAATTGATGGTGCGGAATCTCAATCAATTGGACGATGCTATATCAAAATAGAGAAGAAGGAGAAGAAGAATAAGATGAATCTTGAATGATTTGATGATTAGAATGAAGTTCCTTACAAGATTCACACACACTCTATTCCTCTCTAGTTTCTCTCTCTAGGACACCTTGATTTTCATGCACTTAGCACCCTTCCTAGCTGTACACTCCTCAGCCACCTAACATCTATTTATATGGAACATGGGCTGTGAACAGGTTCACAGTCGTAAACACCCACCTGGGCCGTGAACAGTTTTCGGTCCTAGACGGAAAATTACAATCGCCTAGAAAAACATAGTATAAACTATATTTTTAGACCCAACAGTTTAAAAATGTCAGCCTTGGCTCTAGTGATCAATGGGTTTTTAGCAACCAAAATCGGAGTTGTAACAACAGATGAAGTCGGAGCTACAACAACAAGCGAGGCCGATGCTGAGGGCGAAGTCGACATTGAAGGTGAGACTGAAACTGAAGCAGCAACAAGTGAATGATGAAGAATGGGTCTGGTTGATCTGGATTTAGTGGAGGCACCGACTCAGTTGATAAATCTGAATTGACTACTAAAGTTTCAAATGGTGAGCACGACGTGTCATCATAAAGACCACAAGTAGGAAATGATAAAGAATGGGTCGGGAGGGATAGTAATGATTATGAAACAGTTTGAGAAACTGGAGAGTAGGAGTGATCATCCAAAAAATATGTAAAAGTTAACATTGTTACTAGAGTTTCAGACGTAAAATCAGAAAACAAGAAGTAGTGCTCATCAACCATGGCATGTCGGGTAATATAAGTAGAAGACGACATCGGATCAAGACATTGATAACCCTTGTAGCGCGAGTAGTAACCCAAAAAAATGCATGAAAGGCTTCATAGATATAGTCTATGATATGCATAGTCACGTAAGTAAGGGTAACACACGACACCCAAAAGGTTGAAAGTGGTCATAAGTTGGCGCCCGATGAAAAAATAAGCTTAAACGGAGATTTATTATGCAACAGTGAAGTAGGTAAACGATTTATTATATAAATCGTAGAACTAAATGCATGAACCCAAGATGATGGAGGGACGTGAGCATTGAATAACATTGCAAGCCTAGTTTCAACAATATGTTGGTGTTTGCGTTCGACACGAGCATTTTTTGAGGAGTATATGGACAAGAGACCCTGTGAAATGTTACATTATTTTCAAGTAGTGTACGAACACGGTGATTTAAGAAATAAGTGTCGTTCTGTTTAAAAAACCTTTACTGTGCACGAGAACTAGGTTTGAACAAACTTGAGAAATACATAAAATACTCCATAGAAACCAAATTTGGTTTGAATACGGTAAAACCATGTGAATCTAGAATGATCATCAAAAAAAGCAACATAATATCCGTAAGCATCAACAAAACATTTAGGAGATTTTGCCACAAATCACAATGCACCAAGTCCAACACATTTAACAACCATTTTTCATTAATAACAAAAGGTAAATTGTGAGCCTTAGCCAACTGAAAAGGAGATCACACAACCGGTTTTGGTAAAATAGAGGTAAGCGATAAGCGGCTATGTTTATTTAAAAGTAAAATGGTGTCAAGGGACACATGTTCTAATCGAGAGTGTCATAATCCAAAAGACGGTTTCAACTTCTACTTGGTTCCTGTAGAAAGAGCCTGAGGACTAGTAAAGAGAACATACAAACCACAATCATACCGACCTTATGCAAGAACCCGATGTGTTGTCCAATCCTGAATGTAGAAGTATGGTTGAGAAAAGAAAACACCAAAATTATTATCGCTGGTTAAGTTGCTAATAGATAAAATATTTTTAGTAATCATGGGGATGACCAAGACATCCCAAAGCGGAATAATATTATTAAAGGAAGAGTACCCAATATGTGATGTGGGAAGAACCTAGCCATTACCAAAGACAACCCGGTTGGGGCTCAAATATGGTGCGACATGTGTCACCGATGAGGATGAAGATGTCATATGATTGATCGCATCAGTGTTAAAATACCAGTCTAGTCCAGTAGAAGAAACATGACATTGGGCACAAAAAGCATTCACAAGATGATCTTTAGAAGTAGGAGGATGGGTAGCATATGTAGCAATTCGAGGAAATACATTGGCATAATGGTCATTCATGCGACACAAATGACAATGCGAAGAACGGCGATGCACTGCGTGCCTGACCACCCTAAGAGGACTGACCCCCATGGCCCTTTGTAACGAAATTGTCACAGGATTTGGTAGTGAACGCAACGTTTAGAGCAACAGACCCATGAATTGATTTGAGAAACAACTTGTGCCCCTCGGCCTATGTGGTACCTAGTTCCTGTTATGTATTTCTTTTATTTTAGAATTTTACATTTTGGCCTGGGACTCGGCGAGTTGGCGGCCCAAATCGTCGAGAACAAGCGGTTTAGACCTGGGGTTTAAGTGGTGGACTCGTCGAGTCGGCGGCCGGACTCGACGAGTAGCCTCTGACTGGACAAAACCCTAATCTGAGGGTTTGCACCCTATTTAATCATCTCATTCAGCCCCCACTCGTCCCTATTGCTTCCAGAAACCCTCCATAGCGAACCCTAATTGTATGTGTGCAGATCTAAGGCATTTGCGGTGATTTTTGGTGGTTTTGATCACAAGGAAGAAGGAAGAACATGGAGGGATCAAGAGAAGACCAAAGGAGTCCTTGTTGGTTCATCATTTGCAGTTTCCATAAGGTATAAATTCTATACCTTGCTTGTTCTTTTGTTAGATCCCTTTTTGGGGAGATTTGGGGCTTTTAAGCCATATTTTGTAACCAACCATGATTGCAAGCATGGTTGGGGGGTCAACGCTTCGAATCTAGGACCTTGGAGGGGTCACAAGGCAGTTAGGGGTTGCTTTTGCACCCATGGAAGGCCCCATGCATCTTAAGAGCTTCTTTTTGGGCATTCTAGGCTCAAAGTCCCATGCATGCACGTAAAGTTTGTAACTTTACGTGTTAGATCGATCTTAGGGATATAGATCTATCATTTGGACAAGAGTTGTACACCAGAAATCGAAGAAATAGCGTTGGACGTTATCGACTCGGCTATTCCGAGACTTGACTCCCTTTTTCTGTTAGGGTTCGAAGGAACTCAGTTGGGTGATGTAAGTGTTTTAGAGGATCCAAAGGAGTGACCCAACGTACTGGACTTAGCCTTAGACCTGAAGTTCATTGGACTCACCGAGTACATGAACTGACTCGGTGAGTCCAAGGCAATCTCCCAGCACATGAAGATGAACTTGACGAGTTGTTCATACAACTCAGCGAGTGTAGGACAAGATAAACTCGACGAGTTGTTCATACAACTCGGCGAGTCGGATGAAGGATCATTCGATGTTCGAATAGGAGGAGAACTCGTCGAGTCATTGCCTAACTCGACGAGTAGGGACGAGAATGAGGACAATTAGATGGATAAGGACTCGGCGAGTTGGCGGCCCAACTCGACGAGTAAGGTCAACTGGAAGTTGACTTTGGCTTGACTTTGACTAGGTCAGGGGTAAAATAGTCATTCTACCATAAGAGTAGTTATTAGACTCTGATTGAGTGTTTAGTAGGAATTATAGCCCGAGGATTTCCGGAGCAGCAGCAACGGACAAAGAGTTCCTGCATAGATAAGCAACTACTACTACGAGGTGAGTTACCTTCCAGTAGGGGTGGGTCTAAGGCACCAATCCCGGACCACCATTAGGTAGTTATGTTTGAGATGATTGTCTTTGTGATAATTATCTTGGTATGTTAATGAGTTATGGTCATGAGATATGCCTGTGTGATATGCTATGTGTGTAAAAGGGATTAGTTGTCCCTACCCAGTTATGCCTGACTATTTGATTACCTCTCGTTACTGTATGCTAGTGCTAAGGGTGATATAGTCCCCAGTTACCGGTTGAAAGATATCGATGGTATATACCGGTTGAAAGATATCGATGATGGTTACCGGTTGAAAGATACTGATGGCAATTACCGTTTGAAAGATACCGACGGTGTTATGTGGTATGTGGTATGATGGGGAAACTCACTAAGCTTTGTGCTTACAGTTTCATTTTTGGTTTCAGGTACCTCTTCGTCTAAGGGGAAAGAGTCGGCGACATAGCATCGCATCCCACACATGGTTTTCGCATCGGATTTTCTGGGATTATACTCTGATTTTCATTGTTCCTAATGATATGGTTTTCGAGACATGATATTATGATTTTAAGATTGATGAAATAGTGACAATTTTTTCGTAACATAAATTATGATTTACTTAATTTAAAAATATATTTTTTGGCCTCAATTTTTGGGATGTTACAAGTTGGTATCAGAGCCCTGGTTTGAGGGATTCGAACACACCCTTGGGGGTGTCTGGACTCAAACCGAGGGCCTAAAGGATTTTTACAAGGAAAATGGTTTTCTAAAATGTAAGTTAAGGAATTTTGAGAAAGACATGGTGTGTTATACGTGCGACCTGCCGGGCTAAAGTAAGTTCTCCCCAAGATACCAATACATTATATGTTATATGATTTATGATTCTGAGGACTGCGTGCTACAATAGGGCTAAGGATCTAGGAAGGATGCCTTATATGCCTGTTGTATGTATGCTAGGACTATCTAGTCAGCGGTAGGATGGCCTGATTAGGTTATGCTTGAAGTGGTTACTCGATGCACGAATGCTGCTTGCTTTATGCTATAGGGTTCTGGCCAACCTTGATTAACTAGCGAGCGGATATGTAACAGTATCCGTAAGCTCATTAGGGGGAGATGGTGAGGAATCCTAGTGCAGCTGACGACGGCTAGTAGGTCAGAGGGTGCCCTAGGAAATCCTAGGATGAGATCAGTGGAGAGGGTATCAGAAAAAGGGACTCGGGGAAGTCGAATCATTCCTTGAGGAAAGTACAGATAAATGTGGAGGGTAGTATGGGCCCGTACTACTGGAAGTAGAGGATCCGTACTCAAGTCAAGGAGGGCTGAGATGGAACCAGGGGACTTGGAGAATGTGTGAGACCTCTCGAGAGTATGTATGACCCTGATGTTTGTATGTATATTTTCAGTATGGTGACCACACGACATGGAGTAGGAGGCTCGGGGTCAGAATCAGGTTCGGGCTCGGGTGATGGATCCGAGCAGGTGGATGGTAGACTACGTGAGTTCATCGCGTCGAAGATCACGAGAGTTATCCTTGATTTGACCCCGGTTATCTTCGGGTCGATCAAGGAAGGGATCATCGATCTGATGGAGGATCGTCTCCGATCATTCAAGAGTGATTGGCATCTAGCCAGGCAAGTACGCGCACACTGTCCTTTAAGGACTTCAGAGAAAGTGGTGCGCCAGATTTACATGGGGTGAAGGACCCCATTGCTGCTAGGAGATGGATCGCAGACATTGAATCTACGCAGTTGATGAGCTTCTGCCCGGAAGGGTACAAGGTCCGTTTCGCTGCAGGATGTTTGAGGGATCAAGCCAGAGATTGGTGGGAGTTGATTGGTGATACGTTGGGATCCCCAGCCATTGAGGCTATGACGTGGTTATATTTTGTGACCCAATTCAGGACCAAGTTTGCACCAGCTATAGAGCTCAAACAGCTGGCCAGGGAGTTCTTAGATATGAGACAAACTACGGAGACTGTGGCGGAGATCACCGCCAAGTTCCGGGATTGAGCTTTATTGGTGCCCCAGTATGCGGGTGATGAGGACCTACTACCATTACATGCTACAAGCCAATATCAGGGAGCATGTCAATTTTTCAGCCTACCCTACCTTGGATTCCATGATTGCCAGGGCAAGGGAGAGGGAGATTGATCTGGAGCACATACAGAAGAGGAAGGTAGAGGAGGGAAAGACGACAGGGGCTTCAGGGAAGAAGCCCAAGGTATCCGATGTTAGGCCGAAGGGCCAGTCAGGATGGGACCGCTGTGGGAAATGTGGTCGGTCACATGAGGGAGTTTTCCGCACTGGGTCGGGTTCTGGCAGCTATAAGTGTGGCAAGAATGGGCATTTTGCCAGAGATTGTACTACCCCTACTCCTACGATTCAGACATCAGACCTGATTTTCTTTCATTGCAATCAGAGGGTCCATAAAAGGCCAATTGCCCCAGATTGACAGCAGCAGCGGTGCCGACAGTGGCGCCCACTCCGGCGACCGCACAGGTTACGGACAGGCGGAAGGTCAAGACGGAGGCTCCAGTGGTGCAGAGCCGAGCATTTCAACTGATAGCCGAGGAGGCACGTGCTGCACCCGATGTGGTGATGGGTATGATTTCTCCTCTCATGTCTTTTATGTTATGTTGTCATGATTTTGGTATGTTATATGTATGTGATCTTTTTAGGATCGTTCCATGTGAACGGTATCCAAGTTCAGGTATTATTTGATTCGGGTGCTACCCGATCGTTTGTCTCTCTTGCGCTTAGCATGAAGTTCCCTTAGTCTTCGGGCATGTTGGATTGCCCCTTGAGGTTGAGATTGTGGACGACCGGTCAGTGTGAGCATCAGAGGTCTACCGAGGTTCTGTTTTGAGGCTGTTCGAGGAGAGTTACCTGGTAGATCTGGTTCCCATACCTTTGCAGGGGAACAAAGTTATTATTGGTATGGATTGGCTAAGCCCCAATGGGGCAGTGATTGACTGCGCGCGGCAGTTAGTGCAGATCAGGACCCCCAACGAAAGACCACATCATGGAGTGGATTCCATTTGGGTCATCGTGGATCGGTTGACCATGAGTGCCCACTTTATACCGATCTGGGAGAGTATCTCGGCCAAGAAGTTGGCCGACATACACATTCGAGAGGTGGTGGCTCGGCACGGAGTGCCAGTCTCTGTGATTTCAAATAGGCATGTGCAGTTCACTTCCAGATTTTGGAAGAAATTCCATGACGAGTTAGGTACTCGTCTGCACTTCAGCACCGCCTTTCAACCACAGACGGATGGTCAGAGCGAGCGGACAATCTAGACTCTAGAGGACATGATGCGGGCATGCGTGCTAAACTTCGGTGGTAGCTAGGATACTTACCTCCCATTGGCAAAGTTCTATTATAAAACTAGCTACCACGTGAGTATCGATCGTCCTCCCTTCGAGATGCTATACTGGAGGAAGTGCAAGACCCTGATACACTAGGGTGAGGTTGGACAGAGGGTCATGGGGAGCACCAAAGTGGTGCTCAAGATGACAGAGAGGATTCAGCAGGTTCGGAGCAGGCTTTAGACTGCACGGAGTCAGCAGAAAAGTTATGCCGACAAGCGCCGATCAGACCTGGAGTTCCAGGTCGGGGATAGGGTTCTCCTGAAGGTTTCTCCATGAAACAGTGTCATCTGATTCAAGAAGCGGGGCAATTTGGGCCCCAGATATATCGGACCTTTCAAGGTTATAGCCTGAGTGGGCAAGGTGGCATATAGGCTGGATCTGCCAGCCGAACTCAGTCAGATTCATAACACCTTTCACGTCTCACAGCTGTGGAAGTGCCTGGTGGACGACTCAGTAGTGGTGCCCCTGGAGGATATTTAGGTCGATGACAACCTGAATTAGATTGAGCGACCTGTGACGATCCTCGACTGGAAGTCGAACAGTATGAGGAACAAGAAGGTCGAGCTAGTGAAGGTGCAATGGCAGTACCGGAAGGGCTCGTAATGGACGTCGGAGCTGGTGGATGAGATAATGGAGCATTATCCAGAGCTTTTCCAGGAGCGAGCAGCAGACTTCGAGGATGAAGTCTAAAATAAGTGGGGGATATTTCTAGCACCTAGTTCCTGGTATGTATTTCTTTTATTTTAGAATTTTGCATTTTGGCCTGGGACTCGGCGAGTTGGCGGCCCAACTCGGCGAGTAGAAGCGGTTTAGACCCGCGGTTTAAGTGGTGGACTGGTCGAGTCGGCAGCCAGACTCGACGAGTAGACTCTGACTGGACAAAACCCTAATCTGAGGGTTTTCACCCTATTTAATCATCTCATTCAGCCCACACTCATCCCTATTGCTTCCAGAAACCCTCCATAGCGAACCCTAATTGTGTGTGTGAAGATCTAAGGCATTTGTGGTGATTTTTGGTGGTTTTGATCACAAGGAAGAAGGAAGAACATAGAGGGATCAAGAGAAGACCAAAGGAGTCCTTGTTGTTTCATCATTTGCAGTTTCCAGAAGGTATAAAGTCTATACCTTGCTTGTTCTTTTGTTAGATCCCTATTTGGCGAGATTTAGGGCTTTTAAGCCATATTTTGTAACCAACTATGATTGCAATCATGGTTGGGGGGTCACGGCTTCGGATCTAGGACCTTGGAGGGGTCACAAGGCAGTTAGGGTTGCTTTTGTACCCATGGAAGGCCCCATGCATCTTAAGAGCTTCTTTTTGGGCATTCTAGGCTCAAAGTCCCATGCATGCACGTAAAGTTTGTAACTTTACATGCTAGATCGATCTTAGGGACATAGATCTATCATTTGGACAAGAGTTACACACCAGAAATCGAAGAAATAGAGTTGGACGTTATCGACTCGGCGAGTCGTTCTTGGGACTCGGCGAGTCCGAGACTTGACTCCCTTTTTCTGTTAGCGTGACGTAAGTGTTTTAGAGGATCCAAAGGAGTGACCCAACGTACTGGACTTAGCCTTAGACCTGAAGTTCATGGGAGTCGGTGAGTACATGAACAGACTCGGCGAGTCCAAGGCAAACTCCCAACACATGAAGATGAACTTGACGAGTTGTTCTTACAACTCGGTGAGTCAAGGAAAAGACTTGTTCTTCAGATGAAGATGAACTCGGCGAGTTTTTCATACAACTCGGCGAGTTGGATAAAGGATCATTCGATGTTCGAATAGGAGGAGAACTCGTCGAGTCATTGCCTAACTCGACGAGTAGGGACGAGAAAGAGGACAATTAGATGGATAAGGACTCGACAAGTTGGCGGCCCAACTCGGCGAGTCGGGTCAACTGGAAGTTGACTTTGGCATGACTTTGACTAGGTCAGGGGTAAAATAGTCATTCTACCATAAGAGTAGTTATCAAACTCGGATTGAGTGTTTTGTAGGAATTATAGCTGGAGGATTTCCGGAGCAGTAGTAGCGGACAGAGAGTTCCCGCACAGATCAGTAACTACTACTACGAGGTAAGTTACCTTCCAGTAGGGATGGGTCTAAAGCACCAATGTCGGCCCACCAGTAGGTAGTCATGTTTGAGATGATTGTCTTTGTGATAATTATCTTGGTATTTTAATGTTTAATAGTCATGAGATATGCCTGTGTGATATGATATGTGTGTAAAAAGGATTAGTTTTCCCTACCCAGTTCTCGTTACTGTATGCTAGTGCTAGGAGTGAAATAGTCCTCAGTTACCGGTTGAAAGATACTGATGGTGTGTACCGCTTGAAAGATACCGATGGTTACCGGTTGAAAGATACCGATGGCAGTTACCGGTTGAAAGATACCGACGGTGTTATGTGGTATGCGGTATGACGGGGGAACTCACTAAGCTTTGTGCTTACAGTTTCAGTTTTGGTTTCAAGTACCTCTTCGTCCAAGGGAAAAGAGTCGGCGGCGTAGCATCGCATCACATACATGGTTTCCGTATCAGATTTTCTGGGATTATACTCTGATTTTCATTGTTCCTGATGATATGGTTTTCGAGACATGATTTTATGATTTTATGAATGATGAAATAGTGACAATATTTTGGTAACATAAATTATGATTTACTTAATTTAAAAATAGAAGTTTTCGCCTCAATTTTTAGGATGTTACATCCTATGCAAGGAGATTCCAAAAAAATGGGGTGCGAGAACCTCATGTAGCTGTTGAAAAAGACTAAAATAAACTGCCAAGACCACACAAGAACCAATGAATCTTGTCAAATTCCTCGATGGGACGACCAATCTTCGATAACTGCTTACATATTGTATTGAATTTATGGCCATACTTAGTAATAGTAGATTCTCCTTTAGAAAGATTGTGAAGTTCATCACAAAGGTTTTAAATACAATCCACAAAGGATTTGGTCTAGGCAGACGCAAGGGCCATCCAAATCTGTTGAGCGGTTTCAAGATCAACAATTTCAGAGAAAGCCTCCTCTGTAAGAGAGGCATGAAGAACGATAATAGTGCACTAGAAGAAAGCCAGACCGCAAATGCCGAATTTGGCGAGGGCTTATTGTCAACAAGAAGTTTTGTAGGCGGGGAAGTAGAGGTTCCATCAACGTGACCTAACAGATTCTGATGTGTGAGAGAATAGGAATCAACTGGCTCTTCCATAACAGGTAGCTTTAAGGAGATAGGTGAATGGTGATTAGATGCATAAGTGTACTCAAAGGAACGAAGGTTTATATGGAGGAAGAAGAAGATGAAGACAACACCATGGTTTATGGAAGAGGAAGGAGAAAAAGAAACGTGTGAAAGGAAAAGAAGAAAATGTAGGATCTTAGGCGTATGATTCCAAAAGTCCATGTGTTCTTGTCCACATTGTTCTACATTTCGTTGACTTTATTACGGGTTGTTAGCTCACATTTTTGTACATTTTGATTCTGCATTTAAGTTATAGAAATTATCTGCTTCTATGAATCTCCTTAATCTAACTTATGCGTTAATGTAAGCTTGGAAATATGAAGCTTAATATGATGCTTTTATACTAGGGTTTAGACTTTTAAGATTGTTGTGATATAAAATTGAGGTGGAAAGTAAAATTCATGCTGCTAGGTTTTAGACCGATTACTTGGATTAACATGTGCTTGACTGATGAAATTGCTTTTAGCATGACTTTTAGACTTATGAAACAAAAGCAATATGTATTTCACTCATGAAACAAAAGCAAAGTTTTGTTGTACGTAATATTGGAAATAAATAAAATAAAAAATATAAAAATAAAAATAAAAAGTGCAGTATGACTTTTAAATCATGAGGAATAGATCTTTTGGACTAAAACTATTTGGAAACTTATTTATACAAGTGTAAATAACTAAGAAAATCAAATTAAATATAACTTTAATTTGAAGCCATTGCAACAATGTTACACATTTTGGGTTTCACTCAATAAAATAAAAAAAATATATTTAAAGTATAATATTTTAATAGAAAAAACAAACAACAAAATCAATAAAGTATAATATTCTAATAGAAAAAAAAAAAAAAAAAACAAAACAAAATCAATAAATGTATGATGCCAATTCTTGCATTAGACCATAATATTTGGTAGTAGCTTATAATTCATAAAAAAAATATGAAACTACATTGATACATCAATTTTTATACGTGTTTTTATTCTCAGTAGAAACCTAAAAAACGATAACCCATTATGTGATAGACAATTCAGGTAGTACTTCATTTAATTTCCTATGTAATATTTTTTAGAATATCCGTCTAACATTGATTTTGGGTCATTCTCATTTTTGGAATCTTTTTTGGATATTTATCTCTTCAGGATGTGAATGTTTGTGTATATTGTGTTTGTATAAAAGCCCATTTATACATTATTTAGTATATGACCCATGTTCCTCGTATGTATGTATATAGTATATTGTATTATTCAATGGCAGTGAATATCATGGTATCAGAGATTTACTCCCAAAAAATCTCTCATTCCTCATTCTTACCTTCCACAACCTGCTCCTTCTTCCCCCACATAAACCCCTAATTTCTTTTCTTCTATTTTCTGTTCTTCCCACTCTATGTCAGCACCCACCACTCCCACACACAAAGGTTTTTGTGTCACCAACATCAAGTCTCATGTTCCCCTTGTTCTTGATCTCGAGCGATGCAACTATGACATATGACGTGAACTCTTCACCACTCACTGTGAAGCTTACGATGCTATCGACCACATTGATTCCACTTATCACGACCTTACACCAAAACCAACTTATCCCAACTAGAAGAAGGATGACGCGATATTCAAAGGGTGGCTCTATTCCACCATATCGCAAAATGTTCTCAACATGATAAGGAAACGAGACACTCTTGCTCGACACGTTTGGCTTAACATCGAGTAACTCCTTCGCGATAAAAAAGATTCCCGAGCAATTCAACTTGACACCAAGCTACACAATATCTCTATAGGAGAATTAAGTGTCACTAACTATTGCACAGAAATCAAGTCAATTGTAGACGTACTTGAAAATCTCAACCCTCAAGCCATGTACCCAATAAAAACCTCGTCATCTACACTATCAATGGTCTCTCTTGAGAATATGATATTCCCATATTTTGAAGACACTCGTGTCATCCTACTTTAAAAAGAATAAAGGTTGGTCCTTCACTCAACACCATCAAACCTGACTCACGGTGACCAGTCGTCCTCCCCTTCGTTGCTACACACCTCCAACAACTCGCGTTGCCATAATCACCGCCCACAACAGAACCAATGCCAACAGTCGACACACAACAGCAATAGTGGCCCCTCGCCCCACCGTCTCATCACTTTGCATGAGTCTACATCCCACCACCATGCTCTTAAATAGCTCTCATGGAACCAATTTCCACGACCCAGCAACACCCAACAATGGGTTGCCAATTATCTCCACTCAGCTCTTGGTCTTCTTGGACATTCTGCGTAGTGAACAATAGCCTCTACTGCACAGGCCCATGTCTCCCACTCCAACCCACCATCAAATCAGTCCAATTCAGCAACTGTAGCGCCCCTTTGGGCCTGATTTGGCACGGATAAGCAACCAACTGCGCTTCCTCAAATTTTCAATTCAATGTCGCTTCAAGAACCAAACACGGGTGCAAGGGACCATGTTCAAGCTAATCAAGGTATACTCCATTCCATTCTTAATAAGAGTAATTATCATAATAATCTAGTCGGTGACAAATCTAAAATACCTGTTGTTGATACTGGACACACTCCTTTAGTCCTTTCCCTATTAAAAATACTTACCCCCACATTTACTTAAACAATGTCCTCATCTCACCCTCCATTATTAAGAATCTTATTTATGTACGCATGGTGACTCGACATAATAAGTGTTCCATTGAGTTTTAAGAGTTTGGATTTACTGTCAATGATTAAAGGACTCACACACCCCTAATCCAATGTGACATTGATAGTCCGCTGTACCAGTTCTTCCTCAAATACCTCAAGCCCTTGTCATAGCAAGCTCCTCCATTTGGCGCCAACATCTTGTCCGTCCCAACAATCATGTTTTCCAGTTTCTATCTTCCATTAAATTGATTCCATGTAATAAAACTACTTCAGATTTTTTATGAGGAGCATGTCCAATAGGAAAACATATTAAGCTCCCTTTTTAACTCTTCAAACTCTATTGTTTCTTTTGTGTTTGAAATAATACATTCAGATATTTGAACTTCACCCATTACTATCAGTAGCGGTTAGAAATATTACAAAAATTTCCATGATCATTATTCTTATTATCATTGGGTTTATTCGCTAAAACATAAATCAGATGTGTTTTACAAATTTGTTGAATTTTCATGTTATGTCAAAAATCAATTCAGTACCACTATCAAATCATTCCAATGTGATAATGGGCGAATGGGGGAATACAACAACAAATCATTTCATGACTATTTTGACAAACATTGAATCTAATTCTATTTCTCATGCCCATAAGCCATATACATCCTGAAAAAATGGTAAATTGAAAGAATGCTTCGTACCATTAAAAACATCATTTGCACCCTCTTATTCCATGCTCATATCTCACCTACCTATTGGGTGGACGCTCTCCACATGACAACTCATCTTTTAAATATTCTCCTATCTACTTCCATCCAAAATGATACACATTCATATCATTTCTTTTAGAAACATCCATCATACACCCATCTTCAGACTTTCGTTGTATGTATTTCCCTCGTATTACCACTACATACAAGCTTTCACCTTGATCCTCTCCATATGTATTTCTTCGATACCTCTCCCATCATAAAGGCTTCTAATGCCTTGATCTAAATACTCACACCATAATTATATCGAGAAACATGAAATTTGACGAAACAATTTTTTCCTTAAAACCTGTATCTCCAGACGAACCCCCTCCTATTCCTTTTTAGATGGCTCCACCGATCCATCCCCTTACTTGTGCCAACATTTTCACTATTAAACTGCTAACCCTAACTCTCTGCTCCTGAGTTACCCATCTCCTCTTCTACTTAACCCGACAACTACCATTCCTTATCCTCGGCCACGGCTACAATTGAGGTCCCTTTTCTCCTCAGGTTCATGCCTCCTTCATCACTACTGACCCAGGCTCACACTTGCAGGCCATTAAGGATTCTAATTGGCGACAAGCTATGAATTACGAGTACACAACCCTTATTGAGAATCGGACATGGACGCATGTCCCTCGACCCCTTAGGTCAATATTGTGAAGTCTGTGTGGCTTTTTTGTCACAAACATAATGCAGATAGCACTCTATCTCAATACAAGGCCTGTCTTGTGGTAAATTGTCGCATTCAGCAGTATGGTATAGACCGTGATGAGATATTTAGTCTGATTGTCAAATCCGCCACCATACATACTGTTCTCAGTATCGCTGTCTCCAGATAGTCACTGTCACTGATTCATCAGCTAGACTTGAAGAAAGTATTTTTTTTCATAAACATTTATAAGGCTAAGGGGAGTGGTAGCACTCTTAGCACCTTGCCACATCAGTATTTTGAGTGCCACATCATTTTTCTTTTTTAGCAACTAGCTCTTAGTATTTGGTAGGGAGTGGTAGTGTGTTAAATTAATAGGGTTTATTTTGAAGAAAAAAAAGGAGAAAAAAAGAAACAATAGCTAAGAACCAATCATAATGAACCAATACATATTCTCTCTCTTCTTTACTCTCGCTATTTGCTTGGCGACAAATTCTTGACACCTCCCTTAGCAAATCCAAAGGAATAGTGTTTGATATGTTAGCACCTTGTTTGGCGAGAGGGGTGGCGAGTCCACTCCCTCAAGCCTAAGAGATTGTATATATGCATCAGCCCCTATGTTTGCTACCTTTAGAGATCATTATTTGGTCTCAAGCAGGTTCCCATGGCCTAGTACCATTAATTTGCTCATCATGGTATTGTCATTGGGTTCCAACACAGTCGCACACACTCATCGCTCTTTATCTTACATATTGAGGAGGTGACTACATATTTGTTATTATATGTTGGTGATATTATACTGATATCTTCCTCTATAGATCTTCTATATCAGATTAATGCCAAACTTATCCATGAGTTTTCCATGACAAATCTTGGTCCTCTTAACTATTTTATGGGTGTTTCTATTGTCTACTAATCCACAAGTCTTCTCTCACCTCAAAAATATGCTACCGAGATCTTACAATGTGCAAATATGATGAACTGCAATCTATTTCAGAAACTCGTTAAACTTGTCAGAAATTAGACTCTTCTGGTCCTCCAGTTGCTGATCCTACTCTTTTTTGCAGTGTATTAGGTGCTCTCTAGTATCTCTCCTTCACCACACCTGACATAGCATTTGCATTTCAACAATCTACTTATACATTCATGATCCTCGAGAGTTGCACCTTCAAGCTCTCAAACAGATCTTGTGCTACCTATGTGGCACTCTTCATCATGTGCTCCAACTCCACATCTCCCCCACCCTCCGTTGTTGATTACTCTGAAGCGGACTGGTAAGGATGCCCTGTCACCAAACATTTCACTTCAGGCTATTGCATATTTCTTGGCAACAATCTCATTTCATGGTCCTCCAAGCGACAGGCACCATATCCATATCCAATGCAAAGGCAAAATATTGTGGCGTTGCCAAAGCCGTTGTAAAATCATCTTGGATCCAGAATCTTTTACTTAAGCTATGGTCCTCTTCTTGTAAAGAAATAATTGTTTATTGTGACAACGTTAATGTAGTTTCCATGTACACCAATCCTTTTTAGCATCATCAGACAAAACACATAGAGATTGACATCCACTTTGTTCAATACAAAGTGGCCCTCGACCATATTTGTCTACTTCATGTTCCATCTACATCTTAGTATGCTGATATTTTCACCAAAGGTCTATCCACCAGCCTATTTTCCGATTTCCGCTCTAACATGAACGTTCGATATTTACCTCCTGATCAAACTGAGTGAGGATATTAGTGTATATTATGTTTGTATAACAACCCATTTATAGCCTACTTATTATACGAACCATGTTCCCTTTATGTATGTATATATTGTACCATATTGTCCAATGGTAGTAATGGAGAATCAATCTAATTCCATTCCATATTAGTGAATGTATGCTACATGATTGTTTAAGCAAGATTTAATTTTCATTTTCTCTTTGTTTTCATGTATATAGTTCTATATATACTTAGGAGCTAAGGGAAGACAATAAATCCGCTGGAAATATTGACGTCATTTATAATATTTGTTCATCTAATTATAAAATTGCAATCGACTTCATCCGGTACTTTTAATGTTTACAATTAGTGGGTGAAATTGGAGTTAGTTCCCCAACCGACAACACCACTGAAGTGTTTGTGAGTGAGGGTGGACTGATTATCATGAGAGCAATCATGATTATCATACTGAAATGTACAAGGGAGCAAGTCCATAGGTTTTCCATGTCCAGGTCAAAAAGACTAATAATGCCCCTTTTTGTACCACACAATGCATGTTGTACAAAACTATATACAACATAATCTTTTGAAAACAAACTTAAACTCATTTTTCTTTAAAATAATTCATAATGATACATATGCAAACTTGCAAACTTCATCTAGAACATCATCCGCATATCTTCTTTGAAGCAAAAACAGTATTTACCTATTATTTGGAACGACAACAAATATTATTAAAAAAGCTAGCGGGGAGCTAGCATAATTACATCAAGCATTGAATCTTCCTTTCATGTCATGAAGGCTAGCTCCATTTCCGAGATCCAATCCATGCCTCCGATCGGATCTTCCTTTCCAGTGAAGGTCGATGGTTTGCAAGTCAAAAAATCTTTGTACATGCATCCAAGTCCATCATTTCTTCCATCTTGGTTGTTTCGTCTATTAACTGGTGTGTTACCTTGACCAATAACCCCACTGAAGTTACCTTCTTCTAACTTCCCTCCATTCACTTCGGGCTCTTCAATAGGTATTGAAAGTTCTTCATGATTCAGCCGAAGCAGACGTTTAGTTTCTTCCATCCGACAATCCAACATCGTTTGAATCATCAATTATACCCCAGCCATTGCCATCGACTCAGGTGCTGCTGCTACAACAACTACTGGTTCAATCGCAAGTGGTTGATTCCTGTTTTTTGTTCACGTTTCCAACTCTACTTCTGGTTCTTACCATTTTGATCTACACACCGAATAAGGTGAATTTAGATCCTCAATCACGATGGATAATTAAATCATCATTATCACTCCGAAACGTTCAAATGCTAGTTCTAATACCGTAATCATATGCTTAGAATCCTAAACACATAAGGTCTCCAGATCTAGTTGGCAACAAACCGTAGATCTGAACAAATAATATCCTATATGGCAAACATATAACATTTAGCACACAAAAGCATTTTAGGCATCTTTCCTAAAATAAACTAGTGCTCATGTCTAAAATAAACAACGTGGAATCACCGAGTCCACGCATGGACTCGCCGAGTCCGCTATTAAATCAGTCCGACCATACGCGATCCTACTCGGCGAGTCTGAGTGCCTACTCGCCGAGTCCCTCTCCAAAACTCAATATAAATAAACAAAATAAGATACCAGGGAATCCAGATGTTACAATTCTCCCCCACTAGAAATCAGAATTCGTCCTCGAAGTCTCATTCCGCAAACAACTCTAGATGCTGCTCGCGCATCTCTCGCTCCGGCTCCCAAGTATGCTCGGACCCTATCCAATGTTGCCATTGGACCTGCACCAGGGGCACTTCCATGTTCCTTAAAACCTTGATCTTCCGATCCATAATCGCAACTGCTCTCTCAACGTAGTTCAGGCTCGCATTCACCTGGATATCCTCTAACTGTACCACCGCCGATTCATCGGCCACACACTTCCTTAACTGCGATACGTGGAAGGTGTCATGAATCTGACCTAACTCCACAGGTAGCTCCAATCGGTAAGCTACCCTGCCTACTCTTGCGATCACCCTGAATGGACCAATATATCGGGGCCCTAACTTGCCCCTCTTCCTGAATCGGATAACTCCTTTCCAAGGAGATACCTTCAGGAGAACAAAGTCACCAACTTGAAACTCGAGCTCCGAGCGACGCCTATCCGCGTAGCTCTTCTGACGACTATGAGCTGTCAGCGGTGTCTTCCTGACCTGTTGTATCTGCTCTGTCGTCTGGAGCATTATCTCTGTACTGCTCATCACTCACTGCCCTACTTCTCCCCAGCAGATGGGAGTCCGACACTTCCTCCCATACAACAGCTCAAAAGGTGGCATACCAATCCTCGAATGATGGTTGTTGTTATAGGAAAACTCGGCGAAGGGTAAATACGTGTCCCATCTCCCTCCGAAATCCAATACACATGCCCGAAGCATGTCCTCGAGCGTCTGAATTGTCCACTCACTCTGTCCGTCGGTCTGTGGGTGGTATACGGTACTAAAATGTAGCCTCGTTCCGAACTCCTCATGAAATTTCTTCCAGAACCTGGAAGTGAAACGTACATCTCGATATGAGACGATCGAGATCGGTACTCCATGCCGCGATACTACCTCCCTCATGTACAACTCTAATAGCCTCTTATCAGAAGAGCTCTCACTGATAGCAAGAAAGTGAGAGCTCTTCGTCAACCTGTCCACAATCACCCAAATCACATCGACCCCTCTTGCAGTCCTTGGCAATTTGGTGATAAAGTCCATGGTAATTTGTTCCCACTTCCACTCGGGAATCTCCAAAGGCTGCAATTTACCATGCGGACAGTGGTGCTCGGCTTAACCCTACGACAGGTCAAACACCTCTCTACGAACCATGCGACATCCCTCTCCATACAGGGCCACCAATACTCTCTCTTCAAATCTAAATACATCTTAGTGGCCCCGGGATGGATCGAAAACCTCGATCGGTGCGCCTCCTCCATCAGAATGGTACGTGCTCCGCCCACAAATGGCACCCAAATCCGACCTTGGAAGGTCATAAGCCCCCGTCTATCGGCGATGAACTCCGATACCTGTCCGATAACCCGCTCCCTCTTACAGTTCTCCGGTCTCACGGCCTCAGTCTGGGCCCCTCGAATGGTTTCTAACACCAGAGTCATCACTGTCAATCTCAAACAAACATCTCGTATCGGGGCGCTCTCTGCCCTACGACTCAGGGCATCGGCTACAATATTAGCCTTGCCCGAGTGGTACAGGATCTCGCAATCGTAATACTTTACCACATCCAACCACCTTCTCTGTCGCATATTCAGGTTGGGCTGATCCATCAAGTACTTCAAACTCTTGTGGTCCGTGTATATAGTACACCAGACCCCATATAAATAGTGACACCAGATCTTCAGGGCGAACACCACAGCCCCCAACTCTAGATCGTGGGTGGGATACCTCATCACATGAGGCTTTAGCTACCTCGATGCGTATACGATCACATGCCCTCTCTGCATCAGCACCGCACCCAATCCTGATATCGACGCGTCACAATACACCACAAAATCCTCCATCCCCTCCGGAAGAGCTAACACCGGAGCTTCGCATAATCTCTGGCGAAGAGTATCAAACGCGGTCTGCTGCTCCGGACCCTATGCAAAAGCAACACCCTTCCGGGTCAACCTAGTGAGAGGCACATCAATCTTGGAGAAATCCCTGATGAATATCCTATAGTAGCCGGCCAACCCTAGGAAACTCCTGATCTCGGTGGGGGATCTCAGCACATCCCAACTCATCACTGCCTCAATCTTCGCCGGATCGACCAATATCCCATTCTGGTTAACGAGGTGTCCTAGGAACTGAACCTCTCATAACTAGAAATCACACTTGGAGAATTTGGCATAAATCCTCTCTGATCTCAGTACCCCGAGGATCTCCCTCGAATGCTCTTCATGCTGCCCCCTGGATTTTGAGTACACCAATATGTCGTCAATGAACACGATCACCGAACGATCCAACATCGGCCTGCACACTCTGTTCATGAGACCTATGAATGCGGCTGGTGCATTGGTGTGCCCGAAAGGCATCACCACGAACTCGTAATGCCCATAACGAGTCCTGAATGCCATCTTCTGAATATCCTCATCTCGCACTCTCACCTAATGATATCCAGACCTCAAATCGATCTTGGAGAACCAAGACGCTCCCTGTAACGGGTCGAACAAATCGTCGATCCTCGGCAAGGGGTAACGGTTCTTGACCGTCAACTTGTGTTGGATTAGTGTCTAAGTCCATAACTATTTTGGTATGTACTTGACCCGATTGTGCATGGTCCTTTTGGGTTGACTTCACAATGGTGACTAGACAGGATGATTGTTGAGGAGAGAGGCTGGTTTATTTTTAAGAATAATATATTAGGGTATAAATATGATTTTTTTAATATATTATATGAATAATATATTAATTTGGAATCATAGTATTAATTAGTATTTAATCAAAAATTAATTTAGAATTAATTTCGGGATTAAAGGAATTAATTAAAAGTACAGGGGCTGTTTTGTAATTATTTGATAGTTGAGACTTTGGGCTATTGGATCACCTTTATTAAGGCTTGAAAGAAAATCCTAGAAGGATCTAGGAGTTTTCGTTCAAGGGCTTAAGGAAAGGATTCCATGGAATTGCTTAGGCCCTAAGCTAAGGGATTAGGGTTTACACCTTGAAACCCTAGTTAGCCTTAAGTATAAATAGCACCCTAAGGCACTAAGATTTCGTCGAAGCCTTGGGAAACCCTAAAAAGGATGAAATCTAGGGAAAGATACCCTTCTCTCCTCTCTCCCATATTCATCCTTTCACCTAGTGTGTTTGTGAGCCATTAGAGGTACTACACTTGTGGTACTTGCTTTCAAGAGCTAAGGAAATTCAAGGAACTAGTTGTTATTGCTATATAACAACAAAAGGTATGTATAATATTTTTATATATGAATTTTGAAAATAGTGGTAGCATGCCAGGTTCTGTTTGTGTTCATAAATTTGTATAACTAATAGTGAAAACAGAGATCCAACTCTAGGGTCGCATGCACACATAGGATTATTTGTTTAAAACCCATCAACTTGTTCAACTCCTAGTAGTCAATACACATCTGGTGTGAACCATCCTTTTTCTTGACAAAAAGGATCGAAGCTCCCCACGGCGAGCTGCTTGGCCGTATAAACCCCTTCCCCGACAGCTCCTGAAGCTGCGAGGATAACTCATGCATCTCTGGGGGCGCAAGGCGATAGGGCGCCTTGGCGATAGGCGCTGCCCCCAGAATCAAATCAATGCAGAACTCTACCTGCCTCTCGGGAGGCACATTCGGGAAATCGCGCACTATCGGTACCTCATCGACTGACCTCGGTCTCTCTGAATCAACTCTCGTATCCATCACGTAAGCTACAAACCCACTACAGCCCTGCTGTAGACTCTGCCTCGCTCTAGCAGCCGAACAAAACGTTGAACCGGTACGGGTACCCTCTCCGTACACCATAAGAACTTCCCCACTAGGGTCTCGTATGGTCACCAGTTGTCGCTCGCAGTCAATAACCGCTCCGAATCTGCTCAACCAATCCATGCCCACGATAACACAGACGTCCCCCATTGCAATCGGGACCAAATCAATAGGAAACGAAATGCCGAAGATCTCGAGTACACATCCTCGAATCACCTCGGTGGCATACACTGCTCTCTCGTCAGCTATGGAAACTCTCAGAGGTTGACTCAACGCCTCTCGACTAATACTTATGTGCTGACTAAAGGCTAAAGATACAAAAGACCGACTCGCACCCGAGTCAAATAACACCAAAGCAGGCACAGAACATACAAGAAATGTACCTACGCATAACATAATCTAAGCATATCACCACAAGATCAAAATAAACATGAGAAAGAATACATACCTGCCACAACATCGGGCGCAGTGCGGACCTCCTCCGCAGTCAACTGAAAGGCTCTCCCTCGTGCCTTGAGTGCCTTGGCCTTCACCGACCGACTCTCTGTAACTCTGATAGCAATAGGGGTAGATCCATGAGATGCTCCCTGCGCTGACCCTCGCAGCTGCGGACACTCTGCCTTCCGGTGTCTGGTCTGGTTGCAGTGGAAACAGACTACGAACCCCTTGGGGCAATCCTTGGCCATATACCCCTCCTTGCCACACTTGTAGCAAGACCCTGCTCTGCAAACCCCATCGTGACCCTTGCCGCACTTGCCACAAGTGCGGATCTTCTGGGTCCCTGATCTGGAATCAGCGGGCTTGGCCCGCTTGGCTGTCGGCTGGGACTGTGCCGGTCGCCCATCCCTCCCTTGAGACTCCGCCTCCTCCCTGGCCTGAGTCTCCAGCTCTATCTCCCTCTTCCGAGCATTTTCCTGAAGCTCGGAAAATGTCCGGTACGAGGAGTTCGCCACGAACTCCCATGTGTCCCTCTTCAAAATACTCAGATACCGACTCATACGTGCCTGCTCGGATGACACGTGCTCCGGGCAGAACATAACCCTCTCGTGGAACATCCTAGTGATCACTGTAACAAACTCAGTACCCTGCTTGAGGGTCATAAACTCTTGTGCCAAACGCTCCCTCTCCACCGGCGGAACGTACTCATCACGGAACATAGCGGTGAACCTCTCCTAGGTCATCGCAGCAAGCTCAACAGGCGAATAGTGCGCCGTTACAAACTTCCACAAGGTCCTTTGCTCCCAAGCGAAGCTGGTTCAGTGCGAACTGAACCCTCAAATGCTCTGGACATGAGAATGTGAAGAAAAACCCCTCAATGTCCGAAATCCACCTTATTGCCGCAATCAGATCCTGCCTCCCATCAAACTCTGGTGGTTTTGTGTTGCTGAACTCTCGGAACAGCAACGTATCACCACCCTACGGTCTAACCGTAGCTACAGCCGTAGTGGCTGCAGCAATAGCAACATCAGAAAGAGCAGCATATCTCTCATCGAAAGTCTCTATCAACATGGTCTTGATAGACCCAAACATCTCTGGTATCTCTGCCCTGATGGCTGCATCCACCTCCTCATGAATGATCCTACGAATCTCCTCATCACTAGCACCACTGCTCTCTGGTGTAAGGCGTGTCCTGACCATGATGTCTTTGAAATACAACATAAGAAAATATCAGGGACTCGTTCGAGTAGACTCGCACTCGATAACTCTACCCTACTTGATCTCTAATGCTCCATGGATTCTTACTTGGACTATGCACCGCTCTAGTGTCTTCAGTAGTACGGGCCCAATACTAATGTCCACACTGCATCAGTATACACCCCAAGTCCTCCTCCAAGGATCCCAAATTCCAAGTACTCTACTCTCACTAAGCATAGTCTACTCTCCAACAGATCTCTCATAAGACTCTCGCTGCTATCTACGTTCTCTCAAGTATCTCCTAGAAGCAACCCCTAGGCTAAGGCATCACAAATCATGCCACTCTAGTACTAATAGAATACCTAGCCTGATCTAGCATGCAAACCATATCATATTGTCTCATAACATATAACGTAAGGGTATTTTGGGAAATCACCGTTCGGGCGCTGGCTGATCGTGCACACGGCTCTGCTATGCTCTTTTTTCAAATTCTTTTACTCTTTTAGAAAACTTTGTTTCACTTTTTGAAAAATATCTCTCAAATCCTCAGTTTGAGTTCAGATACGCCCGAAGGTGTACCCGAATCCCTCAAACCAAGGCTCTGATACCAACTTGTAACGCCGTAAAATTTCAGATAAATTTTCACATTTTAAAAGCAATTCAATTCATAATATTATAAAACACATTGTTCTTATAATCCACATCAGTCAAAATCCCAAGATCATAACATATCAATAAAACTCTGCGCGTGTGTGTGTACTGATCATGCCGGCGCCTTCTCGCGATCCTCACTAGTACCTGAAACACATAACACAAAACACTGTAAGCACGAAGCTTAGTGAGTTCCCTAAAATACCACACATAGTACATACTAGCCACTCGAGGCTATAACTCTGCGGGCCCTTAGGTCCTGACTCTGTGGACCCTCTGGTCCTAGTTCTGTGAACCTTCCGGTTCCAACTCTGATATACACACAACATAAATCACATAGAAATAATGCAGCGCAACACATCACATAAATAGCATACAATAACTTTGTCACATAACTCTAATTACCACTCAAGGTAAAGTATAGTGAGAAGACTCACCTCGGATGTCTTGGTAATATCTCGCTCGCGTAACACTGATCTAGCCTCTGCCTAAACACATAAACGATCATCTCAATTAATAACGGTTCTCCAGGCTAGACTAAATCCTCACACGTCCTCTAAGAAGGCTAAAAGACCATTTTACCCTTCAAACAGTTCACAAGAACAATTGTTGACCATACCGTAAAAGTCAACAAAAGTCAACGATCAACCCTTTGACCAGACTCGCCGAGTGCACAATTGTGACTCGGCGAGTTCAGTCATGAACTCAAGTCCTCAAAATCCCAAATGACTCACCGAGTCACTTCCCCAACTCAGTGAGTCATCAACTGTGTGATTCATGGGGGAAAACTATCCTACTCGCCGAGTCTGTTCTTGGACTCGGTGAGTTCATGCCATGCTCAAACTCAAATGACTTCCTGAGATCAGACCTGTTCCTCCTATCAATAGATCTGGCCTTGCCTACCACCATAATCACGTAAAGGTCTGACCTTTACACTCATGCAATGACCAAAAAGCTTCTTTGGGCGAAATAACCCCTAAAATAGCAACCTAGGGCCATATCTCTAATGGAATAGCAAAAAGCAATGTGAATGGGACTCTCTGGACCTCATAAGGTCCAGATCTAAGAAGAACTCCACCTTGGGACCTCACATACTCCGAATCCAACCCAAAGAATGCACAAGAAAACCCTAGATTCAACTAGAACACCAAATACACGAGTTGGAGCACAGATTAGTACCTCTAGTAGCCTCCTTTGATGAAGGGATGATAGATCTGGGCTCCTCAACCTTCCTTGTTTGACCTCGTTCCTTCTTTCTTGCAAAAACACACTTAGAATGATGAAATAGCCCTCCTCTTGCACTACAAGCCTTCTCTCTGCTCTCTAGGGTTTCTCAGGGGTCTGATAGCCGCAAATGGTGGCTAAAAGATCCTTAAATAGAAATCAGGCCCCGGAGAATTAGGGTTTCATTAAACAGCGTGGACTCGTCAAGCCCACGCATGGACTCGCCGAGTCTGCCATTAAATCAATCCGACCATACGCGATCCTACTCGGCGAGTCGGAGTGCCTACTCGCTGAGTCCCTCTCCAAAACTCAATATAAATGCATAAAATAAGATACATGGGAATCTGGATGTCACAAACAATCATATTTATGCTTAAATCAATTAAGTCACACAATTAAGCAATAAACACATAACACTCAAATAATACATCTTTATTATTCCAAAACTACTTAAAAAAAGGTTAACCTAGACTATTACATCATCATTAATGTCTAGCCTAGAAACACGGGTGTTACATTTATGTTCTTGTTGATTCTCCAAATTTGAGTTGCAAAGTTTGTAACATAGATTTGCAAATATCATAATTGACCATTGTGTCATGATATGTTTTGAGATCAGCTTCCAGAATTTTCTCAATCTTGGTTATGTAGGACTCAATAATTGTTTTGGAAAACCAAATTCAGGAATCATAGACCATACTTTTTCTATGACATTATGAGCTCTTGAAGGTATACCAACACCAGCTATGAAGCAGAAGTTTGATTGTGCTGGTTCATTGCCAGCTTCGTCATCAAAAGTTGGCTAGTATTCCACGTTTGGTTCATGGATTGCCATCAATGTTCTTTGCTTTTCTTGGTTTTCTAGTTTCTTCAATTCATCAGCTCTTTGAGCATAATATGCTAAGTCTTTGATTTTGCATTTGTTCTTGGCTCGACATTCTCTGGCATAGTGATTTGTTCCTTTGCAGTTATGACAAATGATCACTTCTTCATCACTTTCATCCTTTTGACTCTTAATCGGAAGTCTTTCAGGTGCTTGAGTTTGGGTTTGTTGGGAAGGTTGAGAATGATTTTGTTGGAATCCAAAATTTTGGTTGTTTTGAAAACAATTGTTTTTATTGTTGTAACCTTGATTTTGGAAACCTCTGTTTTGATTCTGAAAACTGATGTTTGGATTATTATTATGACCAGAGTTTGGATTGTTTTGAAATCCCTGGTTTTGAAAACCTTGGTTTGAGTTGTTATGGAAGGAAGGTCTTTGAGAATATTGTCCAAAGTAAGGTCTAGGTTGATGAAGGTCTTGGTTGAAACCCTAAATTATTTTGTCCAAAAGATGGTCTATTTTGAAAGTTTGGTCTAAATTTTGATTGACAATGATTTGGGAGAAATCTCTGGAGATTTGTGTTTGCAACCAACGCACACGGTTGTTGATAGTCTACTTCATCATTCGAATTGGACCGATCAAAACAATTATTAACAAAGGCTTGGTTTTGAAAAGATGTAGTTTGATTAAAATGATTAAGGTTTTGATCATTGAAATGTGTTTGGTTTTGTGAAGATGTGGACACAAGAGCAAGTGGTCCTCCAAAAGTTGTAGTGGTTAGTGGGTCAATCGAGGATTCATACGATTGAAGTTGTCCATACAAATTGTACAAAGTTTCAGTATGAATAGATAGATTTCCCTGAATAATGAGTTTAACCATTTTCGAGCTTTTGAAAAGATTGTTAAAAAACTTGAGATTTATCTTGTTTTGTGTCTTTTTGATACCCAAATTGTTCATTTTAACCATAATAAAATTGAACCTATCGTGAGCATCATGGATGGTTTCTGATGCAAGCATTTTGAAATTATCGAATTCATTCATAACAGATTTTCTTTTGTTTCTTATTATTCTTTTATTTTCACAAAAATGATTTTTCAAACTTTCCCACATTTGATTTGTTGTTAACAGTATAATGTCATCCATTTAACTTAGAATACTATGAGGTATTCCAGACACAAGTTCCTTTTTGTCTTGGAGTTCCAACTTTATTCTGATTTCAGCTTGAGTGACTTGATTTGTAGCAAGAATAGCCATATTTTTTGGAGTAGTATATGTTCCTTCTACCCATTTCCAGACATCTTCATTTATAGTGCTAAGATGAAGATTCATACGGCCAACCCATGAATTATACTCTTCAGGAATAAGTATCGGTGCTCGTGAACCAGATCCTAAGCTATTGGCAATAGAGACAGAGTTCATGTTAGAGTAATTAGCAGTAGACATTTTTTTGTTTTTGTTTTTGTTTTATATATAAAAAAATTTAAAGGATTTCGAACAGGTGATATTAAAATGAAATATTTAAAGAAAAGCTTGTGGAAGGTTTATATAAACGCTAACCAAAAGTTTTCGACAAAATTTTCAAAGTAAATCACACAAGCTCTTATACCAATTGTTGAAAATATAGAATCTAATCACCACGAATAAAGGCTCGGATACCAGTTACTATGTGACAGATATATAAATTAAAGAGATAAGATGCGGATATATAAAGAATAAGAATTGCGAAATAAATATAAACTAGAAAGCTATAAATGACTGAAAGCTATAATAACATAAATAACTATATTTAAATGATGTAAAGCTATAAATAATATAAATGACTGTATTTAAATGACGTTAAGCTATAAATAATATAAATGATTGTATTTAAATGACGTAAAGCTATATATATATATATATATATATATATATATATATATATATATATATATATATATATATATATATATATCAAGTAGGTTCGTCAATAAATTGATTGAATGACTTTAGAACTGGACTAATGGAGCAACTGGTCTATAGTTGGACTGATGGAAAGATTGGTCGATAGTTGGATTGAATCTAAATAGATTTTGTTCCTATTTGTTCAAAGTTCAATCCAGTATTTAATAAGTAACAAAATGTTATTCCAAAGCTCAGTTTTATGTAAAACAGGTTGTTTACATACTAGTACAAAATACACGGATTTATGTATTTGTATTTAAGGTATTTCTGGGTAAATACATGTACACGAGTCGTGTAAAGGAAAGGGTAAGTGACATGAGTCGTGTATGAGTGTTTAGACTTGAAAAGTTAATGAAAACGGGTACACGGGTCGTGTAGGATAAGGCACAAGTGACATGGGTCGTGTAGGAGGGTTTATAAGGTTTTCTATGTCAAAATCCTGAACATGGGTCGTGTTGATTTAGGCAAAAACAACACAGGTCATGTTCGCGCAGATCTATTGCATACACATATCAAAAACCTTCAATTTTCGGAAAATCTCTCTGGATAGCCACTTCTCTCTCGCATCTCTTTGGGGTTTCTCCTCGTCAAAATCTTGCATGAAATTTCCTTGATGTAGGTAAGTTTCTAAAGAACTTGTGAAAATATCCCTAGTAGTATCTTGGTTGTGTTGTGCCCAGTTTTCTTTGTTTCGGACTTGAATATTCTGAACTCGAGAACAGAAATCTCTCTGGATAGCCTATACTCTCTCGCATCTCTTTAGGGTTTCCCTAAGTAAAAATCGGCTACCAAATTCCTAGATGTAGGTAAGGTTCTAAACAATTTGTGGTCAAAATCTCCTAAGTAGTATCTTGATTGTGTTGTTCCCAATTTTTTTTGTTTCTAACTTGAAAATTCTGATCTCAAAAACAACAAAGTGGTGATAGTTGAGGTGATTTAAAAAGGGTTTTTGGAGGAGGCTTAAGGATGGTATTTGTACGGCGTTTGGAGAGTATTTTGAGAGTGTTTGGAAGTTATTTAGAGGTTTTTTGGAAGGTGGAATAAGGTGGTGTAAGGTTGTAATGAACAAAGGTGGTAAAGGTTTTTTTGATGGGTTGAAGATGAAGATGGTTGATGGTGTTCTTCACTTTGCTTGCTCTTCAGTGTTAATCTTGGTGTTCTTGATCTTTCTACATGGATGAAGATGAAGATGGTGTATGTTTTACAAAGAAAACTCACAAGAACATATGTAACTATCTGTCTCTCTTCTATTCTATCCAACACTCTTACACACACTACATACACATGTATATATATATATATATATATATATATACATATATATATATATATATATATATGAAACAAATATCTTCTAGTGGTTGAGCTGTATTATGAAAGAGTAGTTGGGGATGCAACTTGTAGTAGGAAAAACATGGCTTGGGTTTGCTTCCTCATTTCCTTTGCTTTGTTGACTATTCCACTCAAACATACATTATATATATATATATATATATATATATATATATATATATATATATATATATATATATTGTTGAAACTGTTCAGTCGCATAGCTAAATTTTCTTGTCTATGTGTTTTCTGTCATTCGCGTATTTTCGTATTTTCCGTTTCATCGCGACTTCATGTAACCTGAAATAACTGATAATATTTGTTAGATAACATAAAAACAGTTCATTTTATTTCAATGATGGTCACATACAAAAATATTTTTCAACATCACACATCTGAAAGAAGCCTGCCTATGCAAGGGCTTTGGTTCTATACTCACAGGATACACCCTAAAATGGCTCATTGATGCTCCTCCTTACTCAATCACATCATTCGCTCATTTGACTAGTTTATTTAATGACCAGTTCGATTGCAACAGGACATTCGAAAAGATTACTAGTGATCTATATCGAGTGTTTCAGGATCCTCAAGAATCCCTTAGGACTTTCGTGAACAGGTTTGGCAGGGAAGCCTTGAGCATCCCCAACATCGACATGGCAACTGTAGTTGAAGCCTTCAAAATGGGTTTAAAGAAGGATTCTCCCTTCTATGAGGATCTTGTAATGACCCCATGTTGGAGATTGGACGAATTCAGGAGCAGGGCATTGAGATTCATCAGACTCGAAGAAGACAAAGAGATCTAGAAAAGGAGCAACCCACCAACTTCCTATGATCACCCCAATAGGAAGGATGACTCCTCGACCCAAAGATCCTATAAGTTAAAGCCATACTCCAAACCTGACTATCAAAGTGTTAGTGCCCTTAAAGATGAGAGAGAGGAGGAAGATTTCCTTAAAATTACTGACTATTGTTTCTTTATGGAGATTTCAGGTGTAATCTTTTCCATGCAGGATCTTGGAGACAAAGACAGGTGGCCAAGGAAAAGAGAAAAATCCACTACTTGGAAGGACAAGTCCAAATGGTGTGCATATCATGAGGAATTTGGTCACGTCACGGAGGATTGCATTGCTCTCAGAAAGAAAATCAACTACCTTCTGAGCAAAGGATATCTCAAAGAGATCCTTGGGAGAAAAAAGGAAAAACCCAAAGAAAAAGACCAAGATCCTCAGAAGATCCTCGAAAGACCACAATCCCCCCAGCTAACACCAAGGTGATTAACATGATCTCTGGAGGATCTGACATTTGTGGTACCTCCTACTCTACAGCAAAATGGCATGCCAAGGTGTTCATAACGGAGAAGGAAAAAGGACCACAAAAAAACAAAACTATCACCAACCAAAAGGAGATCATCTTCGACCAAAAAGATAGACAAGACGTCTAACCACTTTCATCAAAAGGATCCTCACCACGACGGACTAGTGATTACTCTCTACATTGCCAACCGCTTCATCAAAAGGATCCTTATCGACGGAGGATCTGCATTTAAGATCATACTCCTAGATGCATTAAAAGGATGAACATCCCGAAGACTGATATAGTTGCAAGATCCTCAGTACTAATTGGATTCAGCGGAGAAACTAAACACACTATCAGCGAGATAAAGCTACCAATCTACAAAGAGGGAGTAAATTATGTTCAACATTTTTGTGTGATTGACGCATTATCTTCTTATAATGTCATACTAGGTAGACCTTGGATCCATGAAATGAAGGTCGTTCCATCAACGTATCAGCAATGTGTAAAGATGCCCACCCCATGGGGGATGGTGAAGATCATAGGAGACCAAAAAGAATCCAAGGAATACTACAAGACTTCGATGAAGTCCTCAACAATAATACAACAAGCATAGCAATTAAGGCAGGAGGCACGAGGTGTGCTGGGAGCAAGAGAGCATGACATAAGAGAAGGGTCCCTAAACCTTGAGGATCCTGGAGCCAAAGTTCTCATAGGATCCTCAATGCCTAAACAAATTGAAAAGGATCTCATAAAGTTCCTCAAGGCCAGAAGCAAAACATTAGCATGGAGACATGAGGACATGATAGGTATTGACAAAAACATAATAACCCATAAACGTAACATTAACCCATCTTTCAGGCCAATACACCAAAAGAGAAGGAAATTTGCACCTGAAAGAAACCAAGTTATACAGGAAGAAGTAGAAAAACTTCTCAAACCTGGCATGATCAACGAGGTGAAGTTCCCAAGATGGAAAGCTAATGTGGTCGTGGTACAAAAGAAGAACGGTAAATGGAGAGAGAGAGAGAGAGAGAGAGTGTGTGTGTGTGTGTGTGTGTGAACTATACGAATCTTAACAAGGCCTGTCCCAAGGATCCTTTCCCTTTACTACACATCGACTATGTGATAGATGCTATAGCGGGTCACGAATTACTAACATTCATGGACGCATCAGTAGGATTCCAATAAATCCAAATGGAACCCTCTGATCAAGAGGACACAACGTTCATAACCCCAACAGGTATTTATTGTTACATTGATATGCCATTTGCTCCTAAAAATGCAAGAGAAGCATATCAAAGATTGGTGAATAAGATGTTCTAAGAGAAACTAGGGGACATAATGGAAGTCTACATCGATGACATGGTAGTCAAATCCAAAAAAGATAAGGATCACCTCAATGATCTCGGGGAAGCCTTAGACATCCTAGACCAATACAACATGAAGTTAAATACCTCCAAGTGCCACTTTGGAATGAGATCGGGTAAGTTCCTGGGATATATAGTTACGAAAAGAGGAATTGAAGCAAGCCCAGAACAAATCAAGGCCATCCTTGATCTGAAATCACTAGTCTTGAGAAAGGATATTTAGAGATTAACAGGAAGAGTGGCAACACTAAACAGGTTTATCTCAAGATCCACAAGAAGATGCAATCCTTTCTACTACATATTGAAGAAGAACAAAAGATTTGAGTGGACCTAGGAACATGAAGATGCTTTCTAGGAACTTAAAAATTATTTAAGTTCACCACCCCCATTGGTAAAACCACTAGATGGGGAACCACTCCTTATTTACCTCTCAGTATCCTCAAATGTGGTGAGCGTTGTACTAGCCAAGGATCTCGATGGGAACCAACATCCTATATACTATTTAAGTAAGAGTCTCCTGGATCCTGAGACCACGTACTATCACCTTGAAAAGCTCATACTTCCATCGATAACAAATTCTAATAAATTAAGACATTATTTTGAAACACACCCCATAATCGTAAGAACTAACTATCCAATTAAGAATGTTATGAGAAAACCAGAAATGTCAGGAAGAATGGCGAAATGGTCTGTGAAGCTAAGCACATATGGCATAAAGTACAAACCTAGATCTGCCATAATGTCTCAAGCATTGGCTGCTTTTGTGGCTGACTTTAGCGATTATCTAAGAGTTAAAGTCGAAATAGAAGCCAAACAACTTTTAAAAGATGGGAACATGGGAAGATGGACACCGTTCACAGATGGAGCATCGAACCAAAAAGGAACTGGCTGAGGGATCATACTAAAATCGCCATAGGGGGACATCCTACCCCAGGCAATTAGCTGTGAATTCAATGCAACTAACAACGAAGCAGAATACGAGGTGCTAATCACGGGACTATAGTTACCCAAGGATCTTCAGGTATTCGTCGATTCCTTATTACTAACTAACCATTTCAATGGATCCTACATAGTGAAAGGAGAAAAGCTAGCTCTATATCTCCAAGTCCTTAAAAACCTGGACTTAGAATTCTAAGCATTCATCCTAAATCAAGTTCCTAGAGAAGATAATGATGAAGCGGATGGCTTAGCCAATCTAGGATCCTCATTAAGGATCCCGCCGGAAACCAGGATCCCTATAATCTACATATTAACCTCGGCATTCGAGGATCCCACCAAGAAACTTAAAGACTATTATGGCGTTGCTATAATCGAAAATCCTGACTCAGTGGTCCAACGATAGGATCCCAACATTCAGGACCCTTCCCCGACTTCAGGATTCTGGATCCAACCCATCATGGGGTACCTCCAAAATGGAACGATCCCTAAGGAAGAAAAAATTGAAAGAGCATTAAAGACAAGGATCTCAAGGTCCGTTCTAATCCGATGTAAGGTGTATAAAAATCTATGGTAGGACCATATCTCAGGTGTTAGAAGATCACGAAGTTGTAGAAGTCTTAAAGGACATCAAAGAAGGGGACTGGGGCAACCATACTGGCGGCAAATCCTTATGTTCCAAAGCATTAAGGATAGGATACTACCGGCAAATGATGATGAAGGAATCACTTCTCCGTGCACATAAATGTGACGCTTGTAAAATACATAGCAACATCCTGCAGAACCTCTACATCTTATCGTTTCCCCTTAGCCATTCATGAAATGGGGAATGGATATAGTAGGGAAACTGCCAGCAACCCCTAGAGGAAAAGTCTTCATACTAGTGATGACTAACTATCTCTCAAAGTGGATAGAAGTTGAAGCCTACGTACAAATAAGAGACAAAGAGGTAGTCTCCTTCATCAAACGAAACATTTTAACCAGGTTCGGGATCCCAGCTGAAAATATATGTGATAATGGATCCCAATTCATAAGAAAAATAACAAGCGATTTTTTGCACAAATTTAGGAATCAAGATGGTAACATCTACTCCTTTTCACCCCCAAGCCAACGGCCAAGCAGAATCCAGCAACAAAAGTATAGTAAACAACTTAAAAAAGATGTTGAATGAGAAGAAACGAAGATGGGCTGAAGAGCTTCCTTTTGTATTGTGGGGGCAGATAGAACTACTTCCAAAGTAGCTATGGGCCAAACCCCTTACTCATTAGCGTTTGGAACGGATATAATGATCCCCACATAAGTGGTGATAATTACAACAATATATCTGCTCTAAAACTATGAGGACAACAGTAAGATCCTGCCCCATTATCTCAATACCATAGATGAGCTTAGGGATCTTGCCAAAATCCATATTGCTGGTTATCAACGGAGGATCACCAGAGCATACAATAAAAACATAAGGATCACGAGATTCCAAGTAGGAGACTTGGAACTAAGAAAAACTTTCCAAAATACCAAGGATTCTAGTGCAGGTAAACTAGCTCCCAAATGGGAATGGTCATACCTTATAGACGCTGAAGCAGGTAAAGGAGCATATTGGTTAGCCACCTTAAATGGAGATTTCTTACCAAGATCCTGGAATGCGATACATATCAAAGCTTATTTTATGTAGGTAAGGTTAGTCATTTCTCAATACACTCAAGGTACGCATGTTATTTATCCTTTATCCTTCACTTTTCATTATTCATTCTCCTCAAATATCATTACAAACTTAAGCATTGGAGGGGTGTTAGCCAAACTAATGCCCACCCCTAGCTAACGTTTGATGCATGCAAAGAACTGAATATCCTGATACCTAAAGATCCTGAGACTCAATGATCCTAATTGTTAAGGATCCTTAGGTTTAAGGATCCAGATGTTTAAGGATCCGAATGTTTAAGGATCACGATGTTTAAGCATCCTGACTCCCCAGGATCCTGAATAGGCCAATATTCAAGGATTCTTGTACTTAAGGGACGACTCAGGGTCCCACAACTGAAGACATTCGATGATTCACAAGATGAATCTCCCAAGAACAGAGACCGATCATCTCTCCCATGAATAAGCATACTTAATCCCCTCTAAGGTTTAAAGTGTCAATTATATCTTTCACATGTGTTAAGGTTTATACAACTCGCTTGGACGTACGATATCTAACTGTGGGATGTGAATAAGGAGATCATTTCACACTTCAGTGACTTGGCAACCCTCTTATTCCTGAACATTGGTTAAGATCCTAAAGAAAATTCCTAAGTTTTATAACATTTACATGTTTTCCCAAGTTTGGATCCTCCCTAGAAAATTCGTATGGTTTATAACATTTACATGTTATCCTAAGTTGGGATCCTCCCAAGAAAATTTCTAAGGTTTATAACATTTACATGTTATCTCAAGATGGGATCTTCCCCAGGAAACTACTAAGACTTGTGGCATCTACATGTTACCTAAAGTTGGGATTCTCCCCAAGAAACATGTCACAAACATTAACTGAAAATGGGATACTCTCCAAAACAAAGAAGATTGATAGCAAATATTTTCATCAGGCTAAAGTTAAGGATCCTTCCTAAAATTTGACAAAATAAGTGAAGGTCCTTCCTAAAAAGCTTCTAAAATAATGATCCTTCAAGCGTCAAGGTCATACGAAGATAAGGAGTTCATAACTTCAGACTTATCCTAAGATCACTAGGTTTCATCTATCCTTACTTTTGAAAAACTCTAAGTAAAGTTTAACGATCCTAAACAAAGATTATTTGGTTACCAGAACATAAGTTTTTGAATTCGGAAGGGTTGCTTATAATTTGCTAAGATATTTTTTAGGGTTATTTGCAAGAACTAAGTTCTCCATGATCCTAGTGATCTCAGGATCCTAATACCATAACAAGTCATACAAAAGAATCAAGAGATATATATGAAAAGAAAATATAACCATTGCATTCAAAAAGGGGTTGTGCACCAACCCACCGAAAGTTAACCATTTACATCATTAACTAAAAACAAAAAACTATTCAAAATAACTTCTTGCAGGCCTAGACGTTAGTCTGGTCATCATCGGCCGCACCCTACACTTTCTCCTCTTTCGTAGGATACGACCTAAGATCCTTAGTAGTAGTGGCGGGCTTGCCAATTATTTTGTCTAATGCCTCGCACCAACCAGCTATGTTCCAGGATCCTAAATTATCAAGATCCTCAGCCAATTTGATCTTGGCCTCCCAGATAGCCACCACTGTGCTCGCCTTTGCGTCAGTAATAACTTCATCAATCTCCAGGACGTGCTCTTCCTCCTTCTCAGCCTTTTCCGTGATAAGTAACTCGATCCTCCTCAGTAGATCTTCATGGATCACCTTCCATTCCTTCATTCATTCCTTCAGAACTCGCTCAACTTCTTCAGCCCGAATCCTTAGATTAATCACAGATTGGGAAACATGAGCAGAAACCTAAAATGAGTATGAGATTAATAGAAACATATGGAAATCAGAAACTAATTTCATACAAACACTTACTCCTTGGGAATAGGAAAGCAACTTCTAAAGTGACTCTTCAGCTCCTAGATTCTCCAGGTTGAGATCCGTGGCTTCTGAGGTCTTCCTCTTACGAGAACTTGGGGCCTTCACGGTGAGATCAATGAGAGGTTTATTAGGAGGAAGAGACAAGACAACTTTCTCCCTTTTAACTTCAATCAGATCGCTAGACACGTCATTTTCAAGGTCAGATAGAGTGAATCGAGCATTAGGATGAGAAGCCTTGGATCCTACACACCATACAAGATCATCATTAATACATAATTCTCATTCAGAATGCTTATCAATTTACCACATAAAATTTTGGGATCTTACCAGTTGCCATTGATGCAGTGGTAGATGAGCCTTCTTGAAGATTGGGATAATCGAGTTTGAAGGACATGCCAGTCGCAGGAACAACGAAGAGCTACTCTATCTTTATTTAGTATTCTTGGAAACGGGAATAAGTTCTTCGAACCTAAAAGCTGAAAAACAACAGACAAGATGATGAAAGGTGAATCTCAAGATCCTTAGTATGAAGGAATTTTAGTCCTACCTTTCATAAGCCAGGTCGTCGGTAAGGAATCCCCACCAGGGATCAAATCACGTCTTACAAAGAAATATTTCTCCTTCCAGGCACCGTCATTATGTTTCGTTTTCAGAATGAAAGGGGATAGGAAGGGTTTAAGCCTAAGAAGAAAATGGGAATTACCAAAGGTAGCAAGATCATACATGTGTACTGTAACATCCTGATTTCCCAGGTATATTATTTTATTTAATTATTTTGGTGTTTAAGGAGGAACTCGGCGAGTTGGAGCCAAGACTCGCCGAGTAGAGTCGCAGATGTTCATCCGGGTTCACGTCCGGACTCGGCGAGTCCATTAGTGGACTCGGCGAGTCCACGCTGTTTAAAGAAACCCTAATTTCCAGGGTTTGAGACCTATTTAAAGGGGCTTATGGCTGTCATTTGCGGCCACCAACCCCAGAGAGAAACCCTAAAGAGATTTTGAGCGTTTTGGGAGAGAGAAGAGGCCATTGTTGACCTTTGAAGCTTTGTTTGGCAAGGCAAAGGAGATTCTAGCTAAGAGGAGGCAAGGGAGGTGGACATCCTTCGATTTTGGAGCTCAGAGCATCATCTTGGAGGTATATTTTGGCTTACTTTTTGTTGCCATGATAAACATGGGAGTTAGGGTTTCTTGACCCCTTTGTTGGTTAGATTTGATGTCCATTTCGTCCCTATTTGTAATGAGGCTTGGGATGAGATCCATAGAGGTCCAAAGAAGCTTTATTCCTTAAGCTTTATGGGGATTCATGGGAGTTTTGACCTAGAGTTATGAGATATGGGGCTAAAACATCATCTAGGAGCAAATAGTCGTTGTTTGAGCACCAAGGTTTGGACTTTACATGATTATCATGCCTGGGGAGGCCAGATCTATGATTGTATGGAACAGATCTGACCTCAGAAAAGAGTTTGAGTTATGCATGGCATGGACTCGCCGAGTCTGTAGAACAGACTCGACGAGTAGCATGAAGTTTGCCCGTAACCACTCAGCGAGTGGTCTTGTCGAGTTGATGGTTCGACTCAGTGAGTCAGGGAGAGTCAGGGAGGACTGAGTTAAGCCAGAACTCGCCGAGTTGTTCTTGAGACTCGGTGAGTTGAGTCGTGGTGGCCCCGCGATTTATGCCAGGTGAAACTCGTCAAGTCAGAGAAATACTCAACGTGTCAAGAGAGGATCCAAGGGAGTCAGTGGACACGTATAGACTCGCCGAGTCGCCCTAGTGCACTCGCCGAGTCCGGTCAAAGTTGACCGTTAACTTTTGTTGACTTTGAGGGTTTGGTCAGCGATGTGGCCTTTGGGCCAATAGAGGGGTAAAATGGTCTTTTACCCTTAAGAGGGTGCCAAGAGAGGGTTGATTCTAGTCTCGAGAGTTATATTCATGAGAGTATTTGCCTTATGTGTTAGGCGGTGGCGAGTTCGAGATTCAAGTGTGGGGATATCTGCTTTCTGCTTGCCAGGTGAGTCTTCTCACTATACTTTACCTTGAGTAGGTAACCAGAGTTATGTGACAGAGTATTTGTATGCTATGTGTTGTACTGCATTATTTCTATTTGATTTATGTTGTGCATGTTTACAGAGTTAGAACTAGAAGGTTCCCAGAGTTAGAACCAGAGGGTTCATAAAGTAGGGTCCACGGACCCGCAGAGTTATAGCCTCGAGTGGCTAATATGTGTTATGTGTGGTATTTTGGGGAACTCACTAAGCTTCGTGCTTATAGTGTTTTGTGTTATGTGTTTCAGGTTCTCTCAGGATCGCGGGACGGCACCGGCTCGATTGTACACACCAGAGAAAGAGTCATGTTCAGAGGATCCTGATTTATTATGCAAGTGAAAATGGAGTTATGTTTTTGTAATTAGATTATGAATGAGATTTTAAGAAAAGTGTTTTTTAAGAATTAAACGATTATTTTTAAATGAAAAATTGTTTTGAAATTTACGGTGTTACAAGTTGATATCAGAGCCTTGGTTTGAGGGATTCGGATGCAACTTCGGGTAAATGTGGACTCAAACTGAGGAAGTAAGAAAAGTTTTCAAAGAAATAATTTTCTAAAGTGAGTAAGAGTTCAAAGAGAAAGCGAGAAAAAGGAGTGTGTACAATCAGCCAGAGCCCGAACGGTGATTTCCCAAAATACCCCTTACTTTTGTTTTATGAGATATTTATGATGCACTCTATGAGATATTATTGCATGCTAGAGACAGGCTAGGTATTCCATATCTTAGGACTAGAGTGGCCTGATTTGTGATGCCTTAGCCTAGGAATTGCTGTTATATGCGATGTGCTTTTGAGTATGTATGAGTGAGAATATTTAGTTGGAATCCTTTAAGGGAATTGAGTAGAGGAGTAATCTAGGGGAGATACCTAGATAAGTACTGTGGTACTTAGCGAAAGAATAGTTAGAACCCACGAGGGGAAGATTTGCAGAGTTCGGTGGTACTTTCGAGGATGAGCAGAGCAAGCGGAGTTATCACCCAGAGTGATTCATATATATTATTTGATGCTCGAATGTTGCTTGCTTCGTGCTTTGTGGAACTCTCGATGATGGGAGTTAGCTACCAAGCGAATATGACGATATTTAGGAGGTAGATGGTTGGCATCATTAGGAGCTCTTCAGCAGCTAATGGCAGAGAAGTGTGGGAATCTAGGAAGAGCCTAGGGAGTAACCTTAGCCAGATGAGTGCGCTGGCAGAGTAGAGAATTTCACTGGGGAGCGAGCACGTGCAACGGAATTGGTAAACGAGAAGGTCGAGCAGCTACGTAGGAGCTCCAGGATCGTCCGTGTGGAAAGTATGGGTAGATGTGGCAGGTAGTATGGGCCCGTACTACTGAAAGCAGAGGACCCATACTTGATACAAGGAGTATTCTGAAGGTTCTAATAAGCAGATTAAGGAGTGATGTTATGGTTCGAGTACCATACATCGGAGCGGATGGAGGAGTGATCTTATGGTTTGAGTACCATACATTGGAGCAGATGGAGGAGTGATGTTATGGTTCGAGTACCATACATAGGAGCAGATTGAGGAGTGATGTTATGGTTCGAGTACCATACATCAGATCAGATGGAGGAGTGATGTTATGGTTCGAGTACCATACATCGGAGCGGATTGAGGAGTGATGTTATGGTTCGAGTACCATACATCAGAGCGAATTGAGGAGTGATGTTATGGTTCGAGTACCATACATCGGAGCGGATTGAGGAGTGATGTTATGGTTTGAGTACCATACATCGGAGCAGATTGAGGAGTGATGTTATGGTTCGAGTACCATACATCAGAGCGGATTGAGGAAGTGATGTTATGGTTCGAGTACCATACATCAAAGCGGATTGAGGAAGTGATGTTATGGTTCGAGTACCATACATCGGAGCAGATCGAGGAGTGAAGTTATGGTTCGAGTACCATACATCGGAGCGGATGGAGGAGTGATGCTATGGTTCGGGTAGCATACACCGGAGCATATTGAGAAGAGATGTCATGGGATGAGTACCATGGTTTGTAGTGAATGATGCTTGTAGTTCCACGGTTATCTGGTCATGATTTATGCGGTAGAGATTGGACGCTATGGGTTTTAGGCCAGTGGGCCATGATTGAGTTCGAAGAGGCGTCCCTTGAGAGGGAGGTCGAGAGCCTTTCAGAGTATCTTAGTAAGGAGGGGAGAATTTCGGTCTGAGTTGAGCAATCAGTCGATAAAGGAGATGTCGCCTTCTATGACCTGGGGGGTGCTATTTATATTCGTGTGCGAAACATGAGAGGCATGATGTTTAAGTTTTGGGTTTGGGGGTAAACCTTGCAGGTTGTCATTGATGATGATTTTCCATCAGAGTATCAGGTAGCATGTGTGCCGTGAGGTAGTGATTTACTATGAGCAGATAGTCAGTTTGGACTGAGATAGTCGAGGACCACGTTACACCTATTTGATTATAGTAGGGCGTATTGTAGAGGTATCAGTGGGGAGTCCATTCGAGTTTATAAGTGCAGTGGGTTTTCTATCTATGTTGGGTATTGAATTTGGGAGTGGGTCCCTATTCTTGGGATGATCCAGGTGTTGGAACGTCGGTTGATGAGTCGAGGTGGGGGAGTATGATGATTTCGTGGTCCAGTCTATGAGTCAATGATGTTATTGGGCAGTTGAGTTGTTTGGTATTGGATTGGTACGAGACTTGGAACGACTAGAGGCAGTCGTGACGAGAAGTTCTAGAGGATTTCATCCGAGGTTCAGAGTATATGAGATCGATTGATTTCCTTAAAAGGGATTATCGGGCGTTGCGTAGCACTTTCCAGGGGCAGGTGCATTATTGCTGGTGAAAATAGTTTGTGAGATTGTTGGTGTGTCAGATAGTGATGGTTCGAACCCTAAGTGGGGGAGAACCAGGTGGTTTATTGAGAAAACCAGAGATTTGTTCAAGAGCGGTTAGGGGTTGGATACAGAAACTTGCGACTTGAATTCATGAGATCAGGGTCATTGGTGATCAGGGAAAGGTGAATGGCGAGATAATGCATGTGGTATATGTCTGAGAGAAGGATGGGTGTCTCCACGGCGGGTGGTCAATGGTTAGGAATCTGGTAGTGGTCAGAGTCGTTTCAAGTGGAAGACTCGTAATGATGGTATGGGCAGTTGAGAACTTCTGGGTTGAAATATGGGTAGAAGATTGTCGAGTAGCCAACTCCCGGGCTGGGATGTGTATTCTTGCTTGGATTTTGAGCAGTAGTGGAAAGGGTTTCGGAGGATCATCAGTGTGTTCTGAAGAGTTAGCGCCTTCCTTGTATTCCAATTGAGTGTTTGGATGCACTGAAGTTGTGCATTGAGTGAAACAGGAAATTATTATGGGATTCAGAGGAAATGTATGGTTGTATGTGTATGGTATTGGGAGTAAGGGAATCAGTGGTATAGGCAGGACATTGTGATGCTCTGTTATGGTGTTCCGTGGTTTCCGCGTATAGCGTCCCGATTTCGGAGTTATTTAGAGTCTTGAGTTTAAGACGACTAGTGATGTATCATGTATCTATGGTTCCAGTGGGAGCCCTTCATGTATTGTCACCAAGAGGGATTATTTAAGGAGGTGGATCTCCGTAGAGGTAGGGTCTGTGTTATGGCGGTTGCCGCCAGAGTCTGTAATGCATATCGGGGCAAGTGTGTGTGTAACTATCTAGGATAGTCTTCGGTGCAAGAGTTAGTGAACATAGTGTGGCGTTGTAATGAGAATGAGAGTATAGGGTGAAGCTATGGGGAGCCGTAGTATTCACCAGTCAGAGGGTGTTGTGATGCTAAGGGGAGCCGTAGTACTCATAAGTCAGAGGGAGGGAGCCGTACTACTCACTAGTCAGAGGTTGTCGTAATGTTGCGGGAAGCCATAGTACCCACTAGACGGCAAAAGAGTGTGACGAGGGAGTGTTCTCCGATAAGTGCATGATGCAGAAGAGTTTTAGGCTTGAGTAGCCCTAGTGTTGAGTTTAGAGTTGAGTCGATCTTCGATTGGATTGTATTTTTTTGAGGAAAAGGGAATTTCGTGACTTGCGTGTCACTGGGCCGAGATAGCGGTCACGGGGAGGAAGTTAGTGAGATATTTTGGATCATGTTATGTGTGACCTTTGGGGGTTCAGCATATGAGAAATGAGCTAGAGTTTACCATGGTGATGTCTGTGGACACTTTAGAGCGAGCGAACGATTCAGACGCTCGAGGATATGCTTCGGGCTTGTGTATTAGATTTCGGGGGGGGGGGGGGAATTGTGGCCCGTATTTGCCCTTGGCAGAGTTTTCCTACAACAACAGCCATCATTAGTGCATCAGTATGCCACCCTTTGAGCTGTTGTAGGGAAGGAGGTTTCGGACCCCATTTGCTGGGGAGAGGTAGGGCAACGTGTGATGGGAAGTACAACGATCATCCTTCAGACGTCAGAGCAGATACAGCAGGTCAGGTAGAGGTTGTTGACCGCTCAGAGTCGCCAGAAGAGTTATGCGGACAGGCGCCGGACCGAGCTCAAATTTTTGGTTGGTGACGTCGGTCCTTTTCAGGTGATCGCGAGGGTAGGCAGGGTAGCCTACCGATTGGAGCTACCTGCAGAGCTAGGTCAGATCCATGACACTTTCCATGTGTCAATGCTGCGAAAGTGTATAGCCGATGAGTCGGCATTAGTGCCATTAGAGGATATTCAGGTGGATGTGGGCCTGAACTACGTTGAGAGACCGGTGGCTATTTGGGATCGAAAGATCAAGGTTCTGGGGAACAAAGAGGTACCTCTGGTGCAGGTCCAGTGGCAACACCGGAAGGGGTCAGAGCTTACTTGGGAGCCGGAGCACGAGATGCGTGAACAGCATCCGGAGTTGTTTCCAGAGTGAGACTTCGAGGGCGAAGTCTGATTCTAGTGGGGGAGAATTGTAACATCCTGATTTCCCAGGTATATTATTTTATTTAATTATTTTCGTGTTTAAGGAGGAACTCGGCGAGTTAGAGCCAAGACTCGCCGAGTAGGATCGCGAATGTTCATCCGGGTTCACGTCCGGACTCGGCGAGTCCATTAGTGGACTCGGCGAGTCCACGTTGTTTAATGAAACCCTAATTTCCAGGGTTTGAGACCTATTTAAAGGGGCTTATGGCCGTCATTTGCGACCACCAACCCCAGAGAGAAACCGTAAAGAGATTTTGAGCGTTTTGGGAGAGAGAAGAGGCCATTGTTGACCTTTGAAGCGTTGTTTGGCAAGGCAAAGGAGATTCTAGCTAAGAGGAGGAAAGGGAGGTGGACATCCTTCGATTTTGGAGCTCAGAGCATCATCTTGGAGGTATATTTTGGCTTCCTTTTCTGTTGTCATGATAAACATGGGGGTTAGGGTTTCTTGACCCCTTTGTTGGTTAGATTTGATATCCATTTCGTCCATATTTGTGATGAGGCTTGGGATGAGATCCATAGAGGTCTAGAGAAGCTTTATGAGGATTCATGGGAGTTTTGACCTAGAGTTATGAGATATGGGGCTAAAACATCATCTAGGAGCAAATAGTCGTTGTTTGAGCACCAAGGTTTGGACTTTATGTGATTATCATGCCTGGGGAGGCCAGATCTATGATTGTATGGAACAGATCTGACCTCAGAAGTGAGTTTGAGTTATGCATGGCATGGACTCACTGAGTCTGAAGAACAGACTTGACGAGTAGCATGAAGTTTGCCCGTAACCACTCAGCGAGTGGTCTTGTCGAGTTGAGGGGTCGACTCAGTGAGTCAGGGAGAGTCAGGGGGGACTGAGTTAAGCCAGAACTCACCGAGTTGTTCTTGAGACTCGGTGAGTTGAGTCGTGGTGGCCCCGCGATTTATGCCAGGTGAAACTCGTCGAGTCAGAGAAATACTCGACGTGTCAAGAGAGGATCCAAGGGAGTCAGTGGACACGTATAGACTCACCGAGTCGCTCTAGTGCACTCGCCGAGTCCGGTCAAAGTTGACCGTTGACTTTTGTTGACTTTTAGGGTTTGGTCAGCGATGTGGCCTTTGGGCCAATAGAGGGGTAAAATGGTCTTTTACCCTTAAGAGGGTGCCAAGAAAGGGTTGATTCTAGTCTCGAGAGTTATATTCATGAGAGTATTTGCCTTATGTGTTAGGCGGTGGCGAGTTCGAGATTCAAGTGTGGGGATATCTGCTTTCTGCTTGCCAGGTGAGTCTTCTCACTATACTTTACCTTGAGTAGGTAACCAGAGTTATGTGACAGAGTATTTGTATGCTATGTGTTGTACTGCATTATTTCTATGTGATTTATGCTGTGCATGTTTACAGAGTTAGAACCGGAAGGTTCCCAGAGTTAGAACCAGAGGGTTCATAGAGTAGGGTCCACGGACCCACATAGTTATAGCCTCGAGTGGCTAATATGTGTTATGTGTGGTATTTTGGGGAACTCACTAAGCTTCATGCTTTTAGTGTTTTGTGTTATGTGTTTCAGGTTCTCTCAGGATCACGAGACGGCACCAGCTCGATTGTACACACCAGAGAAAGAGTCATGTTCAGAGGATCCTGGTTTATTATGCAAGTGAAAATGGAGTTATGTTTTTGTAATTCGATTATGAATGAGATTTTAAGAAAAGTGTTTTTTTAAGAATTAAACGATTATTTTTAAATGAAAAATTGTTTTGAAATTTACGGTGTTACATGAGCCAACTTAGGTAAACCTATATCTAGGCCTCAGGACTGGTTCGATTTCTCAATCCAAAACAAGACTCTCCAGACGATGGGCATGGCTTAGACGTTAGAAATTTGAGTAACTTCAAAAAACTTGGAAATAATCCTGAGAAAGGGGTATTTCAGAGCCTAGCCAAAAGGATATCCAAGAATGCAGACCCAAGATGAAGAAGCAAATCAGGTTGGTGTTTCGGATTAAAGGGTTTGAAGAAAACTTTGTTAGAGAAAGCGCCGATTGTTTTCAATGATTTGATACCATCGGCATTGAAAGAACAAATCTCATTGTAGGATAAGATACTTTAATCGATGAAATCATCCCCAGAGGACTCGAGGATCTCCTTGCAAGATACGGTCATTTTCTTGCCGATTGTTAGTGAAAGAGAAAATTAAGAAAAGGAGAAAAATGTACCTTCAAAGGAGGCTGAATGAAAGCTTAAAGACGCATTGAGGAGTAGCCCTAATCAATAATTTATGCTAACGGCAGAAGAGAGAGAAAGACTGATTAGACCGACTATGATGACTCTTGAACGAATAAATCCTATCCGTTGTGGTTTAAAATTCAAAAAGAATCTTATCACATTTATTTCTTTATATTTTTTAAATTATCCCTTGAATTTTGGTAGACTAATTCCAAAATATCTTGCAGGAATAATTTGGGGGAAATTGTTAGGGCTAGGATCCTAAAACTGATATAGGATCCTTAAGTTTAAGGATCCACAAACTTCAGGATCCCGAATATATTCTGGGATCCTAACTACTATTTTTATTATTATAACATACATATACTCCTTTGTCTTTCTCACATCTGCAGAAATAACTGGTCAAAGTCATATACTCAATGGATATTCATCACCATTATGCAGAAGACTCGGAGGACTAACTCAAGCAAACGGCTATAAGTAATCTCGGAGGATCCCTAAATTCTTGGAGTTCTAGTTGTTAGGGTTTGACTATATAAAACACATGTAATCATCACACTACACACAGGACTTATCAGAATACTATCACTTGTACTCATACTCATTCCATTTTATCTGTAACTTTCGTTTTAATCAATAAAAAACATCAAGGCATGTGATTATTATCACCAACCAAGGTTTTATGTCAGAGATCCTAACAAGGATCAAGGGCTTTCCTTGTAAACGAATTGTTTTGCTTTTATTCATTTTACTTATTTCCACTGTTGTAAAAATCCTGACCAAGTCCCGATTAATCCCTAGACGCTACTCGACCGATTAGAGGGCACCTAGCGATTAATCCCTGAATATATAATGAGTGAAACATTATAAAACTATGAAATTTTAACATTTTGAAAAAGTTTTATTTCAATGGAAAAAGTCTGATGCATGATTAGTGTTGTATTGATCATATTAACCTATTTTGTTATCATATTAGTGGTATTTACGAACTATGATATGATATTAGTCATATTTAATTTTTTTAAATTCAACAAATTAGCAATTTATGGTCCCCGATAAATCTCCGCCTAGCCGATTAATCCCTTGACCCCAGTCCACCGACTAGCTAATGTCGAACGTTTTGTACAACCTTTTTATTTCCTTTACATTAAACTTCACAACCTATCATACACTTTGGTCCGTTTCAGTTTAAATATATTTTGACCAAATCAAGAAGCACTCAATATAGCATTCTATGACTACATCTAGTCTTATCCAAAGTTTCGTAAGCATCAAACTATGGCAATTCTCATCAACATTCGTTGCATAGGCTACTACCCACATTAAGGAATAACAATCCTACATATCATTCACAATTTACATAACCAAAGTCTAAGCCTAGGAGTAGAATGATCCAATACTAATTCGCTTAAACTATGGCTCTGATACCAAACTATAACACCCTAAAATTTTCAAAGTTTTCCAAAGCTATAGTTATATAATATTTTTGGGTTGTAACCCACATTTAATAAAATCTTGATCCCACAAAAACATTTATAATTTAAACATTGGGAGTTACCATTAAGCATCATTACAACCATAACAAGAAAATAAGAATTACATCAATACAATTAATAAGGAACTTAACAAGTTCCACCCCCATTCTCTATCTCTTGACTTGTAAGTTTCATTTATCATCCTCTCTCCTTAACTGTTACTTGAGATACATTGCATTAAAAGAGATACGTAAAACAATAATGTCTTATGAGCTACGTGGGTTTGTCACCTAAAACATTTATCTCATTTTCATGAAAAGAATTTCATCGTTGCAAAACATATTTGTAGACCATAACACATATCCAAGCAATATACAAAAAAATCTGTTTTCATATACATCGTAAACATCATTTCGTATCTTATCATTTGATTTATTTTCATTTCATTTCAAAAGACATTTTTCCACATTTCATTCTCTTTTATCATTAAGGGCTAATTCTGATAATAAACTGCTACCATTTTTACACTTAGGGTACCCCCAAGTCTAGACCAAGGTCAAAATAGCTAATCAATCCACCAAGGATTCATGCCAAATAGGACATCTAATTCACGAAGGGAGGTGCCACCCCAATAGATTCCTCTAAACCTCTTAAGAGGCATCATGACCCAGGAAACTTTCATTCTTTCTTTAATTACTTTCTTTCCTTTTTATTTTCTTCAAAGCTTTCACTTTCCACATTAACAATACTCATATCATTATTTATAATATCATAGCTTATTAGGAAGATATACTTTGAAAAGACACATTTCACATATCAAACATTCGTTCTTTCAAAATATTCTTTGCTTTCAAAACATTCTTACTTTCAAATCATTCCTTCAAAATACCACATATATGAAAAGTACGTAAAGGTCAATCAAAATGACCTAAATACCCCTCAAACTTTCCATTACTAAATTTTGTTGCTTTAACTCGTTAATTATGAAAAACTATGAACGCAGATGAACGCCGCAAGTAAATCTGAGTCTGTATGAAAAAGTAAAGACAAGAATACTAAAATGCATATTTTGGTCGAGCTGGGCACTCTGATGCCTTTGTACAGGTCGCGTTCCTGAGAATACAGGTTGCTTCCTGTAGCAGCCCAAACAGTCCAAAAATACTCACTTTTTGAATCTTAAACTTGCTTGGATAGTTCTGGTATTTTAGGTAACCATTTGTAACACTTTTCAAGGTTTTTAACCATTGCTAGAGGAAATTTTATCATATCAAAACAATCTACTTAATTCATTAAGTCCTGAATCCAAATGTTAAGTTCATAATGTTTACAAACACTCAAATGAAAGGTTGCGACCTCAATTTGCTCAAAAACACTCTTTAACCAATATTACTTATTCCCAAATCATTTAATACATCATTGGGTGTTGTCAAGTACATAAAATCACCATTAATCTCATTGCAAGTACTTAATCCAACTATGGAACCCTCAATTCTATTCCATTTCCCAAATTTCCCTTTAGGCCAAAACAATCACTAGAGCTAGAACCTTACTAGTATCCCTTCATGTTTCTGTTCCAATATCATCTCTAGAGTGGTAATTCATGTTCATGATATTCATTCACTTTTTAGATGCCAATCACTATGTGGTTATCAATAGATTTCCAAAAATTCCCTTATGGAAATTAATCCATATATCAATCAAGGAATCAAGTAACACCTTATGTTTTGATTCCAAATCATTCCAATAGTATCCATTCATGATTATGAACTTCCTTTACTCATCAATTGCTCAATTACAAAGGATTTCATTGGCTTCATCATATTGTCCCCAAATCCGTTTCAATCCAAGCTTATACATGATTCTACCATCATGGATTTTTTAGTTATTCAAATTGGATTCATTATCATCAAACATCATGTAGGTCATCGAATCCATTCCAATTTAACATTTAAGCATGAAATCCTTACTATGGATTTCTAAGGTTCATGAGGATTTTCACCCAAATCCTCAAACCCATCAGTGGGGTGATTGGATTGAGATTTGGATCATCAAAACAACTCAAGGGAGGTTAGAAAACCAAACCCTAACCATCATAACAAGCTAAAATTGACATTGAGGTTTCTACCAAGTCATAAATTCGAGTTTGAGAGCTATGGGAGAATAAATTCTACCAGAAACGATCTCAATCCTTTGTTGTAACTTCAATCTCTTGATAGATCTTCACTCTACCATGAAATCCTATCCAAAATCGAAATCTTCTTGGTCCCAAACTTTATCCATCGTGCAATGGCTGAAGTGGGGGAAGGGTTATTTTACATATTTAGTCCATTAAGTTTGCACATTTTGACCAAAGCTACCTAAATCACAATATTAAGTATTTTAACTTAAGAGTTTACATAACAAGTCCTTCCTCATCCACTTTATAAGTTTTGTGGTCTCTCCCATTAATTGATTCAACCATTTGGTCAACTCACTTGCCAACTTGACACTTCTACCCCTTTAACTTTTGAAATATTATTATTTTCATTGCCAACTTTCTTAACTTCATTGCAAATAATGATATGATTACTCTTTGATGATTTAAGTATATAAATCATATTTTATTTATTTACTTTATCAATTTAAGAATCTAATCTTATATTTTACGATGTTACATCATCCATCTCCCATTGATACCACATATGAATCAAAACTCAAGTTGATTTTTAACGACTCTAGCTGTGGATAATCTCATAAATTCCATCCTAAATTTCAAAACATAACGATTTTTCAATTGGAATTCTTGTTTTGTATATATACTATATCGTCCACTATTGTTTACTAACGACACACGATGATCTAAGAACTTCCCATCCTAATTTTAAAATACAGGTGAAGCTATGGTATTTGGGTTTTATTTATAAATCTTCATCTAAATCAAACACCAATATGGGATGGAAAAGCAAGAACCAGCCGTCCTTTTTTCTTCATTTCTACATTTTAGTCGAATTTGTAGTAATATGTTTGGATATTTGATTTTTTGTGAAGTGGGTTTGGGATTGGGAATATCTAATTGGAGTAAGGGTAATGGAAGAAAATAGTGACAAGAGGGGGGGGGGGGGGGGGGGGGGGGGAATTAAAATGTATTAAAGTAAATGTAAAAAATAAAAGCAAATGGTATTTTGGTCACAAAACATCTAACAGTGTTGTTAACAAAGTTAGTTATAAAGAAATTGATATGTAAAGTTTTGTCCAAAGGACCATTTATGCAAAATAAATAAATAAATAAATAAAAATCACAAAGACTGCATTGGAGACAAATTTAAAACATAAGAATCATTTGTGAAATTTTGTCTTTTTCGTTGAGGCAGGCTTGTGTGATGCTCGATCTCGGCAAGTTACATAGACATGGTGAGCTCTCACTCCCTTCACCCTTATGTTAATCTTCCTAACACATTTTGCAAATTTTTGTAGTTTTGGGAGAGTCTAGTTCCATAGAATTTCTCTCTCTAAGACTCACACTTTGTATGATATTGAAAATTCAGAATATGAGAAATCCCACTATTTATATCTTCAACAAAGTATTTTTTTTATTCAAAATTGAGAAAATAATAACTTAATTCGTATGCAGTGACGAATCCAGAACATAAAACCACATGGTTCACTATTTAAATGATAATTATAGGGGAAAAAAAACTAGTTCTAGAGTCTAGGTCACGTCGGGTCGTATAATAAAAAAAATATCTTATAATTGTATCTAACGATATCTTAAACATTGATATATTTTCATGAATTGTATTATTACTAACATTTTTTAAAACAGAAACCGATCTAAAAAATAGTTAAAAACAGGACCAATTTTTTAAGAAATCTGTTTCGGTTAAAACCAACGTTCGTGCACCTCTACCTTGAATAGTTTATTTATTTGGGCTATTGAAATATATAATATGGGTTTTAAAAATCTTGATTGTGTATATGATTTTTTGTCAAACATTAAGGTCGTTCACTAATAATAATTAAGATAGGTGATGATTTTTATTTTGTATACCTCTTATTAATAAAAAAAAAATTAATAAGGTAGAAGAAATGACCTACCTTTAGGATATGTAAACTCGCCTTGTTCGTATGCATTCGTTTTGATTTCGACAACAACCAAATAAATATGAATCCAAATATATTAATCAATCCACACTAAAGCAAACTCAGATTAAACATATATCGTTTGTAAAATATATTTAAGGTATTATTATTATTATTATTTTTTTAATTTTTGGACTATATAATTATCTCATAACAGATGTTTTCAATGAAAGTGTTGCAATAAACAAAACCTTATTCTTTAATTTTAGCACATTACAAAACTCTATAAAATCCCACACCAAAATTTATTGATAGAATTGATTTGAATTGAGGTGGTTGTGAATGGGAGAAAAAATCAGTAGCGTTGGTCCGGGGAAAAAGATTCGGGTTCAGCGCTTCAACAACTCCGCTTTCCGGATCAATCAAACCCCATTTATTCTTCCACACTAAACCCCTCTATCTCCGACAAGGTTTTAATGTATTAGGTGATTTACTGGAGAATTCAGGCCTATTTTTGTCTTTTTGCTTCTCTGTGACCGGCCCACCATGACCAGCCGTCTACCTTGTCTAACGTTTCTTGATTCTTTGTGTTACCTTTTGTCATACATACAATGTTGTGGAATTATTGTACTCTTCTCTCAAATTAAAAAAGGAACAAAGTAGTATGTTATATTCCTGTAAAAAACTTGACGCCTTAATTTGATACCCTTTGACACGAAATAAATATGTTTAAGTGTAAATTTTCACCATGTTATAGGTGATGACATAAAATTAAATGGATAAAGTTACGGTTTAAACACTGCCTCTGGCATGTAGCTCAGTTGGTAAGGCATATGGAGACTTACATTGATAACAAATAGGTCGTAAGTTCTATTGACGACACCCCCCAATGATTCCCAGCCGCTGTGTGAGTCAAAGTATGCTCCCTCATCGAGTACCTTTGGAGGTTGGGTTCGATGGCGCTGGTTAAGGTTGTTAGCATCAACCTTTTGCATTGATAATGTTTAAACCCTAATCTCATTAACCCAAAACTTTCTTCACATGCCATTAACATGTTTGGTTAAAGAATTCAATTTAAGTTAGTAATGAATTCACACGACACGACATGAAAACTAAACAGGTAAGATTAGTGTCAAACACTTTCATCCTGTTAAATGTTCAATCAATCTGACATGAATCTATCACCACACGACACAAATTTATCAACTCTAGTAATAAAGAAGTAACTGAAGCAAAAATATTTGTTAGAGATACAAACCAAACAAATAAAAAATTTTCTGATAAAAATATAAAAGTTGGTATAAATGGTTGGAATATCTCAACATTCTGTATGACATAAAACACGGTAAAATCGTTAAATAAATAACTTTTAATAACACACAACTAAAAAGAATTATTCATTAAAATGAATATAAAAAGATGATCCCATGTTTCTAAAGAGCCACTTCTATATGAAAATTAACAAAACGATTATCATATCCTCAAATTAAATGTCTATACCCGTGATATTACATTTTCTAAAGAGAAAAAAAAAAATGTCAACTATTAATTGTTCACGGTGATGTCATCATTGATGAGTGTAATAAGAATATCATTATGATAAAGAACCTCGCTACAGCTCGGTTTTATAGATCCTTTGTAGGTGTATTCGTTGAGATTTACCTTAAAATCGAATAATGATTGGTTTTTCACATAAATATTCAAAACATTTAAACAACTTTGAATATAAACGGATTATGATAAAGTCATTAAATTTTTTTTGAAACACGTCAAATAATACAACAAATAACTATCATGACTAAAACAAATCCTAAGTAAGATAGCACTTGTGAACTCAAGTTCTATAAACTTCAAAGTACGGTTTTTTGTTCTTCTCTTTCAACGTCAACTGTCTATCCTTCAACTCCAAGTAAATATTCTTTAACCTGGTGTGTATTGCAACAAGAACTCTTTGTATCTTTATAGAGTTAGTCCCCAATGTATCCATTTTGATAGTCTTTTCTTTTGTCCTTTCAAAATACCACATTAAATGTATAAAAAATTAAAAAAAATTGAAGTCTATCACACTTCATACATAGACATTTTAAACACAAATCTTAAATTTATAGCATCCTAAAAACCTTATATCAAGGCTTTAGGGAGTCCATAATGTAAATAATGGAGCTTTGGATTTCACCATATCATATCAGCCTCCTCCCTCTGTAGATTTATTCAAATGAAGACGAGGTTATTAAGAACAAGAAGATAAGAAAATGAATGATAGATTAGGTTAAGTTATTACATACCTTCTCCATTTAAATTATATTGGAGATGACACACAAGCTCCACCTCATTATAGGATCAACAATAAATAACCTTCGTGGGTAATTTAAAATCAATCGTAAACAGCATACTAGTATTCTTAGGGTGCAAAACTAAAACATCTTAACTCCAAATTATGTGCCAAGGTTACACGCTTTCAACCACGTCCTAGGTAGGTGCATAAAGACATGATTGAAATCAAGTTCAAAATATCCAAGTTTTCCCTAGGCATATAAAATTAAATTCAAAATACCTTCATGAATGCATAAAGTACTTATAATGTACACATTGCATAAAATAAATCGTCATAGAAAAATATAGATTTAGCATTATCAAAATAGTAAGTTAACATCAACAAAATAGCAATTCAACGTCATCAAACTATTTTAGGGACGTGTATTCTAGGTAGATACTTACTTTAGCGTATTGTATGTACTATGTTAGTGTATCCCACATCGGTGCGACACGGTCTTATAAGTGACTATATATGTTGAAGCTCTTTTCTCTCCACAAGGGCTCTATTCGGGAGACAATATTAGGTTCCACATATATTTACATGGTATTAGATCCCCCATGGCTCAGCACATCCATGTCTATCCTCATTGAGTCTCTGACTCTAAGGGGGATTGTTAGTGTATCCCACATTGGTGCGACAGCGACACGGTCTTACAAGTGACTATATATGTTGGAGCCCCTTCTCTCCACAATGGCTCTTTTGGAGAGACAATCTTCGGATCCACATGTATTTACATACTCTACCTAACTATAGTGATGTTGAAGTGTTAATAGTCCACCTATACAATAAGATTATACTTTCACATAACCACTATATTAAGCTCATTATAGTTTAACACTTTGTAAACTTCTTTGATACTCTATATAAACTAGATAAGTCATTAAAGGGAGATATACTCATCTTAGATTGTTATACCTACTCAAACCAACTCTAGTCCTTTTGAATGTCAAAAGTCCACCTATACAATGACATTTTACTAATCACTTAACCATTACATTAAGCTCTTAATAGTTTCAACACTTTGTAAACCAATTGTGTACTCTAAATAATCTATATAAGTTATTTAAGGAGTAATGGAAGTAGTTTAAGGTTGAACGAATTAGCCAAGAAAAGGTTACATATTACATTTCACTTAGAGGGCTTCAACTGGCTATGCAGTTAAACCATGCAAATTTACATGCCCGTTTAATGCTCATTGCACATGATTTCATCGTTTTTGTCTAATTAACGTGATATAATTTGACGATAATGAACCGAATACATCATTAAGTGTAAGACCTAAAATTTAGATAGAATTGACTTTTAGTCAAATATTGACCAAAAGGGCAAAATGGTCATTAATGAGAATTTAGTAAGTTTATGAAGTTGTGACTTAATGAAAATGACCAAAATAAGTTTAAGTCACTTAGGTGTGGTTAGATGAGTAAGTTCAAGAGAAGAAATGCATGAGAGGATGCATTTTGGTTAGAATGGTAAAATGAGAAATTTTATGTTTTTAGGACATCTTTGTGACTTACTAGATTAAGACCCACATTAAGTCATCCAGAAATAACTTAACAGAGTTGTAGAGTATATTCCTATGTTCGTATGCATATAAAGAACATAGAAAGCGGGTATAAAACGAAAGAGGTATGAAGGTTAAAATTTGGGATAAAAATTGTTCTCACAGCTAGAATGGAATCAGAAATGCACTTTGTCGATCTCCAATTAATAAGAATTTAGTAAGTTTATAAAGTTGAGACTTAACAAAAATGGCCTAGATGAGTTTAAGTCACTTATATATGGTTAGATGAGTAAGTTCATGAGAAGAAATGCATGAGAGGATGCGCTTTGGTAAAAAAAAAGGGTAAAATGGGAAATTTTATACTTTTTGGGTCATGTTTATGAAATAGTGGATTAAGACCCATATTAATTCGTTGAGAAATAAATTAACAGAGTTGTAGATTATATTCCTACCTTTGTGTGTATATAAAGATCATAGAAAATAGGTATAGAATGAATGAGATATGAAGGTTAGAAGTTGGGATAAAAATTGTCCCCATAGCTGGAATGGAATCAGCAATGCACTTTGTTGATCTCTAGTTACCGCGACGTGGTAAATAGATTTCGATAATGGTAGATTAAGTGGGTTGTCAATGACCGAAGTCAACGGTCACCACGGCTCGGTCACGAGGTCAAGACACGGGTTATAACCTATTAAGAGCTCAATTCGATCATTCTCATGAGGCAATTGATTGGAGAGCTAAAGGCGGTGATTTTAATGCCCAAATGGTACCAAGACAAGCTAGATATTATGGATTGTAAGGATTCTCATCCTCTCCACAATAGGGTATGATTTCTCTATTTTTGGTGAAATTGCTAGTTTGATTCAATTAGTTGGATTGATCAACCTATAACTTGTCTAAAATCATATTGAGCGTTTTGCTTTTAATAAGCTTTTATATGTGATTTACATAGTGAAATCCATTTATATGAAGTTAAGGTTTGAAACCCTAACTAATGAGAAGGGAATAAATGCATTAGATGTATATAATGACTTAGGTAGTATGAGATGTTTAATTCATTGGTTGGAATAGATTAAGAGGTAGAAAACTAAAAGACATAATATTGATCCATTAAGTGATCATTTTGACCATAAGAGTCTTTAAGATATCAATAGGATAAGACAAGTATTATGAAACTTGTATATACGTATAAATAAGTCTAAGACCAAAGAAAATGGATCAAGATTGATCAATTGAAGAAAGGAGCCAAAATGGTAGTTAGTCTGCACTAACTAACAATGTGAGTTATAGTGTTCACTCTCTATTTAAACTTTCATTATATATATATATATATATATATATATATATATATATATATATATAGGCTTAGGTTATTGTATTCAAAGTAATTATTGTGTTATTGTATGCATAAATGTTGGTCGATCATTTTTGGTAAATTAAGAAAGTGATTATTGTGGTTAAAGAAATTAAAAAAGAAAAAGATAAAACTTTCCATTTAATAAATAGGTAACATTCCCTTTCTTAATTTACCAAAAATTTACTAATTAGGAAACACAATTTTAATTAATAAAAAGTTTCGAATATTCAGAGATATTTGATTTTCTTAATTTTGATTTTTGATTTTTTTAACTAATTAGATTATAATTCTAAGATAAATCTGTTAGAATTATATTCTATGAGAATGTCAGATTATCTATTTTGACAAAATAAATGTTTTATATGCATGAATATTTTGAAGACAAACAATAGTTTTGAACCATCAGTTTAAAAATAACATGATTCTTATATATATTCATAGACATTGAATGTAAATTTAGATTCATACATATTCTTATAGAGTAATAGACTTGTACATTTTAATACAATTAAACATATTCTAACAGAATGTCATAAAAATAAATAAAGATTTTAAAAAGCATAGAATTCTTAAATATAGAATTCTTGAACGAATGCACTTAATCATTTTATTATGGACTATTCTGCCAGAATATAACGATGCATAATGCTTGCTTTTGTGAAAACCATTGAGCATTATTCATTTTCATCTTACGTGCCATCATCCAACGTTCACGCCCTTGATCAGTATGTCTCCTTCAAGCATTCTATGAGAATAACTGCTATGAAATTGAGCATTTTATAAGAATAACTACCATGAAATCGTATGACAATCCTTAAAACCAAATTCACAAATTACAAGCAAAAACTTCCAAAATGATGAATATATTTGTTTAAATAATAAAATAGCAACGTATATAATTTGACAATTAGGCCTTATGAAGTATTCTTATTAGTTATTATTATAGTTGCAGATCAAAACTCATAATCTATTTTGAAAATGCAAAATCCCGAATACACCTTACTGTAATTTAAATGAATATTTTATGTTTGTAAAACAAGTGAAGATAATAGGGCTTGAATAACTGTTATGAAATTGAATTATGTAAGAATAAAACTATGTGAGAATGCTTTTATACGACAAAAATAAAACGAAATTTAGTAATTCTTAGAGAGCTCATACTACATGTTAAAATCAAGTAACACAACTAACGAACTCATAAATTATTTTTGTGTTCTTCAATAATTTGAACATCAAGTTCTCTTTCAGACATTTCTACAAATACCTGGTGTGCAATATTTTCATACAATTATTTTTGTGTTCTTTAAGATTTCTTAACCCAATCATTCTTTTTTACTTCCTTAACAAATGAAAACTGCACCAATTGTCTTTGTTCTTTCAGCATTCCAACAAATATACATGAGATACAAAAAGCATAAGAATGAAATCGAGGAAATGAATTAGAGGACTTACACAGTGACATCTTCCCTCCCACGAAGTTTGACAAGAGTTTCAGATCGGGGAGACATGAGAGGAGAAGCAGAGAGCTCATCGGGGCCCAGGATCTTACCTGACTACCACGAACCATTCTGCCTCCGAACCCAAACGATGGTCCCAACACCGTCGAGGAGGAGAGAAGGCAGCTTCCGGTGTTGCGAGGCCGGTGATATGTTACCAGATTTGGGTGGGTTGAGGTGTGAAGCAGGAGCAGCGATGAGGAGAATAGGGCCAAATGGAGATGCAAGAATGGTCGGCAGATGGTGTGCGACACCGGTGGAGGAGCGACAACAACTTCCAGTGGTACAACAGTAGTGCTAAGTCGTCGGTTGGATAGACATGTGAGTGAAGCAGGAGCTTTCAAAGGATTTTAGGGTCTGCGTCTTGAATGAATTTGAAGGGATTTATAGGAAAGCAATCCAATATTTTAGGGATTAATTAAATTTTTATTTAGTTAACAAAATTAATTAATAGGTTAGATTACATATCCTTATTTAATTTTTTGAAATGATTGGCCCATATTAATGCATACAATAACACAATAATTACTTTTAATACTTGAACCTAACTCTCTCTCTCTCTCTCACTCTCTCTCTCTCTCTCTCTATATATATATATATATATATATATATATATATATATATATATATATATATATATATAGGGGAGGTGTGTGTGTAGGTTTATATGTAAGAATCATGTATCGGAGCATGTATGTATAACCAAAGTATATATATATATATATATATATATATATATATATATATATATATAAGGAAAAAACAAGGGTATTATGAGTAATACCCATAAAACTAGATAAAGAAAGAATAGAATTCTATTTATTATAATCCTAACTATGAGTAGATGATGAGAAAGGTATTTGTTGATACCTAAGAGATTGTAGATATATACATAGTATGATTATATGTAGCATAATCCTATATGTATGTATGTATGTCTAGACATTAATGGTATTATATACAATACTCATATGTTAATAGACATAGATAAAATTAATTTCATAATGAGTTAAGTACTATATTTGTAGTAGAAGGTCGCTTGATGAGATAAGGAGATAGATCGTCAATCAAGCAAGTATTATGTGACGAGTCATATAATAGAGATAGAAATGTTTAGAAAGATGATTCCTTCGAATGAGATAGAGATTCCAACGAGAATAAGAGTACTATTCCTTTGGGAATGAGATTATGTCCCTACAGGGAAAGAAATGATGATCCTTTTGGGGATGAAGATAGATTGTTCGTGCAGGAATTATACTATGTATGAGGAAAATATATAATAATGAGAAAGGTTCCATTAGTGAAACAAGGTAATGGAGTTCTTCCATGAACTCAAATAAGATCCATGAGTGATTAAGAGTAAGGAATCCATGAGGGATTCAAGAGAAAAATGATGATTAAGGATCCATGAAGTATGATAAGAGAGAGGAGTAAGTTCGGACTACTGTACCCGGTAATGTTAGAGGATAAGAGGCTAAGAAAGAGTATGAGATGAGCCTAAGAAGAAGGTAAGAAATAGTATAAGATAAGCCTGAGAAGAGGCTAAGAAAGAGTATGATATGAGAAGAAAATAGTAGAGAAGAAGAGATTAAGTTATAAAATGAATAGAGAAAGATGTGATGAAAAACGATAAAGGATAAAGTAGATGTTTCATGTTTTCCAGGTTCTTGTAGCAATCGTGGTACGTGAGAAGATAGGAGCATAATGTGTTATAATTTGAGAAATACTTTTATTTATTTGTGTATTTTCCTTGTTGCTTATTTAATAGATATATTGTATTGTAAACCCATGATTAACCTTGGGATGTAAAGTGTTTTATTTTTTTTTTAGAATTTTGTATGTGACATCCCCATTTTCACGGCCAGAAAAGACCGATTTTGTTTATGCTTTATAAAAATCAGAGTACTTCATTTTATAAAAATGTTGCGGAATTTGTTCCCAGAAAAACATGGTAAATACGTTATTAAAACATTTTCGATGAAACGTATTTATTTCATTTTAAAACGTTTGGGATGTCATCGTTAATACAGAAACATAAGCATAAACAGAACTTACAATTATTTACACTAGTGATCTACATCTCTTTAAATCTCTCAGTGTATTGTGACTTCATATCAACACCTGTGATAAAAATAAACTGAGTGGGTCAGGTTGGGAAACCTGGTGAGCACATAGGGTTTTCAACCCACAATAATATAATTATTATTTTTAAACATCAAACAATCAACCCAATTACCCATTCCCGTTATCCTCACATTACGTCCCTAAAACATCTAACACAAGGGACCTAGTCAAAGGACTATCATTGGGATGGAGTATATCTGGTGAGCACACAGTTCACACAGTTCGAATAAACACATAGTTCGAATAAACACACAGTTCGGTTAAACACAAAGTTCGAATAAACACCTACAGGTTGCGAGCCTGTTAGTGTTCCACTGGACTGTCTAGAATAGTCCGTGGTCGTCATCTATACTCCGCTAGATGACTAGATCATCAAGAACATTTATAACGAGGCATCTCATTATTTCATTTTATCACACAGCAACTAATACATCTACCCATGTTTTACCCAACACATTTTGTAGATATAAAATACATATACAGTTTAAATCATTGAAAACATGTTTAAAACGTTCATCCAGCATAGATAGCAAGTATACAGATAATATACACACACAGCACGTAATTTAAAATACTTCATATCTATGTGTAAGCTGAAAGTAACTATGCACTCACCTGAGAAGGTGGTGACTCGGTACTCGGACAGCGCTTCGTTTACTTTAAAATAATTTCCTTTGACGAAACCTAGTATTATCACCACTAGATTTTAGTCTAATATTACCGTGACTAATTATTAGTCTTATTATTATTATTATTATTATTATTATTATTATTATTATATAAGCGTTTAAACAATACTTTCCAACTACTATGTACAGACAGGGGCCAGACATAAAACACCGGAGGGCAGGACCATTTTGGCGTATAGCACTTCTGAAATCCAACAACCCTATGCGGCCCTTTAAACCAGACTCCCCGTACCGCGAGTAGTTAAAAGATATTATAACGACACCTATATAAGTCATAATAATAGCCCAAATATTTATTATAAATTTATAATAACAATACTAATTTTAAATATAAACTATATTTAAAATAGGGTAAACATAACTTACTTTCAAGGGGATTTTAGCTAGGAGTCGGGCTCTGCAGGGGCAGAACTTCGTCGCTGAATCTTTCTAAGAAAGATTCGTGCAGCGCTTCAGCGCTCACCTTACTATACTAAAACTACAGAAAGAGAAGTCGAATCACGAGGGACCGAAATGCTCGGGGGATAAGGAGAGAAAGACTCTTGAATCAAGAGAATGGTGCAAGAAATATGAGAGCCCAAGGCTCTTATTTATACTAATTGAATTTTCAAAAACTACCCTCCATAATTACTTAATGACCTTTTAGTTATATAAACAACTAAACACCCCTCTATAATACTATTTTAAATGGATTTAATGATCTTTGTACTAAACTAATGTCGAAAGAACTCAACATTAGTTTTATAATAACCGCATCGTCGATACCTTTCTAATGATATATACATATGTATATATATGTGTACGTATACATGATTTATACTTTATTTTAATACGTAAATATACTACTATAATTTGTAACTCGCTCATACGAACTCCGTTTTTGACGTTATTTATATCCACGCGTAGGTGGAGACATACTCTACAACTTTCGTTTAGACTCCGTTGGTTAATTTTGACTTCATTTTTAAAGTTATATTTTTAACAGGCCAGGACAGGATTGGTCCGTTAAAATCTCATAACTTCTTTATTCGATGTCCATTTTCGTCTGTATTTTTATTGTTACGCTACTAATAACGAGATCTTCGATTCTTGTTTAGGTTGTGTCGGCTAAAAATCAATCGATCTAAAATTCGAATTTCGGGCTGTACACCGCTAATCCGAAACTTCGAAAAATCATAACTTCTTCATACGAAGTCAGATTTGGGCGTTCTTTTTATCGATGTTCTTAGTTTAACATATTCTACGACTTTTTTTTAGAGCGCTAAGGCTAAATCTCTATATATCATAAATTTACTATTTACGCTTCCCGGCGCCGTGCCGGTTCCGATGCGAAACTTCGACGGGTCATAACTTCTTCGTTATAACTCGGATTTCAGCGTTCTTTATATGTACGGAAACCTTGTGACATATTCTACAAATTGGTTAAGATTATTTATTCTAAATAATCTTTTTGTCAAAAAGTCGTTTTCGACCCCTATTGCCTCTAAATTGACTAGCCCGGATCTGCGGGCGTTACATTGTATTTGTTAGAAAACTTTGATATATCCCTATAGATATGTGTAGAAAATATGCGTGGTTATAATTGGTATCAGAGCCATCGTTTAAGTGAATTAGGTTTGTTATGTGCATTCCAAGACTTAAAATTATGGCAGATGAAAGGCAATAAGAGATTATGAGATGATTTGTGATAAACCATGCTATGAGATATAAGCTACATGGTTGTTGATATGTGCAGATAAAGAAATCAAGAGTATGAGTTTAGTACATTGATCAACCAAGTGGGTTCGGGTCAAGTAATTTGAGAAGAAAGAAAGAAAGATCATTTTGGGAAATGACAAGAATAGGCTCTCTAATTAAATAGATTCCAAGATTATGTAGAAAGAATGATACCACGGGTATCATGAATGAAAGATGTGTTATAGATGATGTATCCTAGTAGATGGATAACATATAGAGTATGTGTCCCAAAAGAAGAAGAGATAGTGAAGACTTGGAGAGAATGGCGACAGAAAGATGGACAGAAAGAGAAGGATACATAAATATGGAGAAAGAACGACAAGATAGGGGACGGAAAGAGTAAAAAAGAGAAAGAGGGTCGATCTACCCATAGAAAGAAAAGAAATATAGAGATATTCTATCATAGAAATTGATGGGTTTTATGCATTCTAACACTTCCTAAGTGTACATGCAACCCTAATAACCTTGGATCGATGTTTATCTAATTATCATGCAAAGTTGAATTCGAAGGTTATATTCCTATCTAGAATACATGGGGAACAATTTTTAATTTGAATGAAAGATAGAATAACTTACCTTGTTGTTGCTTATGTTCCTTGAAACCTTGTGAGCCTAGCACCCCAAGTGTGATGCCTCAAATGTTTCACACAACACCAAATGCTCTTGGAAAGACTTTTGAGAGAATACACACTTCTTAAAATCGGCCTAGCCTTCTTGTTTCATATGTGTAGCCGATTTTGGTGGAGAATGGGACTCTTATATAGTGTTCACACATCTAGGGTTACACCATGTAAACCCTGATGTGTCAAGACTCTTCATTTCCATGGCCCATGGGTTTGTAACTCCCATGGAGCATCCATGGAGCATCCAATGGGTGGAACCCAGCTTGATAATCCATGGAGCTTCTTAGTCCATTATAAAGATATGGAAGATTTACATAATCAACCCATATATTTAATTAGTTATCTTTTGATCACTTAATTAATTCTAAATTAATTCTTGATCAAACTAATCAAATAATATTATTAATATATTAGAACTTATAATATATTAATAACCTCCAAGTGTTATTTCTCTCATTTAGTCTATCCAATTGCATGGTGCCATGCAACCTAAATGGACCATGCCGGGTCGGGTCAAGTACTTCCCAGAAATAGTTATGGACATAGACACCTTATCCAACAATATCCCACTTGGATAAGTCTAATAACTATAACTCTAGTACTTCAGGAACCGATCGGCAATCGTAGCTCTTTCAAGGTCTCTCGGAACTGAGAAGATGATGACATGCCATTTAAGATAAGTGATCATATAATCCTCTATTCTAGATATCTGCCAGACAAATACATGGAACAATGTCTTACTTATTGTCCAGCAGTTTGTTTCCCGATTTCCGATTTGTTTGACAATGAACTTAATTGAACACATCAACTTAGTTCTGACCGGGCCCGGTACATAGGTCAAAACAAAATCATCGAGGGGCCCATATATCAGCTTCTAATCCAAGAAGGAACAGATAAACTTCGACTCATATGTTTGTTCTACCACTCATTGAATTATACACAAAAGCACGTTTTATAACATCGAGTTACCAATGTGTTTTCATACAATCAATGCATAACCAACTCGTAAGTAACAAATCATATCTCTAGGTTTGAAGACTTATATGATATTACCGTCTCACGATCACTCGAGATAAATTCAATGAAGTGATTCTAGTGAGTGTGGGTTGAGTCCAATGCTCAGAACTTATGAGCACTCATGATTGTTGTAGCCATGTCCAACACCTTAGACCTCTGCAACCAATCATGAAAGTCTTGATTCATACCTACTTCCGACATATGACCGATGTGGAGGTTTGAATAATATGATATACCAAACATTATTATTCTGGAAGTCAAAACATGCAAAAGAAATATAGTAAACGATTGACAAGAGATAGCAACACTTTACTCATCAATAAAAAACCTTTTATTCATCATCTAATGTCAATTACACTTTACAAATTTCGAGGTTATCTAACTACTAAATCTAATATCATCCTTCAGCCCTATGCTCAGAGCAAGCTGGAGATGCTTAACCCGAGTCAGTCCCTTCATGAGGGGATCTGCTGGATTCTCATCCGATGATACCCTCTTTGCCATGAGGAGTCCTTCTTCTATTCGATGTCTGATAAAAGGGTATTTTCTGTCGATGTGTCTGGATCTCCCATGATCCCTTGGTTCCTTGGCTAAGGCAACAACGCTTTCACTATCATAGAAAATTTCCATTGGCTCTTTAATAGTTGGTACAACTCCAAGGTCTCCAATGAAGTTCTTCAGCCATATCGCCTCCTTTGCTGCCTCGCTAGCTGCAATATACTCTGATTCACAAGTTGAATCAGCCACTGTCTCTTGCTTGGAACTCTTCCAAGAAATTGCTCCTCCATTTAGGGTAAAGACCCAGCCTGACTGAGAGCGAAAATTATCCCTATCAGTCTGAAAGCTAGCATCACTATACCTTACAACCCTCAAGTCATCACTCCCACCAAGGGTAAGGACCCAGTCCTTAGTCCTCCGTAGGTACTTGAGAATATTCTTTACCGCAGTCCAGTGTGCCTTGCCAGGGTTCCCCTGATACCTGCTAACCATGCTCAGGGCAAAGGCTACATCAGGTCGAGTACACGTCATAACATACAAGGTCGATCCTACAGTCGAAGCATAAGGTATTCGACTCATTTCTGCTATCTCAGCCTCAGTGCTAGGGCTTTGTGTCTTACTTAATATGGCGTTACTCTGGATGGGTAACTCTCCTTTCTTGGAGTCCTGCATGCTGAATCTCTTCAGCACCTTATCCAAGTAGGTACTCTGACTAAGTCCAATTAGTCTTTTACTCCGGTCTCTCAAGATCCTTATCCCTAGAATATAGGCAGCTTCTTCTAGGTCCTTCAGAGAGAAACACTTCCCAAGCCAGGACTTAACTTCCTGCAGAGATGGGATGTCATTTCCTATGAGTAGTATGTCATCCACATACAATACCAAAAAGCTAACTATACTCCCACTAGCCTTGACATATACACAAGATTCATCTTCACTCCTAGAAAAGCCAAATTCCTTGACTTTCTCATCGAAGCAAAGATTCCATCTGCGAGGTGCTTGCTTTAACCCATAAATGGATTTTTCAAGCTTACACACTCTATTAGGGTACTCGTTGCTGACAAAACCTTCTGGCTTACTCATGTAAACATCTTCAGCCAACTTTCCATTAAGGAAAGCGGTTTTGACATCCATTTGCCATATTTCATAGTCATGAAATGCAGCTATGGCTAATAGAACCCTAATAGACTTAATCTTAGCCACTGGAGAAAAGGTCTCATCATAATCAACTCCCGGAGTTTGTGAGAAACCCTTTGCAACCAGTCGTGCCTTTTAAGTGTGTACTTTACCATCCATGTCAGTCTTCTTCTTGAAGATCCATTTGCACCCTACTGTCTTACGACCTGGTACATTCTCAACCAAGTTCCAAACTTGATTGTCATACATGGACTGTATCTCGTTGTCCATTGCCTCTTTCCACTTGGCTGACTCAAGGCCTGCCATAGCTTCTGCGTAACTGTTAGGTTCATCCAGACCTATCAGTGTCTCGTCACTGATAAGTGTATCACCTTTTGCAGTAATATGGAATCCATAGTAATGCTCAGGTGCATTCCTAACCCTTGTGGAATGCCTCAGAGGTACAGACTTGTCAATTGGCTCAACAAGAGTTTCCTCCTCAAGTTAAGTGCTAGGGTTTGAAGTTCCTTCACCGCTTGCCTCTTGAATTTCTTCAAGATCAACTTGCCTCCCACTGTTTCCTTGGCTTATGAACTCTCTCTCTCTCTCTCTCTAAAGAAAGCCCTCCTAGCTACAAAGAACACATTTTCACTAGGTCTGTAGAAGAGGTAACAAAAGGATTGCTGTGGGTAGCCGATGAAAATACACCTCTCGCTTCGAGGTTCGAGCTTATCATGAGCCTCGCGTCTCACGAAATCCTCGCAACCCCAAATATTGATGTGGTCTAGTTTGGGTACTTTACCAGTCCACATCTCATGAGGAGTTTTGGCAACTTTCTTTGTAGGGACTAGATTAAGGATATGGGCGGCAGTCTCTAAGGCATACCCCCAGAATGAGATTGGTAGCGAAGCTCGACTCATCATGGAACGAACCATATCTAACAATGTTCAATTATGCCTCTCAGCCACACCATTCAACTGCGGTGTACTGGGAGGTGTCAATTGTGAGACAATCCCACATTCCCTAAGATAGTCAAGGAACTCTGAACAAAGATACTCACCACCTCGATCGGATCGAAGCATCTTAATGTTCCTGTCCAATTGATTCTCGACTTCCTGTTTAAATTCTTTAAACCTTTCGAAAGTCTCTGACTTATGCTTGATTAAGTAGACATATCCATATCTACTGTAATCATCCGTAAAAGTCAAATAATAACGTTTAGCATCCCTTGTGGCATGTATGAAGGGCCCACACACATCCATGTGCACAAGATCCAACAAACCTTCACCCCTCTCATAAGAACCTGTGAAGGGTGACTTTGTCATTTTTCCAAGTAAGCATGATTCGCAACTATCATCTGACTTTAGGTCAAATGACTCCAAGACTCCATCCTTTTGGAGTTGGCCTATGCGTTTCTTGCTTATATGTCCAAGACGACAATGCCATAATGATGCTTTATCCAAGTTATTATTAACAGAATCAATACACAATACATTATTTCCTAAGTTATCAACCACAGATATTGTTTCATATACGCCATCACAAGGTAATGCTTTAAAATAAAGAACATTATTAAAGAAAGCATTAATAGAACCAACTTCATTATCAAATGAAAAGGTGAAACCTTGTTTATACAATGCATGAAGGGAAATAATATTTCTTGCCATTTCTAGCGAATAACAACACTTATTCAAATCTAAACTAAACCTACTACTTAGCGATAAAGAGTAAACTCCAATTTTGGTGACAGGTAGAGCTTTCCTATTCCCCATGATTAAGTTTATTCTTCCTTGCTCCACATTCTCACTTCTTCTTAGTCCCTGCAAATCAGAACAAATATGAATACCACAACCGGTATCAAGGACCCAAGAGCTAGAATGGGGTGAGTTATTAGATAGGATAGTGTAAATACCTGCATGGTTGGGTTTAACTTTCCCATCCTTCACATCTTGCTGGTATTTTGGGCAGTTTCGCTTCCAATGTGATTTTTCATGGCAATTGAAGCATTCAGCCTCTTTTGGGTAAGAAGAAGGAGTGACGAAACCTTTCTTGGTTCCACTTTAAGAAGAGCCATCAAGGGTCCTAGCCTTGATACCCTTCGAAGAACTCTTTCTCTTCTTCCCTCGACTTTTCCTGATTGCCAAAACCGGAGCGGAGTTTGGAGTAGGAGTGTTAACAACCGACTTCCCCTTAAGACCTGATTATGCGGTCTTGAGAAGACCCTGAAGTTTGCTAAGTGTGACCTCTTCCTTATTCATGTGATATGTCATTCGGAATTGATCATAGAACGATGGTAAGGAGTGCAAAATAATATCTATTGCAAGCTCCCTAGGGAAGTTCACATTAAGCTTCAGCAATCGATCCACATACCTTTGCATTTTCTACATGTGGCTCGTGACGGATTCCCCGTCCTTCATCATGGATGTTATCATGGAGCAGATGATTTCATACCTCTCTTGTTATGCACTTTGATGGTATCTTTCCATCAGATCTTGGTGCATTTCAAAAGTGTAGAAGTCCTCATAGGACTTTTGGAGTTCCGTTGTCATCGTGGCCATCATGATGCATGCCACTTTGGTAGCATCCCTTTCATGTGCCTAGAAGTCAGCGATTTCTTGAGGAGTTGCAGTGGTCTCATCAATCTCCTTAAGCTCCTTTTCGAGGACATATTCTTTGTTCTCGTAGCGGGTAATCATCCTGATGTTTCTGATCCATTCATTGAAGTTGGATCCATCAAAAGTGACTTTCCCACACAAGTTCATAAGGGTAAAGGAGCCATTAGGATTAGAGCCAGAAGCAACATTGTTTGAAGACATCTGAAGGAAGACGACAAGATTAGTTTAGATATTAAGAGAGTCCTTAATAAAACACCCAAATGTATTATTAAGGCTAGGATCCAATCACAATATATTATAACTTAGAAGAGGTATGCCGTAATCCAAGCTATAACATATTTGAAAGGTAGGTAAATGACGATTCACCAATTTCCACCACGAAAACCGAAATATTAAATATTAGGTTTTTGATTGGTTCTTAGAAATTCCTAGATTCTTTTGAGATTCAATGACCTTTTCAAAGGCATGTTTCTATCTCGAGTATGCCCTCCAAGTTTTGTGACTGGGATACCGAGGATCACAAAATGAGGTGTGAAGTACCCATGCAAATCACTTGGCACCCTTAAAGTTTATCACTCAATCGATGTGCCGGTAAACCACACACGCTCCACCGATACTATGATAAAGCTTAAGTCACCCTTTACCTACCTTGTTAAGTCCAAGTTAGTATGCTGGTTAACCACACACGCTCCACCAACGACTTAAACAAAGTGTAAAGTGTAATTTCATGGATTAGCACCTTATTCACATTTTTCCTAAAGTAACTAAGATTGGGAATTTAATAAAAACATTTAGTTACTTTATAATATTCATCATACTTTTAATGAAAATTTATAAGTCCTTGTCTTACCCGTTCGGCTAACGACCCTCCAGCAGTCAAGCAAGCGGTGGGTGAGAGTGGACACCCATTAATTTGCCATTTTATAGGCAACAACCTTATACCCACCTTATAGACCGGCTTCGTGAATGAGACGTACTAGCGGTAAGACGTCTTTGATCTTATATATATATATATATATATATATATATATATATATATATATATATATATATATATTATTAACTTATAATATTATAAGTATAATGGTAGAATTTTAACTTTTAAAATTCTAAGGGTTGGAACTAAAGTTTTAACATGACTTTACTTGTTCCAAAAGTTGAGGGCAAGTTTTGTACACTTTCAAAACTTTTCATTTCTTATAACTTATAAGTTTATTAAGATATTAAAAATGAAGACTCTTCATTTTTATAACCCATATGTTCTTTTAATGGTTTTAAAACAAAGTGACTTTTGGTTTCCATAACTTGAGGACAAGTTATGGACTCCATTAAAACACATAATGATCAAGAATTAATCTACCACATAGGTTACAAACAATTCCTATGATCATCTAAACATCATAAGATCAAGAACATGAACATGAACACTTTCATGAATAAAAAATTACACTTAAAACTTTGTAATTTTGATAACTTGTTGTTGTAAATGGATTAGCAAGAACATTACACCATCTAAAACAAGTTTTCAAGTAGCAAAACAGTTTAGGGTAATGTTTCTAGTCCATTTCCAGCAACTAAAGTCGAAAATCTGCATTCTGAGGCTCCTACTCGTCGAGTGCACGAACCTACTCGGCAAGTAGGGTGAAGATACACATGAACTCGGCGAGTCCCCCCATGGACTCGGCGAGTTCATCAGGCAGATTGCACAAAATTGACTTTTTTCAACTATTTAGCACAAATAACAAACAAACAAGCCTAGGCTCTGATACCACTGATGGGTTTTGAGCATTCTAAGACTTCCTAAGTGTACATGCAACCCTAATAACCTTGGATCTATGTTTGTCTAATTATCATGGAAAGTTGAATTCGAAGGTTATATTCCTATCTAGCATACATGGGGAACAATTTTTAACTTGAATGAAAGATAGAATAACTTACCTTGTTGTTGCTTATGTTCCTTGAAACCTTGTGAGCCTAGCACCCCAAGTGTGATGCCTCAAATGCTTCACACAACACCAAATGCTCTTGGAAAGACTTTTAAGAGAATACACACTTCTTAAAATCGGCCTAGCCCTCTTGTTTCATATGTGTAGCCGATTTTGGTGGAGAATAGGACTCTTATATAGTGTTGACACATCTAGGGTTACACCATGTAAACCCTAATGAGTCATTACTCTTCATTTCCATGGCCCATGGGTTTGTAACTCCCATGGAGCATCCTATGGGTGGAACCCAACTTGATAATCCAAGGAGCTTCTTAGTCCACTATACAAGATATGGAAGATTTACATAATCAACCCATATATTTAATTAGTTATCTTTTGATCACTTAATTAATTCTTGATCAAACTAATCAAATAATATTATTAATATATTAGAAATTATAATATATTAATAACCTCCAAGTGTTATTTCTCTCATTTAGTCTATCCAATTGCATGGGGCCTTGCAACCCAAATGGACCATGCCGGGTCGGGTCAAGTACTTCCCAGAAATAGTTATGGACTTAGAAACCTTATCCAACAGAAATACCCTCAGGTTAAAGAGTCAAAGAGTGTAATAATGAGTACAAGAGTAGATTGACATTTCTTGATAGCAAGTAGCCATGCAGAAAAGAAAGTATATTGGTATATGGAAAGTGTATGAGATATGATGAGTAAAGATTGAACCATGTCATTGATTCCAAGATGATGGCATTGACCAAAGATTGATTAGAAGAGGATTCAGAAATATGGGAAGAGAGAGAGAGATAGAGAGAGAGAGAGAGGTGCAACAAAGGTCGTGGTTAACACTTAATAGAAAAATAGCGGAATGTTCTTGTATCTTGTGTGAAAATCTAAGGAGCAATAGAAGATGAGTCAATACTTCTATGGAAGTAAGACAAAGAGTGTGTAGAGTAAGAGGACACTTTAGTAGTCTGCCGAAAAGAGAGAACGAAGAGAAGTTGTAGTTCCAAGGGTGAGAAAGATGGACCCATGAGATTATATAAGTATGTGTGTTATGTAACGGCTCACTTATGAGTAACTATTATAGAAAGAAGAAAAAAGAACCTTTTGTGCAATAAGGGACAATTAAGAAAGATTGTAAAGTTAGATATAATGGTGAGAAGATAGTGGACTCACAAGAAGAGTATAGAGTCGGGTATAGAGTCCTAGTAGAGGACATGATGGACAAGTGTCATATAGATGTGGGAAGTTAGAAACATTCAGAGTGTGTGATTTCCCAATGTAAGAGATGATTTGTATCTGAAAGTACATCTTTTATATGTATCAAGAATAGAGTATGTGAGAAGAAGCAAGGATGTCACAACAGATGGCTTACAAGCAGCTCAGGACTAAGGTATATGAATACCCAAGAAATTTGATGTTGAAAATTTGGGTTAACAGAATGGAGATAGAGTATTTGAGAATCAGGTGATGAAGTGATAATATTGAAACAAGATAAGTATGATGTGCACACAGTGTATGGGTGATGCAAATACGTGGTACTTATTATGGTTCAATTGAGCCATTGAGTTACCTATGTATCAAGTGGTTTGAGAAGAGAAGTATTAACACGGTAACCTGAGAAGAATTTACCAGGTAAGAGATAGAATACTTGTAAAACATATAATTAAATGGTGATATTGAAACTATATAATTATATTGTGCATGTAGTGTATGCGCACTACAACACCCATTGCACTTATTGTGGTTCAATGTAAGGATCAAGCTACATAGGGATCGAGTAGTAGAATAAGAAGATTAACATGTTACTTGAGAAGAATAAGCCATTTCTAGATTGCAACTTGGGGTCTCGGAAATAGTAGAGAGAAATATGTGAAAGCTAGTACACGAGCACTATGAGATTGTTGAGAAAAAGAGTTGCAATTAGATAAAACATTTTAGAATGAAAGTGAAGTCATTAGATGTAATACTTCACTAAGAGTTTAGAAAAGGGTTATAAAAATGATGGTGTAACCACTTATGGAGATAGAACGACGCAGTGTAAGCGCATGGTGGTTAGTAATTTACCTAAGAGTAGATGGAATAAGAAGTGTGTGAGTTTAAAACCACACTTGAGAGAAAAAGAATGAGAAAGGTAAGTTTATACATATTTTAGTGAAAACCAATACAAAAAGATGAAAAATGGGTTAAGTATGAAAATATCATTGCATAAGTGAAGATAGAGTGGTAGACGTCCAAGAACAGCCATTTTGAGTAGATAGGCAAAGAGAAATTGGCAATTGCATTGAAAATGCAAACAATTAGAAGGTAGATTGCTATTTTGGGTTATGAAGTTAAAGAAGAGAATAACCTTAGAAATGGGTTGTTAAGTGAAAGAATTAGTACGTGAGTAAAAAATATTTCGAGGGCGAAATCTATTTAAGGAGGGTAAATTGTGCAAGCCTGAAAATTAGAGAGATTTGACTTTAAGTCAAATATTGACCAAAAAGGCAAAATGGTCATTAATGATAGTTTAATAAATTTATGAATTTGATTTCATGAAAATAGCTAAGAAGAGTTTAAGTCACTTAGATGAGGTTAGATGAGTAAGTTGAAGAGAAGAAATGCATGAGAAGATGCATTTTGGTCAAAAGGGTATAATGGGAAATTTTATGCTTTTGGGGCCAAGTTTATAACTTGATAGGTTAAGACCCATATTAATTCAGTAAGAAATGACTTAACATAGTTGTTGTATAGTATGTTCCCACCTTCGTATGGATATAAAAATGATAGAAAACGAATATAGAACGAAGGAGTTGTGAAGGTTAGAAGTTGGGATAAAAATTATTTCCTAAGTTATCAACCACAGATACTGTTTCATACATGCCATCACAAGGTAATGCTTTAAAATAAAGAACATTATTAAAGAAAGCATTAATAGAACCAACTTCATTATCAAATGAAAAGGTGAAACCTTGTTTATACAATGCATGAAGGGAAATAATATTTCTTGCCATTTCTAGCGAATAACAACACTTATTCAAATCTAAACTAAACCTACTACTTAGCGATAAAGAGTAAACTCCAATTTTGGTGACAGGTAGAGCTTTCCTATTCCCCATGATTAAGTTTATTCTTCCTTGCTCCACATTCTCACTTCTTCTTAGTCCCTGCAAATCAGAACAAATATGAATACCACAACCGGTATCAAGGACCCAAGAGCTAGAATGGGGTGAGTTATTAGATAGGATAGTGTAAATACCTGCATGGTTGGGTTTAACTTTCCCATCCTTCACATCTTGCTGGTATTTTGGGCAGTTTCGCTTCCAATGTGATTTTCCATGGCAATTGAAGCATTCAGCCTCTTTTGGGTCAGAAGAAGGAGTGACGAAACCTTTCTTGGTTCCACTTTAAGAAGAGCCATCAAGGGTCCTAGCCTTGGTACCCTTCGAAGAACTCTTTCTCTTCTTCCCTCGACTTTTCCTGATTGCCAAAACCGGAGCGGAGTTTGGAGTAGGAGTGTTAACAACCGACTTCCCCTTAAGACCTGATTATGCGGTCTTGAGAAGACCCTGAAGTTTGCTGAGTGTGACCTCTTCCTTATTCATGTGATATGTCATTCGGAATTGATCATAGAACGATGGTAAGGAGTGCAAAATAATATCTATTGCAAGCTCCCTAGGGAAGTTCACATTAAGCTTCAGCAATCGATCCACATACCTTTGCATTTTCTACATGTGGCTCGTGACGGATTCCCCGTCCTTCATCATGGATGTTATCATGGAGCAGATGATTTCATACCTCTCTTGTTATGCACTTTGATGGTATCTTTCCATCAGATCTTGGTGCATTTCAAAAGTGTAGAAGTCCTCATAGGACTTTTGGAGTTCCGTTGTCATCGTGGCCATCATGATGCATGCCACTTTGGTAGCATCCCTTTCATGTGCCTAGATGTCAGCGATTTCTTGAGGAGTTGCAGTGGTCTCATCAATCTCCTTAAGCTCCTTGTCGAGGACATATTCTTTGTCCTCGTAGCGGGTAATCATCCTGATGTTTCTGATCCATTCATTGAAGTTGGATCCATCAAAAGTGACTTTCCCACACAAGTTCATAAGGGTAAATGAGCCATTAGGATTAGAGCTAGAAGCATCATTGTTTGAAGACATCTGAAGGAAGAGGACAAGATTAGTTTAGATATTAAGAGAGTCCTTAATAAAACACCCAAATGTAATATTAAAGCTAGGATCCAATCACAATATATTATAACTTAGAAGAGGTATGCCGTAATCCAAGTTATAACCTATTTGAAAGGTAGGTACATGACGATTCACCAATTTTCACCACGAAAACCGAAATATTAAATATTAGGGTTTTGATTGGTTCTTTGAAATTCCTAGATTCTTTTGAGATTCAATGAACTTTTCAAAGGCATGTTTCAATCTCGAGTGTGCCCTCCAAGTTTTGTGACTGGGATACCGAGGATCACAAAACGAGGTGTGAAGTACCCATGCAAATCACTTGGTACCCTTAAAGTTTATCACTCAATCGATGTGCCGGTAAACCACACACGCTCCACCGATACTATGATAAACCTTAAGTCACCCTTTACCTACCTTGTTAAGTCCAAGTTAGTGTGCTAGTTAACCACACACGCTCCACCAACGACTTAAACAAAGTTTAAAGTGTAATTTCATGGATTAGCACGTTATTCACATTTTCCTAAAGTAACTAAGATTGGGAATTTAATAAAAACATTTAGTTACTATATAATATTCATCATACTTTTAATGAGAATTTATAAGTCCTTGTCTTACCCGTTCGGCTAACGACCCTCCACCAGTCAAGCAAGCGGTGGGTGAGAGTGGACACCCATTAATTTGCCATTTTATAGGCAACAACCTTATACCCACCTTATAGACTGGCTTCGTGAATGAGACGTACTAGCGGTAAGACGTCTTTGATCTTATACATACATATATATATATATATATATATATATATATATATTATTAACTTATAATATTATAAGTATAAGGGTAGAATTTTAACTTTTAAAATTCTAAGGGTTGGAACTAAAGTTTTAACATGACTTTACTTGTTCCAAAACTTGAGGGCAAGTTTTGTACACTTTCAAAACTTTTCATTTCTTGTAACTTATGAGTTTATTAAGGTATTAAAAATGAAGACTCTTCATTTTTATAACCCATGTGTTCTTTTAATGGTTTTAAAACAAGGTGACTTTTGGTTTCCATAACTTGAGGACAAGTTATGGACTCCATTAAAACACATAATGATCAAGAATTAATCTACCACATAGGTTACAAACAATTCCTATGATCATCTAAACATCATAAGATCAAGAACATGAACATGAACACTTTCATGAATAAAAAATTACACTTAAAACTTTGTAATTTTGATAACTTGTTGTTGTAAATGGATTAGCAAGAACATTACACCATCTAAAACAAGTTTTCAAGTAGCAAAACAGTTTAGGGTAATGTTTCTAGTCCATTTCCAGCAACTAAAGTCGAAAATCTGCATTCTGAGGCTCCTACTCGTCGAGTGCACGAACCTACTCGGCGAGTATGGTGAAGATACACATGAACTCGGTGAGTCCCTCCATGGACTCGGCGAGTTCATCAGGCAGATTGCACAAAATTGACTTTTTTCAATTATTTAGCACAAATAACAAACAAACAAGCCTAGGCTCTGATACCACTGATGGGTTTTGAGCATTCTAACACTTCCTAAGTGTACATGCAACCCTAATAACCTTGGATCTATGTTTGTCTAATTATCATGCAAAGTTGAATTCCAAGGTTATATTCCTATCTAGCATACATGGGGAACAATTTTTAACTTGAATGAAAGATAGAATAACTTACCTTGTTGTTGCTTATGTTCCTTGAAACCTTGTGAGCCTAGCACCCCAAGTGTGATGCCTCAAATGCTTCACACAACACCAAATGCTCTTGGAAAGACTTTTAAGAGAATACACACTTCTTAAAATCGGCCTAGCCCTCTTGTTTCATATGTGTAGCCGATTTTGGTGGAGAATAGGACTCTTATATAGTGTTGACACATCTAGGGTTACACCATGTAAACCCTAATGAGTCATGACTCTTCATTTCCATGGCCCATGGGTTTGTAACTCCCATGGAGCATCCTATGGGTGGAACCCAACTTGATAATCCAAGGAGCTTCTTAGTCCACTATACAAGATATGGAAGATTTACATAATCAACCCATATATTTAATTAGTTATCTTTTGATCACTTAATTAATTCTTGATCAAACTAATCAAATAATATTATTAATATATTATAAATTATAATATATTAATAACCTCCAAGTGTTATTTCTCTCATTTAGTCTATCCAATTACATGGGGCCTTGCAACCCAAATGGACCATGCCGGGTCAGGTCAAGTACTTCCCAGAAATAGTTATGGACTTAGACACCTTATCCAACAGAAATACCCTCAGGTTAAAGAGTCAAAGAGTGTAATAATGAGTACAAGAGTAAATTGACATTTCTTGATAGCAAGTAGCCATGCAGAAAAGAAAGTACATTGGTATATGGAAAGTGTATGAGATATGATGAGTAAAGATTGAACCATGTCATTGATTCCAAGATGACGGAATTGACTAAAGATAGATTAGAAGAGGATTGAGAAATATGGGAAGAGAGAGAGAGAGAGAGAGAGAGAGAGAGAGAGAGAGAAAGAGGTGCAACAAAGGTCATGGTTAACACTTAATAGAAAAATAGGAGAATGTTCTTGTATTCTTGTGTGAAAATCTAAGGAGCAGTAGAAGATGAGTCAATACTTCTATGGAAGAAAGATAAAGAGTATGTAGAGTATGAGGACACTTTAGTAGTGTGCCGACGAGAGAGAACGAAGAGAAGTTGTAGTTCCGAGGGTGAGAAAGATGGACCCGTGAGATTATATAAGTATGTGTGTTATGTAACAGCTCACTTATGAGTAACTATTATAGAAAGAAGAAAAAAGAACCTTTTGTGCAATAAGGGACAATTAAGAAAGATTGTAAAGTTAGATATAATGGTGAGAAGATAGTGGACTCACAAGAAGAGTATAGAGTCGGGTATAGAGTCCTAGTAGAGGACATGATGAACAAGTGTCATATAGATGTGGGAAGTTAGAAACATTCAGAGTGTGTGATTTCCCAATGTAAGAGATGATTTGTATATGAAAGTACATCTTTTAGATGTATCAAGAATAGAGTAAAATGAGAAGAAGCAAGGAAATCGCAACAGATGGCTTACAAGCAGCTCAGGACTAAGGAATATGAATACCCAAGAAATTTGATGTTGAAAATTTGGGCTAACAGAATGGAGATAGAGTAGTTGAGAATCAGGTGATGAAGTGATAATATTGAAACAAGATAAGTATGATGTGCACACATTGTATGGGTGATGCAAATATGTGGTACTTATTATGGTTCAATTGAGCCATTGAGTTAGCTATGTATCAAGTGGTTTGAGAAGAGAAGTATTAAGATGGTAACCTGAGAAGAATTTACCAGGTAAGAGATAGAATATTTGTAAAACATATAATTAAATGGTGATATTGAAACTATATAATTATATTATACATGTAGTGAATGCGCACTACAACACCCATTGCACTTATTGTGGTTCAATGTAAGGATCAAGCTACATAGGGATCGAGTAGTAGAATAAGAAGATTAACATGTTACTTGAGAAGAATAAGCCATTTCTAGATTGCAACTTGGGGTCTTGGAAATAGTAGAGAGAAATATGTGAAAGTTAGTACACGAGCATTATGGGATTGTTGAGAAAAAGAGTTGCAATTAGATAAAACATTTTAGAATGAAAGTGAAGTCATTAGATGTAATACTTCACTAAGAGTTTAGAAAAGGGTTATAAAAATGATGGTGTAACCACTTATGGAGATAGAACGACGCAGTGTAAGCGCATGGTGGTTAGTAATTTACCTAAGAGTAGATGGAATAAGAAGTGTATGAGTTTAAAACCACACTTGAGAGAAAAAGAATGAGAAAGGTAAGTTTATACACATTTTTGTGAAAACCACGACAAAAGGATGAAAAATGGGTTAAGTATGAAAATATCATTGCATAAGTGAAGATAGAGTGGTAGACGTCCAAGAACAGCCATTTTGAGTAGATAGGCAAAGAGAAATTGGCAATTGCATTGAAAATGCAAACAATTAGAAGGTAGATTACTATTTTGGTTTATGAAGTTAAAGAATAGAATAACCTTAGAAATGGGTTGTTAAGTGAAAGAATTAGTACGTGAGTAAAAAATATTTCGAGGGCGAAATCTATTTAAGGAGGATAAATTGTGAAAGCCTGAAAATTAGAGAGATTTGACTTTAAGTCAAATATTGACCAAAAAGGCAAAATGGTCATTAATGATAATTTAATGAATTTATGAATTTGATTTCATGAAAATGGCTAAGAAGAGTTTAAGTCACTTAGATGAGGTTAGATGAGTAAGTTGAAGAGAAGAAATGCATGAGAAGATGCATTTTGGTCAAAAGGGTAAAATGGGAAATTTTATGCTTTTTGGGCCAAGTTTATAACTTGATAGGTTAAGACCCATATTAATTCAGTAAGAAATGACTTAACATAGTTGTTGTATAGTATGTTCCCACCTTCGTATGGATATAAAAATGATAGAAAACGAATATAGAACGAAGGAGTTGTGAAGGTTAGAAGTTGGGATAAAAATTATCCCCAAAGGTAGAATAGAATTAGCAATGCACTTTGTTGGTCGCCAGTTACCACAACATAGTAAATATCTCGCCATAGCACGGTGGCATAAGTGGGCTGCCATTGACCGAAGTCAAATGGTCACCACGACACGATTACAAGGTTAGAACATAGGTTATAACATGTTGAGAGCTTATTTCAATCATTCTCATGAGGGAATCGCTTGGAGAGATGAAGGTGGCAATTTTTCTACCCAAATGGTGCCAACACAAGCTGGAGATGGTGGATTGTAAAGATTTTCATCCTCTCCACACTAAGGAAATGTTTCTCCATTTTTTTTGTGAAATTGTTAGTTTGGTTAAATTGGTTGAATTGATCAACATCTATCTTGTCTAAGATGTTATTGATATTGTTTAGAAGCATTGAATAAGCTTTATATGTGATTTCCACAGTGAAATCCATATATATATATATATATATATATATATATATATATATATGAAGTTACGGTTAGAATCCCTAACAAATGAGAGGTGAATTAATGCATTAGATGTAGATTATGATGAATTAGGTAGTATGAAATGCTTAATTAATTGGTTGGAATAGATTAACAGGAAGAAAATTTGAAGACAAAATTATGATCCATTAAGTGGTCATTTTGAACAAAAGAGTCATTAAGCTTTTAATAGGCTAAGACAGCTATTAAGAAACTTGTATATATGTATGAATAGGCCTAATAGAAAAGAAGATGGATAAAGATGAATGAATTGAAGAAAGGAGCCAAAAGGGTAGTTAGTCTTTATTAACTAACAGTGTAAGTTATAGCTCTCGCGCTCTCTCTTTAGATAATGATTATATATATATATATATATATATATATATATATATATATATATGTATGTATGTATATGTGTGTGTGTATGTTTGTATGTAATAATCATGTATTTGAGCATGTATACATAACCAAAGTATGTAGCGATGTGTAAGGAAATAACAAGAGTATTATGAGTAATACCCATAAGAGTAGATAAAGAATGCATGGGGGTATGTGTATTGTAATCTTATATATGAGTGGATGATGAGAAAGGTATTTTTTGATACTAAAGATATTGTAAATAGAGACAAAGTATGATTATATATAGTCTAATCATAATTGTATGCATGTATGTGTAGACATTGATGGTATTGTGTGAATAATTATATGTTAATAGATATAGATAAAGATTAATTACTTAATGAGTTAAGTACTACATGTGTAGTAGAAGATATCTTGATGTGATAAAGAGATAGGATGTCCATAATCAAGTATTATGCAATGAGTCATACAATAGAGATAGGGGTATTTAGAAATATGTTTCCTTAGGAAATGAGATAGATATTCCTATAGGAATAAGAGTATGATTCTTGGGAATGAGATTATGTCACTGTGGGAAAATATATGTTGATCCATTTATGGACGAAGATGGATGATTTGTGTGAGAATTTTATTGTGTATGTGGGGAAAAGATAAGAGTGAGAAAGGTTTCATGAGTGCAATAAGGTAATAGAGTTCTTTTAGGAACTTAGATAAGATTCGTGATTGATTAAGAGTAAGGAATCCATGATGAATTCAAGAGAAAAAATGATTAAGGATCCACAATGGATCATAAGAGATATGAGCATGTCCCGATAAGTGTACCTGGTAATGTTAGAGGAGAAGAGGCTAAGTAAAAGTATGAGATAAGCCTAAGAAGAGGATAAGAAAGAGTATGAGATGAGCCTGAGAAGAGGTTAAGAAAGTGTTTGATATGAGAAGAAAATAGTAGAGAATAAAAGGGTAAAGTATAGAAAGAACAAAGAAAGATGAGATGAGAAATATAGAGGACATAGTGGAGTATGAGAAGAGAGGACAGAAGGTAGAGTATGTAAAGATGAGAAAAAAAGGGAATAGATAGATGAACGAGAAGAATAATGGTGTATTCTATTAGAAGAAAAGTATATTAACATGAAAACAAATTAGAATATAACTCACCAAACATTTGGTCTTATGTAGTAGATGTTTCATGTTTTGCAGATTCATGTAGCAGCCGTGGTACGTGAGAAGATATGAGCATAGAGAATTAGAATAGGAGAAATAATTTTATTTATTTGTGTATTTTTCCTTGTTTCTTATTTAATAAATAAGTTTTATTATAAACTCATGATTAACCCTGGGATCCATGTAAAGTGTTTTAATTTTTACAGAATTCCATATTTGTAAGAAAACTCTGATATATCTTTATAGATATATGTGTAGATGTTTACATTAATCATCTTAAATTACCTTTAAAGATGCAATAAGTTCTAAAAACTTATTTTCTTTTATATTAACATCCTATAAAAAAAACTACCAATTTAATCTAAATCAAATCTAGAAGATCAAATGATAATCTATATGTTTTAATCTCACTCTATCTTAGTTTGGCCAATAAATTTAGACCCATCCATTAAAATTTAATAGAATGTTCAAGTACACTTCTCAATGTTTTTCAAGTGGTATTGAATTCCTTTAACAGTCATTGAATTCTTAATTAAATTTCCTCTAATTTAAATCAACAAAGTTCATAATAAGTTTTCGAAAGCGTCTTATGTTCAACTATAAACAAATCATCTCAAAAGTGAATTAATTTACATCAAATCAATAAATATTGATGTGTCTAAGACGGTTTGGTAACATTTTTTTGAACCGAAAAATAAAAAGATATAATCTACTCTTAAACTAGTACATAATATCACCTATGTCCACCACGAGATTTGGACCCTCGACCTCAAAGAGGAAGGATATCTCCTGGGCTATAAACCATTTGATTGTAAATTCAATGATTCCACATATATCTCATTAAATAAAATTTAAAACCTCCATTTAATACTTCATACGATTGGGATCATGCATATGCTTCATCATTTAATTATTTTAAATGTCATTAAACTCATGATTTGAACTTGCCACAAAATGATTTTAAAAATGATTCAATCTTTAAATAACAATAAATTATGATTCAATGACACAAATCAAAGATCAAAATATCTAAGGCTTAAAAAATGCTCAAAACACCTAAAACTGAGAACCAACTTCATAAATGATGCATTGATGCTAGACTCCCATTCTAATCATAATTCTAACACCTAAAGTTCATTGCTACACACATCATCATCCATAAATTTAGAATTCATAAAGTTTTCTCAAATTTAATAAGATAAAGGAAAATTGTCAGAAAAGTTCCAATATATTCGGAAAAGTTTCACTTTGTCATTTTTTTTAACAGAAAAGTCCAATTATTTGATTTTACACGATAATATGTTATTTACTGTTAAAAGAAAAAATAGAATTTTTTGTTAATTTAAGCCAAAATGAAATAATCGGGACTTTTATGTTCAAAAATTTTTTTGAGACGAAAATGACACTTTTTCGAAAATATTGAAACTTTTCTAACAATTTACTTAAGAAACATAGACAAATGCATATAGATTAATCAGCTAGATCTATATTTCTTTGTGATATTCGCTTCTAATCTTCCTTTAGCCTTCCATTAAGCTCTTAGATATTCATCGAATTAAAAAATGTCTTCCCTTCTTTCTCCTATCTTCAAAATTGTTCAAAATAAGGAGATCCCAAAAGCTTTTGGGGATTTTAGCCAAAAGTTTGCTAACATAATATATTTGGTCTTTAAGTTTTATTTTTCCTCCTTTAAATATAAATAACTCTAAAACTACCAACAAGTGTTAGAGCTTCCACCTCAAACCTAGAGAGTTATTTTCTAAACATTTAGGCCCTAAATCTATTCAAATAGATTAAATCTAAGTTATGCTTAAATTTCCAAGATTGACAAGATTAATCCCTTAAACTCTAATCGTCAAATATAATATATTTGCCCCATTTAATTATATCTTTAAAGTTTTGTAAATCCTACTTTAATCAAAGCCATGTAAAGTTTCACACATTTGACATATTTAGTCCCTCAAACAGATTTTTTTTTCTTTTTATCCTTCGAATAACCATGAAATATTTTCATTTTATTTAAAATTTTAGAAGATAAATATATTAATGATAATCATTCTAGTTATAAATACGGGTGTTATATAAACTATATACCTTGCAAAAATAGATGTTGATATAGCTACAGCATTCCTATTGCCAACAATGATATCAAAATTCACTCTGAAGTTCACCATTAAATGTTCGACTAATCAATACTAATGTTAACATTGATATTGTTACTGTAAAAGTCTTTCCAAACCCCACCATGTTAATTTCTTTCTTAGATGGCCAAACAAACTCTTACAAGTAAGCATGAGAAGGCCAACAAAACACTAACAATAGTATTTGGATTCAAAGAGTTCAAAAACTTCTTAATTACTAGAATTGTTGCTTTCGAATTAATATTAGTGTTTTTTTCTTTATATATATATATATATATATATATATATATATATATATATATAATATTAGTGTTTTTTTCTTATATATATATATATATATATATATATATATATATATATATATATATATATATATATGGGTAGTGTTTTCCATCATCTTATGATTTCTCTTGTATCATCCAAATCAAATAAGTAATCGAGTCAATCTGACATTTTTCTCTGAGTATCATAATCCATTGAGGTGTATATTTTTATACTAAAAATGTCTGGCTATCAAGACTTAACCAATCCACACACAAACAATGAATCTTATCATGGAAGGAAACTAGTGTAACTAGCAACAGATTAAATTAACCGAAACAAAAAATAACCATAATTTAGAGGGGATTATTTAACCTTAACTTTTAAACTATTACTTCGCTTTATCGAGCAAGAGAAGAATTAGACTAAAAAACAATAATATTGAAGCATTTCTACTTAGATTTTGAATCCCATTTTCCCATGGTGATTTTTTGACGGTTCAATCAATTTATAAAGTTATTATAGATATATAAAATTACTAGCAATTAAGTTCTAATTAATAAAACTAGTGATTAATAAGCAACTAATTCAATGATAATGAAACTATCAAACTAATAAAAAAATTAATTAACCGAATTACTTATGAATCAATCAATTGTCTAATCTTAATGACCATAAAATTCAGCCTAGAATAATTGGTTAACAAATGCTCTCTTAAATGCTAAAATTACCAATTAATATTACTTAACCTCTAAGATTTGTTCAATCACTAGTCCAGACACTTTATGGTCAAAAATCATTAAGATCTAAGTTACGATAATCATACTCATAATCTAAATTACATGTAACTTAGTTGTAAATAATAAAAATATAAAGTTTAACAAGTAAGGTATATTAGTTAATACAAAAAATAATAAATAATCAATTTTATAACTTCAAATCAACAACTACACCATAGTACTTTAGTTTATCTACATCTATGTAGAAAAAGAAGGTTTTTAGCCTCTCATGTTTATAGAAAAACTAGAAAACCAGACAAATATATTGTTAGACATTGCGAACGTAATGATTTATTCGATCTTTCTTAAAAAAATCTTCAATACTACTGAAACGTCTCATTTTCACAACCAATTTTTTTTTTCATTTTATTAAGTTAAAACTTCCCAATTTTTTTTCTTCATATTTTTCATTTTTTTTTTTCAAGAAAACCGTTTATTCGAAATTACATTTATTAAAAATCAGAGTATCATAGAAAATGTGAAATCTTCAATGTTGATGATGAGTGTGTACAATCATGTCTTCCTCTTCCCATAGACACCGATCATACCAAAAAGAATAAGCAACTAGGTAAGCATAAAGCTTAGAGAGTTTTCCCCAAAAGACCACCATACAAAATGGATAACATATACAATCAAACATGTTGGGTCCAGTCAACCATCGGGTTGGAATACCCCATTCCCAGTAAACCTCTGGGTCCAGTCATCCTCGAGATGGAATAACCCAGGTTGGAATGCCCATATACAACAGGTCTAATCAGTCGTTGGGATGGAATACTTAGGGTTTGATGGCCTACCACCTCAACCCTACCGCTATTCTTGAGCCTCCGTGCATACGGCTTACAGGCGTCCCGCACCGGGTATCTTGGCCTACGACACAAAGCAGGACCGCCTCATCCCAAACCAAACACAACATGTCGACATATAACAATCAGGATCAAGTAGGCACACACTACAAGAAAAAACAATCATACAACTCACTACCGCCTACTAGTCCTTTCACAATATACAGTCCTGCTACTAGCTAACCTCCATAGAATGTGTAATCATAAGTAACCAAAGGTGAGATGGCCACCCGAACAGGTGATCCTACTCTAGGGCCACAACTAATCATGGAACAAGCAAGAGAGACTAGACGAAGAGTTCTCAGGATATCCTACATGACCACATACAGTCGTTAAGGGCACTCCATAGATGACAACCAGCAAGCACAAATAACAGCAAAACAACATACTCAATACAAAGAGACAAATCTAACAGACCACTACAACATAGCAGCATACTCGATACCATAACACATATCTAACAGATCACTATAGTATAACAGCATAGTCGATACATGAACATAGATCTAACAAATCATTACAGCATAACACAATACTAAATATCAACAATCCAACGAATGCAGGGTCATATATACTCAGAGGTAAGATAGTTAGATGGACAGGTGACCCTACTCTAGAACCACAACCAAACAAGGAACATGTACAAGATCTTAGATCAACAATCCTCAGTCTATCATATGTGACTATATACAGTCCCTAAGGCATCCCTCTACTAACAGATAAACAAAACCGGTGGGCCGACATCAGTGCCTTTGACCCATGGGTATAGTGAGGCGAACTCACCTCGATATGTGTGTAGGTAACCACTGTAGTAACGAAGAACTCTACCAACTTTAACTCACTTCCAATCACCTACAGGAAGATACTTAAGTCAATACCCGATCACATGTCATAGTCACTTGCAACAATGACTAGCTCACATGAAATGACGATTAGGGTTTCACATAAAATGATGATTAGGTTTAAGTAAGAACACTTAACCCATTAAGGATTTAATCACCTGAGGGTACGACTGATTAAGGTTTGACTTAGTCATTCTCAGGTGAAATAATAATCTAGCAACAACCCAATTACACGCTAGATCATTTTCCAAAATAGAGCTCCCTGATTCTAGGGTTTCCACATAAAATGATAACTAGGGTTAGTATTCCCCACTTAACCCCTTGAGGACTTAATTCATTAAGTCCAATATTGCATTAAGTTAATTGTAGGGTATTATTAAGTATTATTTAAAGTTTAATTTATAGTTTTAAGGTGGGTTCTGACCAACTCCCAAACTAGGGTTTTTCTTGACATTAGGGTTTTCTAAACCCTAATTACGGTTTCCAACCCAAACACGTGCCACTCGGACTAAATTTAGTTATTTATATAATTTAATGTTTAATAAGTCGGGCACCACCCACTACCACCTTGGACAGCGGTGGTCGGTGACGGTCCGAGGCAACCACCACTTTTAATGGCAGGAGTTATAGTTTTTTAAACCAAAATACTCTCCAAAGCATTCTGGTTCACACAAAATGCCTATCAAAGACACAGCCATCCCAAGGTGGTGGCTAGTGGCGGCAGAACGGTGGCAGCCACCATGGTCGGCTTCCATGGTGGGTTTCCTATTGTTTACCGAACAACAAACACCCACACAATGACATACACTACAACACGCACACACACTTGCAAAAACATACACAACACAACCACCCTCGTGGTGGCAGGTAGTGGTCGTAGATCGATAGGGCGACAGTCGCATGGCGGCGACGGCAGCGGTCAAACGACTGCGGTGTTTCAAAAGGGATGGAGAAGAGAGATGTTGCAGCAACACACACACATGAAACATGAACACCAAACAACCACCAACTCACAGTGGCATGCGATAGTCGGACAAGGATGACGGAAAATGGGATAGCCATCGGAGTGGAGGCGAACAAGGGACATGAAGAAATGATAGGAGAAGCGAAGGGGGTTGCACCATTACCGTGCAGAGGCAATAGTAGCCACGATCATGATGTTCCAACTGCCCACTGATACGACATCCACACATCGATCTTCGTTGTTTTCGGCAGTTGCAGTGGCGGTGGTTGACAACGAAAACAAAGGGGTAGCGGTAGCTGGAGGTTAAGGGTGATAAGGGTCACAGCTGAATGTAGAGATTTAGGGTTGGTGTTTGCTTCAAGTGAGAGCCAAGGGAGGAGAGGTAGTGACGAGTTTAAGCCTCATCTCCAACTTTAAACTTCATTTCATTTTTGACACTTCTAGTGCCTCCATCCCAAATCGTTTTCAAATTAAATCCCTAATTTACTCTATACCCACAGTTGTCCATAAGTTACAATTTAACCCTCAATATCCATAAAATATGACGTTTAACGCCCCAAGGTGTACACCCTGCTAATTTAATATGACTTTAGGGCTAAAATAAAATATAAAAATACATCTCGGGGGTTTTTAGGGTTTATTATTAAATTATTTATTTACTTATTTTATTTATTTATTTTATTTTAAACGAAATGTTACCATTCTCCCCCACTTAAATTAGATTTCGTCCTCGAAATCAGTTCTCACTTCTACTTCATGAAGTACTACCCCACAACAACCAAGATGAATGAAAAGCCACAGAATCAATCGGTCCTAGAGTTTCTCGGCCAATTGTCGGCATGCTAATCTCGTACAAAGGGTATCACCGCAATGAAGACTAACTGAACACATATTAAACTATACCACATTCCTACTCGGCTCAGACAGCCCAGCTAAGCTATCCACAACCAACGCTCCGACTCACCCGATCATATGATAAATGACAAGTAACTCTTCATCCTAAGCTCCTAACTGCCTAGGGTCTAATCAGAAGCACGCCCTATAGACGCTATCACAACTAAGACTAACACGATTTGAAGGGTTAATTCAACAGCTGACGATGATCTTGTCGCAAAACCAGAAGATTTAGCAGTTGCACAGAGGTCTAGAACATAGAGGAATCCGACTGAGAACTGTATCCTGGCTCTAAGTCTTCCTGCTATGAGGTCCCACTCTCTCCCACTTGAAATATTCTAAAAGTTGAGACTTCATAATCCTTCGCTACCTAGACTAAATTGGACTCTGTTACTTGATCCTAATCACTAATATCCACATACATAGGAGAATCTGAATCCACACAACATTCATACATTCCAACTTGCATACAATCAAGGACAAAGATAATTAATTCATACCTAAAAAGTGATCAATATAAACAAAACCAAATAAGATAATTCCATTTAACTGGTCATCCAAGATTACAATTGATCTTAAAACATTAGACGGAAGTTATAGACGAATACCAATACTACCACCACTGCTAAATAAAAGAACTACCAACTCAAATCTCGGTTCTCGGGGACCCTGGTGGTCCCATGACGACCATTGGGTAACTATCAAGCTAAGGGTGTAGGATCCATCACCTCACTGAGAAGGACACAGTGAGCTCTAATGTGGCCTTCTTGACCGCAATGAATGAAAACTCGCACATCAGACTGCAGTCTCTTCCAAAATGACCCTCCTGGCCACACCCGTGACATACAAAAGGTCTGCACCTCCCTCTAACTGATCTGGAACTCTTGTCGGCGACCTTGAACAGCTTCGTTGCAGGATGGGACTGATCCAATGTCTGAAACTGCTCCCTCACATGGCTCTCTATCTAAATATCTCGCCTCCTCGTGACATCCAGAAGCTCAGCGAGAGAACCATAGTGTTGGGTGGACAGGAACCGCTAAATTTCCTTCTTGAGCATGCTCAAATACCGAGTCATCTGAGCCTGATCTGAAGCAGTGAACTCAGGACTGAACAAAACCCACTCAGTAAACATCTTGTTGATCTCCGTCCCAACTCGGTTATCTGTCTCAGATCCAGGTACTCCTAGGCCAGTCTCTCCCTTTCTATCAGGGGAACATACCTTGCACGGTACATCTCCGAGAACTGCTCCCAAGTCATCACAGCCCTCTGCTCAAGAGTATAAGAACTATTCACCAGTCTCTACCACTCCTTTACCCCCAAACCTGAGAATGTTGAAGGAATGCTCGACCTTTTGGTCATCTGGACAAGAACACGTGAAGAAACAACCCTCCACGTCAGACATCCATCCCGTCGCCACAATCGGGTTCGAGACCATATCAAACTCTAGGGGCTTCATATTGTCAAAGTCCTAGTACTGGAAATCTCTCTCTCCTCGAGCCCTAATGGTAGCAATGGCTGTGGTAGTTGTAGCAACAACAACCTCAGAAAGTGTAGCATATCGGTCGTCGAATTACTCCATCATAGCAGTCGTGACAGGTCCAACCAACTCTTGTGTCTGCCCCAGGACAAAAGAAACAACCACCTCACGAATGATCTCCCTAACCCAGTCATCAGTCAAGGATGTCCCATTATGGCCATTTGATCATGATCCTGATCCGAATCCAGCCTCAAATCGTCTCGTAATCGCTATACTGAAAATAAAACAGGGAGGTATCAGATGAAACACATATAACACCAGGGGTACCAATTCCCAACAAAACCCTAGGAGTTGTGACTTCCCTGCTACCCGTATGGGTCATGTGCTTCCAGTAGTATGGGACCATACGACCTTCCACACCTACCTGTACTTTTCTCGGAAGATTATCAGAACAACCCTAACAATACCCATGAGAATACACATACACTCTATCCTCTCATCCTAGAGTAAGGCAAGACATTACACAATTGGCCAACAGACCCCACACAACTCGTTCATGAAACTTCCACCAACCCTGTAGCACTCGTGTATGCTAATCATACATAATGGCGGACCCTATAGATAGTCGAATACCTGATTCTACCCTAATCCCTTCAACAAACAAGAACAGAAATAAGGCTAAACCAAACATTCTCAGGCTATAGAATCTTAGTTATGTACAACTATGTTGCATACACTAAGAAACTATAGTAATGATTTCAATTTCATATAAGAAGAACCCTAATCTATCAGGTATCATATAATCAGCCAATCCTATCATGCAATTCCTGAATATCCCTAGCCTATCACTAGCATGCTTTTCTAACAAATCACATATCAACAAGATCAAAACTCAACAAATATAACAAGTATGGGTATTTTTGGAACCACTCTCCTCTTTAGGCTCTGGCTGACTGTATGCGCCGCATCTTTTGGAAACATCAATGTTAAGTCAAGGTCCACATTCCCGATCCCAAGCCAACAATCAAACAAGAACATGACAAGAGACCAAACCCATGTCCTTAACCCAACTCTTTTATTATAATTTCATTTTCAAAAACATTTTGTAAAAACTCTTGGATCCTAGTTTGAGACTGGATTCACAAAATTGTTCCTCCAATTCACTCAAACTAGAGCTTTGATACCAACTTGAAATGTCCCATTATCACAGACATTTTTTTCATTTTATTAACGTAAAACTTCCCAATTTATAAATCCAGGTTCAAGAAAATTGTTTATTCCAAATTACATTTATTAAAAATCAGAGTATCATAGAAAATACAAAATCCTCGATGCTGCTGATGAGTGTGTACAGTCCCGCCGTCGCCTTCCCATTGACATCGATGATACCTGAAACAATAAACAACTAGATAATCATAAAACTTAGTGAGTTTCCCCCAAAAAACCACCACACAAATGGATAATATATAAAATCAAACATGTCGGGTTAAATCAACCATCGGGTTGGAATACCCAAAGCCCAATCAACCTCTGGGTCCAGTCATCCTCGAGATGGAATACCTTAGGTTGGAATGCCAATATACAATGGGTCCAATCAGCCATCGGGCTGGAATACCTAGGGTTTGTTGGCCTACCGCCTCAACTCTGCCGCTCTTCCCGAGACTTTGTGCCTACGGCATACAGACGGCCCGCATCGGATATCTTGGGCTATAGCACAAAGCAGTACTGCCGCAACCCAAACCAAACACAACATGTCAACATATAACAATTAGGATCAAGTAGGCACACAATACAGGCAAACAACAATCATACAACTCACTACTACCTACTAGTCCTCTTATATCATACAGTCCTACTACCAGCTGAACTCCATATAATGTGTAACCATAAGTAACCAAAGGTGAGATAGCCACCCGAACAAATGATCCTACTCTAGAGCCCCAACCAAACAAGGAATAGGAAAGAGAGCCTAGACCAAGAGTTCTCTGGCTATCCTACATGACCACAGACAGTCCCTAAGGGCACTCCATAGATGACAACCAGCAAGCACAGATAACATACATTTCTACAGATTATTACAGGAAAGTAACATACTCAATACCAAGAGACAGATGTAATACATCACTACGACATAACAACATACTCGGTACCATAACATAGAGGTAACAAATCACTACAGCATAGAAGCATACTCGATACTAGAACACACATCTAACAAAGCACTACAACATATCACTATAATAAATATCAACAATCCAAGGAATGCGTGGTCATATATACTTAGAGGTGAGATAGTCACCCGGATAAATGACGCTACTCTAGAACCACAACAAAACAAGGAATAGGTACGAGAGCTTAAATCAAGAGTCCTTGGTCTATCCTACATGACTATATACAGTCCCTAAGGCACCCTTTTTATTAACAGATAATCAAAACTAGTAGGCTGGAATTGGTGCCTTTGACCCTTGGGTACAGTGAGGCGAACTCACCTCGATACGCACATAGGTAACCACTATATTAATGAAGAACTCTACCAGCTTCAACTCACTTCTAATCACCTACAAGAATATACTCGAATTAATACATGGTCAATGGTTATAGTTAGTTGCAATAGTGACTACCTCACATGAAATGACGATTAGAGTTTCACATAAAATGACGATTAGGGTTAAGTAAGAACACTTAACCCATTAAGGATTTAATTACCTAAGGGTAGGACTGATTAAGGTTTGACTTAGTCATTATCAGGTGAAATAATAATCTAATCAACAACCCAATTACACGCCAGATCATTGTCCAAAATAGAGCTCCCCAATTCTAGGGTTTCCACATAAAATGATAACTAGGGTTCATGTTCCCCACTTAACCCCTTAAGGACTTAATTCATTTAGTCAATATTGCATTAACTTAATTGTAGGGCATTATTAAGTATTATTTAAAGTTTAATTAATAGTTTTAACGCGAGTCCCGGCCAACTTAAAAACTAGGGGTTTTCTTGACATTAGGATTTTCTAAACCCTAGTTAGTGTTTACAAACCAAACATGTGCCACTCAAACTAAAGTTAGATGTTTAGATAATTTAATGTTTAATAAGTCGGGCACAACCCACTGCCACCTCGGGCAATGGTGGTCAGTGGCGGTCTGTGGCGGCGGCAGGCGGCAGCCACCACTTTTAATGGCGGTAGTTATAAAATTTTAAGCCAAAAAACTATCCAAAGCATACCGGTTCACACGGAACGTCAATCCAACACACACACACAGCCACCCTAAGGTGGTGGATAGTGGTGGCAAAACGATGGAAGCCACCATGGTCGGCTGCCATGGTAGGTTTCCCATTGTTTTCCCGCCAACAGACACCCAAAGGATGACATACACTACAACACACACACACATGAGAAAACGCACACAACATAACCACTCTCATGGTAGTAGGCGATGGTTGGAGATCGATAGAGCGACAGCCGCATGACAGTGACGGTAATGGTCAAATGGTTGTGGTGTTTCAGAAGGCATGGAGAAGAGAGAGGTTGTAGCAGCAACACACACACACACACATGAAACATGAACACCACACAACCACCCACTCACGATGGCATGCGACATTCGGACAAGGATGATGGCAAACGGGACAGCCACCGGAGTGACGACGACAACGGGACACAAAGAAACGATAGGAGAAGCAAAGGGGGTTGTGCCATTAGCGGGGATAGGCAACATCGGCCGTAGTCACGATGTTCCGATTGCCCACTGATACGGCATCCACACATCGATCTTTTTCGTTCTTGGCAGTTGCAGCAGTGGTGGTTCACAACAGTGACAAGGGGGTGGCGGCGGCTAGAGATGAAGGGTGATAAGGGTGGCGACTGAATGTAGAGATTTAGGGTTAGTGTTCGCTTCAAGTGAGAGCCAAGGGAGGTGGGGTAGTGACGAGTTTAAGCCTCGTCTCCAACTTGAACCTTCATTACATTTTTGACACTTCTAGTACCTCCATCCCAAATCGTTTTCAAATTAAATCCCTAATTTCTCTATAGCCCTTGCTTCCAAGAATCCTTTCAATTCAAATCCATAAGTCACAATTTAACCCTCAATATCCAGAAAACATGACTTTTAACACACCAAGGTGTACACCCCGCTAATTTAATACGACTTTAGGGCTAAAATAAAATATAAAAATACATCATGGGGTTTTTAGGGTTTATTATTAATTAATTTATTTACTTAATTTATTTTATTAATTTTATTTTTAACTGAATGTTACAAATACGCCTTCTTCAAATTCGTCTACTTTTAGAATGATAATAGGTTTATTTTTCATAATAAATGAGATTTCTTTTCTTACACGCCGAATTGGAATGTGAAAATCTTGTATTTATAGACTTTTACACTTCGCATCTTTATGGCTTTGACTTCGCGCCACTAAGCATGACCTGCATGGTTTGTTCTCAAAGTAAAACTCCGAATCACAGCGCTAACCTTGTGTTTTAAGGCAACTCCAAAAAATTTCATTTATCTGCTCCAGATTTTTCTTCAATCTTTTCCTTTTAGCTTCTGCTCCAAATTTTTACCATACTAATAAAATATTAAAAATTTTGTAACATACTTATCCTTAAATTACAATATTCTTGATTAAAAATTAAGACAAATACCAAAATTATATGATTAATTTAGGCAATATAAAAATACCACACACTTACATTTTTATTGCCCTCAATAAAATACAGAGTCATAGAACCTCAAGATATTTTGACCAATTTCTCAATGAACTAGACTAACAAAAAATGGAAAACCGGATGGAGTGTGGTTGCTAGATGTAAAACATCACACAGAGGTTACTAACCGAACTTCATAGGTCACAGATTGGTTCCACTCCAAACCTATGATAACTTAAAGCATGGAAATTTAAATTTCAATCCTTATTAGCCTTCAAAAATATATATATTTTTTGAAAAAAAATTTACTCTAATATAATTAAGCATAGCATTGATCCCCATATCCCACACCTAACTTGTACAATGACCTCATTGTACAAACATGTATAGTAAAAAAGAGAATAAGCATGAACTCCCATGGGTATGTATTGGTGAGATAGACATTAGGTTCATAGATTGTTGATTTTGTTGTTGAGCTGAACTCCATACTTCATTGCAAAATGGATTTCGATAGGTAGTCATCTTTCTTGAAAACCCAAGTGTGTCATACATGCTCTAGACTGCATTGCAAGAGAGTGATTATTGCGCCACGGTATGTATTCGTGTGGACTTGTCTATCACGACTCAAGTAAGGTATGGAGTCACAAGGTTGCTAAGTCGAGAAGATTGAACATGGTACTTCCTTTTTCTTGAAGTTGAATTAGTCTCGAACTTTGTCAGCAACACAAACTCCTTCTCTTGTATAATCCTTGCTCCAGAAAACAATAATATACCAATTTTCCAAGAACCCCATACTCAAAATTTTCACATCCTTAAATCTGAATGCCTTAGTATCAATCAACCATTATTCAAAAACTTATGAGCGAAGAGAAATACAAAGAAGAATTATCTACAATCTAAAACCAGAAAAATTTAAAGAAATATAGTGCTAAAAAATTACTAGAAAAAGAATAACTCCAAACAAAGATAAATTTCAGGTTGCCTCGCGTTAAGCACTTTCTTTTGACTTGACTTATAAGTCGAACTATTTCCTTCATCTAAGTTTTGTTGTGTTTCGAAGGTCCTTTTTTCCATTCTTCTCTCTTGTCTCTTCTTCTTGTAATTATTCAACCTTCTTTTCTATACTTTCCTATCCCTTTCCTTACTTGAATTTGACTATATTTCAATTAAATTCTTTGTTTAATGAACCAGAAAGAAAATAGGATGAATAAGATGAAGAACTTGGTGAATCCATTTGAACTGAATCGTTTTACATGATTTTAAACTACTGATGTGATACCAATTGTTGGTCCCTTAACAATGGATTCACCGAGAATAAAAATCAAACAACAGTAAGAACAGGTGAATACTTTGACACTAAAATTTATCAAAAGACCAGTTTAGTAAACGATTATGTAATTAGAGAACTAACTCTAATCACATGCACACTCTTGATCGATAACCCTTTACACAAGAGCATATATATATATATATATATATATATATATATATATATATATGTGTGTGTGTGTGTGTGTGTGTGTCTTAACATACAAGATATGTACAAAAGGAAACACAATCCTACAAAAAGTAAGAGTCTTCTGTTATTTGAAAATCATTCTTCAATGTCATCCTTATGTGAATAAGAAAAGTCTATCTTAAGATACAAGGCTTTTATTTACTATCAGATCTTCATGAAGGTTCCTGATGACATCAGTGGATACACACCCTGATGCCATTAGTGGCAGCATTCGACGACACACATCATTTTGACTCCTCAAATCACAATGAGTCTAACAAAGAAAGTAATTGACTTTAATTAGCAATCATACGTTCCACCTAAGTATAATTGGTCCAAGGATGTATAAAGTCATATCTATTATACCTCTTAACAATTCTATGAAAAAAGGGGTTGTGGAATTTCATATTTCTAGCCTTCCAAATATTCTGAAAAATGATACCAACTAATGCTTGAATAGGTTTATGTTTTAATCTTGATTAGAAGAAGCGTGAAAAGCCTCCATTAATGCTTGAAAAGTTGTATTTAGGCCAAAGCGGAAACGAAACATTTGAAAAGCCAATGACCAAATTGTAAACACACACACACACACTATACTATACTTTTAAACTACAACATATGTTCATAGTTGGACGTAAACCCTCAACCTATGGTTGATGACATGTTTCAACTTACACCTGATAACACTAGGATATAATCCATCTAGTAATATAATGGTATTTTACATATGAGAAAAGTCCACAATGTTACACAAATGACAAGATTTGGAAGCCAAACGTACTCCTTTTTAAATAAGGTTAGAGGCTAGAGAAATTCAGTTAAGGAAGTCACAAAAGAACACAATTTTCTTTAATTGGTAACCATACGTTCCACCTAAGTGTAGTGGGTTCAGGGATGTAGAAAGTTGTATCTATTATACCTCTTAGCTATTTTATGAAAAATAACTATGGAATTTCTAGTTCATACCCATATATGATCTAAATATCATACATTATTTGGTCTGTGTGGTTTACCAAAGGTCATAACCTCAGTCCCTACTCATTTTTATACGAATAACCCCTATGGTTTCTAAACTTATGTGAATGGTCCCTACGATTTTTGAAACTTTCACCAATGGTCTCTAAGAGACATAAAATTACTTCTCTACCCTTTATAAATCTCATTTATTTTTTCTTAAACTAAATCTAATAATCAAAAATAAGAAATAAATAATACATACCCACCCCAACCCCACCCCCACTTCTTTTTTCCTGTTGTCTCTCTAAATCACTTTTCTCATCATCTTTCTCTCTTTATCAGAGAATATGTACTCCTTACTTTCCTTCCCCTTGACCTTCTTCACCTTTGGTGGCCACCTATAGCCGGCCCTAAACACCCATATTCCCTTCCTTTCCCCCGTCGACTGCCCTAGTCCATCCTCAAATCGTCGCTACCACTGCTTCCATTTATCGGCACCAACACTCCTCCCAATAGACGAACTCAATGCCACCACTAACAACTTTAAAATAACCCTCATTGTAGTTAACGGTAGAAGAGATTCCATTACTGCCAGTCAGACCACCACCAAACGCCACAAAAATCTTCGTTACTACTCACCTTAATTAGTAAAACCATTAACCCAAACTTCTGATCTTTTACCTTGAAAATATATAACAACCCACATATGATTCCCTTATTTTTCACCATCTCCCCACCACCATCATCATAGATTCTCTTCCATCATCACCATCACCCTCCACTACTACACAAACCACCATGATTCATCATCCCCCACCTAATATGTAAAACCGTGGATTTTCACCTCATTTTTCTTCTTTTTAAAACACCATTAAACAAATTTTAGCAATGGAAGTCTTAGTTTATTATTTATAAAATATGACTAACATTACTTATTTCAAATGTAACACCTATTTTTCAGATCGGATCAGTTAAAGAATTAAACGAATCTAAGGTGTGGTTTTTAGGAAAAACCACATGCCACAATGTGGAGGGTTGATGACCATGACATGGCATAGAGTTTAATGAACATCACATTGGGCTTGGTTTCCACAATGTGGCAAGAAGAGGGTCATGATGTAAAAGTTGTTGTAGCTCAATCCCATGGATTTTAGGGTTTCCTCCATATTTAAGGACCTTCACTTTAGGGTTAGGTTATCCTCTTTAGCTATAGCATCTTAATATTTGAGGTAGTTTATATTTAATTTTGTGGCATAGTTAGGGTTGCCTCGACGTGGTGAAGGACCACCATGATGTGGCAAGTTTGCCTTATAATGCGTGTTCCATTTCAGTCATCAAGGCCATGTTAAGGTTGGTTGTCCTTTGAGAGCAGATGGTGTGGTTTTGGATGTGATACCTTTGGCTTTAGCAGCTATCGGATGGCCGTCATAGGACAACTAGAGTCCTAACAAACCAGGGTTTGAGTTATCAGTTTTCTTCGGTTTAGTTGGATGAAGTATTTGCTGGGGTCATCAGAATCTCTTCTGTTTTCTTCGTTTTGTTGTTTCAATAGTAATATTTGATGATCTATTAAAAGATATTGTATTACCCAACTTTGGTTCTATTTTAAAGGTTATGTATGTCTGGATTGTTGTTGTTGTGAGGTAGTAAATCTATTGGAACTCTTTGGATTTTGTTGTTATGGGTTATAGTCATTTTGGAGCCTTTGAGTTTTGTTGAAGAATTCAGATTCCTTTATGCTTGCTAATTTCAGGTATGGTTGTTAGGAACCATGTGGTGGAATTATTGGATTCACTTGTAAATTCAAATGGTTATGAAGTTGTCAGAGTTTAGCCAATTCCAATTAGGGGATAATCGCTTCATAAGATGGAAATATTTTTGAGTGCGGGTCATCCTGGGGTTTCATATTCAAGGATATGAGGACAGATAGTTTTGGTTGTTCAAATTGAAGCTTATGTAAGGAATGATGTTTAGTATTTAGATGTGATCAAGGAAGTAGATGTTGAGAATTCTAGACTATCTTGTCTGATGGTTTGAAGCAGTGGAAGCGACACAAACTTTGGGTTAGTGTCTAGGTTTAGGTCGAGGGTTGTGTGAAGGTCTCTCTGCATGTTCTTGTCTAATGAAGGCTTTGGAATTAGAAGCATGAAACGAAACGAATACATGATATGGTCTAGCAGACTAGGGGTCCATCTCATGTCATCTTTGCTCGCTATCCTTGTAGAGCTATATGAAAGACCATAGGGGTAGCCTATGCCAGTTTTATAGAAGATCATGGGGTTAGCCTATGGCATTTGTTTTTAAGACCAAGATCTGCCCCTTGGAAATGCAAGGAAAGACCATGGGGGTAGTCCATGGAAAAAAGTGTTGTAGTACTACGGTTTGGTCTGTAGCATTCACAAGGTTGAAATAGACAGTTGGCTGAAGTAGGCCAGGAGTGATGTAAGACTACGATTTGGCCCGGAGCAATCACTTTGTTTGACACATATCTGCTATGGTTAGTTTGTTTGTTTGTTTGTCTGTTTGTTTGTTTGTTAGTAGTAGTTTGCCTAGAATTAAGGGTTGTTAGAGCCATGTTGATGTATAGGCTAGGTTGGCCTTTGCACATTGGGATTTTGAATTGAGTTCGTTGTGTATCCATATGTGCAGGCACTGGTTTCTGCAGTTAGTCATAACCCTAGATCTAGCATACAATTAATCATATTAACATAAAATAGGGTTTAGATCTGACCTTAGATTGTTATATAGCAATAACAATCAATTCGTAGCTTTAGAAAGCTTAGTGCCTCAAGTGTTGCGCCTCTAATGGAGTCACAAACACCACTAAACAACAAGATGAAGAAGAGAAGAGAGGGGAGGCACCAAAAATGGTTGGAAACCCTAATCCAAGTGTTAGCCACGTTTTTGGTGCCTAAAGGCTCCTTATATACTTAGACAATTAGGGTTATCTAACAAGGAAATCCTAATTTGACTGCTTAAGCCCTAAGCAGCCCATGTACTCCTTCTTTAGAAGCCTTGGACGAATTCTAATGGATTTCCCCATAGAATTCATCCACTCCTCCTTCTATGGAGTCCATAAGCCCATCTATGTAATTATATTATAATTACACAATAAGTCCCTTAAGTTTAATTCTTAATTAATTCTTGACTAATATTAATTAAACATTATGATTTCTCCTTTAATGTATTATTCTTATAATATATTAATATACATAATTAAACCTTTCTCTCATTAATTCATCCTACATATTGCTATGGTGAAGGAAACCCAAAAGGACCATGCTCATAATCGGGTCAAGTACATACCAAAATAGTTATGGACTTAGACACTAATCCAACAGTCTCCCACTTGGATAAGTCTAATAACTATTTTCCGTATGACTTCAAAACCTGATTAGCAATCATAGCTTTCAAAAGCCGCTGTCAACTCTGATCTTATCAGATACGCGTGTCCTTTTGATACGGGATCATATATTCCTCCATTATCAAGATATCGTATAGACACAAGACATGAATTTCAATCATTCTCTCTATACTGTTTCCCGACTTCCAATTTATGACAACTGGCAACAGACTGAAACTGAACACATCAACTTAGTTCCGGCTTCGCCAAGCGCTTAGGTGTCATCACTAAATCATCGAGGGGCCCATATATATCGCTTTTATCCTACTTTGGGTAAAAGGAATGGATAAAATTTGACCCAAACGATCGCTTGCATTTATTGATCGAATCACACACAACAATAAGTTTTATAACACCAAGTTACTGGTGCGTCTACTTATTTTCAATGTGCAACCGACCAACAAAAAACAACTCACACATCTCGGTTTCAAGAATATATAATATTATCCACTCACAATCACTCGTGATAAAATCCATGAAGTGATTATTGTGAGCATGGGTTAATCCAATACTCTAATCTTATCAAAGCACTCATGAACGCTGCAGCAAACTTGTGCTATGTCTAAACACTCTAGACATTCTACAGACTTTTCATGACAGTCTTGCTTCATACCTACTTCCAAACTATGACCGACTGTGGAGGTTTGAATAACACAGTTATTTTAGAAGTCAAAACATCCAAAATTTAAACAAAATAATAATACTTAATCCTATATGGTCCCAAACTTGTGAGAGTAAATAAAACACTTCTATTTAACCACCTTATTGATTACTCATTATTTAGCGTTTACTGTTTCATAAAATCAACTTATTACTCAAATTACAACAATAGCTATCCCATGCACAAAGTATGCACACTATGTTTCCTATGGTCCTTACTTTGTGAAATAGATCAATTGAAAAACTTTTCCAATGATGCTCATTTCACAATTCCCAATCCTTATCATTAGTGTTAGAACACAAGGTTCTTGCCACTACTAGAATATGCTAGATTCTAACATTTTATGCAACGATCCTTTCACAAAATCATAGCCCAAAAGTCACCAAGACTTGGCCAATGAAATTACAAAGTACTATATCGGAAATTGTTACAAGACAATTCCATAGACGTGAAGTCTCACATTCAAAGCACATTCCTTTGAACATCCTTCTTGCATAAAATTTTCTAATCTAGACATAGACTCTCAATATCCAACTCCCAATATGGAAACATTTCCATATTTTCCATATGACAACTCATTCTTAATAGAATCTTATCTATTCATAATAATGCCGATATGGTCCATCCAATACCATACTTCCAACTACTCACAAGCGACCAATCCTCAGCGAACTTTGGATCGTCCTTTGATAGTTGTTTAATTATTTTAGTCAAAACCGATTCTAGTCCTTTTTCCCTCTTAATGCGCTAGACATTTGGAAAATTTTAGAATGGTAAAATATTATAGCATTTGCAATCGATCCTATACCCGAAGCGTATGGACACGATGCATAAAGTCTTAAATAAAGATATGATATTTTATTAATCTTCTGCCATAATATTTTACGTATCACGTTCTCATAATTCGAACTATGAAGAGGGATGTTGTAATCATAATCAAAATTTAAGAACTCACTATGTATCCTTTGACTAAAAATATTAAAATTTCTCAATCTAAGCTTTAGATTTTGAAACGAAGTATAATATTCTCTCCCTTAATTATAGCAAAAAACAACTTTTCAACCCATGCAACTTTGCAAATTGAATCTTTGTTTTTCTATAATTAATATTGCTAACTTGAAATACTTTCCATAATAATCATACAAACATAACACTTATGCTCCCACTATCATGATGATTATTATTATATAAGCATAACACTTATGCTCCCACTAGCTTTGACATGTATTCAGAAAACAACTGAACTTCCAGAAAACAATGCCTACTGAATTTTTGAAGTTCATATTTCTAATACCAGATGCTTCAATAAGCCTTTATCTAAGCTTCTTAAACTTATGCACCTTTGCCTTAGATAGCTCATATGTGTGTCGAAACAATTTAGAACTTATATCAATAAGTCCCAAATGTTAGACTAATTGCCTAATCTCACAATTCGAACTATAGAAAGGGATGTCGTAACCATAATCGAATTTGAGAATACAATTTTCACAATTGCTATTTTCTTAAAATCTCTCTTAGTGAAAGCATTTCCTCACAATCATTTTCATGAAGGGTGGGAATCTTATGACACTTAGATTTTATGGTGTATGAGTTCCTATCCATGTGAATTTGCCAAAACAAAGTGTGCGACAAATCCAAACTCATATGGATTGAACTTTCTTGATTTCTAGCGTTATGGTAACACGAGTGCCCACCATTTCTTCCAAGTAGTCTACAACTTATCCTTACATATCAATGTACTTTCCATTAATTAAGGCCCTTTGTATTTATGCATTCAAATGAGAACTCATAGAACTGACATACATAATTAACACAATTGGAATGGCACGAAAACAAAATAATGTCAACACGGTAGGTTGTAAACCTCAAGTCGTGTGCCAGTGATGATCGATAAGGTTTATTCTTGATTTGTTCTTGAAACCTTTTTCAAGATCATTAAAACTCCCACTGACCTCTTGACATATATGATTCTCTTGTCAGGAAACTTTCTTAGAGAAAACAAATATTCAAGAGTTAGTGTAGTTCTTATCAAGACAAAACACTTCACATAATTGGTCCTAGTTGGTCTTTGGCTTATCCAAGACATCACAACTTACCAATTTCAAATGTACAAGAATAAGAAACTTTCTTATTCTACATTTGATAAGTGTTACAATCCTACTAAAGACTTTTCACTCAAGTCACAATCTTGACTCCAAGACTTGATATTGGAACGAAGTATGATTGACTTCTTGATTTAACCATTTCTACAATTCTTGATTCCTCTTCTTAGACATGCAATTGCACTAAGATTCACTTAGAGGATCAATTGAGACATGGTTCTTAATCATTAAGACCTATCATAAAACATAATAAAAGTTACTCTCCCTTCTTCTTAAAACAGAGAAAATTTTATCTTTCTGCCTTCTTGATTCTTCTTATTCGTTCTGCCATTCATTGAAACTTTTTCAATTAACTCAGAGTTACACTTAATCTTATAAGTATAATCATATTTACTAAACTTCAGTAAATCATGACGAATATCTTTATCACTCTTGTGGTGGACTTGATTGATGCGCAACATTGTAAACTCGATCTCCTAGTCCTTCACTTGACTCTTTGTCAATGAATTAGTCTTGAATTTCGAATTATAAAGTTTCTCATTCATCACACAACCATGTTGTATGATTCCAAGTTTCTGTCCAATTGAAACTTGGGCGATGAGAAACTCTCCCTATTAGGCAAATTATCGACATTTCCACAAATAACATAATTAAGAATCAAATCCATTATTGCTAATAATAGAAACCTTCAAACATCAATTTTTCATACATGCTATTGCAAGGATAAATAAATAAGATAAAATCAAAATTTATTTTATAGCGGAAAAACTTGTCCTTACAATGCAATTCAACTGAAAAACTATGCTATTACATATTTCTTAGCAATCTACCCTAACTCTAAAGTAGCAACTCAAAAATCCGATCTTTGAATCCATGCAATCGAAATCCATTTCTTCGTGATCAGATTCAGCACGCTTCTTCCTTAAGCTTCCTTTCTTTTCTTCGATCCTGCAAAACATCAAAATGTAATCTTATCACATCATGTATTAAGAATAAAAAAATAGGAACTTATAGAGTTAGTTAATGGATTTTACCTGAAGTATAGCCATACGTCTTGACTCTCCCATCTCTTAGATCTCTCAGGTAAACAGGACAACTTCGTCTCCAATGCCCCTTATCTTGGAGATAAAAGCAAATGGACTCCTTTGGCACAACACATGGGACAATCTCATGCTTAGTCCTTTCTGGACTTCCAATGTTGCCATTGAAGTTTGGGAGTTTGATTCACCAGACAAATTTGGCTTGACCAGCACGCCAAATCATTGCTAATTCAGCAACTATAAGCAAATAAGTGAGAACAATTAGGGTCACGTCGCGTTCCATCATATAGTACTCTCTTACGAACTCACTATATGATTCAGGAAGTGACTGAAGAACCCAATCAACAGCCAACATCTCTGAGATATTGACACCCAACATCCTTAACCTATCAATGTGTGACTTCATCGCTAAGATATGTGCACACACAGGTTTCCCATCTTCGTGTTTACTTGCCAAAAGGGCTTGAGTGAGCTTGAACTTTTCAAGCCTTCGAACTTGTGGGTTAGGGAGAACACTTGGAGGAGGTGGAGGAAGTGAGGCATGATTTCTTGTTCCTCGATCATATCATAGAACATCATCTTCATTTGGAAAGCTTGTTCCATAGGATTTGGGAAGACCATGATTGTCAGAACTAGACATCTACAAAACGGGAGAAAATTCAAGTTAAGTTGATTAGAATCCTTGATGTGACACCCAAATGAAACATCAAGGCTATAATCCAACACAATACTCTACAACCTAGAAGAGGGATGTCGTAATCTAGTTGCAGAATATTTGAAGGTAGGCAAATGACGATTTACCAATTTCAACCATGAAAAACGAAAATGAAGTTTAAGTTTTAAATGAATTGAAACTCCTAGATCTTTTGAGATTCATTGAACTTTTCAATGGCATGTTTAATCTCGATTATGCCCTTCAAGTTTGCGACTGGGATGCCGAGGATCACAAATAAGGTGTGAATAACCATACGAATCTACGTGGTGCACTCAATGCTACTATCACCTAATTAATGTGTCGGTTAGCCACACACTCTCCATTGATCTATGACAAGAATTGAGTCACCCTTTGCTACCAATGTCATCCCCAAATTAGTGTGCCAGTTAACCACACATGCTCCACTAACGTTTGACAAGGGTACGAAGTGTAATTCCATGGATTAGCATACAATTTCACATTTTGCCTAAAGTAACTATGATTTGGGAATCTGTAAAAGCATTTAGTTACTTTGTACTTCATTATACTTATAATGGAAGGTTTCTGTCCTATCCTACCCGTTCGGCTAACGCCCCTCCACTACTCAAGAGTGCGGTGGGTAAGAGTGGATACTCATTCAATTTCCATTTTATAGGCAATTTCCTTAAACACCCCTTATAGACCAGTTTCGTGAATGAGGCCTACTAACAGTAAGACTGAATGTTTACTCATACATATATATAATATTAGACTTTTAATGTTATATATAGTATAAGGTGTATTTTACGCTTTTAAAATACTAGGTGGTCTAATTTAGCAAATTATACTTTTAATTTATTTAAATGTAAACCAAAACTTTATGGGTTTATTAAATCTCTTTTAATTATACACTTTAATTAATTAATAAAACCATAAGGGTGTAAATTGAACTTTTCAAATTACTTGGGTTTTAGAATTTAAAATTTCAAATTAAGACTTTTAATTAATTTTAAAATCCAAAACTTGAGGGCAAGTTTTGAAACTTTTCAAAACATTAGGGTTTGACTTATTTAAATTTCAAAAACAAAACTTTTAAGTTCAAATTTAAACTATAAAACCTAAAGAGAGTAATTTGAAACCTTTTCAAACTTTATCAAAAACATTCTAGATCAAAAATTCAAATAAGGTAATTAACAACTAATTGATGGTTATTTAATTTTGACCTAGTCCAATTTCTTGCAAGATAATTCACCAAATAATTCAAATAATTAAATTTAATCATATAAGGAAGTAATTATTCAATTAATATGAAGATATCTTTTATTTTAGCAAGGATAATCACCCAATATCATAAAAATCCGATTTTTTATCAATCAAAAATGTTATGTTAATTATCCCACAACAAAAAAGGAAAGAAAATCGCGAAAAATAGCTGTCAGACCCACTGATTCGTCGAGTCAGCATTGGACTCGTCGAGTACCCAGTGGACTCGGCGAGTTCAGTCATGGACTCGGCGAGTCCAGCCCCAAAGAGCCAAAAATTTCGATTTTTCATTCAAATAAGCATCAAGTTCACTAACAAACAACCCTAGGCTCTGATGCCACAGATGAGTTTCGAGCAATACATCAATCCTATGGTGTACATGCAAACCCTAATAGCTTGTGGATCTAGTTTGTCTAATGAACATACAATTGAATATCCAAAGCTATAAACCCTAGATCTAGCATACAATTAATCATATTAACATAAAATACGGTTTAGATCTGACCGTAGATTGTTATATAGCAATAACAATCAATCCTTAGCTTCAGAAAGCTTAGTGCCTCAAGTGTTGCACCTCTAATGGAGTCACAAACACCACTAAACAACAAGATGAAGAAGAGAAGAGAGGGGAGGCACCAAAAACGGATGGAAACCCTAATCCAAGTGTTAGCCACGTTTTTGGTGCCTAAGGGCTCCTTATATACTTAAACAATTAGGGTTATTTAACAAGGAAACCTTAATTTGACTGCTTAAGCCCTAAGCAGCCCATGGACTCCTTCTTTAGAAGCCTTGGACGATTTCTAATGGATTTCCCCATAGAATTCGTCCACTCCTCCTTCTATGGATTCCATAAGCCCATCTATGTAATTATCTTATAATTACACAATAAGTCCCTTAAGTTTAATTAATCTCTTTTAGCCACAAAATTAATTCTTAATTAATTCTTGACTAATATTAATTAAACATTATGATTTCTCCTTTAATATATTATTCTTATAATATATAAATAAATCATAATTAAACCTTTCTCTCCTTAATTCATCCTACATATTGTTATGGTGAAGGCAACCTAAAAGGACCATGCTCATAATCGGGTCAAGTACATACCAAAATAGTTATGGACTTAGACACGAATCCAACAATTTATTCTTTAGTCCATTCGTTGGATGGAGCAAGGCTGGTAAGGAACTCGGTTAGATCATACTTGTAAATTTACGAGTCGTAAGGTTGACGTATAGGATGGGTTTTTTCATTAGGCTGTCAGGAACAATCTCAAATCCTTTAAGATAAGGGTAAGCTTCAGTTTCTCTCAAGGTTGGTTAGATGCAATGTTTGGGCTCTCATATCAGATCTGTAAGTCTTGGTCAACATGGTTGAGGTTAGGGTGGCTATGTGTGTCTTAAATTCAACAATGGTTTCTGAGTCTTCAAATTATGGATAAGGAAGTTAGTTCTTCTTTTTGTGGTTTATTTGTGAGGCATTAATGTTGCCGCTTTGCCGGGTCACACAATTATCACTAAGGATTTGATTGGCTTTTGGGATTGAAGAGAAATGTTTGTTCTGAGTATTGTTTGAGTGCTATTACAGTCATGAATTCGACCTTTCGAAATTCCCCTCGGGTTTGGCTTAATAACTTGGTTATGGAAATCCTTATGATTATGGTGACAGTTTCAGTCATTCAGGGTGGCATCGATTGAAAAACCCACATTGGGTTCGGAGGGTTTTTTAGGAGTAATTTGTAAGGATAGATTTGAGGAAGAAATCTAATTTAAGTGGGGGAGAGTTGTAACACCCGTTTTCCAAATCGAATCAATTAAAGATTTAAAGGAGTCTAAGGTGAGGTTTTTAGTAAAAACCACATGCTACGATGTGGATGGTTGATGACCACGACATGGGATGGACTTTAATGAAGACAGTGATTTCTTGGTTTCCACGATGTGGCAAAAAGAGGGCCACGACAGGTAGTTTTTGCAATAAGAGCCCGTGGAGTTTAGGATTTCCTCTGTATTTAAGGAGCTTAACTTTAGGGTTAGGTCATCCTTTTCAGCCTCCACCCCTCCTAACTCCAAATCCTGGCCCCATTGAGTGTTCTTGAGGTGTTCAATGTGGAGCTTGAAGATGTAGTTGCTTACAAGTTCCTTAGTGAAGAGCTCAAGTGTAGATATAGAAAAATGACCACATTTATGGACCATTGTGAATATAAAGCCTCAATGTTTACTTCTAGTTTCTTTGATCTAGTTTTGATCCATTTTTATGCTTTTGGTCCCTTTTTAGTGGTGTGTTTGGGGTTGAGATGACTCCATTCCTTTGTAAGCACTAAGGATTGTCTTTTGGACCTCTCTTGTTGGAAAGTCGGTAGCTTGATCTTGTCCTTGGAGCCATACATGTGTTGTGAAATATTTTATGCCATTTTGGACTTAGGATTATAGATCTTGCTTTCAAGTGTGTTAGTAATGGATAAAGTTGAGAACTGTATCCATTAAGTCATTGAAAAGGACTAGATCTAAACTTTTGAGCTTTGGTATGAAAAGATTAAGTGTTTAATGAAGATTTTGGCTTCCAAATATAAACCATGATGTGGTGAAGAGCCTGACACGGCGTGGTCGTCTCTTACATGTTGACTGTTTTGTGGAGACATGCCCATGATGTGGCCTAGAGTTCTCCACCTCGTGGTGACTATTGACTTGGTTGACCATTGACTTTTGTTGACCGTTGACTTTTGATCAGTTTGACTTGGGGTCGAACTTGGAGGGTTTGGGTTGTTGATTGAGGATTCATCTCTTTTACTGATTAGTCGGTTCGCAGGATTGAGCATTATAAGGTGTGACAATGTTGTTGTGTTTCTCGTTATATATCCTTTTCATTGTAGGATAGAGGTACTGTTAGAGTACAAGCATGCTAGTGGCAAGGATAACTTTTTTCATGTATGTGCAGAATATGACACTTGGTTTCTTGGTATGTTAAGCTAGTAGGGTCTTGCATGTTGATCGTATGGAACTGCTAGGAGTTATGTGTGGATAAGGTAATTTGGGAAACAAGTTATCAGGATTATGTTTGACTAGCAATGGACTCTATTAAGAATTGGTCAAGGGCAAGGTAATTGGGGAGGGCTAGTTTCCAAGGGAATGTATTATGTTAGTTTATGTTATATGGTTATGTGGTAGTGATAGCTTGGGTTGTATGTAGTCTAAGTTAGATAGCATGAGAACTCTTGGTCTAATTCCTGATTTTAATGTTCTTTTCTGATTGTTCGCACTCGGGTGGATCATCTGTTTGACTATCTATCTGGCCCCTGACTACATATAACCTGTGTATTGCAGGGAACGACCATGGGGGTAGCCCCATGACACTTGTTTGTAAGACCATGGGGTAGCTCATGGAATTGCATGGAAAGACCATATGGATAGTCCACGACAAGATATAACACTATAACTTGGCCAATAGCATTCACTCAGGGGTTTAGTGGACCCGTTATTTCATTTATTATTGTCACATATGTTTATGTGGATAGGAAATTTGGATGTTCAGCGCTAGACCTGAACACTTGTATGGATGCATTGTATGTATGATGAATTATGTGATATAATGGGGAACTCACTAAGCTTTATGCTTACAATCGTGGATTAAACTTTTTGCAGGTCGTTCGTAAGAACAGGGTAACTGTATACGGACATTGAAGATATCCGTTTCAACGGTTTTGTAAACTTAACTCTGATATTGTATGGTTAATCAAAAGAATGTTACTTAATGGTTTTTGAAATGAAGGATTTGATTGGTTATTATATTTTAAAATTGAAAAATCTCTTTGTAATTGTGGGACGTTACATCAAAACTCTCAAATTCAACCAATTAAAATTCCATGTATGCAAAATTGATACCAAAACACACACCAAAATTAAAGTGTAAATGAAACATTAACAATAAGTCTCAAACTGGTATCATCAAATATGATTTACTAAAATTAACTACCCCAAAAGAGTCCCAACCTCACTAGGCCATCAAATCAAGCTACATGTTCTAATGCAAGGCCTAAGAACAACAACCAAAGAAAAAAGTGTCGGTGTCAACATAGTGCGTCAATCCCAAACATATAGGTATGGAAACAAACATACTTCATACATCATGTTTATTCATTCAATAAAATCATACCAATCAACATACATCAATTATTATTATTAATATATAATGCATATAATAATCCGGACATTCTTTTCATTGCAGTAATTATTCGTTATATCGTTGCTATAATTACTTTTAATGTCCTCCGCTAACTAGGGGTTAAGACATCCCTAAATCCCCAAAGAAACATCATGTTCTCTACAAACGTCACCTGGCGACCTAGTGCACCAATTGGGGTGTGACACTTACTTGTAACACTATCCCTAGTTCTCCGTGTTCACTATTCTGACTTTACATGTACGAACATGATGCGTTGTCGTTCGAGGGTGGTATAACGGTACTTCCAAATGCATAACTACATCCAAACATGATGTTTGATCTGACATCTCTGAGTATCCAACATCACTCCAGTTCCTATGCACCATGTGCACCAAAACCATGTTTCGAAATGGTTACCTAGAAAACCACTCGACAACGACTTGGCTTAATCTCTTTTCCTCCAACCATATCTTTCCACCACGACATCCAATAGGCCAAGCATTAAAATAGGTTTCTACTCTTTTACCCCTATTATGTGGATATATTCCCCTTTATTTAATTAATTTTATAATTAATTAATTCACTCTCATGGGTCATACACACAAGTCAACTTTATCATTATGTAATCAGGGTTGTATTTTGTTTATTATTTCAAGGAATATTACATCAAATGTCATACTTCAAAATTATATACTCAATATTTCCGTATAACATCACATTAAAGCATGTAAACTCATATACCTTTTAGCAGCAAACTTTCTAGCATGCATTTTGTAGTTTCAATCCAACATTAAAATACAGAAACATAACATGCATAACATCATATTTTAACAACATAAATAATCCTCCCTACTAGCATGATCCTAAAACTCTCTATTATGCAAAATATGACCATTTTAGAGATTTTAGCATACAAAAGCTTTCCTAAAACATTTGTTTCCGCATTACATCACAAAATCAGATTGTAAAGATAACACAATCTCAGGTTATAACCCCTCATACAATCAAAAAGACTATTCATAAGTATTAGAGCACGGGAATTTCCCATACATTTATTTAAACCACCATAAGAAAAAGTCTAAGTTTCATATTTTGATGTTTTACAGCCTGACCCCTATTCAGTGTTTTAATCATAAAAACTAATCTGCAATTCCAAATAATATGTTATCCGACTTTTGGGAAACTAAACTCGATTTCCTACATTTCATATCTTTGGGGTATTGTCTAATTCATACTAGATTGAGCACTATAGCTATCGCAATACAGATCAACAATTATGCCAAAAAATTTAACTTTTGACAAACATCACTAAATACTTCGAGGATTAAGACATGGACTTGAAAACAGATATGGGTGGTAAGAAAGTCATTTATACATCTTGAAATTTAACGAATCTCCAGGAGAAAGAAGGAGGAAGGAATACTTGATCTCTAATAGAAGAATTCCCATACGAAAAGCACCAAAAACACTACACCACCTTCTTGGATCTTCACCAAAACTTCAAGAATGGAAAATCCATTTATGAACTCACTCCAAAGGAACTTGGAGGCTACAAATTAGGGTTTGATGGTTGCAAAATAAAGCGATTTCCGGATTTTAGGGTTTAGCCTCATTAAATACTTGATAACTTTCATTATAGGCCCCTAAAGTGTGAGAAAATGACCCCATGACCCATACATATAATCAAGTATCATTTCCTTGGACATTTGGTCCTTAAAAGTTAACTTTAACCAACCAAAGAGGCAACTTAACGAGGAGACTAACCTTGGTTATGGAATAGATAGTTTGAGTTGTTTCATAATATATCTAACATATTGGAACCGATTCACATCCCTAATTTACTGCTATCAAACATGCAACAATGGATCTCTTCATCTTCTTTGCTTTTCTGTTTATATCTCCTTGGTTTTCAGATTTTGTTGATACCATAACAAAACATAATGTCTAGACGACTCCATTTTACATAATAAAACTTAACCTCATAACCCATCTGCAACACGTCGATTTATCGCTTCACGTTGGTACCACCTTCACCGCAGTAACATGTACCCGTAACTAGATATCTACCACTTTTCACCCCTTTCCCTGCAACTCGTATATTTTCCACTCTATTGAGTACATCGTCATGTGTTAGGGATGAGATTTAGAACCGGAAAACCGGACCGGAACTAAAATCGGACCAGAACCGGAACCGTTAGAACTGGAATATATAGAAGAAATTCCGGTTCCGGGTTTAAAAATTGGCTTTATCCGGGTTCCGGGTAATCCGGGTTTGGGTCCATCGGGTCCGGGTAAACCAGGTCTAAAACCGGAACCGATTTTTTGAACCGGAACCACTTTTAGGGCCGGAACCGGTTTTTTGTGAAACGTTTAAAAGATTCATATCTCATTCGTTTCAACTCCGATGGACATACGGTTTTTTCCAACATGTACTTTAGAGTTTGTATATGATTTTAGACTATAAATTTGCCATTTTTAGTTTTATATCGTTGGCTTACAGTCCCCTAAAGTCGATATATCAAAACTGGAAGTTTTTTATTTTTTTTATTTTTTATTTATTTATTTTTTTTTTTTGTATTCGGTGAAAGTTTTAAAACAAGCATATCTAATTCGTTTGAAGTCGTATTGACATGTGGTTTTTTCCAACTTGTAGTTTACAGTTTCTACATGATTTTAGACTATAATTTTGTCATTTTTGGTTTAACATTCAAGGATTTACAGTCCTCCGAAGTCGGGATATCAAAACTGAAAAATTTCAACTTTTTAGCTATTTGTTTTTGTATTTTGTATTATGTGAAAATGTTAACACATGCATATCATTTTCGTTTAAAGTCGGATTGACATGCGGTTTTTTCCAGAGTTTACTTTAGAGTTTGTACATGATTTTAGACTATAATTTTGTTAATTTTGGTTTTATATTCAATGAGTTACAATCCCCCAAAGTCAGGATATCAATATGGAAATTTTCAAAGTTCAACCCACTAAGTAGTAAGTAATTACCAAAAGATTCTGGTTTTTCCGGTTCTAAAGCCACTTTATCCAGTTTCAGCCTACCCACTTTGATGTTTCCGGGTTTCACTTTACCTGGAACCGAACAGGAACCGGTTCCTATATACCGGTCCGGTTTCTGGTTCTACAAAATCTCGTTAACTGGTTCCGGGTTTTCCGGGTCCGGGTCCACCCGGTCTGGGTTTGGAACCACTTCATCCCTATCATGTGTAGTATAAATGTCCTAATATATGCCACTAAAACAGCCCTAATCTCTAAACCCAAATCCAACATCCATTTTGAACCAGTGCTACAGAGCTCATCATACCCAACCAAATTAGGGTGAGAATTTGAGACTCATCGACGATTAAGAGGAGAGATTATAGACATTCAGTGATGGTGGTAGTTTACTGATAAAGTAGTCATTATTGTGGCTAAGAGATCATTCATGCAAGTTTTAGAAACCACATGAATAATGTTCGTACAAAAAAAATATATCAGAGACTGAAATTATAACCTTTGGTAAAGCATAAGGACCGTCTATATAATTTTGTCTTATTTGTATAAGAAATAAATATTTATTTTTATATATCTTCCTACTCATTAATTAACAAGTATCAAAATAAAAGAAAAGATTTTCATATATTATTATTTTATATCAGTTGAAAATAAATATGAAAAAAAGACAGAAGATTATTTAATTTCACTATTTGTATTAATGCATACAAAATATAAACACATGTACCGATTTAAAATTAGAGGGAAAACATTGGTAAATAAGCACACGCTTGGCGAGTAGCAAGTGAATTTTCTTGCTGTCTCGATCAATTAAAAGCCATTAATTTTGACCATATATGCGTTAAATATTGATGGAAGACAAAGAGACTAACCCCAATGAGTTAAACCAATATTTAATTATGTATTACATTACTATGAAAATGTTATTTGTGCTTCGAATATAATATTTAATAATTTTTATTTTTGATTATAAAAAATGTAAAATGTTGCGAAATGATTCTTTGTATATAATTATGACAAAAGATTGGTATTAAAAAAATGATTCTTTGTAATAATCTAAATAATTTGATATATATATATATATATATATATATATATATATATATATATATATAAGTATTTGACTATTATTTTCTAATGAACATTACAAATATCTTTTTTACATAAACAAAATGAGTATGTTTTTCGGGCTTCAAAGAATATAAACAATTTGATCCTTAACAAGCTGAGAGTTTTTTCTTCGAAATTAGTAGACAACATCATAACGACTTTCAGTTGAGTTAAATATAAGTGTCATTTTGGACAATTGGATTTGCTTCCTATTTTATATATTGTAATTGTAATTTTTTTTTTATTTTTTTATTTTTTGCCTTGTATTGTGTTTGATTGGCTGTGATTTTAATAGAATTTTATCATTTCCAAAAATGATAATAACAAAAAAAAAATGATTTCCATTTTAAGTTGTTACATAAAAAGGTAATGTTGTTTTGGTTAACAGTTTTCAAAACCATAAAATATTTTATATTTTGAATTGTAATTAAGTAAACACAAAGCTCATTTTATTTTATTTTTTTCCTAGTAGGCATATCTCATTAACAGTCAATATAAATTATTAATTCTGATTATATACAATTTTTTTTAATTGTATTCTACTAAGAAATATTTTAACTAAGTGATTATCATTGAAAATTAATTAAGTTAACGATATAATTATAAGATAAAATAATCTTAACTTGTGAAATTAAAATACAACTAAATAATAATTAAATTTTAATATCGGGCAACGGGTAAGTATATAAGAATTTTAGTAAGAATTAACCATTTAAATGCCGTTGTTGACAAGAAACTCGTCATCTTCTTCGCCTCTCTCTCTCTCTCTCTCTCTCTCTCTCTCTCTCTCTCTCTCTCTCAAACACACACAGTATGTGTATGTGTGCATATATGTATTTGTATAAAAACATGCATTTGTAACTGACAGTTAACGATGAAGAGAAAGAAGAAATTTCATTATTGGAAGATGAGCAACTTTGGCTTCACTGTTTCATGATAAGGACGTTTGGTTTCTCCGGCGAAGAAGATTTGGCCGGTGTCATAAGTTTTTTGTTCTCCGGCGTACATGGGAAAGCCAGGCATTGCTTTATCATAATTCCTCCTTTTATTTGTTTTAATTCTTATTATCTCTTTTTACTTCTTCATTATCATGAAATTAGTGAAATGATTATTTGGCTGCTTTTCCAGGTTGATTAATTTTCATTTACATGTATATTTTTTATTTAATTGGCCTAAAGGCTTAAATAATTAGTTTTTTCATTATTGTTGTTTCTTTTTTACTTAACTAATCCATACTTAATCTTTAGAATAATCACTGATTTAAAGTAGTAAGACACCAAGATCTACTTATTTTTCTTTGTTTATTTTTCTCTCAACTCATTTCGGATATAATTGATGAATACTAAAATCTGTTATTTGGAATGTAAGGTAAAATTGAATAAATAAATAAATAACTGACCGTAATGTGTACAATAGATTATAAAATCATTATTCATTGAGTAATTTTATCTGTATATATCATTTAACTGAAAAAAGAAATCAAACAGTCCTTTATCATTACGCATTATTGATATTGTTTTAGACTTTTAGTAGTGTGGATGAGAATATAATTGAAAGTATTTAGCAACAAATAATACGCCAAACACACCACATGTATCCGAACATTACTTTGAGAAAACAAAAAAGAATTATATAAATGGTTGGTAGCATGTAGGTGTTATAATTTATATTCTATGTCTTCTGGTACCCAAATCATTCTTGAGCACATCCTTTTTGGTGTTAAAACAAAATCCTCATTTTAGAATATATTCCTTTTTATTTGTGAACGTTCTTCATTTGTGTTATTCATCGCTCATAAATTGATAACTAAATAAAATATATACATGTTTATTTAAATTACTATTAATTATACTAATCAAATTTGGATCTCAAGTGTCACCCAACAACCTTTCAACTTCTATCACAAAATAACCATCAACTATGCAAAAGTAACTCGCCATTAATTCGTGAAATTGCTTTTCCATTGGTCCTTGTCATTATATTTTGGGAATAACACTTTGTAAATTTGTGAAAAGATGAACTTAATTCTCGAATACTTGACAAACTTAGCGAATTTCTGCAAGATTACCCAAAGACTCGTTTATGTTCTTTCAAAAATTGATTCCTCAAATCGGTCTCAATATTTGTTTTAATTTCTTTGGCCCTGTTATTGAAGAACATGATGAAGGAACGGCGGCTAAAATGCTCCTTTAATTGAGAAACAAAAATGGGATGCCATACTTTGGGTTATAACTAAAGAATCCACAAAAATATATGTATTTAGATTTGGTCATTTTAGCATATTAAGAGTATTTTGTAACAAAATATTAAGGTGAGGTTGTTAGGTGATACTTAGGTTCCATATTTTATCATATAGGGATAGTTTTTATATAGATTAATAAATAAATTTTTTTCTATTATATAAATGGATAAAAAAATACTAGTGTTATGACTCAAATAAATTGGTCATTAAGCCAAAAGGGTATTACGTAAGAACATAGGGGAGGCCACATCTATGTGGTTTGACTTTTGGTATAGCCAGGTGGCTTGAGCGCCTAGAAGGACGGCAAGGGCCATGGGCGTGGGGTTTGTTTTTAACCAACATTTTTCAACATATACGCCTCACATTTCGCCCGAGGTTTTCTAAATTCTACATCTACAACATTTTTTAAGTTTTATGTTTAATGGCAAGGTTATTTTTCTGTAAAATAACTATATAATATAGTATTTGTTAATCTAATATTTTAGTAAGCTTATCAACAAAAAATTCAATAATTTTCGTCAAGTAGTATAAATCTAAGTTCTTGCAAACAAAAGCGTTTATTAATTCATTAAATATTCAAATAAATAAATAATAATGATGATATTTTTTTGAATAAATATAAGAAATAATTATAATTATTAGATATAAATTCAACTAAACTATAGAGAAAAAAAACTCCAGTAAATACTCAAAAAATACTCCAATAAAACAATCTCCCAGGCATTGTCAGTTTTTCAACCAAAAATAAAATGAAAATAACGTAAATAATTTTTTAACTTCAACTCTATTTTATTTTTTACCATCAAAAGTATATATTCTTAATATAAACCATGTGACAACTTAAATAAATTATCAAACAAATTTATTTTACTAATTGGCTTTTAACAAATATATAATCTATTTTTTTCTTTACACTAAAAATTATTAAAAAAAATGTTTATAAACATACTTATAAACAAATATTATACATCAATTCGATACATAAAAAAGTAAACTTTATATAGATAAATTTTTGTAATATATGTTACCGTATAAAAATAACTACAAACGTATAAATATATAAAAAAAATTACTAAAGTCAGCAAGTGAAATCATCCCTATAAAATGAATAATATTACTCCATATATAGAGTAATATTATTCATATCTCAATAAATTGAAGAAATGAGATAGCATTGGAGAAAAATAAAAGAATAAATGGAGAGAGAGGAATAGCTTTTTTGAATGCGTTGGAGACACTCCAAATACTCATAGTAACATAATATCATGTTTTATGTTAGTTTATTTAGAAAAATATCCGCGTTTTGCGTAAAATATAAATCAAAATTAAATATAAATATTTTCAGATCCAAATAATCATACTAAAATCCGAATAAAACTATTCACATCACAATTTATCTTCAATAATTTGTAATGATATTTTTGACATAAGTTCATAAAAAATAACATAAATTTTTTTATTCCCAAAGGGTATCCAAGTTAAAAACCATCATGTTTGACAGTGAAGGTCAAAATTGACAAAACTACAAAATTGGTCCTTGTGGTTTGCGAAAAACTGTGGATAGGGTTCAAAATATTTTCAACTTGCATGAAAGGTCCAAAATCAAGAAATTCTTTTGATTTTGGTCCAAAAAAAACTTGAAAAGACGATTATGCTCTTTTGTTTTCTTTTTTGTATTTTTTATAATTATTCTCATACTATTTTACATTAAAAATAAATAGAAAATGAAAGAATTATCCCCCACCTACCATCATCGTTCTCTTTCTTTTTTTTTTCTCTCTCTCTCACACACACACACACACAACAATCACCTAATTCATCTTCTACGACCATCCCTCCCAAAAATCATTCAACATTTTCTTTTGGTTTTTCCCATTTTTACGCCTACTACAAAATCATTATACATCCTAGGGTTCGAATTACCCTCTTCTTCCTGTTCGATTGCTCAGGGACGACATCCTCCTCTACCAATTTTCCTCTGGTTCTAAAGATGGTGTTCTTGAGAAGAAGAGATAGGTGAATGAAGAGATTATTAATAAAAAGTTGGATTTCATTTCCACTGCCACCAGTACAAAATACATCACGTTTTGTTGTTCTTAAATGATTCAGAAGACCCCTTTGCATTTTATAATCGAAGCTCGAGTTCTCTCGATTGTTTTTCAAGTATAGTCATCTTCTTGGAGATGCTTTCATGGCTTCCTTTCGGAAACCCTAATTCGTTAGTTAATTTAATGCTTGAATCGGACAATTGAGCTGCCTTCCCTTCGGTTGTTTTAGCCCTAGCTTCTGTTGTGTAAAATTTATATTTTAATGACTTTATAATGCTTTCTATTTCTCTTACATGTTCTTGAATCGATTCCTTTGTTGAATTCGCATTCTTCAGGTTAGATTCTGATTCGTTGAATTGTTCTCCTAGAGATTCATATTTTTCTCTCATACTTAAAATTTCAAGATTATCTGCAACAAGCTCGGTGATTTTTCTATCGAGTTTCTTTATTGAAGCGTCTTCTGTGTTCAATAATTTGATACATTTTCAAGTTTTAACTTAAATTCATCTTCTCTATGATTGAACCTATTGAGATTAAATTGAATGAGTTGATGTTGAGCACAACAGAAGCATTCTCGGTTTCCAAAATCGACCCCAAACGACTTCTGCTGCTTTTTCCATGATAAACACGACTTGTTCTGTCAATCGTAATTTTAGCTTCACATCTTCTTCGTTTTGTTTTGATTCTGTTAATTCCTTCTCAAGATCAAACAGTGTGTATCTAGTTTAAATTGCAGAGAGAGAGAGAGAGAGAGAATGGTGAAGGGTGGGTGGGGGATAATTTATTCATTTTCTTTTTATTTTTAATATAAAACAATATTAGAATAAATATAAAAAATACAAAAAAGAAAATAAAAGGGAATAATCGTCTTTTCAAATTTTTTTGGACCAAAATCAAAGGAATTTTTTGATTTTGGACCTTTCATGCAAGTTGAAAACTTTTTGGACCCTATCCACAGTTTTTCGCAAACCACAGGGACCAATTTTATAGTTTTGTCGTCAAAATTCTAGCCACTAACTTTTGAGCTTTAATCATTTTAGATGGGGTACACTTCAACAACACTAATAATTAAATACAAGGAAAAAACAAAGAAAAAGTCAATAAATATATTGATATTTACATTTAGGGGAAAAAATAAGAGTATTTACCAAGAATCGAATTTCAGGGGGAAAAAATTACCTACAACTAGAGGTTGGAGTTGCTGGTGGTGGCTGTTGGAGAAAGCAGTGGCCTACGACGTCGTCAATTGTGTAGTAAGCAGATGAGATGATTATTACAAATCGGGATTGGAGAGGTAAGAAAAAGGGGTGAGGGTTGAAAACTCTATATTATCAATCGTCTCACGAACCTCTAACAACGAGTTACTCATTAATAAAATTTAATATAATATATAGTTTAATGTTATTTATAGTTGTTGTTAAGATCAATTAATTTTTAAAATATTAAGTTGTTTAACATTTCAATTTCTATCAATGTAATTATTTAAAATATCAAATATTGTTTTTGTTTTTAAAGGTAAAATAATTTTTTAATATAATGTTACTTTTATCTATTTTTGTTAAAAATTATTTTTAAGCTACTTATTTGAAAATTCGTATGATTATAAAAATAGTTTTTGGAAAATTTTAGTTAATTTGGGATTACAATTTAGGTTTTGTAATTAACAATATTATTTATAGCTTTTAAGTATTTAAAAAATAGTCTTTGAATTTTCGTTTATGTTTAATTGAAATTTCGATTTAAATTACCATTTAACGTTTTATCTAAATCAACAATTTAAGTATTATATACAAACTATTCAAAACTTATGACCTTAAAATGATAATGGTTTACATATAACAACAAATTAAAACTAATAAGTTAAGTATAATATGTTAAAAGTTAAATATATAATTTTATAAGTAGAAGTAAATGATGATATATTAGTATTTAACTTAGTAAATTTGGGATTACAATTTAGGTTTTACATTTATTTAACATTATTAACCAATTTATTATTATTATTATTATAAATAAATTCAAAAGTAATGGGAGTTTCAAATACAGATGGTAAAAGGAAAAAAATGTCTCTTTTTATAGTACACCTAGGCGAAACCCCGCACGTTGCACGCCGATAAAATTTTTTAATTAAAATAATATATTTTAACAAACTATGATTTAATATTTATACATGAAAAACTAATGTCAGTAGCAAAACATTACATATAGTTAACATATTAGTTTTATTAACGGTAATATGTTTGTATCATTGGTTTTTCTACTATTAATTGATGATTTTATAGACCGTTTTAAGTTGTGTAAATTGTATATCAAATGTATGTTGATATATATATATATATATATATATATATATATATATATATATATATAATAAAGTAGCGCGAAAAAATACTACACTTTTTGATTATTTTATAGACCATTTTAAGTTGTGTAAATTAGGTACAAAACATATGCAGATTTCTATATTATATAAATAACAAAATAGTATGCAAAAAATACTACAAATTTTAATAACATAAAAACAATACAATATCTGCTATAACATTACATCAAACAAAACTTATTAAACACTAATGAATCATTCAAAATGAATATTTAGAAATTAGCATACATTTTAAATATAGAAACATTGTTATCGAAAAAAAATCACGTTGAAATAACTATTAATGTGATAACACTCACTTTTTTTCAACTCTTTCATACTTGAATCACACATCTTTTCAAATGTATGTTTTTTATATCAAAACTTAGTTATATACTATTGATATAGCTACATTCTGTATAAATAAGTGGAAAATAAAAAAACAATACTGTAACACTCTGGTTTTCAGTTATTTTCAAATTCATCTGTTGGTTTAAGTTTATGTCATTTTGGTCCTTGGATTGGAAGTAAATGGCCATGGGAATCCCTAGTGGCAAGTTTGTAAATTGGATATGGGAGGAGTACGCTATGTATACATGTGGGTACACTAAGCATACTAGGGCGCACCCTAGTACGTAGGGCGTACACATATGTACGCTGGGCGTACTAATGTCCGAATGAAACCCTAAGTTTTAGGGTTTGAGGGATATTTAAGCACCTTTATAGCTCATTTACCCCCACCATTCCAGCCTCTAATCCTTTGAGTCGTTTTTGGCAAACCGTAACCCTATAAGAGTGTATTTTGAGCTAAAAGTGTGTCCTTTGTGTTCTTAAGGAAGAAGGAGTTACATCAAAAAGCTTAGAAGTTGAAGCAATCTTGTGGATCTTGGATCATCACCTTCTTAGGAAGCTCTAGAATGTAAAAAGTCTTCACCTTGAAGCTTTGTTTGATTGGATCTCATTTTGGTAGCTTTATGTTGTTCTTCTTGTCCTAAAAGTTGTATTTCTATGCATGTTTGATTTCGGCCATTTTGAGTTGTCCTTTCAGACCCTATGAAGGGTCTTAAGCCATAAAAATAAGGTCCCTTTAGCTAGTTTGGCTCCATGCTTCTTGAAAAAGGGCTTAATGGATTAAGATCTTGCATTAAGGACTTTTTGGGGGTGGAAAGTCATTAAGTTGGGAACTTTATGACCCTAATATGCCTCTGGACCTTGGATCTGAAGTGTGACATCCCCAATTTTTCACAGCAAGAAAAAACCGATTTTGTTTATGCTTTGTAAAAATCAGAGTACTTCTTTTCATAAAAATGTTGCAGAATTTGTTCCAAGAAAAAAACACGATAAATACGTTATCAAAATATTTTCGAAGAAACGTATTTTATTCATTTTAAAACGTTTGGGATGTCATCGTCAATACAGAAACATAAGCATAAACGGAACTTACATTTATTTACACTAGTGATCTATATCTCTTTAATCTCTCAGTGTAATGTGACTTCATATCAACACATGTGATATAAATAAACTGAGTGGGTCAGGTTGGGAAACCTGGTGAGTACATAGTGTTTTCAACCCACAATAATATAATTATTATGTTTAAACAATCAAACAATCAACCCAATTACCCATCCCCATTATCTTCTTTACTCTTAAGGATCTATCCTAGGAGTCATTTATCCTGCATTCGTTTATTCCAAAGTCCCTTGCTTCCAGGGTTATAGGACTGGCACTAAATCCATAGCTGCCAATGCTCGTTCGTAAAGCACTAATTCCATAGATGCTATAGTTTATTCATCGGGTACTAAATCCATAGCTAACAGTGTTTATATAATAGGTACTAAGTCCATAGCTACCAATTCCTATCAGGTACTAAGTCCATAGTTACCAATGTTTGTCCAATAGGCACTAACTCCATAGCTACCGATGTTATTTGTTAGGCACTAAGTCTATAGCTGCCAATGTTCACTCACATCATCTCTTATCTCTCATCATTCATCTACCCATGTTTTACCCCAACAATATCATAGATATAAAATACGTATCCAATTCAAATCATTTAAAACATGTATAAAAGCGTTCATCCAACATAGACTGCAAGTATTCAGATAATATGCACACATAGCACGTACTTTATATAAAATACTTCATATATATGTGTAAGATGAAAGAGACCATGCACTCACTTGATACGGTGGTGAATCAGTACTCAGACAACACTTCGTTACTCTTAAAACAATTTTCCTCGACAAAACCTAGTATCAATACCACTAGGGTTTAGTTTTAACGTTAACCGCGACTAATTAACAGTCTAACTATTATTACTATTATATGAGCGTTAAATAACACTCAATATAACTCACAATAATAGCCCAAATAATTATTTTAAGGTCCTAATAATGTTACTATAATTAAATAAAAGCTATATATAGTATAGGCGTAGCTCACTTACAGCGGGTTTTTAATAAAAACCGGGCTTCACTGGAGCAGCATTTCCGAGCCGAAAGCTTTTCTTCTCGGAGCCGTCGGGCGCTCCGGGGCAATCTTCTCGTGCTAGGGAGGTTCCCTAGACTTGGGAGGGGTTTAGGGAGGCTAGAGAGAAGTTAGAGAGAGAAAGAAATGCTTATGGTGTGAAGAAATAATCAAGGGTTCACCCTTTATTTATAGGGATTTTATAGTAAAGTAGCCGCTAAGTTTCGTCCGTATCTTCCGAGTACGAGCTCCGTTTTCTACGTTCTTTATATCCACATGTTGGTATTTACGAGGACTACAACTTTCATTTAGACCTCGTCGGCTAATTCTCCTTCTATCTCAGATTTACAAAAAATGTATTGTATGCTAAGCTTCGTCCATATATTTCGCATACGAGCTCCGTTTCTGACTTTATTTATATCCACGCGTTGGTATTTATGAGTACTACAACTTTCATTTAGACCCCGTTGGCTAATTCTCATTCTATCTCGGATTTATAAAACTGTATCGAATTTATCGCGCTTGAAAAGTAGAGACTAAGCTTCGTCCATAACTTTCGCATAGGAGCTCCGTTTTTTACTGTATTTTTATCGTTTAACTCCTATTAATGATATATTCATTTCTCGTTTAGATTATTTTGGCTGAAAATTGACCGATCTAAAATTCGAATTCTCGGGTTGTGCATTGCTATACTAAATCTTAGAAAAATCATAACTTCCTCATAGGAAGTCAGATTTGGATGTTCTTTTTATGGACACTCTCGGTTTAACATTTTCTATGACTTTTGTTTAGATCGTTAAGGCTAAAAGTCTCTCTATCGTAAATTCACTATTTACACTTCCCGGTGCCGTACCGGTTCCGTCGCGAAACTTCGACGGGTCATAACTTCTTCGTTATAACTCGGATTTCGGCGCTCTTTATATGTACGGAAACCTTGTAACATATACTAAAACTTGGTTCACATTATTTATTCTAAATAATCTTTTGCCAAAAAGTCATTTTCGACCCCTATTATCTCTAAATTGACTAGCCCAGATCTACGGACGTTACATGAAGTATGAACTCAATTGCTTAATCCATTAAGCACTTAATGAAGAAGTTTGATCTGCAAGGGTATGCCCTGCATAACCTGATGTACGCCCCGCCTAGCTGGTCAGCCACCTCGATGGCGGTTCTCTGCGAAGTCTTGTGTACGATGAGCGTAATTTCAGAGTACGCCTTGCATACTCGCATGGGTCAGCCCATGTTGAGTTAAATCGGTTGGGTTGACTCAGTGGGTTTATGGGCTTTGAACTGTTGACTTTGAGTTTGAACACATCTGACCAAGTTTGACTTTTGAGGGTATTTTGGGTATTATTGGGATTTTGATGGAATTGGTTACTTGGTGGATGTAGGCATTGAGTAGAGACCTGAGATTTGGAGTCGGGGCTTATCAGTTCTGTTCAACTTGTGAGGTAAGTTTTCCTCACTATACTTTCGGGTCTAAGGCACCAAGGACGAGCCATTGGTTTGATAACCTGATATTGTTGATATGTTGATTATGAAATATATATGAATTCTAGTCTTGATATGCTAGTATGGTAGATCTGTGGGACTACCTATGATACTGTCTGTCTATCTGTTTATGATGTTATCTGTTATATGTCGACATATTGTGTGGGTTGGGTTGAGGTTGTACTGCTCAATGATATGTTAAGGGTTTAGTGGTGTTCAGTCTGAGGACTGATCAGGCCGGGGAGCAAGCCAGACATAAGCTGTGGGCCAAGGGCAAGCCAGACTTATGCTGTGGGCTTAGGGATAATCCAGGTTGTTAGTTGTGGACCCATTGCATGTTGTTATTGTACATGTGCTATTTGTATATGTATTGGTATTGTGGAGGAACTCACTAAGCTTTGGGGCTTACAGTTTTGGATTATGTTTCAGGTACCTCAGAGGATAGCGGGAATGTGAAGGCGTGATCGTGCACCTCCTTAAGTTTTGATTTTTATGATTTTGGAAAAACTCTGATATTAAACCTATTTTGAAAACTATTTGTAAACAATGATGATTTATGGGTTGTTTTAGAAGTTTAAAATTTTGATGAATTTTATGGATGTTATAGATACATATAAATAAACATGAGTTACAAAAAAAATGTAGTGGAATATAAAAATTCATGACCAGTGTTGTAAACATCCCGACAAGGTTCCGATTAACCTATGATTAGTCCCTAGGCACTAGCTGACCGAATAGGAGACACCTCGAGATTAATCTCTGCATACACAATCCGCGAGGCAATATCAAATCATAACATTTTAACTCTTTGAAGAAATTTATCAATTGAAATTATTTGAGAAATGACTAGTGGTGTATTACTCATAGTAACCTATTTTTTTATGATATGAGTGGTACTTACGAACTTTGTTATGATATTAGTCATATTTAATTTGTAAAAATTTAAAGAATTAGCAATTTATGGTTAAATCAAAGTATCCCAAAATCATCTATCAATAAAATATCCAAGGATGATGTGCACAGTCACGCATTCACCTTGCCCCAATCATATGATGTATCTGTACCATGAAATCAAACTTTAAGCCAAAGCTTAGTGAGTTTCCCCCAATATACCACACACAACCAAATAGATAACAACATGCATATACAAACATTCAACCTGACTAGACCTCCTCATAAGGCCTACAACCTATCTAGACCGCTCTATTGGCCTATGACCTGATTGGACCGCCTCGTAAGGCCTACAGTCTATCTGGACCGCCCAGGGTATCTTGCCCTTCAGCACAAAGCAAGACCGCCTCAAGCCAACCCATCATAATATGTCAACATATACACATAATCAAATAACAAATCGTAATCAACAAAATAGTTAATCATACAGATCTATCAACTATCCAATCTCTACATTATACCACATTATATATGCCAAGATACACACAAAGTCCAAAGGGCCAACATTGCTGCCTTCGATGCCCGAGTACAGTGAGGAAGAACTCACCACAATCAGATGTCTCATAAAACACGAACTAGAGTTGCTGACACCCGAACTCCTCACACTATCAATTCACCAAAAAGTCTTAAATCAAAACCAAGGTAAAAACCTCAATCCCACAAGTTCTTAGACTAAGACTAACTCCTCTAATGGCAAAAGATCATTTTTACCCTTCCTGATACCTACCCTAATAGTTGACCAAAAGTTAAAAGGTCAAAAAGTCAAGAGTCAGACTTCTATTGACCTACGTGTTGCGTAATCCCAAATCTACGGATGGCACAGAACCTTATCCTAAAAATGAGACTTCACCAGGCTATGGTGGGCGTAGCCTAGATTACACTTTACGTAAATGTCGCATATTCCAAAACTCACATTAAGCACTTATTTCCTTAAGACCTTCCACTCAGTACTCATATTTAACCTGATGAGAATTCTAAATCATAAAGTCTCCAACTTTATGGTTTTACATGGCAAAAGAGAGTTCAAATTTAAAACCCCAACTTACTACATAATCTCAAGCTCCATATCTCAAGCATAGATGGAAGGAAGGGACCAAGATTGGATTTTTATGATTCCATGCACATAAAAATGTCTGAAAAGTCTATTTATAAGGCCTGGAGTAGATCATACCCAATTGTCCTAAGAATATGGGACAAAAGGACACAAAAAGGAAGGGACCAAGATTGCATTTTTATGATTCTATGTGCAGAAAAACGTCTAAGAAGTCTACTTATAAGGCCCGGAGTATATCATACCCAATTAGACCAATAATATGGGACAAAAGGACATAAAGCTAAAGACTAACAAGATCTAATAAAATATTCATCAAGTTCTGAAACTTATACCTCCGGTAGAATGTTTGCGATATGCAAGTTCCAGATCCACAAGGCTTGAAGCTTCCCAAGTTCTCTCTAATGGATCCTTCCTTCAAAGATGAACACAAAACACTCAAAAAGATCAAAACTCACAAATAGAGATCATGGTTTTGAGGTGGCTGCTTAAAGGGAGGGGAGGCTGATAATAGAAGGCCTCATTGGAGTTAGAGCCCTTAAATATGGCTCAAAACACTGAAATTAGAGTTTGGGATATGAGAAAGTATGCCTTGCGTACTCGGATCTATGCCCAACATAGATAAAAATTCAACATTAAAACTTAAGAACAAAGGGAAGGAATTTACATGCAAGGATTGGGTGTTAGAATTCTCCCCCACTTGAATCATACTTTTTCCTTGAAGTCCGATACTGCAAGTAACTATGGGTAATCCTCATGCATCTTCGCCTCGGGTTTCCACATCCAATCGGAACCCTTCCTATGTTTCCACTGAACCTTGACCAAAGGTATCATTTTGTTATACAAGGCCTTTGTCTTCCTATACAAAGTAGCCACCGGCCTCTCCACATAATTCAGGCTCTTGTCGACCTGGATGTCATCCATGGGAACCACGAATGAATCGTCAACCATACAATTCCGAATTTGAGAAACATGGAAGGTGTTGTTAAACTGACTAAGCTCCTCAGGAAGATCCAATTGATAAGAAACCTTACCTACCCTGGCCAGTACTTAGAACCATCCATTAAATCGGGGACCCAACTAGCCCCTCTTCCTGAAGCGTATAACACTTTTACAGCGTGATACCTTCAGTAAAACCATATCCCTGACCTAGAACTCTATCTCGGATCATCGTCTGTCGGCATAACAATTATGTCGAATCTAGGCCGTCTACAATCTCTGCCTGATCTGCTGGATGAGATCTATCATTTGGAGAACTACCTCGGTCTTCTGTATGACCTTGTGACGGAGCTCTCCTTAGCATACTAGTGTACGAAACTTCCTCTCGTATAGAAGCTCGAAAGGCGGTGCACTAATACTAGAATGATAATTGTTATTATAAGAAAAATCAACTAGGGGGAAGTAAGAATCCTAACTCCCATTAAAATCGATGATGCAAGCCCTCAACATATCTTTGAGCATCTAAAGGTCCCGCTCACTTTGTCTATCCATTTGAGGGTGATAAGTAGATTTGAAATGCAATCTTGTACCCAACTCCTCATGAAACTTTTTCCAAAACTAGGAAGTAAACCATGCACAATCAGATACAATAGAGACCGGTACACTAAAGCGAGTGACAATCTCGCACACATACATGTCGGCCAATTTATCGGCTGAAGAGCTCTCTCGAATGGAAAGAAAATGGACACTCTTAGTCAACCGGTCAACGATAACCCAAATTGCATCAAATCCCTTGGCTGTTCTCAATAACTTGAGGTTGAAATCCATAGTGATATGTCCCCATTTCAACTTGGATACATCTAAAGGTTGCAACTAGTCATGCGACCTCTAGTGCTCAGCTTGACCATCCGACATGTCAAGCTTCTCTCCACATACCAAGTAATCTCCCGCTTTATGCATGACCACCAATAACTAATTCGCAAGTCCTGATAAATCTTTATGGCTCTAGGGTTAACCAAGGTCTTGGACTTATGAGCCTCATCCAATACTATCTAACAATCTCACCTCTGATCCTCACATGCTTCCAATTTTCCTTCATGACTCCTTCAGCCCGAGAATCTCTGATCAAATCTAGAAGTTGGGAGGTGATCACCATCCTCAAAGAGTGCTCTCGACTAAGAGTACTAGCTTCCATGCTGCTCAAAGCATCGGCGACCACATTGGCCTTCTCTGGGTGATAAAGAATCTGACAATCATAATCCTTTTCCATGTTAAGCCATGTGCGCTGCCTCATGTTCATATTTGGCTAGTCCATAAAATATATTAAAGTCTTGTGATCCGTGTAAATGGTACATCAGAACTCATTAAGATAATTTCGCCAAATATTGAGGGTGAAAACCACAACCCCCAACTCCAAATCATGCATCAAATACCTAGGCTCATGAGGCTTCAATTGCCTGGATGCATAGGCTATGACTCTATCTGTAACGCCTGCAGATTCGGGCTAATCAACTTAAAGACAACAAGTGTCAAAAATGACTTTTTGATAGAAGATTATTTAGAATAAATAATCTTAACCATTATAGTATATGTCACAATGGTTCCGTATATGTAAAGAACGATGAATTCCAAGTTATAACGAAGAAGTGATGACCTGTTGGAGTTTCGTGACAAAACCGACACGACACCTTGTGACATAAAAAGTGAGTTTGCGATAAAATAATTAGTAGCCTTGGCAATCTAAAGGAAAGTCATAGTATACGTTAAACTGAGAACGTACACAAAAAGAACGCCAAAATCGGACTTCATATGAGGAAGTTATGATTTTTCTAAGATTTAGCATAACAGTGCACAACCCAGAATTCGAATTTTAGATCGACCGATTTTTAGCCAACACAACCTAAACAAGAATCAAAGATCTCGTTAATAAGAGCTCGACAATAAAAGGACAGATGAAAACGGACGTCGGATGACAAAGTTATGAAATTTTAACGGACTTTACCTGTCCAGGCCTGTTAAAATATATCTTTAGAAATAATTTCAAAATTAACCGACGGAGTCTAAACGAAGTTGTAGAGTAGATTGCCACATACGCATGGATACTAACAATGTCGAAAATGGAGCATGTATGTGTAAGTTTCGAAAATTTGAAGTCGGGAGGGTGTTGAGGCGAAGAGGGTGACGTGGCCGAATCTCGGCCCTTGCTTGCTCCCCACGGCCTTGCTTCACATCATCGACACGTGCCCCTCGTATGCGCATCATACTGGGTACGTGCAACGTACCTACGAGGGTACGCCTAGTGTAACCAAGGAGTCTAGTCTATAAATACCACGCGAGGGCTGCCCCAATTCCTCACACCTTAACCCTTTTCTCCCTCTCTAACTTCTCTCTAAAACTCTCACAAGCCTTAGTACTTCCCAAGTGCTAAGAGGTGAGTCCCGAAGTGCCAGAAGGATTTGAGAAGAAGAGCTTTTCGTCTCGGAAATTCTGCCCCCGTAGAGCCCGGTTCTTAGCCAAACCTCCCAGTAACTTTGTAATTGAGTTAAGCTTACCCTACTTTAATTATAGCTTATGTTTAAATTCAATATCGTTAGTATGAACTTATAATATATATATATATATATTATAAAATATAATATACAAAGTGTTATTATAATATCTTTTAACTACTCGCGGTACGGAGAATCTGGTTTGAAGGGCCACATAGGGTTGTTGGATTTCAGAAGTGCTATAATGCCAAAATGGTCCTTCCCTCCGGTGTTTCATGGCTGGCCCCTATCTGTACATAGTAGTTGATAAGTATTGTTTAATACATATAAAAAATATCGCTCGTAAATAGTCGCTATAAATATTAGACTACAATCTAGCGGTAATGATACTTGGTTTCACCAAAGGAAAATATAATTGTTAGAAGCGAAGTGCTGCCTAAGTTTGGAATCATCACTTTAACCACTAAGTGCATAGTTACTTTCATCTTACACATAGATATGAAGTATTTAATATAAATTACGTGATATGTGTGCATATTATCTGTGTTCTTAATATCTATGCTGGATGAACAAAATATACATGTTTTATTCGAATTAAACTGTATACATATTTTATACCTATAATTATGATGGGTAAAGATGGGTAGATGAAAGATGAGATGAGATGAGATGAGATATGAAAGATGAGATGAATGATGAGAGATGAAAGATGATATAGATGATGAGAGGTGAAAGATGATGAGAAGCGATGACCCAAGTAATGGCCTAGTCATCTAGTAGAGTATAGATGACAACCACAGACTATTCTATACAGTCTAGTGGAACACTAGCAGGCTCACAATCTATAGATATTGTGAAAGATATGTTCATCAGATGTACTCCAAAAACCCATTGGCATGTCTTGTGAGTGGACTCCCTAAAATAATATTGTCAATAAAAGAGATAAACCCTGGTAGCTATGGACTTAGTGCCTAACAAATAACTCCGACAGTTATGGACTTAGTGCATGTTATATAAACCCTGGCAGCGATGGACCTTGTGCCTATTCCTTAGGACAATCCTTAGTAATGAATGAGTGAATGATAGATGATTCCTAGGGTAGATCCTTAAGAAATAAAGAAGATAACGAGGATAGGTAATTGGGTTAATTGTTTGATGATGAAACATAATAACTTTATTATTGTGGTTGAAAACCCTATGTACTCACCAGGTTTCCCAGCCTGACCCACACAGTTTATTTGTATCACAGGTGTTGATACGAAGCTACATTACACTGAGAGCTTAAAGGAGATGTAAATCATTAGTCTAAATGAATGTAAGGTCTGTTTATGCTTATGTTTATGTATTGACGACGACATCCCAAAGTTTTAATATAAACAAAATACATTTCTTCAGAAATGCTATGATAAACTATTTATCATGTTTTTTGGGAGCAAATTTTGCAATATTATTCTTTAAAATGATACTCTGATTTTCAAATAAGCATAAATAATTTTTTTTAAATGAATGTGAATTTTGGGATATCACACAACCCCACTGCATGTGTACTTCCCCTATACATTTGATCGGTGCATCATAAATACTACAAAATCCTCAACACCCTCGGGAAGAGTCAATATCAGGGCCTCTGGTAGCTTCCTCCCCAGAGTCTCAACTGCAGCCTGCTGCTTAGACCTCCAACAAAAATCCACACTCTTCTTCGTTAGGCAGGTCAGAGGAATAGAAATCTTGGAGAAATCATGAATAAATCTCTGATAATACCCAATTATCCCTAGAAAATTCCTAATCTCAGATGAGGACTTCGGTACATCCCATTAAATATCTGCCATATTCTTGGCTAGATCAACCATAATCCCATCCTGAATGACGAGGTGTCCCAGAAACTGGACATCTCGTAACAAGAACTGTCACTTAGAGAACTTGGCATAAAGCCTCTCTTGTCCCCGAACCCTAAGTAACTCTCTAAGATGCTCCTAATGCTGCTCCTTGCTCTTGTAGTAGTCCTGAATATCATCAATGAAAACAATAACCGACCGGTCAATCATCACCCTGCATACCCGATTCATCAAGTCCATGAGTGTTGCAGGTATGTTGGTGAGCCCAAACTGCATCACCACGAACTCGTAATGACCATAATGAGTTCAAAACGCTGTCTTATCTATGTCCTCCTCCTTGAATCTCATCTGGTGGTAACTTGACCTCAGGTCAATCTTGGAGAACCAAGATGCACCATGCAACTAATCAAATAGGTCAGCAATCCTAGGGAGTAGGAAATGATTTCTCACTGTCAACTTGTTCAACTCTCAGTAATCAATGAACATACGATGAGACCCATCGTTATTCTTCACAAACAGAATCGCTGCTACCCATGGTGAACTGATCGGTCTAATAAACTATTTGCCTAATATGTGACATCCCCAATTTTCATGGGCAGAAAAGACCGATTTTGTTTATTCTTTATAAAAATCAGAGTACTTCATTTCATAAAAAGGTTGCGGAATTTGTTCCCAGAAAAACACGATAAATACGTTATCAAAACATTTTCAAAGAAACGTATTTTATTCATTTTAAAATGTTTGGGATGCCATCGTCAATACAGAAACATAAGCATAAACGGAACTTACATTTATTTACACTAGTGATCTACATCTCTTTAATCCCTCAATGTAATGTGACTTCGTATCAACACCTGTGATATAAATAAACTGAGTGGGTCAGGTTGGGAAACCTGGTAAGTACATAGGGTTTTCAACCCACAATATTATAATTATTATGTTTAAACAATCAAACAATCAACCCAATTACCCATCCCCATTATCTTCTTTACTATTAAGGATTTAACCTAAGAGTCATCTATCCTGCATTCGTTTATTCCGAAGTCCCTTACTTCCAGGGTTATAGGACTGGCACTAAGTCCATAGCTGCCAATGTTCGTTCGTAAAGCACTAATTACATAGCTGCTATAGTCTATTCATCGGGTACTAAATCCATAGCTATCAGTGTTTATCTAATAGGTACTAAGTCCATAGCTACTAATTCCCAACAGGTACTAAATCCATAGCTACTGGTGTTTGTCCAATAGGCACTAAGTCCATAGTTGCCAATGTTTATTAGGCACTAAGTCCATAGCTGCCAATCTTTTACTCACATCATCTTTTATCTCTCATCGTTCATCTACCCATGTCATACCCAACATATTCGTATATATAAAATACGTATACAGTTTAAATCCTTTAAAACATGCATAAAAACGTTCATCCAGCATAGACAACAAGTACTCAAATAATTTGCACACTTATCATGTTATTTATATAAAATACTTCATATCTATGTGTAAGATGAAAGTAACTATGCACTCACCTGAAAGGTGGTGAGTCGGCACTCGGACAACACTTCGTTACTCTTAAAACAATTATTCCTTGACGAAACCTAGTATCATTACCACTAGAGTTTAGTCTAACGCTTGACGAGAGACTAATTTAATAGTCTAGCTATTATTCCTATTATATAAGCGTTAAATAACACTCAATATAACTCATAATAATAGCACAAATAATTATTTTAAGGTCCTAATAATGTTACTATAATTAAATAAAATCTATATTAAATATAGTATAGGCGTAGCTCACTTACAACGGGTTTTTATTAAAAACCGGGCTTCGCTGGAGCAGCGTTTTCGAGCCGAAAGCTTTTCTTCTCGGAGCCGTCGGGTGCTCCGGGGCTTTCTTCTCGTGATAGGGAGGTTCCCTAGACTTGGAAGGGGTTTAGGGAGGTTAGAGAGAAGTTAGAGAGAGAAAGAAAGGTTTGAAGGTGTGAGGAAATTATGTAGAGTTCATCTCTTATTTATAGGAATTTTATAGTAAAGTAGTCTCCAAGCTTCGTCCGTAACTTTTGCATACGAGCTTTGTTTTTGTCTGTGTCTTTTCCGTTGAGTTCCTATTAATGAGATCTTCAACTCTCATTTAGACCTCGTTGGCTAATTCTCATTCTATCTTGGATTTACAAAACTGTATCGAATTCGTCGCGCTCGAAAAGTAGGGACTAAGCTTCGTCCATAACTTTCGCATACGAACCCCGTTTTTGTCTGTTTTTTTACCGTTGACCTATTAATGAGATCTTCAACTCTCATTTAGATCCCGTCGGCTAATTCTCACTCTATCTAAGATTTACAAAACTGTATCGAATTCGCAACGCTCGAAGAGTAGGGACTAAGCTTCGTCCATATCTTTCTCATACGAGCTCCGTTTTCGACCGTCTTTTTATTGTTTAACTCCTATTAACGATATCTTCATTTATCGTTTAGATTATTCTGGCTAAAAATCGACCGATCTAAAATTCAGATTTCGGGCTGTGCACTGCTATGCTAAATCTTAGAAAAATCATAACTTCCTCATACGAAGTCAGATTTGGATGTTCTTTTTATGCACACTATTGGTTTAACATATACTACGACTTTCGTTTAGATCGCTAAGGCTAAATCTCGCTCTATCGTAAATTCACTATTTACGCCTCCCGGCATCGTGTCGGTTCCGTCGCGAAACTTCAACGAGTCATAACTTCTTCGTTATAACTCGGATTTCGACGCTCTTTATATGTACGGAAACCTTGTTACATATAATAAAACTTGGTTGAGATTATTTATTCTTAATAATCTTTTGTCGAAAAGTTGTTTTCGACCCCTATTGCCTCTAAATTGACTAGCCCGGATCTATGGGCGTTACAATTATCTCCCCCTTAGGATGATTACGTCCCGGAATCATCAATGAAATAGGGTTGTATAATGACTCCATACGTTATCTCTTCATCCTAGGTAATAACTGTAACTTCTATGTTGCTTCGAACGAGTATCTAACTCTTGGACTCCTTGACTGCAGGCGATGCTCGGTCTTGCACCTGCTCGTTAGACTTTCAATCATGACCTTCGTGTCACAATATCAATCCTCACTGGATACGAACTTAAGATAAGTTCTTTTATTACTATAATGGACTGATGTGTCATATTCTAATGACCTATCATTGTATGTTGCAACGCTTAGACTCAGGTCTCTTAGAGTCAAATTCCAGAACAGACTACCTTCCTTCATGTTCAAATGGGATATAATAACATCTTAAAAGGTAGCATTTCTAGCTACAAGCAGCTATCGTGATACCTCTATTGATCGCTTTGATTATCTTTTATTTCAATCTTTCGGCTTAAGTCAGATGCTACATCGAACTTGGTTCTCTGAACCACGTAACATACTCATCGTAGTCGGACTCAATTTGATATGACCACTGGGGTCGGAATAACAATCATTTTCTTAGTCATTACCGAAACGATGGTAACGATATACTTGAATAAAACGAAATCGATTACTAGTTTCTTGGTAACCTTGTGACTTTCCCTGATCCAAGTGTGAGTCCTGTGCTTCCGGTAGTATAGGCCTCTACTACCATTCACACCTACTCATATTCGTCCCAAGTATCGTCTCGCAGTTTTCCAAGTCACCATACAAGATTTAACACACCAGATAACAAAAGGAAGATTTTATTATTTCTTGAAACTATTACATAGGTGTTAAAGTTCACCCTGGACTATGCCTCTAATGGGCTACATCATACGATACCATGGCTACTGCATAACTTGATCTTCGGGTATAAAGTCCTCATCCTTGATTCCTCGCATGGTTTTCTGCTTCGTCGAGGATCACGTGAAATGCCCTTGGCCTTGGTGGCGTTTCTGGTCTTGCTGCTTTATTTTTTTTTCTTGGGCAGTCTCTGGACATGTGCCCCTTGCCTCCACATCCGTTGCATAATTTATCATTATGTGTGCAGTCCTTGGAATAGTAACCAGTCCTCCCACACCTGTAACAAGTCACTTCTTCGTTGCACTTCCCACAATGCTTCTTCTTGCATTTATCACACCATCTCGCTTCACCTCCATCTCCTCCTCCAAGCTTTGAGAATTTGTTTTCCTTGTTGGACCTTGAAGATCCTTCAAACTTCCGCTTCTCTCCTGCCTTATCTTTTTCTAGACCATTTTCTCTTACCTGGGCCTCTACGTTCTTAGCTGCCCTAGCAGCTGTTTTCAAGGTAGTTGCCATTTTGACCATTGGGCGAAAGTCAGTGGGCAGTCCGTTAGCAAACCTATCAATCTTGGAGAGTTCAGTAAGCACCAAGTAGGGGAATAGCTTCATCCTCTCGGTGAATGCGGTGGCATACTCATCAACACTCATCTTCCCTTTCTTCAGGTTCTGAAACTCGTTGTTTAGGTCTATCAGATCTATCTCCGAGCTGTACTGCATTTTCAACTATTCCAAGAACTCTTCCTATGACATCCTTAAGGCTTCTCCTCATGGCATCGTATCTACCAATAGCTTCCACCAACTCAAGACTCCATTTTTCAGTTGTCTTACGGAGAAGACGGTCTTCTGTTTCTCGCTACAGTCGCAGCTCTCAAACACCATTTCCATCTCGGAGATCCAATCCATAATCTCAACAGGCTTTGGGCTTACTGAGAGACTTGGTGGTTTCGCACCCAAGAAATTCTTATACATTCGCCCATCCTTGTCGTTTCTCCTCTCCGGGCCATCTTGAGTCCCCACTCGACTCATTTGGCGGCTGTAGTTCCCTTCCTCCGATTGCTCGGGAATCAGCTCGGGTTGCTCAGTGGGCATAGTAGGTTCGTCCCTATTCGACATCCTCTTCATTTCTTCCCTTTGTTCAGCTAGCATAGCCCGAATCATGGATTGAACTCTAGCCATGGTGACTGGCTCAGGTGCAACTTCTTCTACAACAGGTATTTGCTGAACCACTGGGGGTTGGTTCCTATTCTCATTTGCATTCACGTTTCCGCTACGGGTCCTTGCCATCTTGATCTATACACCGAATAAGGTGAATCTACACCTTTACTTAGGATTGACATTTAAATCATCCTTATCACTCCGAAACGTTTACATGCTAGTTCTAATATCGTAGTCGTACGTTTAGAATCCTAAACACATAAGGTTTCCAGATCCGCTCGGCAACAAACCATAGATCCGAATAAATAACAACATATAAGGCATAAAGCATTTAGCTCATAAAAGCATTTTAGGCATAATTCCTAAAATAAGCTAGTGCTCACACCTCACAATCATCGCTTAGCATTTTAAGTTTAAGTGTAAAAATAAATCCATATTCCTAGTTCGCTTAAACTAATGCTCTGATACCAACTGTGACATCCCCAATTTTCATGGCCAAAAAAGACCGATTTTGTTTATACTTTATAAAAATCAGAGTACTTCATTTCATAAAAAGGTTGCGGAATTTGTTCCCAGAAAAACACGATAAATACGTTATCAAAACATTTTGAAAGAAACGTATTTTATTCATTTTAAAATGTTTGGGATGTCATCGTCAATACAGAAACATAAGCATAAACGGAACTTACATTTATTTACACTAGTGATCTACATCTCTTTAATCCCTCAGTGTAATGTGACTTCGTATCAACACCTGTGTTATAAATAAACTGAGTGGGTCATGTTGGGAAACCTGGTGAGTACATAGGGTTTTCAACCCACAATATTATAATTATTATGTTTAAACAATCAAACAATCAACCCAATTACCCATCCCCATTATCTTCTTTACTATTAAGGATTTAACCTAAGAGTCATCTATCATGCATTCGTTTATTCCGAAGTCCCTTACTTCCAGGGTTATAGGACTGGCACTAAGTCCATAGCTGCCAATGTTCATTCGTAAAGCACTAATTCCATAGATGCTATAGTCTATTCATCAGGTACTAAATCCGTAGCTACCGGTTTTATCTAATAGGTACTAAGTCTATAGCTACTAATTCCCAACAGGTACTAAATCCATAGCTATCGGTGTTTGTCCAATAGGCACTAAGTCCATAGCTGCCAATGTTTATTAGGCACTAAGTCCATAGATGCCAATGTGTTACTCACATCATCTTTTATCTCTCATCGTTCATCTACCCATGTCATACCCAACATGTTCGTATATATAAAATACGTATACAGTTTAAATCCTTTAAAACATGCATAAAAACGTTCATCCAGCATAGACAACAAGTACTCAAATAATATGCACACTTAGCATGTAATTTATATAAAATACTTCATATCTATGTGTAAGATGAAAGTAACTATGCACTCACCTGAAAGGTGGTGAGTCGGCACTCGGACAGCACTTCGTTACTCTTAAAACAATTTTCCTCGACAAAACCTAGTATCAATACCACTAGGGTTTAGTTTTAACGTTAACCGCGACTAACTAACAGTCTAACTATTATTACTATTATATAAGCGTTAAATAACACTCAATATAATTCATAATAATAGCCCAAATAATTATTTTAAGGTCCTAATAATGTTACTATAATTAAATAAAATCTATATTAAATATAGTATAGGCGTAGCTCACTTACAGGGGGTTTTTATTAAAAACCGGGCTTCGCTGGAGCAGCGTTTCCGAGCCGAAAGCTTTTCTTCTCGGAGTTGTCGGGCGCTCCGGGGCTTTCTTCTCGTGATAGGGAGGTTCCCTAGACTTGGAAGGGGTTTAGGTAGGTTAGAGAGAAGTTAGAGAGAGAAAGAAAGGTTTGAAGGTGTGAGGAAATTATGTAGAGTTCATCTCTTATTTATAGGAATTGTATAGTAAAGTAGTCTCCAAGCTTCGTCCGTAACTTTTGCATACGAGCTTCATTTTTGTCCGTCTTTTTACCGTTGAGTTCCTATTAATGAGATCTTCAACTCTCATTTAGACCTCGTTGGCTAATTCTCATTCTATCTTGGATTTACAAAACTGTATTGAATTCGCCGCGCTCGAAAAGTAGGGACTAAGCTTCGTCCATAACTTTCGCATACGAACTCCGTTTTTGTCTGTCTTTTTACCGTTGAGTTCCTATTAATGAGATCTTCAACTCTCATTTAGATCCCGTCGGCTAATTCTCACTCTATCTCAGATTTACAAAACTGTATCGAATTCGCAACGCTCGAAGAGTAGGGACTAAGCTTCGTCCATATCTTTCTCATACGAGCTCCGTTTACGACCGTCTTTTTATTTTTTAACTCCTATTAACGGTATCTTCATTTATCGTTTAGATTATTCTAGCTAAAAATCGACCGATCTAAAATTCAGATTTCGAGCTGTGCACTGCTATGCTAAATCTTAGAAAAATCATAACTTCCTCATACGAAGTCAGATTTGGATGTTCTTTTTATGCACACTATTGGTTTAACATATACTACGAATTTCGTTTAGATCGCTAAGGCTAAATCTCGCTCTATCGTAAATTCACTATTTACGCCTCCCGGTATCGTGTCGGTTCCGTCGCGAAACTTCGACGAGTCATAACTTCTTCGTTATAACTCGGATTTCGACGCTCTTTATATGTACGGAAACCTTGTAACATATAATAAAACTTCGTTGAGATTATTTATTCTTAATAATATTTTGTCGAAAAGTTGTTTTCGATCCCTATTGTCTCTAAATTGACTAGCCCGGATCTACGGGCGTTACATAATATCTCTTAAAGCTAAGAGGACAATTCCTGCATCTCTGGTGGTGTGAGGCAATACAACGCCTTAGAAATCAAGGCCACACCGGGGATCAGATCGATCCTAAACTCCACCTACCCCACGAGAGGCACATTGGGTAAATCCTCCGAAAATACATATAGAAACTTCTTGACCACTGGCACATCTGAAACCGAAACTCTCCCCTCGTCTCGAGTGCCAACCATGTACACTAGATAAACCAAACACCCATGATGAAGATACTGTCGAGCCCTGGATGCTGAACAAAAGGTCGAACCAACCCTTGTAACCTCACCATAAATAGTCAGTTCTCCCCCGTTTGGGGTTTGAAATACCACCCGTTGTAACGTTTGGTCTAGGTATAAAACTTTTCTCAAAATATTAGAAATCATTGTTGGAACTCGACGAGTTAGGGAGCTCCAACTCGTCGTGTTTAGAATATTGTGGTCGTGGGTTTTAATGACCCAACACGATGAGTTAGCGGCTGGGATGAAACCCTAATTTTAAGGTACTAAACACTATTTAAAGGACCTAAACCCCCTTAGTTAGCCTCCTTACCAGCCTCCCTTGTCCAGAAACCCTAAGTTCGTATATCACCTTGCAAGTTTGAGTGTATGAGTTGTGGTGAGCTTGGAGAATTGATTTTGGTGATTCTTTGGAAGGAGCTTGGAAGTTGGAAGCATCTAGCTTGGAAGAAGGATTATAGATCCAGAAACTCTTCACCAATAGCAGTCATCTTGAGGTATAAATTCGACATCTTGCCTTGTATTCATCTAGATGTCTTTGTTTGAAGTTTTAGCATGATTTTTGGGATTTTTGTTGGGTTGTCCAAGTTTTTGAGGTTTCCAGGGGTTAATAAGTTAGATCTTACCCCTTCATAACTCCTCTTGACTTAAAGTTGAAAACTTTATTGGTTTCTAAGTTCCATACATGCAATAAGTCCCTCATTAAGTCTTTATTAAGCCCTAGAGTGTATTTTAGCTTGCATGGACGTAAAGTTGGAAACTTCTCGTGATTTTCAAACCTTTGGACACTAGATCTGTGTTTTGGGACTATGTTGTGAAAGTTTAAGGGATTAATGGATTAAGACTCACTCTAATGAACCTAGAGTTTGGGTATGACTCATTATAGATGGTTCTTAAGAGCAAAGTTGGAAACTTTACCATTCTATACATCATTTAGGAAGAGATATGAGATTTAGAGTCTCTGGATTCGATGAAATCAACTTAATTCATTAACAGGTTGGATTTCTGGCCAACTCGACGAGTTCATTAGTTAACTCGATGAGTTGATGGGATTTTTACCGATCTGTACCGATGATGGAGAAACTCGACAAGTTGGGTCAACTCAGTTCGTTGACTTTGACTTTTGACCTTAGTTTTTGACCAAGTTTGACCTTTAAGGGGTTTTGGGTGCATTTTGAGTTGTATTTAAGGAATTGTTTCTGCTATAGGGTTTGTGTAGAGCGGATATTTTGAGTCCATATCTAGTCAACTACCGTTCAATATTGACGTGAGTCTTCTCACTACACTCATGGGTCGAAGGCACCAAGGCCGGCCCATTATTTTATATGAGATGATTAGTATTGGAATATGTAATAGTTTGCTATTTGATCTATGTACGGGTTTATGTGAAGACCATGGGAGGAGCCCATGACATTTGGCAAGACCATTGGGGGAGCCCATGGCTCGGGGATACAAGACCATGGAGCTAGCCCATGGCAATCCATATGAAGACCTTGGAGGGAGTCCATGGCAAGTTTATATGTATGTGTGCATGACATTACATGATTATGTGTTATGTGTGTTTTGGGAAACTCACTAAGTGTATGCTTCTAATTTGTTGTTTGTTTCAGGTAATTCTGACCCTAAGGGAAAGGGCCCGGCTTGATGGCATGGCATGTATTCTCCAGTATTTCCGCACTTGGTTTTTGATACTCTGATTTTTAAATAAACACTATGATTATGTAATGGGATTTTAGAAATATATGTGGTTGGTATTTATAATTAAATAAATGAAATTTTTTCTTAAAAATCTGGGCTGTTACAAGTTGGTATCGGAGCCTTGGCTTGAGGGATTCAGGCACACCCTCGGGTGTGTCAAAACACAAACTGAGGAAACGGTAAAATCTTTTTCAAATGGTAACCAAAGGTTAAAATAATTTCTCTTGAAAAACGATTTTGTAAGTAAAAGAGGGGAGAATGCAATGTACGTAATCAACCGAGCTCAAGTAAGTGTTTTTCCTATGTGTTAGCCGTGCTACAGTATGTTTGGAAATTGATGATGAACTGATTATTTGCTATGTGTCTGCTTTCAAAGTTGTATATGTTTAGGATCGCATAGGCCTAGAATGATGAATCTGCCTTATTCTTGTTTCTTGTCTGGTTGTGGTCTAGGGTAGAATCTTTATTTGACAATATATGTGATTCTCTATGTATATAACTTGCATGCATAGGGAACCTGCTATGATTGATGTGAGTTTTGGTTCGAGGAGGATTTAAACATCTTATGTTAGCCTTGGATTTCAGTCTATGTTGTATTTTGTGAGTTATGTTATTGTTTTGGGTGAATTAGAGGTATCAGGTAGAGCTTTAAGGAAGGTACAGGTAGGTGTGGAAGGTAGTATTGGACCGGTACTACTGAAAGCATAGGACCTGTACCCGAACCAATGTTAGACCTAGAAACTCTAAGGAGTCTGGTGAGAATGAATCTCTTTCGAATTCCTTATCTTGGTTATTTGTGATATTTTCAGTTGAGGATGCTGATGATCACGTGAGGTTCAGGTTCAGGATCAGGATCAGGTTCAGGTTCAGGCTCAGGTGCAGAGCCCATGGACGAGTGGTTGCGCATTCTTATCGCAACCGAGGTTACTCATGGCATCCTTGACGCTACCACGGTGATCTTGGGTACCATCAAGGAGGGCATCATGGAGATCATGGAGGAGTGGCGCACGTCTTTCCGAGCTGAGATTGCTGCAGGCCAGGTTGGGACCCGAGCTCCCTTGTTCATGGAGTTCAAGGCATGCGGTGCGCCCGAGTTCTTTGGGGTCAGAGATCCCATCACTAATCGACGTTGGGTGGCAGACATGGAGAATGCCCAGCACACGAGATTTTGCCCCGAGGCAGCGAAGGTGGGGTTTTCATCTTGTATGTTGAGGAACCGAGCATGGTACTGGTAGGAGAAGGTGACCCGTGAGGTTGGATCAACAGGTGTGGCTGAGATGTCTTAGGAGGAGTTTGTAAGGATATTTGATCAAGAGTTTGCACCACTTATCGAGGTGCAAAGTTTAGTGAGGGAGTTTCAGGATTTACCGCAGACTACTGAGACTGTGGTGGAGATGACCGCCAAGTTTTGAGAAAAGGCACTTTTGGTTTCGCAGTAGGCTGCGGATGAGGATATGAAGAAGACTAGGTATCCTTCCATGATGAGAGATAATATTCAGGAGTTTTTGAGTTTTTCAGGGTGCAACACCCTGAATGACATGGTGGAGAAGGCCCGGGAACGGGAAATATAGTCGGAGCTCCGGACCAAGCGGAAGTCGGAGCAGGTTCAAGCAGCAGTGGGTCAGGGCAAGAAGCCTAAGACCTCCGATCCTCCGAGTAGGGGCTAGGAGGGTCATGGCTGGTGTGCCAAGTGCGGTAAGCCGCACAATGGGGCACATTGAGCAGCAGGCTCGGTATGTTATGCTTGTGGCTAGCCGGGCCATATGAGCAGGGATTGCGCCAAGAAGGGCTTGATTTTTTTCCACTGCAACTAGACCGATCATAAAAAGGTTGATTTTCTAAGGTTAGCTAGATGGGGAGGAGTAGTGGCGGTGCTAGTGCCTACGACAATGAGGATTACTAATGGCCACCAGATCAAGGCGGAAGCTCCTACGGTGAAAAGCCACACATTTCAGCTAACTATTGAGGAGACCCGAGCAGCGCTAAACGTCATTACTGGTATGTGATCTATTTATGTCTTGTTATTTTATTGTCATGCATATCTTATTATGATGTTGTATTAGGACCTTCCTTGTCAATGGTTTGTCAGCTCATGTTCTTTTTGATTCAGGGGCTACCCGATCAATCATATCTCTTGCGCTCAACAAGAAGTTTCGGGATGCTCCGGGGACCTTGGATTCCCCACTTGAGGTGGAGATCACGGATGACCACACCGTAACTACTGTGAGGGTATTTCGGAGGATCGTTCTGAATGTGTTCAGGGAGAGGTTTTCTATCGATTTGATTCCAATTCATTTGCGGGGGTTGAAGGTGATCATCGGGATGGATTGGATGGGGCCTAATGGCGCCATGATAGATTGCGAGTGTCAGCTGGTGAGAGTTCGAACCCCAACTAGGAGAGAACTGGTTATTCATGGAGAGAGATAGCCTCGCATGGGCCAGCTCTCTATTCGGCTGCCAGGGCTAGGAGACTTCTTAAGCAGGGTTGTTCTAGGTTCTTTGCTTATGTTTCAGACACGAGGATTGAGTCCACGCCAGAGTTGAGCAGTGTTCCAATTGTGTGAGATTTACCTGACGTATTTATTGAGGAGTTGCCAGGGGTGTCTCCGGAGAGGCAAGTAGAGTTTCTTATTGATTTAGTACCTGGTGCGGCTTCGGTAGGCAAGGTACCGTATCGTCTAGCTTTGCCTGAGATATAGGAGTTGTCTACGTAACTTCAGGAACTGCTAGACTGAGGATTTATTTTTCTGAGCAGTTCCCTGTGGGGAGCATCGATCTTGTTCGTGAAAAAGAAGGATGGGTCATACATGATATGTATTGATTATCGGGAGCTGAACAAGCTAACGGGGAAGAACTGTTTTCCTTTTCCGAGGATTGATGATTTGTTCGACCAGCTTCAGGGTGCATCTTGGTTTTCCAAGATTGATCTTCGGTCGGGGTATCACCAGATGAGGATTAGGAATGAGGATATATTGAAGACGACATTCAGGACTCGTTATGGTCACTATGAGTTTGTGGTGAAGCCATTTGGGATCACCAATGCTCCAGCGGCGTTCATGAATCTCATGAACTGGGTTTGTAGACCAATGTTGGATCGGTCTGTGATTGTCTTCATTGATGATATTTTCGTCTATTCTAAGACCAAGGAGCAGCATGTGCAGCATTTGAGGGAGGTGTTGGAGACCTTGAGGATGGAGAGGCTATACGCCAAATTCTCCAAATGTGATTTTTTGGTTTCATAAGGTGCAGTTTTTGGGGCACATCATCAATTAAGAGTGTATTTTGGTTGATCCAGCCAAAGTTGAGGCGGTGATGCGTTGGGAGGTTGCGAAGAACACATCCGAGATCTGGAGTTTCTTGGGTCTTGTGGGGTTACTATCGGAGATTTATTCAAGATTTCTCCAAGATCGTCGTACCTTTGACCTAGTTGACCAAGAAAAGCGTGACCTTTTGGTGGGGTCCAGATAAGCAGTCAACATTCGAGACCTTGAGGCAGAAATTATGTGAGACCCTGATTGTAGCACTACCTGAGGGATTGGATGACTTTGTAGTGTATTGTGATGCTTCTATTTTGGGATTGGGAGCTGTTCTGATGCAAAGGGGGCATGTGATTGCTTATGCTTCAAGACACTTAAAGCCCCATGAGGCAAATTACCCCACTCATGACTTGGAATTGGGGGCGGTGGTGTTTGCCCTCAAGATTTGGATACATTATTTGTATGGGGTCCGATGCACCACTTTATTAATCAGAAGAGTTTGAAGTATTTGGTGGATCAGAAGAATCTGAATATGCGATAGAGGAGATGGCGCGATGTAGTAAAGGATTATGACTGCGAGATTTTATACCATCCGGGGAAGGCCAATGTGGTGGCCGATGCTTTGAGCTGCAATGTGGTAGGTACTCCGATCCAATATGTTTGCTTGAGGATGGCGGTGAATTCACCTTTATTTGATATGATCAACGGGGCTCAGGTGGAGGGATTGAAAAAGGAGAACTAGAAGGTTGAGAGGATTTGGGGACAGATTTATTATTTTTTCGAGATAGTCGGGGTTTATTGACTCAATGTGGCAAAATTTGGGTCCCGACATTTGGGGGAGTTCGACAGAAGATCTTGGAGGAGAGACATAAGTCTAAGTTTTCTATCCATCCGAGGGCCATGAAGATGTATCGAGACCTAAGGTGGAGTTATTGGTGGCCCTGCATGAAGCATAAGGTTGAGTAGTTTGTTGAGAGGTGTTTGATCTACAGGAAGGTCAAAGCTGAACATCAGATGCCCCACAGCAAGGTTCAGCCGCTACCTATCCCCAAGTGGAAATGGGAAGAGGTTACTATGGATTTTATCATGACGTTGCCTAGGACGTCGTGGGGTGTGGATTCTATTTGGGTTATTGTGGACATGTTGGCCAAGAGTGCACATTTAATTCTGATTTCTGAGAGTATCTCCATCGAGAAATTAGCAGATATCTATGTGCGAGAGGTGGTGGTCAGGCACGGGGTGCGAGTATCTATGGTCTTGAACCACGATGTTCGTTTCACCTCTAGATTTTAGAGGAAGTTCCATCAGGAGTTGGAATCTCAGTTGCATTTCGACACTGCTTACCACCCCCAGACCGACGGTTAGAGTGAGCGAACGATTCAGACGCTCGAGGATATGCTTTGGGCATGTGTATTTGATTTCGGAGGGAGTTGGGATACTTACCTTCCACTAGCAGAGTTTTCATAGAACAATAGTTATAATGCTAGTATTGACCGACCCCCGTTTGAGGCGCTGTATGGTCGGAGGTGTAGGACTCCAGTTTGTTAGGGGGAGGTTGGCATTGAGTCATGGGAAGCATCAAAGTGGTGCTTAAGAAGATTGAGTTGATCCAGCAGGTTCGCAACCGGCTTCAGAAAGCACAGAGCAGATAGAAGAGCTATGCGGATAGACACAGATGGGACCTGGAATTCAAAGTCGGGGACATGGTGCTCCTGAAGGTGTCACCCTGGAAGGGTTTTATCCGGTTCAGGAAGTGGGGCAAGTTGGACCCCACATATATTGGTCTGTTTCGGATTAGCACCCGGGTGGGCAAGGTTGCGTATCAGTTGGACTTGCCTGAGGAGCTTGGGTAGATCCACAGTACATTTCACGTTTCGCAGCTGCGGAAGTGTGTGGCTGACGAGTCGATGATTGTATCGCTAGATGATATTTAGATTAATGAGAGCCCGAATTAAGTAGAAAAGCCCATCGCAATTCTGGACAGAGAAACAAAAGCCCTTCGGAAGAATGAAGTGAAGTTAGTAAAGGTGCAATAACAGCACCGAAGAAGCTCCGAATGGACCTGGGAACCAGAGGACGAGATGAGGAAGCACTATCCGAACCTTTTTACACCAACAGACTTCGAGGAAGAAGTCTAGTTACAGTGGGGCAGATTTGTAACGTTTGGTCAAGGTATAAAACATTTCTCAAAATATTAGAAATCATTGTTAGAACTCGATGAGTTGGGGAGCTCCAACTCGTCGTGTTGAGAATATCGTGGCCGCGGGTTTTAATGACCCAACTCGACAAGTTGGGAAGTCCCAACTCAATGAGTTGGTGGCTGGGATAAAACCCTAATTTTAGGGTGTTGCACCCTATTTAAAGGACCTAAACTCCCTTGGCTGGCCTCCTTACCAACCTCCCTTGTCCATAAATCCTAATTTCGTATATCACCTTGCAAGTTTGAGTGTTTGAGTTGTGATGAGCTTGGAGAATTAATTTTGGTGATTCTATGGAAGGAGCTTGGAAGTTGGAAGCATCTATCGTGGAAGAAGTATTATAGATCCATAATCTTCACCAATAGCAATCTTCTTGAGGTATAAAGTCGACATCTTTCCTTGTATTCATCTAAATATCTTTGTTTGAAGTTTTAGCATGATTTTTGGGATGTTGGTTGGGTTGTCCAAGATGTTGAGGTTTCCAGGGTTTAATAAGTTAGATCTAATCCCTTCATGACTCCTCTTGACTTAAAGTTGCACACTTTATTGGTTTCTAAGTTCCATTCATTCAATAGTCCCTCATTAAGTATTTATTAAGCCCTAGAGTGTATTTTAGCTTGCATGGACGTAAATTTGGAAACTTTACGTGATTTTCCAACCTTTGGACACCAGATCTGTGTTTTGGAACTATGTTGTGATAGTTTAAGGGCTTAAAGGATTAAGACCCACTCTAATGAACCTAGAGTTTGGTTTGACTCATTATGGATGGTTCTTAAGGTAAAAAGTTGGAAACTTTACCCTTCTTGACATTATTTTGGAAGAGATCTGAGATAGTCCTTGGATTCGATGAAATCAATGTAATGCATTAAGAGGTTGGATTTTTGGCCAACTCGACGAGTTCATTAGTGTACTCGACGAGTTGATGGGATATTTCCTGATGTGTACGAATGATGGAGAAACTCGATGAGTTGAGGGACAACTCGGTGAGTTGGGTCAAATAAGGCCGTTGACTTTGACATTTTACCTTAGTCTTTAACCAAGAACCTTTAAGGGGTTTTTAGGCATTTTGAGTTGTATTTAAGGAGTTGTTTTTGTTATAGAGTTTGTGTAGAGCAGATATTTGGAGTCTCGGTCTAGTCAGCTACCGTTCATTATTTAGGTGAGTCTTCTCACTACACTCATGGGTCGAAGGCACCAAGGCCGGCCCATTATTTGATATGAGATGATTAGTATTGGAACATGTAATGGTTTGTTATTTGATCTATGTATGGGTTTATGTGAAGACCATGGGAAAAGCCCATGGCATTTGGTAAGACCATGGGGGAGCCCATGGCTCGGGGATACAAGACCATGGGAGTAGCCATGACATTTCATATGAAGACCATGGAGGGAGTTCATGCCAATTTTATATGTATGTGTGCATGGCATTATGTGATTATGTGTTATGTATGTTTTGGGAAACTCACTAAGCGTATGTTTCTAATTTGTTGGTTGTTTTAGGTACTTCTGACCCAAAGGGAAAGGACTCGGCTTGATGGTGTGGCATGCATTCTCTGGTATTTTCGCACTTAGTTTTTGATACTCTGATTTTTAAAGAAACACTATGATTATGTAATGGGATTTTAGAAACAAATGTGGTTGGTATTTATGATTAAATAAATGAAATTTTTTCTGAAAAATCTGGGTTGTTACACCCGTTGTCTCTCACAGTCGACAATGGTTCCAAATCATCTCAACCAGTCCATCCCTACAATCATGCACACATCCCCTAAAAGGATGGGAATCAAAATGATTGGGTAGGATACCCTGAATACCTCCAATGTAGACTCACAAAAAAGCACTTGAAGCAGAAATCTTATGTTTGTTGGCGATGGAGAATCACAACACACACTCTTACTCTCTAGGAGTCATACCAAAATTCCTATTGAAGGACCAAGATACAAAGGACCGACTCGCACCAAAGTCAAAAAGCACACGAGTAGGCAAGGAATTCACTAATGTCACACCCCCAAACCAGAACGGCGGAAACGTCCGGGGGTGGATGGCTTCATGTATAGTATCATAACAACGAGTATAATATAGTGAAGAAAGTAAACACAACCATCATCAACATAATTGAAAGAGTTACATCATAGAGTAAGTTTACATGTTTCAAAATCAATTACATCATGATGACAAAATAAGTTTTGAATTTAATGCCTTAGCGTCCCGTCCTCGAAAGCAGTTGATTTACCTGTTTAATGATTTCCTGAGAATAAAAGTTGTTTGAAAAAGTGTCAACACAAAGGTTGGTGAGTTCATAATAGTTTTAATTGAGAAATAAACTGTTTTCCTTGTAAAAGCAATTAAGTTGTTCCAGAAAATTTGATATTTTCCTTAAAGAGTGAATTGAAAGTTTCTATGTTATGAAATAGTGCATCCTAGAATCCCCTATAGTTTCCTTCTATAATCTCCAAGTATATATAAGTTGTATAAAATTAAAGTTAGATAAAACTTCAAATGTAATGGGTCTGCCCTAGGCCCACAACCAAACAAGGAACAGGAAATAAAGCGGACCCACCAATTCTAAGTCAATCACGACTAGATTCTATATAACTCTAGCATATACACTCAGAAATTATAGTTGAAAACTAACAATTCTAGATAGAATGTAGTCTTAAAAACCAAAGTCCGAAACCAAATCCTAGTGTAGTGTATGAAATAGTAGTAGTGGCAGTGAACATGAACTATGCATATTATAGTTTATCAAATGTGATGGTGATGGTGAACATAAACTATACATATCACAGTTCATCAAATAGCGATAGTGGTAGTGAACATGAACTATGCATATTATAGCTTATCCAAAAGTAGTGATGGAAGTGAACATAAACTATACATATCATAATTCACCAAATAGTGGTAGTGATAGTGAACATGAATTATGCATATTATAGTTTATCCAAATTGTTTGTAATGTTATGCAACCTAACTATACCTGCTATAGTTAGCGTATTTGTTGGTAGTGTACACTTATTATAGTTTATTGTAACTACTAGTAGTAGTGGCAAACCTTAGTATATGATTCGTATCTTCGAGATAAGGTAAATAATATGTATTATCATTCACATGTATTCAATAAGTACTATCCTTGTCATGGTTTACCAAATGTTTGTATGTGAGGGATGTAAACTTTGTTTATGACAATTTATTATTTCGCCATACTTAATATAGTAAAAACCAATTTGTTTTCTGATGTACGTCTGCATACCAAGACAAAATGACACATAATGTAATAATATATAATTACATAGTGATACACACCTTGCTCAACAAGTTACAAGGTGTGAATGGAAGTTATAAGCTGTCAACTTGCTTTTAACAGTTCTGTACTGTTTTGGAAAAATTCCAGAAAAATGATACGAAGTCAAAAACTGAATCCGTAAACTCTGAGAGTTTAAAAAATAATTCTAGTTTGTTCATAAATTTATTCATGATTTTTAGATGTCTCTAACTTGTGTGAAAATGTCCACGTTCACAGACTGGTCCGGATTCATAGCTACTATGATAGACAGTTTTGTAAAAATAGCCAAAAATTGTAGAAAAATCGTATGAAAATGTTCCAGTAGTCATTTTAAAGGTATAAACCTGAACTATTTTCATCTAATACAGTTTTAAAAACTAAAATGCTTAAGTTGACCAAAACAGTCCGTGAATGGAGTTAACTTTCCTAATGAAAGTTGTTGGAAAAGTTTAGTTGTGTTCTTCGTGTTTTAACTTGTATTCCCCCCCCCCCCTAAAAACTTAAGAAAACATGAAAATGTAGGGGTATGAACTCACCTTGTGTGATTTCAGTGGATGGATGTTGAAGAAAAGGAGTGTTCAACTCAAGCACACTAAGAAGATTGCCTTGAAGATTCGAGATTCAAACACCAATGTGATGGAATTTGTGTAAGCAATCTATGATTGCAGTAGAATGAAGTGTAATGATCATAAGAAAGATGATTATACTTACCAATGAAGAAGAAAAGTATTAGAAAAAGCCTTGGAAAAATCGGAATTGAAAGAGAGAAGCTGAGAGAAAAGTATTTGTTCTTTGGATGAAAATGAGAGAAATAAGTGTGAATGAGGAGAGAGGGTGTGTTTTTCCAGCTCTTAGAACGTGAGTATGGCTGGGAAATGAGTGGGAAAGGACATTGACATGACTAGGGATGGTGGGGAGGGTGTGGGTTGGTTATGGAGTGGGTATGGGTGGTTGCTTGTGTGATAAAACAAAGAAAAGTCAACACTCCACCTCTTGTACTTCACCCACTCTTTTTGGATAGGATTTATCCCCAAAAACATGATTATTTAATAAATATGGGGCCTTATATGTTAAAATATAATTTTGGGTTAAAATCCCGCGTTAAAATGATCAAAAACGGGCTTAAAACGCAAAACTAGTTGAAAACCGGGAAGAAAAGGCGAAGTCAGCGAAGCCTCTCGCATGGGACCGAAGGTGCGACGGTTCGGCCCTGAGAAGGCTGCAACCGAAGGCGAGCTTGTCAGAAGCGAACCTAGGCGAGAAGCGAAATAGACCGAGATGAGGTTCGGTCCGAAGGGACCTTTGGGTTCGGTCATTGTGGTTTCGGTCCAGCAGGGTTCGGTCCCTAGCAGGGTTTCGGTTCCTTATGGCCATTTCACCCGTTTTTACCCCGTTTTAAGCGGTTTTTGACCCGGTTAAGGGTCGGGATGACCCGAAAGACTATGAAAAGTTAAAGGAACTTTTGAGAGAGATTTCACATACTTGGAGAGATTTGGGAGAGATTTCTCATACTTAGAGAGATTTGGGAGAGGCTTCTTTTGTGACCTTTTTGAGTGCTTGGCTTCGCACCGCAAGGTCCGTAAGCCCTGTTAAGCCATGTTTAAGGATCTTACACACTCCCGATGACTATGCAACATTGTTTTATCGGTTTGGTTCATTGCTTAGCACTATTAAGGCTAAGGAAATTCAAACATACAAATTTTCCAAGTGATGTTTTCCCATTAGAATAATGAATTCTACAGTGATTACATAACGTAAACCCTAATGTACCCGGGTTAATTGACTTGACTGGTTTGACTTGTTGACCTTATTTGACTTTGACTTGACCAGAATTTGTCGATTGTCACAACTAAGAAGTTACTTATCAGAGATACAATTACAAGCATACAGGAAATAACATGACAGAATAATAAACGAAAACATACCAGTAACGACACAAGCACTGCCCTGGCTTCCTCCACTGTGACCTGAAAAGCACGACCCTTGGCCTTCAAGGCCTCAACTCTCCCCTAGCGCCTGCCCCTGATCCAAAGAGTCGATGGGGCGAGTACCTACACAGGCCTAACTTCAAATAAATTAATTTACGCATTTATATGGCCCACCTGATGATAATGGTAACAAATAGGAACCCCCGATGATGGGTCCTGCTGCTGCGACTGACAACACTCCCTTGCAAAATGCCCCTCCTTGCCAAATTTTTGGAACCCATTAGGTGATCGAAAATATCCCTCATGCATCTTCCCGCACTTGCTAATAGTGCAGCCCCTCTTTCCTCCGGATCATGAATCAGTAGGCTTAAACTGCTTCGCTACTAACTATGTCTAAACTGAGGCATGTCTCTTCTCTCTCGTCCGGGTCTCAATCTCAATCTCTCTCCTCCGAGCAAAAGACTACAGCTCAAAGAGGGAAGTATATATTTGGTTCGATAAAAAATCACGGATCTCCATCTTGAGTGTGATCAAGTAATGAGAAATCTGAATCCGCTCCGAGGCGGTATACTCGAGGCAGAAAATGGCTCTCTCAGTAAACATCTTGGTTATCTACGTTAGCGAATTTGTCGTATGTTTCAGTGATAAATATTCTTGGGCTAACCTCTACTTCTAAACAAGGGAACATACTCAGTGTGGAACATGTCAAAAAGCTGCTCCCAATTCACTGTACCTTTCTCCATGGGATGGTAAGCACTAGTCCCCAGCTTCCACCAGTCCTTTGCTGTAACATCCTATTTTGGATAGTTTGTGATTTAAGGCCTGTGGGCCTTAATCCGAGTATGAGAAGGTTTTGAGGCTTTGAAAGAGAAAGGTTTAGGCCCTTTTGGGATGTGGAGTAAGGTAGGTGGTGTGATAAAAGAGTTCGGTTTGTGCTTTAGAGCCTAAATGTATTGCTAAAGGCGTTAGTTCGAGCTTTTTATGAATTTTGGATTTGAGTTCGATTGGGCTTCAGGAGGAATAAAGTTGACAGAAGTGTAGGGATTCTCGTTACCTTTTTGTGGATATAAGGATCGTTGAAAACGGATTTATAACAAAGAAGTTATGGCCATCAGAAGTTTTGTGGTTTTAGGCTTAGCCGAGTACGTTGGGCATACACAAAGCGTATGCTGGGCATACTAACCAGGGGTGGTCGCGAATGTTCTTCGGAGTACGTTGGGCGTACCATATGTATAATGGGCGTACGCTGATCAGACCTGAACCCTATTTTAGGGTCTTGGACCCTATTTAAGGTCCTTATCCCATTACCTATCCTTAATATCTTCAACCTCCAACCCTCCAAACCCTATAAATCGACCCTAAGCCTCCATTTGAGTGATTCTTGAGCATTTTGGTGATGTAGTGGAGCTTTTGGTGCATATTGTGGAAGAAGGAGTTCCTTGAGGAAGCATTGCTTGGCTTGGAGCTTGTGGATCCAAGCCCTAATCATGTTGATCTAGCTCCAGAAAGAATAAAGTTTGAATCTTGGTGGCTTTCTCATGTGGATCTAGTAGGGTGATCACTTGTTATGTTTGGCTTTTGAAGAAGAAGGAGCTTTGAAAGAGAATAACTTGAGCACCTAGCTTTTCGATCTATGTTCTTCTCTTGTTCGTGAATCTTCCAGAGGTATCAAGTTTTGAACTTGCTTATTGTTGTGCTAGTTTTTGTTTTGGGTCCATTTTAGGGTTTTTGGTCCCAAAGCTTGAAGGTTTATGAGTTGTTGAACTCTAGAGCCAAATATATGTCCCTTTGAGTATATTTAGTGGTGTTATGTCATAAAAATCCAATCTTGGACGTTGGAATCAAGCCATGCATGAGATAGGAGGCTTTTGAGATAAGGAAGTGAGTGTTTTGGGTGTTTGTGACCTTTCCAGCCATGCATAGGCTTAAAGTCACTGACTTTATGGAGTAAGTGCCATTAGGGAGTCCAGATCTGGGGTTTGAGGTAATGTCTTAACTGTTTAAGACCAAATGAGTAGAAAGAGTGAATTTGGGGAGTATGCTGAGCATAATTCCTGTACGCCCACTGCCCTAGTGTCCCGGATGGCCAATATGGATTCGTGAGTATGATGAGCCTACCAAGAGAGGTACGCCCCGTGTAACCTCACTGTGGACTTTTGGGTTAAATCTCATTTTGTGCCTTAAGTGTTGGGCCTGGAATTTGGACTTGTTGCAATAGAGTCTTGGACCAGAGGATTATATATACATGCTTTGGGCCCTTGAGTTAGGCTTGCCATTAGATGTGAGAGAGTTGGGCCTCGGGAGAGCCCACTTATTATTGGGCCTTGGTGGGCCCAATGGGTTTTAGGTCATTGATGGGTTGGTTAATGGACTACCTTTAGACCTAATGAGTGAGAGTTGGGACTTCTTTCCTAATTCGGATAATTGTGGGTTTGTCACAGAGTTAGAGGCCGGTACGTAGCAGCAGTGTTTATAGGGGTTGTTCATCATTCGAGGTGAGTCTTCTCATTATACTCTACCATGAGTGGTATTTTGTGTGATAGAGATGTTTTTGTGCTTATTTGTGTATCGTGATATCTTGCATTATTTCTTTGTGATTTATGCTGTGTATTACCCAGAGTTTACAGAGTTAGGACCGGAGGGTCCATAGAGTTAAGACCAGAGGGTCCATCAAAGTTGTGGGACTGGAGGGTCCCACTAAGATACATTGACCAGAGGGTCTTACAGAGCTATATCTTCGAGTGGCTAATTATATGTGCATGGTATTTTGAGAAATTCACTAAGCTTCATGCTTACCGTGTTATGTGTTATGTGTTTCAGGTTTTTCTCAGAATCGCGGGAAGTCACTGGCTCGATTGTATACACCCGAGAAGGGGTTATGTTTTGAGGATCCTGGATTATTATTAAATAATTATAGAGTTGTGTTTTGTCAATGAGTCAAATGGGATTTTTGTGAAACATGTTATGAGAATTATGTGATTTTTAAATGAAAATTTTGTTTGAAAATTTACGGTGTTACAAGTTGGTATCAGAGCCTTGGTTTGAGGGATTCGGATGCACCTTCGGGTATATCTGGACTCAAACTGAGGATTTGAGAAAAAAATTCAAAAAGAAATGATTTTTCTAAAACAAGATAGAGTGTCTAAGAGAGAAACGAGAAGGAGCAGTGTGTACAATCAGCTAGAGCCTGAACGGTGATTTCCCAAAATGCCCTTACTTATTTGTGTTATGAGTTATTATTGAGATATTATTGATGCATGCTAGAAGATAGGCTAGGTATTTCATATTATAGGGCTAGAGTTGTCTGATTTGTGATGCCTTATCCTAGGAATTTTTCTATCTGTGATGTGCTTTGTGTATGTGCGGAGTAAGAGTATCCAGCAGAGATCTTTTAGAGAGAACTTGAGTAGAGGAGTAATCTAGGAGAGATACCTAGAAGAGCATCAGAGGAGCCGACTGAGAGAGTAATTAGATACCCGCGAGGAGTAGAGTTGCTTGAATTCAGTGATACCTTTTGAGTGTGAGTAGAACAAGTGGAGTGGTAACCTAGAGTGGTTCTATGTGTTGGTACAGATTATTCGATGCCCGAATGTTGCTTTTTTCGTGCTTTGTGGAACTCTTGATGATGTGAGTCAGTTACTAAGTGAATATGACGATATTCAAAAGGTAGATGGTTGGCATCATAAGGAGTTCTTCAGCAACTGATGGCAGAGAAGTGTGAGAACCTAGGAAGAGCCTAGGGAGTGACCCTTGTCAGATGAGTACGCTAATAGAGGAGAGTAATTGCAGGAGAGCGACCATGTATGACATGATTGGTGATTGAAGAGTTTGAGCAGCTACTTAGGAAATATGGAATAATCCGTGTGGAAAGTATGGGTAGATGTGGCAGTCAGTATGGGCCTGTACTATTGAAAGCAGAGGACCTATACTCGATACAGGGAAAATTCCAGAGGTTCTAGTTAGCATATTGAGAGGAGATAACATGGTTCGGGTACTATGATTCATAGCAAATTGAGAGGTGATCACATGGTTCGAGTACCATGATTTGTGGCGGTTAGTGCTTCTGGTTTTACCAGTTGTCACGTGGTGGTTGACTAGTCTGAGATAAGATGATAGAGTGTAGGGCCAGAGGGCCATGTCGAGCAAGTTTTAATGGAGTATACCTTGGAAGGGAAATCGAGTTCGTTTCTGAGGGATTTTATTGGTAAGATGATAGTTGGAGTCACAAGGCTCAGGGATGAGTAGAGATGATGCTTATTGGAGAATCAAGGTCTGATTCGAGCCATCGGCTAATGGATGAGACGTCACCTTCTGCGGTAAGAGTTGCGTTGTTCCTGTTTCTGGGAGGAGCGAAGGAGATATCGAGTTTCAAGTTTCAGAGTTTGGAGGTAAACCCCGTGGGGTAACATATGGTGGTGACCTTTTCATCAGAGTATTTGGGCAGTTTTTTTGCTGCAAGGTATTTTTATACCACGAGAGAGTCGTTAGTGGGACTAAGATGGTAGAGAACAAGAAGGTGTCGTATTGAGGGAAGCATACTTTTAGTAGCAGTTTCGGGTTATCAAGAGGAGTATATCGTTGCGATGGCCCTCGTTGTTTTTGTTGTGTATATTATGTGAGAGTAAGGTCTCTTGATTTTATGATGATTTCTGCGGTGGAAGGCTGGTTAGGAATTCAGAGACGAGATGTGGGAACCCATCAGTTAATTATCGTTGGAGTGAGACTGTCTAAGGATGTATCTATACTGAGAGTTGTTCCTTGCCTACGAGAACTTACGTCAGGAGTGGTGGTGAATAAGCTGGGTGGGTGTAAGCACCTATCTATGTCGAGCTGCGGAGCATGAGTTGGTGAAATCAGTGTGGTGAGGACTAGATGATGAGGTTATGTGGTGATAAGAGAACGATTGAATCCGCGTGGGAGTAATCGTTTGGGATTATCAGGAGAAACCGTGGAGTGAGCCCATGGCGAGTCAGTAGAAGAGAGTGTAGTGATACTACGGGGAGCCGTAGTATTCACTAGATAGTGGGAGAGGGCTGTGATACTGCGGGGAGTCGTGGTATTCACCAATCAACGAGAGAGTGTCGTGATACTATGGGGAGCCATAGTATTCACTAGTTAGAGGGAGAGTGTTTTGATACTACAGGGAGCCGTTGCATTCACAAGTCAGTGAAAGAGTATCGCAATACTACGGGGGAGGCCGTAGCACTCAGTAGTCGATAAGGGTGAATATTGTTCTGCCGGGAGCTGTAGTATTCACTAGTCAGATTATGGCGCAGAGGAGTTCTTAGGCTTGGGTAGCCTTACCACTTGAGTCTTCAGGGGTCTGGTTGCCGAACAAAGGGCGAGACGGGGGTCTTCGTTTCAGTCGAGAAATTTTTATATCCCAGGTTGAGTATGTTTTATCGTAATCGGAAGGAATTAGAGAGATGGTGTGTGCATAAATCCGCGAATTTTGGGTCATGAGTTGAGTACCAAATTGGAAATCAGTGGTTTAAATTCTGTTGTTGAATCAGACTCTCGAGCTTGAGTCTGGATTCATTCGTGTATTAAATAGGCAAGATGAGGTTCCAGATTCGTGGATGGGTTGAGGGGATTAATGAGCTTCATCTGATATCTTAGGTCGGAGTGGATCAGTTTCGTTGGTATGGGATGAATCGCGAGACGCATAGAACCAGTGGGTGGTAGATGATAGAGGTCAGAAGTGAGACAATTTCAGATGAGTTGTAGCATTTGCTTAGAGTAAAGCGAACTTCGTGACTTCTGCGTCGCGATGAGCCGATATAGTTATCATGAGAAGGAATTCGGTGAGACGTTTTTGGTTTGCAATGAGTAACCTTGGGAGGTTCATCTTTTGGGTCGGGAGCTGACCTGATGCTCAGTGTTGAGGGGCATAATTGAGAGGAAGCTAGGGCTTATGTCTATAGATATTAGAGGATGCTTCCAAGCGAGCATGATATTTTCTTCTGTTTGAGTTTTGGGATTCTTTCCTTCCGATGAGTCCTGATAGCTGTTTAGGCGGTGGGTCCTTAGGGGATTATGACCTTTCCGTTCCTTTTCAGTTGCGATTGGGATTGATTATAGAATCAGAGTTGGAAGAGTGTTCTTAGGGTCTGTTGGCCGATAGGCGATTAGCAGGATGATGTTTTGCGAGGGTGGTCTGGCAGGGAGATAGACCACTAGAGTTTGGAGAGTCAGATCGAGTATCATAGCAGCTCTTAGGTCTGTTCTTCTTCGGGGTACGGAGTTCCTGTTGGGTTTCGTTGTTTTTGAAAGAGATTGTTGTATGATATGAGGTCCTTTTGGGTTAAATCTCATTTTGTGCCTTAAGTGTTGGGCCTGGAATTTGGACTTGTTGCAATAGAGTCTTGGACCAGAGGATTATATATACATGCTTTGGGCCCTTGAGTTAGGCTTGCCATTAGATGTGAGAGAGTTGGGCCTCGGGAGAGCCCACTTATTATTGGGCCTTGGTGGGCCCAATGGGTTTTAGGTCATTGATGGGTTGGTTAATGGACTACCTTTAGACCTAATGAGTGAGAATTGGGACTTCTTTCCTAATTCGGATAATTGTGGGTTTGTCACAGAGTTAGAGGCCGGTACGTAGCAGCAGTGTTTATAGGGGTTGTTCATCATTCGAGGTGAGTCTTCTCATTATACTCTACCATGAGTGGTATTTTGTGTGATAGAGATGTTTTTGTGCTTATTTGTGTATCGTGATATCTTGCATTATTTCTTTGTGATTTATGCTGTGTATTACCCAGAGTTTACAGAGTTAGGACCGGAGGGTCCATAGAGTTAAGACCAGAGGGTCCATCAAAGTTGTGGGACTGGAGGGTCCCACTAAGATACATTGACCAGAGGGTCTTACAGAGCTATATCCTCGAGTGGCTAATTATATGTGCATGGTATTTTGAGGAATTCACTAAGCTTCGTGCTTACCGTGTTATGTGTTATGTGTTTCAGGTTTTTCTCAGAATCGCGAGAAGGCACCGGCTCGATTGTATACAACCGAGAAGGGGTTATGTTTTGAGGATCCTGTATTATTATTAAATAATTATAGAGTTGTGTTTTTTCAATGAGTCAAATGGGATTTTTGTGAAACATGTTATGAGAATTATGTGATTTTTAAATGAAAATTTTGTTTGAAAATTTACGGTGTTACAAGTTGGTATCAGAGCCTTGGTTTGAGGGATTCGGATGCACCTTCGGGTATATCTGGACTCAAACTGAGGATTTGAGAAAAAAATTCAAAAAGAAATGATTTTTCTAAAACAAGATAGAGTGTCTAAGAGAAAAACGAGAAGGAGCAGTGTGTACAATCAGCTAGAGCCTGAACGGTGATTTCCCAAAATACCCTTACTTATTTGTGTTATGGGTTATTATTGAGATATTATTGATGCATGCTAGAAGATAGGCTAGGTATTTCATATTATAGGGCTAGAGTTGTCTGATTTGTGATGCCTTATCCTAGGAATTTTTCTATCTGTGATGTGCTTTGTGTATGTGCGGAGTAAGAGTATCCAGCAGAGATCTTTTAGAGAGAACTTGAGTAGAGGAGTAATCTAGGAGAGATACCTAGAAGAGCATCAGAGGAGCTGACTGAGAGAGTAATTAGATAACCGCGAGGAGTAGAGTTGCTTGAATTCAGTGATACCTTTTGAGTGTGAGTAGAACAAGTGGAGTGGTAACCTAGAGTGGTTTTACGTGTTGGTAGAGATTATTCGATGCCCGAATGTTGCTTTTTTCGTGCTTTGTGGAACTCTTGATGATGTGAGTCAGCTACTAAGTGAATATGACGATATTCAAAAGGTAGATGGTTGGCATCATAAGGAGTTCTTCAGCAACTGATGGCAGAGAAGTGTGAGAACCTAGGAAGAGCCTAGGGAGTGACCCTTGTCAGATGAGTACGCTAATAGAGGAGAGTAATTGCAGGAGAGCGACCATGTATGACATGATTGGTGATTGAAGAGTTTGAGAAGCTACTTAGGAAATATGGAATAATCCGTGTGGAAAGTATGGGTAGATGTGGCAGTCAGTATGGGCCTGTATTATTGAAAGCAGAGGACCTATACTCGATACAGGGAAAATTCCAGAGGTTCTAGGTAGCAGATTGAGAGGAGATAACATGGTTCGGGTACTATGATTCATAGCAAATTGAGAGGTGATCACATGGTTCGAGTACCATGATTCGTGGCGGTTAGTGCTTCTGGTTTTACCAGTTGTCCCGTGGTGGTTGACTAGTCTGAGATAAGATGATAGAGTGTAGGGCCAGAGGGCCATGTCGAGCAAGTTTTAATGGAGTATACCTTGGAAGGGAAATCGAGTTCGTTTCTGAGGGATTTTATTGGTAAGATGATAGTTGGAGTCACAAGGCTCAGGGATGAGTAGAGATGATGCTTATTGGAGAATCAAGGTCTGATTCGAGCCATCGGCTAATGGATGAGACGTCACCTTCTGCGGCAAGATTTGCATTGTTCCTGTTTCTGGGAGGAGCGGAGGAGATATCGAGTTTCCAGTTTCAGAGTTTGGAGGTAAACCCCGTGGGGTAACATATGGTGGTGACCTTTTCATCAGAGTATTTGGGCAGTTTGTTTGCTGCAAGGTATTTTTATACCACGAGAGAGTCGTTAGTGGGACTAAGATGGTAGAGAACAAGAAGGTGTCGTATTGAGGGAAGCATACTTTTAGTAGCAGTTTCGGGTTATCAAGAGGAGTATATCGTTACGATGGCCCTCGTTGTTTTTGTGGTGTATATTGTGTGAGAGTAAGGTCTCTTGATTTTATGATGATTTCTGCGGTGGAAGGCTGGTTAGGAAATCAGAGACGAGATGTGTGATAGTGCAGTATTCTCAGACCGAGATTCAGGGTTATTTCGGAACAATTGAGGTATTTGGCGGTGTGTTAGTCTGAGGTTTCAGGATGACCAGAGGCAGTCAAGTTGGGAGGATTCTGAGATTCTTGTCTGAGTTACGGGATATTTGGAGTCACTTGGTTTCCTTTGAGAAGATCATTGAGTGTTTGCGTGGTACGTTCCAAGAGTAAAGTGTGATGTACCTGGTGAAACAGTCTATGGAGTAGATTGTTGGTATGCCAATTGGTGATGGTTCGGACCCTGAGTGGGGGAGAACTGGGTATTCTATTGAGAAGATCAGCAATTTGTTCAAGTGCAACTGGTTATGGAGATCTGTGGTGCGGGCACAAGAGACCTGAGTTATTGGTGGTTGAGGCAAGACATCGTGAGATGCTGTGATGATGTACCGAGGTACCCCAGTGATTTTGTTCCAGTGGGAACCCATCAGTTAATTATCGTTGGAGTGAGACTGTCTAAGGGTGTATCTGTACTGAGAGTTGTGCCTTGCCTACGAGAACTTACGTCAGGAGTGGTGGTGCATAAGCTGGGTGGGTGGAAGCACCTATCTATGTCGAGCTGCAGAGCATGAGTTGGTGAAATCAGTGTGGTGAGGACTAGATGATGAGGTTATGGGGTGATAAGAGAACGATTGAATCCGCGTGGGAGTAATCGTTTGGGATTATCAGGAGAAACCGTGGAGTGAGCCCATGGCGAGTCAGTAGAAGAGAGTGTAGTGATACTACGGGGAGCCGTAGTATTCACTAGATAGTGGGAGAGGGCTGTGATACTGCGGGGAGTCGTGGTATTCACCAATCAACGAGAGAGTGCCATGATACTATGGGGAGCCATAGTATTCACTAGTTAGAGGGAGAGTGTTTTGATACTACGGGGAGCCGTAGCATTCACAAGTCAGTGAAAGAGTATCGCAATACTACGGGGGAGGCCGTAACACTCAGTAGTCGATAAGGGTCAATATTGTTCTGCCGGGAGCTGTAGTATTCACTAGTCAGATTATGGCGCAGAGGAGTTCTTAGGCTTGGGTAGCCTTACCACTTGAGTCTTCAGGGGTCTGGTTGCCGAACAAAGGGCGAGACGGGGGTCTTCGTTTCAGTCGAGAAATTTTTATATCCCAGGTTGAGTATGTTTTATCGTAATCGGAAGGAATTAGAGAGATGGTGTGTGCATAAATCCGCGAATTTTGGGTCATGAGTTGAGTACCAGATTGGAAATGAGTGGTTTAAATTCTATTGTTGAATCAGACTCTCGAGCTTGAGTCTGGATTCATTCGTGTATTAAATAGGCAAGATGAGGTTCCAGATTCGTGGATGGGTTGAGGGGATTAATGAGCTTCATCTGATATCTTAGGTCGGAGTGGATCAGTTTCGTTGGTATGGGATGAATCGCGAGACGCATAGAACCAGTGGGTGGTAGATGATAGAGGTCAGAAGTGAGACAATTTCAGATGAGTTGTAGCATTCGCTTAGAGTAAAGCGAACTTCGTGACTTCTGCGTCGCGATGAGCCGATATAGTTATCATGAGAAGGAATTCGGTGAGACGTTTTTGGTTTGCAATGAGTAACCTTGGGAGGTTCAACTTTTGGGTCGGGAGCTGACCTGATGCTCAGTGTTGAGGGGCATAATTGAGAGGAAGCTAGGGCTTATGTCTATAGATATTAGAGGATCCTTCCAAGCGAGCATGATATTTTCTTGTGTTTGAGTTTTGGGATTCTTTCCTTCCGATGAGTCCTGATAGCTGTTTAGGCGGTGGGTCCTTAGGGGATTATGACCTTTCCGTTCCTTTTCAGTTGCGATTGGGATTGATTATAGAATCAGAGTTGGAAGAGTGTTCTTAGGGTCTGTTGGCCGATAGCCGATTAGCAGGATGATGTTTTGCGAGGGTGGTCTGGCAGGGAGATAGACCACTAGAGTTTGGAGAGTCAGATCGAGTATCATAGCAGCTGTTAGGTCTGTTCTTCTTCGGGGTACGGAGTTCCTGTTGGGTTTAGTTGTTTTTGAAAGAGATTTTTGTATGATATGAGGTCCTTTTGGTGGTGCATCTTGGATTATTGGGCTCGACCTATGTGTTGATAAAGAGCGATTTCGAGGGCGAAATCTAGTTCAAGCGGGGGAGAATTGTAACATCCTGTTCTAGATAGTTTGTGATTTAGGGCATGTGGGCCTTAATCCGAGTATGAGAAGGTTTTGAGGCTTTGAAAGAGAAAGGTTTAGGCCCTTTTGGGATGTGGGTAAGGTAGGTGGTGTGATAAAAGAGTTCGGTTTGTGCTTTAGAGCCCAAATGTATTACTAAAGGTGTTGGTTCAGGATTTTAATGAATTTTGGATCTGCGTTCGAGTGGGCTTCAGGAGGAATAAAGTTGTGAAAAAGTGTAGGGCTTCTCGTTACCTTTTCGTGGATATAAGGATCGTCGGAAACAGATTTATAACGAAGTAGTTATGGCCTTCAGAAGTTTTGTGATTTCAGGCTTAGCCGAGTACGCTGGACGTACTAGTGAAAAAGGAAGTACGTTGGGCGTACTGACCAGGGGTGGTTGCGAATATTCTTCGGAGTACGCTAGGCGTACGTTGATCAGACCTAAACCCTATTTTAGGGTCTTGGACCCTATTTAATGTCCTTATCTCGTCACCTAACCCTAATATCTTCAGCCTCCATCCCTATAAACCCTTGAAATCGACCATAAGCCTCCATTTGAGTGATTCTTGAGCATTTTGGTGATTTAATGGAGCTTCTGGTGCATATTGTGCAAGAAGGAGTTCCTTGAGGAAGCTTTGCTTGGCTTGGAGCTTGTGGATCCAAGCCCTAATCATGTTGATCTATCTCCAGAAAGCATAATGTTTGAATCTTGGTGGCTTTCTCATGTGGATCTAGTGGGGTGATCACTTGTTATGTTTGGCTTTTGAAGAAGAAGGAGCTTTGAAAGAGAATAGCTTGAGCACCTAGCTTTTGGATCTATGTTCTTCTCTTGCTGGTGCATCTTCCAGAGGTATCAAGTTTTGAACTTGCTTATTGTTGTGCTAGTTTTTGTTTTGGGTCTTTTTTAGGGTTTTTGGTCCCAAAGCTTGAAGCTTTATGAGTTGCTGAATTCCAGAGCCTAATATACGTCCCTTTGAGTATATTTAGTGGTGTTATGTCATAAAAATCCAATCTTGGACGTTGGAATCAAGCCATGCATGAGATAGGAGGCTTTTGAGATAAGGAAGTGAGTGTTTTGGGTGTTTGTGACCTTTCTAGCCATGCATAGGCTTAAAGTCACTGACTTTATGGAGTAAGTGCCATTAGGGAGTCCAGATCTGGGGTTTGAGGTAATGTCTTAACTGTTTAAGACCAAATGAGTAGAAAGAGTGAATCTGGGGAGTACGCTGAGCATAATTCCTGTACGCCCACTGCCCCAGTGTCCCGGAAGGCCAATATGGATTCGTGAGTATGATGAGCCTACTAAGAGAGGTATGCCCCGTGTAACCTCACTGTGGACTTTTGAGTTAAATCTCATTTTGGGCCTTAAGTGTTGGGCCAGGAATTTGGACTTGTTGCAATAAAGTTTTGGACCAGAGGATTATATATACGTGCTTTGGGCCCTTGAGTTAGGCTTGCCATTAGATGTGAGAGAGTTGGGCCTCGGGAGAGCCCACTTATTATTGGGCCTTGGTGGGCCCAATGGGTTTTAGGTCATTGATGGGTTGGTTAATGGACTACCTTTAGACCTAATGAGTGAGAGTTGGGACTTCGTTCCTAATTCGGATAATTGTGGGTTTGTCACAGAGTTAGAGGCCGGTACGTAGCAGCAGTGTTTATAGGGATTGTTCATCATTCGAGGTGAGTCTTCTCATTATACTCTACCATGAGTGGTATTTTGTGTGATAGAGATGTTTTTGTGCTTATTTGTGTATCGTGATATCTTGCATTATTTCTTTGTGATTTATGTTGTGTATTACCCAGAGTTTACAGAGTTAGGACCGGAGGGTCCATAGAGTTAAGACCAGAGGGTCCATTAAAGTTGTGGGACTGGAGGGTCCCACTAAGACACATTGACCAGAGGGTCTTACAGAGCTATATCCTCGAGTGGCTAATTATATGTGCATGGTATTTTGGGGAATTCACTAAGCTTCGTGCTTACCGTGTTATGTGTTATGTGTTTCAGGTTTTTCTCAGAATCGCGAGAAGGCACCGGCTCGATTGTATACAACCGAGAAGGGGTTATGTTTTGAGGATCCTGTATTATTATTAAATAATTATAGAGTTGTGTTTTTTCAATGAGTCAAATGGGATTTTTGTGAAACATGTTATGAGAATTATGTGATTTTTAAATGAAAATTTTGTTTGAAAATTTACGGTGTTAGATTCGCCCCCAAACGAAGAAGGTTCAGGGTGTACTTGACATTCTATTACTTTGGGCACGAGCAAGTAAAGAAACAACCATCCACATCAAATACCTACCTTATGGAAAAAATTGGGTCCTTGACCCGTCTAACTCCAGGGACTTCGTGTTGCCGAAGTCCCATTACTGCATTTTCCCTCTCCCCTGAACTCCCATAATAGCAACATTTGCAGTGGCTGCGACAAAAGTAGCCTCAGTGACGGCATCATAGTGCTCGTCAAACATCTCAATCATGAAGGTCATAATAGACCCAAATATATCTGAGATCGCCTCCATAATATCCATGGTCACTTGGGTGGTGATCATCTCACGAATTTCATCATCAGACAAATGAGGCCTCTCCGGGCCGCTAACTCCTGATCACAAACCTCTAGTGATTGGCATACTGAAAAAAACTGAAATAAATCAAAAGGGTAAATTGGGAATGTATGCTAGCATTTAGTGTTACCATTATATACGGGTAAAATAGAATTATCCTCTCCTTAAGATGGGTCATTAATTATGAACAATAAAAAATAATTGATAATATATCACAAACTCTTGACATATAGATAAGAAGAGGGTTAGTTGTGACTTGGATAAAAAACAATGAGAGAGAGAGAATATGTGATCTCCTCCCATTTCCACATGCGGCCGGCTAACGGTTGCATATTGTCATGGGGTCTTTGATATTCATTCTTGGCCTTCTGTCAAGTCAAGCACCGCTCCACATACCAAGCTATCTCCCTCTTCATGCAGGGCCACCAATAGCTAAGTATTAGATCTCTATACATCTTTTTGGCACTTGAATGGATTGAGAACTTTGACTTATGCGCTTCCTCTAATAATTTCACCCTAACGCTGCCAGAAACAGGAACCCACACTCTGCCACATTGAGTCTATAGACCATTACTATCTCTGAAAAATGAAGGAATCTGACCACTGGTCTTCTCATTTTTCCAATTCTCTTCCTACAAACCCTCAGCTTGCGTTTCCTTGATCAAAGCATAATAGTGGTGAAGTGATAATCATCCTCAAGTATAGGTCTCTAATAGGAGTACTACTCACCATGCGGTTCAAGGCATTGGCTACCACATTCGCCTTCCTAGGATGATGAAGAATCTCATAATCATAATCCTTCTCCACATCCAACCATCTGTGCTGTCTTATATTCAGATTCGGATGATCCATCAAATACTTCAAACTATTATGATCCATGTAGATGGTATACAGGACCCCATATAAATAATGTCACAAAATCTTGAGGATGAAAACCATAGCCCCCAACTCTAGGTCATGAGTACGATAATTCGCCTCAACTTGTTCGACTCCCTATAATCGATACACATCCTGTGTTGATGTTAGATGTCATTTTATGCATCTTTTAGGGTAGTTTTCATTATTATTTAGTATCATATTTTGTACATTTTCATTTCATTTATTTAAATAATGTTCAGCTCATGTCTTTCGTTAGAATTTCTATACTACTTATGTTTTTATGTCTATTTTAGATTGTTCGAGTGGAGCAGCGCTTTGGGAGCAGTTGGATGTGCGTTTGGAGCTTAAAATGGAGCTTGGAACTTATGAAGTATGTTTCGGAATGATTGGAAGATGCTTTGGTCAAGAAACATTTGATCGAATTGATCACACGAAGATAGAATATGCAATCTAAAGTTAAAGGATGTTGTTGGTAGCTTTGACCCCCTGTCAGTATTTTGACCATATATCATTAACCGTAACTCCGATTGACGCGATTCAAAATGATCTAAAAAGTAAACGAAATTTCGGACGTCTTAGGCACAACATGAGATCACAGGTTGCCTTTATGCGATCGCAGGTTAGGTCGCAGCTTGGATTCGAGGTTTTTTAGTGCCAAAAATTCATCCGGAAGCAAAAATGAAAACCTGCGATCGTAGGTTGTGTACATGCGATTGCAGGCTGGCTACAAAATGTCAAAATAGTATCCGACTTCATTAAAAAGGCATGAGACGCGTTTTCTTCAAAACCTCCGATCGCAGGTTGTACATACGATCGTATGCACGTTGTTTTTGCTGCTGCACGTATAAATAGACCCTAATAACCTTCCAGTAACCTAAGTTGGCGATTCCAAAGGTTCCAGACGATGAAAATACAATTTTGGAGGCATTTCTTCTTTGATTTCAGCGATTTTTGAAGATCTGAAGACTGTGGATCATCTTCTTCAAGTAGATTAGTAAGATTAGTTGTTTGATGTCCCTTTTCATTTATTTTTATCAGATTTTACCCATGTCTGGCTAAACCCTAGTTTTTTGTTTTGCAAAGACGAGTACTTTTCATATGATTGATCGTTAGATATGGTTTTTGATTTGTGTTTCTATCTAGATTCTTCTGTTTTGTTCTTAATGAATGTTTGATTTTGATTCTTGTTAGCCTGATCACCTAGCTAGGGTTTATCATTCCTATTAATCAGATAATAGAATCTATAATTGTTCTTTTCAACTGGTAAAAGTAACAAGTAATAAATCGGTTCCGTGTTTGGGATTTGACTTTATTATAAGCTGTAAAAATCATATCTTTACGCTTCCGAGCCTGTGAGATGTATTGGATATTGCTGGGAATTTTACATAGATTATATTGCAAGTATTCTGATATTAATTAAGAGCTTTTTTGATTAGACAGTAAAAAGTTAGGGTTAATTGAAGAGCCTATTTTGGTTAACTAAATAAAGTAAAAGAGAAATTACTAGAGCTTGTTAGTTTTTCTTAATACCAGCTTAGATAGAACGCATCTCAAATAACCGGATCTGGGTTGATTGCATGATTAGGAAAGTCGTAGCAGAGCTGAAATCGTTTTTTTATATTGATTTTCATTTAGTTTAATATCACTGCAATTTTTGTTTTTAGTTTAATTTAAATCCCCCTTTTAATAATTTATGTTTTGACTAGATGTGCCTGATGCAAAAAGGCATTGACCATTAGGCTGTGTCCCGGAGGATTCGACCCTGCTTCCCTGTGCTATATTTTTAGTGCATTCCAAGCAGTGATAAATTTATTTGTTTAATATGTGCGCGACAGCGTGTTAAAAGTGGACCATCCTTATTTTTCACAAACAAGATCGATGCTCCCGACGGTGAACTACTTGGCCTGATAAATCCCTTATCTACCAAATCCTGAAGCTATGTAGATAACTCCTATATATCCGGAGGTGCTAAGCAATACTGAGCCTTGGCTATCGCAGCCGCAAACGGAGCTAGATCAATATGGAACTCTACCTGCATGTCAGGAGGAAATCTTAGAAAATCCTCGGGAAACAAATTAGGGAACTTCCGAATAATAGGTACATCATCCACAGTCTTATTCACAACCTGAGAATTCATATCATATGCCATGAATCCAGATCATCCCCGCTGAAGATATCTCCTGGTCATTGCAACTGAGCAAATAGTCGGTCCACGTTGAATGACCTTACTATGAATAACCAGTTCTCCCCACTTGGGGTTCGAACTCTTATCAACTAATCCCCATTACGGCTTAACCTATCCATGTCTAAGATAATATTTTCTCATAGAGTAATAGGGACCAGATCGATCAGATACCTCTTTCATAACAGCTCGAGAATGCAACCCCGATGAACCCTCAGAGCATCCCTCAAACAATCATCAACAATCTTAACCTCTAATGGGTAGTCTAATGCACTCGAAGCATCATCGAACTTCTTGCTAAGTGAAAAGGACACGAAATATCAGGTCGCATCCAAATTGAAAAGAGCATGAACGGTCATACCATTGACTAAAAACATCCCTAATCATAAGATAATAAATCATAAGCATAGATAAAGAAAGCAAGAAAATATATGAGAGAGATACATACTAGTGACAACGTTTGGTGCAGCTCGGGCCTCCTCCGTCGTTAATTAAAAATATCGACTCTTCACTGCAGGAGCGTCTGCATTGCCCTGACGACCATCTATGATCCTCAAGCTAGACAGAGAAGGTGTCTTCTCTGTACCACGAGTATGAATTAGACATGCAGCCCTCTTCTGGCCGACCTGGTTACAGTGAAAACAAATGAACGACCTCCTTGTGCAGTCTCTGCTAATGTGCCCCGTTTGACCGCACTTGAAGCAGCCACGACCACCTGAGCGACAAACCCCATCATGTGTCTTGCTGCAACTGTCATAATGACTTCAACCCTGATGGCCTCTAGAACGATAATCAATAGTCTTGGGCTTCATCATCGAGCCCTCTGTTGTCTGAACTAGAGTCAGCTTCTTCTTCAACTGAAGTTCCAACTTAGTCCCTCTATTCTCGGGCTTTATAAGTCTTATCCTCCAATCTCTTGCATCCCGAAATGCTAACAAACTCTTTGATGTCATCTCTCAGCATATCATGGTATCTCTTCTTCTTTATATTCTAATCCTCCACATACTATGAAACCATTAAAACCCTTTCCCTAAACATAACGATGATTTCTGCAACATTCTCAGTCATCTGGCAAAAGTATTGAAACTCCCTCGCCAACTAATCACCTTGATAGTTGGTATGAACTTAGATCTGAAAATGGTAACAAATTATGTCCAGGTCATGGCCTCCGCCACCTCTGTTCCCAAAGCGTGACCAATCTGCTATTACCATTCGTGAGCTCGATCCCTTACAAGGCAAGCTACAATTCACCCTTGACCCCTCAAGGCGGAAGCTCGTCCATTGAGAACTATCCATGCCTGCAATCCATTGGCTGCTAGGAATAAGGTCATTCCTCTAGAAGAACTCTGGGGCCCGACAATCATTGATCTCCTTGAAGGTGAGATTTCGTGCCCTAAACTGACCAGTTGTAATCTCTACACAAAAGGCCCCTAAGCACTCATCCAGTAACTCCATGATCCCCTCCTTGATCGTATCGAACATCACATGTGTCGCCTCGAAGATACTGCACGTGATCTCTGACGTGATATACTTGCGTATCCTCTTATCAATCGATTTAGTAGTACGAGACCAATACTACCTTCCATACATATCCTTACTTTCTTCAAGAATTATCCAGAATTCTCTAAGTCACAATCTTATGAATACTCTCTTAGGTACTCATGGTAAATAGCATACATAGCACACTACAATACTCCTTAGGCTCTCCCAAGAATTCTCTTCTCACACTTTCCAGAAAGGTCACTTCCTATACCCAAAACCACTCCATGAATGTAGATCACACTGTTGGATTAGGTGTCTAAGGCCATAACTATAATTGTTATATACTTAAATTGATGGCAACATAGTCCTTTTAGGTTGCCCTCAAAACTAGCAATTAGACATGATGACTTTTAGAGAGAGGTTGAATTTATTATTTGATTAATAAATGAAATAAATGATTTGTTAATATATTATGAGAATATATATTAATTTGAAATAGTAATATTTAATTAATATTTAATCAGAAATTAATTGGATTTCATTTTGGGATTAAAGGAATTAATTAAAAGTATAGGGGCTAAAGTGCAATTGTTCAATAGTTGAGCAAGAGGTTCATGAACCTACCTTGGGAAGGCTTAGACGAAATCTATATGGATAATCTAGGGTTTCTAGATTATCCCATGTAGATAATTAAGGAGGTGGATACTTACCAATTTGAATTAATAATATTATATTTCAATTAGGGTTATCCAGGTCATTTTATCTGCACTATAAATAGACCTTTACACCCTGTGAGTTCAGGGCACCAAGAAACCCTAAATGAATAGCCAAAATTCCTAGCACTCCTCTCCTATCTCCTCTCTCATCCTCTTGCTGGTGTTAGTGTTGGGATTAAAACCCTAATTGTGATTTGATGAACAAGATGTGGAAAATAAGAACAACACAAATATGAAGATTAGGTCGAATGATCACTCGTTTTATTGAATTGTGAGGAACAAATTACACTTAAGAAATTAGAATCTAACTCTACAAGAAACCTCACAATGTGGCGGCTACATTTTTCCTAACTCTTAACCCTAATTATGAATAATACATGACTACCTATAGGGAAAAGACAAGTCTTGGGCTTTTATCCTACACTTCATCGCCCATTGCCATCATCCATGGAGTGCTTTGAAACCCTACAATCTCCCCCTCAAAGTATGGAATGGATGACAATGCTTTAACTTCCAAAACAAGCATCTAGCAAATAAAAAGATCTTGCAACGAGGAATAAATGAAGCAATCCACGAATCTTGATTCTTCAATAGTCTTCAAACACGGGCTCTAGGATATATAAATCAAGCACTGAAGTAATGTCTTTAAACTTCATTTTCGAGTGTAATCCCAAAAAAATCTTCATGAATACCAAGCCCGCCATAAAAACCCACTTCAGAAAAAAGAAACCGAATCACTTCTTGTCTTTGAAGAGCTCCCCCTCCAAGTCACAATAATCTTCAAATAAGCTAATGATATAAGCCATCAAAAAATATAATGTAACAACCCAAAACTTAAGATTCATAATGTCGCTTGATCGAGAAAATACTAGAAGTCGAAGATATAACAAGTCCTTAGCAGAGCTCGATAAAGAACTTCCGCTGTAAAGGATACTTCTCTGTGAAAGCTTTAGCAGAGCTCGATGAAGAACTTCCACTATAAAAGCTACCTTCATAATTCTACCACAAGCTTTATCAAAAATCTTCAACTTTGAAAAGTCACAAATCCAATTTCGAATGACCATACCAAATTCTCCCCCGATTTATAATCAAAAACATGATTATAAAGCCTTCAAATGGTCATGAGAATGATCTTGAATGGATCAACATTTACTAATCTCCCCCGCGACAAAATGATATACACAATAAAGTAAAAAATCCAAAAAAGTCGTGAAAATTTGTCGTTATCACGAAAAACAACTTTACGAACCGCCAAGACTTGATGGAATCATTATTTTGCTGTTCATGAAAAAATATGAGCGTTGAAAAATCCAAAATTGTTCACCGGCCCTCAATGTAGTAAATGTTTCTGAATATTGGGCAGAAACTGTCACTTGCTGAAAGATAGGGGCTAGAATGGAAATTTTGCATCAATATACACTTTTATTTGTAATAATTTCTTAATTTGAATCAAATCTGCCAAGCTAGGAAAATTACAGGGACCAAAAGTGTAACATGAAGTTGTCTTCCTAATTTGAACGGATAAAAGCGAACAGCAACAGCGATCAGTTCCAGTTCCGAAAAGACAATCTGTTTATAGTTCTGAATGTCCAATAATTTCGATCGCCTCCTTCTGTTTTGATCAACAGGTTCTTTTTCAATTAAAGAAAGGAATTCTGATTCCGAGTCCATTCATCCTATCAATTCTGAATTCCAAGTCCGAGATCAAGTTCTGAACTGAAGATTCTATCTATTCAATTTCCGATTCCGAGACTTGCTTTTCAATTATGAAATCAACCATCAATTGTGAATATGGTTTCTATTCCGAACTTCAACCACACCGTTCTGATTGTATACCAAACGAGCCATCACAATTTCTAAACATTCTTTCATATCGTTCTGATTCATCTTTGATTCTGAATGATTGATCCAATTCCGATAGACGTCTGATTGCAATGGTCACATTCATTCCGATACTGCCTTTGTTTCTGATTATATTCGTAGAAGATTCAATTTTGCTCCAATTTTGACTTTTAGCTTTGACCAACGACATCAATTAACGCCAAGCAGTAAAATCAATTTTCTCAGCATAATTTCTAGATCAAGCATGTCGATTTCCAGATAAAACATCACATTCAATCAAAGATCAATACTAACTCCGTCTATTTATGACAATGCTTCACATGTTCTTCACTATCCAGACTCATGTCGTCATTCACAAGAACCATGAATCACAAAAACCACGAGTCATCAAATCGAAATGTTCATCATTGCAACAATTTAGAATGGAAAATCATTTCCAGGTGGTTCGACTTTAAGCATACACAAGATAAATGAGATTACATTTGCAAACAAGAACAATTGAATATCCAAGAAGTAAAAATTGACTTTTAGATCGGATCATCAAACATGAATCCATTCACAAATTGAAGGAAACCAATGAATCTCAATAAACAATTGAATATCAAGCAAGAATCGATTGATTGAAACACAAATGAAAAACTCAGGTTCGAAGCTAATTTGTCATTGAAGGACGAGTAACTTAGACCAGAACGAAGGAGTTTAAACAGAAAGAAGTTTGGGCTAGAACAAATGTATCATTGAACAGTAATGACAAAAAAACTTTTGGCCAGATCAAAAGAGATATTATAGATCAATTTTGGATCAAACAATTGATCAGATTCAATCAGAAAATACGGACAAAATATGAATCGGATTCAAAAAAATACCAGATGAACAGGAGAATACATCATGAACAGTAGCTTGAACAATAATCTTGATTCCAAAACCCCAAAACACCATAAATCTTCAATAACTTGTGCAGAAAATCATCAAATCAAGAACCGATACTTCAAAAACCAATTAGATCTTCAAAGACCCGCTCTGATTCCACTTGTTGGGATTAAAACCCTAATTGTGATTTGATGAACAAGATCCAGAAAATAAGAACAACGCAAATATGAAGATTAGGTCGAATGCTCACTCGATTTATTGAATTGTGAGGAACAAATTACACTTAAGAAATTAGAATCTAACTCTACAAGAAACCTCACAATGTGGCGGCTACATTTTTACTAACTCTTAACCCTAATTATGAATAATACATGACTATTTATAGGGAAAAGACAAGTCTTGGGCTTTTATCCTACACTTCATCAAGGGGCCCATTGCCATCATCCATGGAGTGCTTATAAACCCTACAGTTAGTGTAGGGTGTGAACCACTAGAGGCGTGACACTTGTGACACATGCTCTCAAATTTCAAGAAGACTAGGATTTCATTGTTGTTGCTATATAACAGTTAAGGTATGTTTTCCTAACCCTATTAGTGATTTCAAAATTATACCAATACTATTAGGGTTTCCTAATTAATGTTCAAATGTTGTATGTTCAATTAGAGAAAACATAGATCTTCAATTAGGGTTGCATACACATATATGTTTTTGTTTTTATTCTTAAAAATGATTATACACATATCATAATAAAATAGATGTTCGAATAGATGTCTCTACCATAAGGCCTTCATCAAACAAGAACATGAAATAGGGTTGAATCATACATTCTTAGGTTATTCAGTCTAAACTATGTACTACCTTAACACATTCACCAAATAGTTTCTAGCATCTATGAAACCTAAAAAACCTAAGAAATCCACACATAACATGCATATAAAGGCATCTCTCCTAACTTACTAAAACATAAAACACATGTATAGGTATTTTGGGAATCATTTACTCGATCTCGGCTGATTGCATGCATCAAACCCCTTTTTTCTTTACACAAAATCTTTTCTTTTTAGAAAAACATTTGTTAATCCTCAGTTTGAGTTTTGACACACCCGAAAGTCTACCTGAATCCCTCAAACGAAGACTCTGATACTAACTTCTAACATCCCAATATACAAGGTAAAAGTTTCATTTTTAAATCAACAAAATCATTCATCCATCATTTCCAAAATATAGTCAGATTATCGAAGGGTATTTTAAAATAACATCTGAGTAATAACAAAATCATAAGTTTAGTGAGTTCCCCAAAATACCAATCATGTCGGGCCCTTCCCTAAGTGCCTGAAACATTTAAACATCAAACAGTGAGCACAAAGTTTAGTGAGTTCCCCAAAATACCAAATATCATACATAACATACATAAAGTATGAATGTTGCGGTCCTCCCATAGTCTTAAAGTTACTCACTGCTATAGTGCTCCTACAGTCTTTGTTGATATGATCCTCCAATAGTCTTATGTACGGTTGACATGGTCCTCCCATGGTATTTCATACAAGTGCCATGGTTCTTCCATGGTATTTCATATAAGTGTCATGGTCCTCCCATGGTCTTTCAGGCAAGTTCCATGGTCGTCCCATGGTCTTTCATGCTAACTAATAAAGACGGTCTAGCAACCTACATAGAATATTGAGAAAACTCACCTCACAAATGCAGGCGATAGCTAACAAGCTCACACATCTGAGAAATGGGTGCTACACACCAGTTACTGAATCATACAAGGTAAACCCGTAGTCAACTTTCTAAAACTTGTAACTTGGATAAAAATCAACCATGTCAAAAAGTCAATGGTCAACGGTCAAAGTCAACTCCAGGTGACCTCCACATCGTGGCCGATCCATGGCCACGATGTGGCCACCCAATCAAGTCATGATCTAATTATGCTACCACGTCGTGGCAGACATGCCACCACGCCATGGAATATCCTAGACAAAATATTCTTGACATTCTCCCTCGCTACAATGCGGCACCCTTCTTGCCGCATCGTGGATACTACACTTTGGACTAGTTAATAGATTAAGTCCTAAATATGAAAGGCTCTTTGCTTAAACTTTCAATTATGTTTCTTGGGTATTTAATGGTTCATAAAAATCCCAACTTTATTGACATGCATGGATCATGCATGACCTTCACCCAACTAGTTCAAAATGAAGAGAAAATGACCTAAAACCCATACATGGCTCTCAAAGCCAATTCATCTTCTAGATCCAGAGGATATAGTGACCAAAGGACCAATGCGAGCCATAAAGTTCCAAACTATATCTCATCTAACCAACCCAAACTCAAACATGAGCTAAATCATGATGTAAAACCTAGATTTATCAAGAGGAACCAAAATGTGGATATTTGATGACATACAAAGGTTCTAGAAGGTGAACACAAGGAGTATAGGCAAGTTACTTGATGGATTATTGAGAAGAGCTCATTCTTCTTCCTTCCAAGCTCACAAAAACTACCAAAGTGAGCCAAGAAATTAAAAAGGGAGGCTAGGGTTTATCAGGGGTGATTTGGAGGTGATAGAGGTCGAGCGTGGAGGAAAGTCTAGCCAGTACTTCCTTTAAATAGGGCTCTAGACCCGAAATTTAGGGTTTGCCAAAAATAAGTCACCACATCGTGGTAACCACGCAAATGAGATACGCAGTTCAAGCAGGACGCTACATCGTGGTGATCCCTTCACTATGTCGTGGCCATCAAAATTCTCATAATTTGAAAAATAAAATCATACCTGGAATCTGTGTCTAACAAATTGACAATAGTTTACCCTCATATCATGCCACTTCGAATATATTTAGTCGGGATTTCGACTTGTATAATCCATTAAACCACAGAAAATGCTTCGAACTTTTCCCTAAAAACCTCTAGATATTTGACTATCTCCGTCTTCAGAAACTGGCACCCATGCTAGTGCTAACTTCTCTTCTTGCTCTTCTGACCAATTAATCCTTTTGTGAGCCAAGGTTTTTGACCTTTAACAATACAAATGTGTGCATGTGAGTAAAAGGAGAAAAAAATGTATGAAAAGTAAGGTGGTTTGTAGTTGTATTTATATAGGTAAAAATTAAATATTTTTTTTTAAAAAACCCAAATTATCCATTACAATGATCAAAGAAATGAGTCGAAGAGGAAAATGTTTTTATTTGTTTTGGTCCGTCCTTGTCTACACCATATTGGACAACGATCACAAGCCAAAAAAAAAAGACATTGAGATCGTGTTCATGGTCATGGTCTGTCGCCACATTGACCACAGATACGTCTGTTTTTTGTATATCGAAGGCTCTTAGTTTATGGGTGTGGTTGTTTTCCCGAAATAGTAAGTCTTATCTTATTGACTGATTTCAATAAATCTACCAATCTATTTCATCATTGCCTTAGAATTTTCTTCTCCTTTTCTTATGGATTCAAGATGCTCTTAAACGTAAATAAGAAAGTATAAGGCATCTGGTAAGAGAAACTTTTAAAATTTAAAGAAGGCTTGTTCTTTTCAAGATGTTGTAAGAATAATATTCTCCATAAGGTTAAGTTTGATTTTCCTTTCTTAAAAGGCATTCTTGGATATTATAGGAAAGCAAGCACTATCTAGTTAAACTTGATATATTCCTTAGCATGAACATAAACAATAACTTTGGATCATGTTGATCTCCTCTTTTTTTAATATGAGTTTACTGAAATGTACAACTCTCACTCTCACTAATCATGAGTATATCGTTTGGCAAAAATCAGAAGGGTAAATGGGGGATGTATGCTAGCATTTAATGTTACTGCTATATATGGGTAAAGCAGAAATTTCATCTCCTTAAGATGGGTCATTCAGTATGAACAATAACAATAATTGTTAATATATCACATAATCTTGGCATATACATAAGAAGAGGGTCGGTTGTGACTTGGATAAAAAACCATGAGAGAGAGAATGTGATATCCTCCCATTTCCACATGGGGTTGGCTAACGGTTCCATCTTTCCGTGGGGTCTCTGGTGTTCAGTCTTGACCTTCCGTCAAGTCAAGCACCGCTCCACATACCAAATTATCTCCCTATTCATGGAGGGCCACCAATAGGTAAGTCTCAGATCTCTATACATCTTTGTAGCGCCCGGATGGATTGAAAACTTTGACTTGTGTGCTTCCTCTTATAATATCTACCTAACCCTGCCAGAAATAGGAACCCACACTCTGCCACACTGAGTCCATTGAGCATGACTATCTCTAATAAATGAAGGAACCTAACCCATGCTCTTCTCCTTTTTTCGATTCACTTCCTTCAACTCCTCAACTTACGCTTCCTTGATTAAATACAATAGTGGTAAAGTGATAATCATCCTCAAGAATAACTCTCTGATAGGAGTACTACTCACCTTGCGGTTCAAGGTATTAGCCACCACACTAGCCTTCCTGGGATGATAAAGAATCTCACAATCATAATCCTTCACCACATCCAACCATTTATACTGTCTTATATTCAGATTCGAATGATCCATAAAATACGTCAAACCCTTATTATCCTTGTAGATGGTATACAAGACCCCACATAAATAACATCGCCAAATCTTGTGGATGAAAACACAGCCTCAACCCTAGGTAATGATTAGGATAATTCGTCTCATGAGACTTCAACTTCCTCGAAGTGTAAGCGATCATGTGACCCCTCTACATAAACACTGCCCCCAACCCTATGATAGAAGCATCACAATAAACCACAAAATCATCAAGAAGGGTTAGTATTGGAGCCTCGTATAGTCTTTACCTCAATATCGGTTCATCGCAATAAACCACAAAAATCATCCATACCGAAAGGTAACGTTATTCTTTGTTAACCGGGCCAAAGACAATTCAATATTAGAGAAATCTTGGATAGATATCCGATTATAGCCTGCTAAACCAAGGCAACTCTGAATCTCAGATGGAGACCTTAGAATCTCCTACAACATCATCGCCTCGATCTTGGCCGAATCAACTAATATACCTTCCTAGTTGACAAGATGCCCCAAAAAGTACACCTCATGCAAGCAAAAATCGCACTTGGAGGACTTGGCATAAAGCCTCTCCCTCCTTAAAGTCTTCAAGACCTCTCTTTAGTGCTCCTCATGCGACTCCTTAGTCTTAGAAGTTAGAATAGACCAAGATATCATCGATACATTCAATCACCGATCGATCCAATATCAGTTTGTACACCCATTTCATGAGGTCCGTGATTTTTTGTCGGTGCGTTGGTTATCCAAAATGGTATCACCTCAAACTCGTAATGATCATAACGAATTATGAAAGCCATCTTTTGCACAAACTCGTAATGCCAAAATGAGTTTCGAAATGATATAATAGAGAGGAAAAAAGAGAAAAAAAAACAATAATTTTTTTTATTAAAAATGAATGTTTGAGAGAGAGAGAGAGAGAGAGAGAGAGAGAAGGTGGTCGATTGATACTTGAATGTTACTGTATAATAGTAATAGTGGTGTTTTAATGTTTTAATGATGAAAGGATAACATATTTTGATTGTGTGATTTATGTTGATGGATCTTATATTATTTTAGTCGTAGACATCAAGCTTTAGTCCTTCAAAGATATTTCATAACGGAGTAGGAAAATTTGCCTCCAAAGGTTCTCGTAACGTGAGGAAGAGGATGAGGGGGAAATGTCATAAAGGAACCACAATGTGTTGGTTCAAAAGAAATGAACAATGCAAAATGCAGAAAAACTCTCGTGTATTATTCAATGAAAAACAAAGAACAGAAGGCTGCAATATATAGCAGAACTTACAACTGAAAAAGTAAATGCTGGAAACATGAAAAGACTTAAGTAAAAGCAGGAAATATGAAAGACTTCAATAGTTATGAAGACACACATGAGAGCACTTATTTCACTTTATTTCACTGACTTTGAATCAGTCTTCAACACCCCACTTTGATTCAAAGCTTCCAATGCCAATACAAGCTCGGAGACGCTGAAAACATGTAGGCGGAAGAGCCTTACTGAATATGTCGGCCATTTTTTCTTCAGTAGGACATAACTCCACCCATATTACACCTGTTGCCACCAAGTCTCGAATGTAGTGGTGCTTAATTTCAATATGCTTGGTACGCCCATGCATAACTGGGTTTCTTGTCATGGCAACTATTGATTGACTGTCACAGTAAATCACAATTGGTTCCCTTTGTTCCTGCATAAGATCACCGATAAGTCTTCATAACTACACAACTTGACACGCGGTAATTGTAACCGCCACATATTCCGCCTCAGTTGTTGATAAAGCTACCTTTGCTTGCTTCTTTGACTGCTATGAAGTTATTCCAGACCCAATACTGAAACAATTCCCTGTTGTACTCTTCCTGTCTTCTTGTGATCCTGCCCAATCACTATCGCTGAATCCTTTTAGCACAAACCTTTTCGAGTTCAAATACCAGATACCATAGTGCTTGGTACCAGCTAAGTAACGAATAATTCTTTTGACAACTCCATAGTGTTGTTTTGTGGGTTTGTGCATGAATCTTGAAACTACTCCCACTGCAAAACTTATGTCTGGTCTTGTGTGAGTGAGGTAGATTAACCTCCCAACTATGCTCCTGTAATTTTGAGGATCTATCATTCTTGTGCCATCTTCACATGATAGCTTTTCATTAGTGTTCATAAGAGTTGTGACTGGTTCAATATTCTCCATGTTGAGACCCTTTAGCATGTCTGATACATATTTTTTTTGAGCAATAAAAATGCTGGTGTTTGTTTGCTTTATTTCGATCCCAAGAAAATAATGTAGCTTTCCAAGGTCTGTCATTTCAAACATCTTCATCATCTCCATTTTAAATTGATTAATAAGCTCTTTAGACGACCCTGTGTAGATCATGTCATCAACATAGATACTGACTAACATGATCCCTGCATCACCTTGCTTCTTAAAATACATGGTAGGTTCACTAGGACTTTTCTGAAAACCGTTGAAGCGAAAGAAGTTGTCAATCTTGTTATACCATGCACATGGAGCTTGTTTAAGCCCATACAATTCCTTCTTCAACCTATATATCTTCCCTTCTTGCCCAAGAACAATAAATCCTTCGGGTTGTTGAACAAAAACTTCTTCTTTTAGGTCCCCATTTAAGAATGCCGACTTAACATCAAACTGGTAAACTTCCCATTGTTGTTGTGCAGCTAATGCAAGAATTAACCTTATTGTCTCAATTCTTGCCACCGGAGAGAATGTTTCATTGAAATCCACACCCTGTTCTTGTCGAAAACCACGAGCAACTAATCTTGCTTTATGTTTTTGGAGACTACCATCGGCATTGAACTTTTTTTTAAAAACCCATTTCAAAGGAATTGGATGCTTACCAGCTAGAGGTTCCACCAGATCCCATGTCTCGTTCTTTTCGATCACCATAATTTCTTCCTCCATTGCTTTCTTCCAGCTAACATCTTGAAGTGGCACATCTGCTGAAACTGGATCACTAGCGAACAGGGCTAGAGTGCTATCATAAATGTCATTCAAGTTCCTATATCTGAGTGGTGGAGTTTCTGGAGATGACACATCAGAAGATCCAGATATGGTCCTCGAGGGCGTAGCAGAAAATGATTCACCATGAGTAGAGCTCGGTGTCGGACTTGATGGAGGAGACATGGGTGTATTGATTGAATGATCATGCACTTCATCTTCTACATTTTCAAATGAATTTGGCTGTGGCATTAAGTTTGTGTGAACAAATGTATCCATATAACTTGAATATTTTTCAAAAATCACATCACGGCTGATAACAATATTCTTATTCATAGGATCGAATAACCTGTAGGCCTTTGACACTGTACAATAGCCCACAAATATGTATTTCTTGGACTTTTCTTCTAGCTTGTGCCTATTTGTGGTGACCAATGCATAGCATAAACAACCAAAAACACACAAATGATCAACAATGGGCTTGAACTCATACTAGGCTTCGAAAGGTGTTTTATTCCATACTGCTTTGGCGGGTGATAGATTGAGGAGATACACAGCTCTAGCTACAGCTTCTGCCCAAAATGAGTCAGACAACTTACTTGCTTTTAGCATTGATCGACCCATCTCCACAATAGTCCTATTCTTCCTCTCTGTGATTCCGTTTTGCTCAAGTGTGTATGGACCTGTCAATTCTCTTCTTATTCCTTCTTCACGAAACGTAGTGAATTCCTTTGACATGAATTCACCGCCACTATCAGTTCCTAAAATCTTGATTACACCATTTCCTTGTTTTCTGACAAGGGCTTTAAATTTTTTGAAGTACTCAAAAGCTTCAGATTTCGCTTTGATGAAGTAGACCCAGCAAATACGAGTGGAATCATCAATAAAAAGCAAGAAGTACTTACTCCCTGAGTGTGATTCTGTCCTCATTGGACCACAGATATCTTCACATACTATCTCCAATTTTTCTGTTGCTCGTCTTGCTTGCCACTTCGGAATGGATCTTCGTGTTTGCTTACCCAAGACACACCCTTCACACACATGGGTGGAATCTTTTATGATTGGCAGCCCGTTCACCATTTTTTTGCTTGTTAATAGTTGTAGAACTTTTACATACAAATGGACATATCGATAGTGCCATAATCTTGACTCATCATCCTTGCTACTCATCATCATATATCCTTCTTTTCGTGAAAAATCTACTGGAAACATCCTATTTCCAGTCATTTTTGAGTATAATAGAACTTCATCATCTTGTTTCTTTACCACACAAGCATTATTTTCAAATTCTACCTTCAATCCATTTTCAATTAACTAGCCTACACTTATCAGATTGTGGGCCAGACCTGGTGCAAAATGAACATCATTTATGAGTTTATCCTTTCCTTTGATGCAAACCGTCACAACTCATATTCCTTCTATCGCAACTGGTTGGCCATTGCCGAGACGAACACGTGATTTTCCTGTTGTGTTCACGCTTTTGAACTTGTCACATACACAGGTTATATGATTAGAACATGCACTATCCATATACCATGTCTCCTTTGTGACATCAACCGGATGAATGTGGGTCATGAACAAGTAATCTTCCTTCTCTTCAAATTCCTCTTCAGTGTACTTTGCTTGGTTTTGCTTTGTCCAACAATCTTCTTCTTTATGACCAAACTTCTTACAATGATCACATTGAACTAGTGACCCTTGTGATCTCCCTCGACCACGACCACGAGATGATGCTCTGCCTCTTCCTCGACCAAAGGAAAATCTACCTTGTTCTCCTTGGATCTGAAATGCACGTTCTCCATCTTGAGTCTGAGATCTGTTGATTCTTGCTTCATGTGCTTGTAGTGAGCCCATCAGTTCATCAAAGGAAAATGTTGCAAGATCCTTTGACTCTTCAATAGCCGCCACAACATGGTCGAATTTAGAAGGTAGACTCCTCAGTACTTTTGCAACAACAACTTCATCAGAGATTTTATCTCCATAAGCACGCATCTGAATCACAATCGAAGATGCTTTTGCCAGATACTCTTGAACGGTTTCACTTGGTTTCATGTTTAAGGTCTCGAACTGCCTTCTTAGGGACCAGAGTTTAACTGTGATCACCTTTGCTGATCCTTGATATTCAGTTTTGAGAATGTTCCAGGCATCTCGTGATGTGACTGCTGCAGCAATTCTGGGAAAGATTGTTTCATCAACAGCTTGTTGGATGAAAAACAAGGCTTTTGCATCTTTCTTTTGATTTTCTTTCTGACGTGTCTCATCTGTGCTTGCTTCTGCATACCCATTTTCAACAAGATCCCACAAATCTTGTGACTTGAACAAAGTCTTCATTTTGGTACTTTAGAACTCGTAGGAGTCTCCCTTAAAGATTGGAATTTGAGGGTGAGACATGCTAATAGTGTTAAGGTTCTGTGCCATCAAAACAAACCAGAGAGACTTAGGAATGCAACCAAAGCTCTGATACCACAATGTTGGTTCAAAAGAAATGAACAATGCAAAATGCAGAAAAACTCTCGTGTATTATTCAATGAAAAGCAAAGAACAGAAGGCTGCAATATATAGCAGAACTTACAACTGAAAAAGTAAATGCTGGAAACATGAAAAGACTTAAGTAAAAGCAGGAAATATGAAAGACTTCAACAGTTATGAAGACAAACACAGAAGCACTTATTTCACTTTATTTCACTGACTTTGAATCAGTCTTCAACACAATGTCGATAGATTTAAAAAAAGTAATCCTTCCTTCTCCATCTTTTTATCTTCAACGGATTTACGTATTAGAAGATAAGTGTGTTGCTAATAATCAAGTATTGATTATTGTAGTTCAAGACATGAATGTTTACTAGTCTTCCGAGTTATTCTAAGCAAATTAAAGCATGCATATATTAATTGTTTCTATTTCGTTAAAAGTGCATGGTTGATGCATTCGGGAGTTCAGTCAGTTCACCTTCACCCAATCTGTAATATTTACCATTGAGTGCACTGGTGAAAAAAAAAATACATCCAGTCCAATTTAAGCTTAGTAATGTTGCAATGGATATGTTGAGGCTACGTAAGCCCTCATGTGCCATGTACATAAAACACAAGAACGAGTAAGCATGATTGGATTTATACCATTTCTGAACATTAAAATTTATAAATTCCATTTTTTTTCTTCTGTGAATATTTCATTGATTAAGTGGTTTTGCTTGAAGTTTTTATTATTTTATATTCTTATTTCCTAAAGAATATAACTTTGATTTTGTCCTTTTATCTAGATTTTGACCGGTCAGTTGCCGCTCATCGAAATTGACTAAACCAAACTGCCGCATCATCGCAAAGTCACAAACTGTCCATGTAATCTATTTTAACTTGAAGAAAACTTGAAAACCAGCACTTTTGGTATAATAATAATAATAATAATAATAATTATTATTATTATTATTATTATAAGGTGTGTAACAAAGAATTACTAAGAAAGAGGTTATGGATTATTAACTGCCATTCTAAAGAATAATAATAATAATTAAGAAAAATAACAAATGGGTTTACTAAAAAAATAAAAAAAATAAAAAAAAAAAAAGCAACAATCGCTTTTTACAAAAAGAGTCAAACTACAATGGCTTTCTTAGCATTTTCCCCACTTTATGTACACAACTTAATTTTAAAAAATCCTTTAGTTACTTTCAATAAGAATACCAATAAAAGCAAAGCCAAAAATTATGTGGACCATTCCGATTGTCGACATAAGAACCATCATTTTCAAATTCTAGAATTCAATCCGTAAACGGATTGGGCCCAAACAATTGTGAAGATATCCGGTCTAGCGGATAGGAGTACTAGGATAGGATTCACAAATGATCAAACCATGGATTAGGCTAACCGGAGTGGAACGAATTCCACACGTGAAAACTGTGACATCCTCATTTTCACGGTCAGAAAAGACCGATTTTGTTTACGTTTTATAAAAATCAGAGTACTTCTTTTCATAAAAATGTTGTGGAATTTGTTCCCAGAAAAATACGATAAATACATTATCAAAACATTTTCGAATAAACATATTTTATTCATTTTTAAACGATTGGGATGTCATCGTCAATACAGGAACATAAGCATAAACGGAACTTACATTTATTTACACTAGTGATCTACATCTCTTTAATCTCTCAGTGTAATGTCACTTCATATCGACACCTGTGATATAAATAAACTGAGTGGATCAGGTTAGGAAACCTGGTGAGTACATAGGGTTTTCAACCCACAATAATATAATTATTAGGTTCAAACAATCAAACAATCAACCCAATTACCCATCCCCATTATCTTCTTTACTCTTAAGGATCTACCCTAAGAATCAACCAATCCTCGTTCATACATTCCTAAGGATCATCCTAAGGAATCGGCACGAAGTCCATCGCTACCAAGGCTTATAGATTATATCTGGTGAACACATAGTCCAAAACATCTGGTAAACGCTTAGTTCAAAAGTAACTAGTGAACAAACTTAGTTTAAAATACCTAGTGAACACACTCTGTTCAAAGATACGTAGTGAACACACTCAGTTCAAAGATACCTAGTGAACACACTCAGTTCAAAGATACCTAATAAGCACCTAGTTCAAAAACACCTACAGGTTACGAGCCTGCTAGCGTTCCACCGGACTGTCTAGTATCGTCCATGGTCATCATCTATACTCCACTAGATGACTGGATCACTGACAACATTGATGCCTTCCATCATGTTATCAATAAACAACTATTTCATCTACCCATGTTTTACCCAACACATTTTGTAGATATAAAATACATATACACTTTAAATCATTTAAAACATATATAAAAATCTTTCACCCAACATAGAGAGCAAGTATTCAGACAATATGCACACACAACACGTAATTTATATTAAAATACTTCATATCTATGTGTAAGATTAAAGGGACCATGCACTCACCTGAAAGGTGGTGACTCAGCACTTGGACAGCGCTTAGATACTCTCAAAACAATTTTCCTTCGATAATACCTAATACCAATACCACTAGGGTTTAGTCTAACGATAACCGCGACAAATTAATAGTCTAGCTATTATTATTATTGTATAAACGTTAAATAAAACTCAATATAACTCATAATAATAGCCCAGATACTTATCATAAGTTCCTAATAACGTTACTATATTAAAACATAAGCTATACTAAAGATAGGGTAGGCATAGCTCACTTACAGCGGGTTTTCTTGAAAACCGGGCTTCGCTGGAGTAGCGTTCCTGAGCCGAAAGGCTCTTTTCTCGGAGCCGTCGGGCGCTCCGGGGCTTCCGCCTCGTGCTAGGGAGTTACCCTAGGCTTTGGGGGGTTAGGGAGGCTTAGAGAGAGAGAGAGAGAGAGAGTTTAGAGAGAGAAAGAAGAGGGTTGAGGGGTGAGGAAATGAGGGAACCCGACACCTCTATTTATAGGGTTAAATCCTGATGGACTCACCGCGTCGGTTTACTGACTCGCCGAGTCAGTGCCACGTGTCATCACCTGATGGCTTTCCTTGGGGAGAAAGCCTTGGCCCATATTCAGCCACGTCACCCTTTTTGCAGCAACACCCTGCTGACTTCTAAACCCTGTAACTTTCGCATACGAGCTCCGTTTTCGACGTTCTTTATATCCACGCGTAGGTAAAAACAAGATCTACAACTTTTGTTTAGACACCGTTGGATAATTCTCGACCGATCTTAAATTTAACAGTAGGAGGTGATTAGGCTGCTAAATGACCGCGAAGAATTCGTAACTCCTTCATACGGACTCCGTTTTCGTCTATCTTTTTATCGTTGAGTTCCTATTAATGAGATCTTCAACTCTCATTTAGGTCGCGTAAGCCAAAAACCGCTCGAACTAAAATTCGAGTTTCGGGTCGTTCACTACTAAGCCGAATCTTAGAAAAATCATAACTTCCTCATACGAAGTCAGATTTAGGCGTTCTTTTTATGGATTTTCTCGGTTTAACATATTCTACGACTTTTGTTTAGGTCGCTAAGGCTAAATCTCGCTCTATCGTAAATTCACTATTTACGCTTCCCGGTGTCGTGCCGGTTTTGCCGTAAAACTTCGACGAGCCATAACTCCTTCATTATAACTCGGATTTTGGCGTTCTTTATATGTCCGGAAACCTTGTGACATACTCTACAACTTGGTTAAGATTATTTATTCTAAATAATCTTTTGTCGAAAAGTCGTTTTCGACCCCTATTGCCTCTAAATTGACTAGCCCAGATCTACGGGCGTTACAATTATATCCCCCATAGGATGATTACGTCCCGGAATCATCAACGAAACAGGGCTCACATGATGACTCCATACGTTATCTCTTCATACTAAGTAATAACCGTAACTTTGATGTTTCTTCGAATGAGTGTCTAACTCTAAGACTTCCTGATTGCAGGCGGTGCTCGATCTTGCACTTGCTCCCTATCTCACATTAGACTCCAAATTATGACCTTCAAGTCACAATCTTGATCCTCACTGGATATGAACTTAAGATAAGTTCCTTTATTACTACGATGGAACGATGTGTCATATTCTAATGACCTCTCATTGTATGTTGCTTAGACTCGGGTCTATTAGAGTCTTCCAAAACAGACTATACTTTCCTTCATGTTCTAATCTCATCTTACAAGGTAGCATTTCTAGCTACAAGCAACTATCACGATACCTCAACCGATCGCTTTTAATTATCTTTTATTTCAATCTTCCGGCTTAATTCAGATGTTACATCAAACTTGGTTCTCTGAACCACGTAACATACTTATCGTAGTCAGAATCAATTCGATATGGCCATTAGGGTCGGGATAACAACAATTTTTCTTAGTCATTACCGAAACAATGGTGACGACATACTTGAATAAAATGAAGTCAATTACTAGCTTCTTGGTAACCTTGTGACTTTCCCTGATCCAAGCATGAGTCCTGTGCTTCCGGTAGTATATGCATCTACTACCTTTCACACCTACTCATACTCGTCCCAAGTATTGTCTCGCAGTTTTCCAAGTCACCATATAAGAAAATCACATAACTATTTAACACATCAGATATCAAAACAAAGCTTTTATTATTTCTTGAATTACATAGGTGCTCAAGTTCACCCTAGACTATGCCTCTAATAGGCTACATCATACGATACTATGGCTACTGCATAACTTGATCTTCAGATATGAAGTCTTCATCCTTGATTCCTCGCGTGGTTTTCTGCTTCGTCGAGGATCATGTGAAATGCCCTTGGCCTTGGTGGCATGTTTGGCCTTGTTGCTACATTCTTCTTTGGGAAATTCTTTGAAAGATGCCCCCCTTCTTTACATTCATAACACAACCTCTTGTTGGATGTACACTCATTGGCGTAATGCCCAGACTTTCTACAATTGAAACATGTCACCTCTTTGCTGCATTTTCCAAAGGGTTTCTTCTTGCATTTATCACACCATCTTGCTTCACCTCCTCCTCCAGGCTTTGAGAATTTTCTCTCCTTGTTGGACCTTGAAGATCCTTCAAACTTCCGCTTCTCTCCTGCCTTATCTTTTTCTAGACCCTTTTCTCTTATCTGGGCCTCTACGTTCTTAGCTGCTTAACAGCTATTTTCAAGGTACTTGCCATTTTGACCATTGGGCCAAAGTCAGTGGGTAATCCGTTAGCAAACCTATCAATCTTGGAGAGTTTAGTAGGAACCAAGTAGGGAAATAGCTTTATCCTCTCGGTGAATGTGGTGGCGTACTCATCAACACTCATCTTCCCTTTCTTCAGGTTCTGAAACTCGTTGTTCAGGTCTATCAGATCTATCTCTGAGCAGTACTGCATTTTCAACTGTTCCAAAAACTCTTCCCATGACATCCTTAGGGCTTCTCCTCATGGCATCATATCTGCCAATAGCTTCCACCAGCTCAAGACTCCAGTTTTCAGTTGTCTTACAGCGAAGACGGTCTTCTGTTTCTTGCTATAGTCGCAGCTCTCAAACACCATCTCCATCTCGGAGATCCAATCCATAATCTCAACAGGCTTTGGGCTTCTTAAGAGACATGGTGGTTTCGCACTCAAGAAATTCCTGTACATTCGCCCATCCTTGTCGTTTCTCCTCTCCGGGCCATCCTTTCGTTCACCTTGAGTCTCCACTTGACTCACTTGGCGGCTGTAGTTCCCTTCCTCCGATTGCTCGGGAATCGGTTCGGGTTGCTTCATGGGCATAGTAGGTTCGTCCCTATTCAACATCTACCTTATTTCTTCCCTTTGTTCAGCTAACATAGCCCGAATCATGGCTTGAACTCCAGCCATGGTGACTGGCTCAGGTGCAACTTCTTCTCCAACAGGTATTTGCTGAACCACTGGGGGTTGGTTCCTATTCTCATTTGCATTCACGTTTCCGCTACGGGTCCTTGCCATCTTGATCTATACACCGAATAAGGTGAATCTAGATCTTTATTTAGGATTGACGTTTAAATCGTCCTTATCACTCCGAAACGTTTATATGCTAGTTCTAATATCGTATTCGTACGTTTAGAATCCTAAACACATAAGGTTTCCAGATCCGGTCGGCAACAGACCATAGATCCGATCAAACTATAGCATAACAAATCATTTAGCACATAAAAGCAATTTAGGCATCATTCCTAAAATAAGCTAGTGCTCACACCTCACAATCATCGCTTAGCATTCTAAGTTTAAGTCTAGAAATAAATCAATATTCCTAGTTCGCTTAAACTAATGCTCTGATACCAACTGTGACATCCCCATTTTCACGGCCAGAAAAGACCGATTTTGTTTATGCTTTATAAAAATCAGAGTACTTCTTTTCATAAAAATGTTGCGGAATTTGTTCCCAGAAAAATACGATAAATACATTATCAAAACATTTTCGAAAAACGTATTTTATTCATTTTAAAACGATTGGGATGTCATCGTCAATACAGGAACATAAGCATAAACGGAACTTACATTTATTTACACTAGTGATCTACATCTCTTTAATCTCTCAGTGTAATGTCACTTCATATCGACACCTGTGATATAAATAAACTGAGTGGGTCAGGTTGGGAAACCTGGTGAGTACATAGGGTTTTCAACCCACAATAATATAATTATTAGGTTCAAACAATCAAACAATCAACCCAATTACCCATCCCCATTATCTTCTTTACTCTTAAGGATCTACCCTAAGAATCAACCAATCCTCGTTCATACATTCCTAAGGATCATCCTAAGGAATCGGCACAAAGTCCATCGCTACCAAGGCTTATAGATTATATCTGGTGAACACGTAGTCCAAAACATCTGGTAAACGCTTAGTTCAAAAGTAACTAGTGAACACACTTAGTTTAAAATACCTAGTGAACACACTCTGTTCAAAGATACGTAGTGAACACACTCAGTTCAAAGATAACTAGTGAACACACTCAGTTCAAAGATACCTAATGAGCACCTAGTTCAAAAACACCTACAGGTTACGAGCCTGCTAGCGTTCCACCGGACTGTCTAGTATCGTCCATGGTCATCATCTATATCCACTAGATGACTGGATCACAGACAACATTGATGCCTTCCATCATGTTATCAAAAAACAACTATTTCATCTACCCATGTTTTACCCAACACATTTTGTAGATATAAAATACATATACACTTTAAATCATTTAAAACATGTATAAAAATCTTTTACCCAGCATAGACAGCAAGTATTCAGACAATATGCACACACAACACGTAATTTATATTAAAATACTTCATATCTATGTGTAAGATGAAAGGGAACCTGCACTGACCTGAAAGGTGGTGACTCAGCACTCGGACAACGCTTTGATACTCTCAAAACAATTTTCCTTCGATAAAACCTAATACCAATACCACTAGGGTTTAGTCTAACGATAACCGCGACAAATTAATAGTCTAGCTATTATTATTATTATTATATAAATGTTAAATAACACTCAATATAACTCATAATAATAGCCAGATACTTATTATAAGTTCCTAATAACGTTACTATATTAAAACATAAGCTATACTAAAGATAGGGTAGGCATAGCTCACTTACAGCGGGGTTTCTTGAAAACCGGGCTTCGCTGGAGCAGCGTTCCTGAGCCGAAACGCTCTTTTCTCGGAGCCGTCGGGCGCTCCGGGGCTTCCGCCTCGTGCTAGAGAGTTACCCTAGGCTTTGGGGGGTTAGGGAGGCTTAGAGAGAGAGTTTAGAGAGAGAAAGAAGAGGGTTGAGGGGTGAGGAAATGAGGGAACCCGACACCTCTATTTATAGGGTGAAATCCTGATGGACTCGCCGCGTCGGTTTATTGAATCGCCGAGTCAGTGCCACGTGTCATCACCTGATGGCTTTCCTTGGGGAGAAAGCCTTGGCCCATATTCAGCCACGTCACCCTTTTTGCAGCAGCACCCTGCTGACTTCTAAACCCCGTAACTTTCGCATACGAGCTCCGTTTTCGACGTTCTTTATATCCACGCGTAGGTAAAAACAAGATCTACAACTTTGATTTAGACTCCGTTGGATAATTCTATACCGATCTTAAATTTAACAGTAGGAGGTGATTAGACTGCTAAATGACCGCGAAGAATTCGTAACTCTTTCATACGGACTCCGTTTTCGTCTATCTTTTTATCGTTGAGTTCCTATTAATGAGATCTTCAACTCTCATTTACGTCGCGTAAGCCAAAAACCGCTCGAACTAAAATTCGAGTTTCGGGTCGTGCACTGCTAAGCCGAATCTTAGAAAAATCATAACTTCCTCATACGAAGTCAGATTTAGGCGTTCTTTTTATGGATTTTCTCGGTTTAACATATTCTACGACTTTTGTTTAGGTCAGTAAGGCTAAATCTCGTTCTATCGTAAATTCACTATTTACGCTTCCCGGTGTCGTGCCGGTTTTGCCGTAAAACTTCGACGGGCCATAACTCCTTCGTTATAACTCGGATTTCGGCGTTCTTTATATGTACGGAAACCTTGTGACATACTCTACAACTTGGTTAAGATTATTTATTCTAAATAATCTTTTGTCGAAAAGTCGTTTTCGACCCCTATTGCCTCTAAATTGACTAGCCCAGATCTATGGGCGTTACAAAAATCCTAGTTGGCACCCTAGGAGGAGACGTTTGAACACGGCCCCCAGGGTCGGTGGTTTGGGTGTGGCGTGAGTGAGATGACGGATGAATACGAAGCATCTGATTCGTTATGAATCTAGCCCCTCACATTTTCTCTCTTTCACGCTTTTTCTTTTTACCCCTTGACTACCAACCCACCTGACTATTGAGGATTACACACTTTATTTCATATCTTAGACACTACTTTATATCACATTTTCTACCGACAATAATAATCATACAAAGACAAATTACAAATAATTATAATGACAAATAATTACAATTCTTTTCACAATGAAAGAACGCGTGTCTTCAATACAATAATGTCTTAAATACGTCATTGCTTTCGTTGTGGAAGGAATTGTAATTATTTGTAATTATAATTATTTGTAATTTGTCTTTGTATGATTATTATTGTCGGTAGAAAATGTGATATAAAATAGTGTCTAGGATATCAAATAAAGTGTGTAACCCTCAATAGTCTAGGGGCTATATTGTAAATATGTATGTCGTATTGCAATCAAACGATTGCAACTCAAAGTTCTCTCTTTCTCTCTCTTTCTTTTTGCCCCTTGACTACCAACCCACATGTTAACATCATTTCCACACCCTGGTGGGTTGGTTGTGGAATGGTACAATACCTACGTGTCCTCACCTTCACTTACAAATCATCCGTGACCACTCGTCTTGGCCTTAATACCATTTTGTAAAACTGTTTTATAGATAAAAAATGAACATTTAGAAAATGGCTATATAGCCATTTCCAGAATGCGGAACCGCAAAACCTCAAAAGTACTATATTCCGTTGTAGATTTTAAGGGTGACAATTCATGACACAACATCATAAAAATACTTGATGCAAAATGTAATTGGGATGAAATTAAAATTTGAATTTGTGTGTCGTATTCATGTTTAGTGTAAAAAAACAAGACGTCGTGTCGTGTCGTGTTACTGTTCAAAATTCAATACGAAATTCAAATGATTTAGCATTTGTTTGTCGTGTTTTTCGTGTTATTTATGATTTATTATTACTTAAATAAAATAATTTTTATTTTATCTTATATTTTTTAAGTCGTGTCTTGTTTTGTTGTTTATTAATTGGTTCGTTATAATGTTAGTTCAAAAAACATGACATCATATCGTGTCATGTTCGTATTACATAAAACTTTTTCATGTACAAAAACATGATACAATTGCCCGATACTCTACCCATACTAGATTTAGTATACTAGATTATATTAGTTTTACGATACCTCTCAAAACGTTGTATCTACCCTAATAAATAAAAATGATTTTGTCACATGTTTTTTTCTAATTGAATTGGGTATATATCATTTTGTCATACTTTTAACATAAATTTATTTTCTACTTGTCATTTATTTTAATTTTCACTTTCAATATATCATTAATTTAGTTTCCATAAATTAAACCTACCATAATGATTATTAATTTTAAATTTTAAATTTGAAATTTTAATTTTAATTTCAAATAAATTTACAGCTTAAACATTTATATTTACGATTTTGTTATAATTAACCTGTTTGGTACACATGTCTAACAACTAAACACATGATTTTTCTTTACTTATTTTCTGGATATTTTTTTTCTCATAATTTTCATTTATTTCAGATTTCAAATTTAAATACACTTCCTATTTAATCGTTCCTATTAACATTTTATTTTAATCAATCTATATAATACACATCTCACAACTAGTAATCTAATAATTTTGAATATATTTGAATTCCTAATATCTCGATTTATGGCTCCTTTCTTCGATTTCAAAATACATAATGACTTCCTGCCAAACATTCATTGATACATGAGCAAAAGATATACAAATAATGATGTGATTGCTATTGTTGAGCATACTCGAAACCCGACTATATTTGGGTATGTTGGTGCATTTCGTGTATTTCATTTAAACTTAATCATAATATTGATTTTTTAATGATAACAAATATTAAAGCTTAACTTGGTTATATAACTAATAATTTTATTTACTGTGAAGTTGTAATGTTGTATAAGTAATGATTAGCATGCCATATGATCAAATAAAATAATGCATCACTAGATAGTTGATTTTTCCTGATATTCCAATTCCATGTAATGGAATTATCTATAGTGTGGTGCCTACTGATCAAGTATATGTGAAATGTAAATGGATTGCGGATGTAACAAAACTTGATTATATATTTGTTTGTTTGATTCATAGGGATCATGTCCTACAAATTACATGAAGAAACGAATACACATCATCAAGCGATTCTCGATTCCAATTCCTAATCAAAGATTTTTCATGATAATAAATCTCCTTGAGAAGCACCTGAAAGCATTGGAATGAATCTCCTGATGATTTCAAGTGAATAAATATTATGAGTTCCAATCATTATTCATCATAATAAATCATGAATGATAGACTTACTTTGGTTTAGTCGGTGTTGGGAGTTTAGGAATTTATTACAAGTCTCCTTTTAAGGTCCCAAAGATAGTTATTGATGCTTTGGAGGTGTTGCGTGTGAGAAAATTTTGGGGATCAGATTTTGGAGAAAGAAAAATGCAATGGATTGATCGGAAAAAAAGTCATGGCTTTTAAGGAGGTCGGGGATCTGAAGTTGGTAGTATTTTTCTTTCAATAGAGCTTTATTGTTTAAGTGGTATTGGAGATTTTTTGAACAACGAAGTTCGATGTTGGTAAGAGTTCCTAATGCTATTCACGATCCCAATAGGGGTGGAGGTCGTCCACGTCCTTTGTTGAGCAGTTATAGTGTGTGGCTTAATATTCAGTGTTCCCTATATCATTTGCGTTCTAGGGGATTGTTTTGATGACCTTTATGTCACTTTAAAGTTGGATATGGTAGATTCACAAGGTTTTAGGATGATGTGTAGTTGGGAGAACAAACATTAAAGTATTATTTTCATCGGGTCTATTCTTTGGCTTCACAACCTAATGCCAAAGTGTCAGATTGCTTCAATGAGACCGATGTCTTGCTGATTTGAGGAGATTATTGAGATGAGGAGTTGAAGAAGTTCAATGGCAGGAACTTAAGTTTTTTACTACGTGATGTTGTTTTTTGAAGCTATGATCGTTTGATGTGGGATCTTAATCGTACTCTAAGTGTATGGTTACTTCTACTAATTTTTTCATGGAAAAAGTTTTCTTGACTAGTTGTGGTTCTTCTATTTGAATAACTTTGTTCGTAGAAATGTCAACATTCTTTTTTGGAGGGTTATCATAGATATATTTCCTACAAGGCTTAACTTATGGGAAAAAAGCATTTTATGTCTTTCGTTAACTCCTCTGAGGTCTTGAGGGGGGGGGGGGGGTGGAGGAAGGAGGAGGAGGAGGGGGAGGGATTTATCTTCTTCTACTTCTCTTGCTTCTTTCATTACTTGGGTGGATTCGACTTCTTTTTCTTGGAAGACCAAAAAAATATTTTGATGTTGTGATTCTAGTTACGTTTTGGAGCATTTGGAAATTTCAAAATAAGGTGGTATTTGGAACAGATAAACCTAGTAAAATTGCTATTTTTTTAGGATATAGAGTCTACATTTTTTTTGGTTTGTAATAGGCAGAAAAAGTATAAGTTATGGTGGGCTTTTTGGTTGTCTAACCCACATGTAAAATAATTGTGATTTTCCTATTTGGCCTCTAGCTCTTTGCAAGTGTTTTCTTCTTTATATATGTTAACTAGAGTGTCATCCTAGCTAATATATAGTTGTTATAACCGTTTCTATCTACCAATTATAGTATTGTCTTTTCAATTTAGAATTTTGTTTCTATTATTTAGTGGTAGTTAGATACTCTTTTATGTAATGTTATTCATGTATATATGTAATAGCATGTAGACTGTAATGAAGTAATGAGAAAAAATCTTTCTGATCAATTCATATTCTTTGTTCATTTTCTCTGATCTTAACATGGTATCAGATTTTTTGATCATTTCTTCCGCATTCTTTTTTTCAAACTTTTGATTATTCTTTCAATCAATCAATTCATCATGTCTTCATCTGAAAATCAATCGAATTCCATTGATTTTTCAAGTCCATATTACCTTAGATCTCAAGATAATTCAGGCTCTATTCTTGTTTCTAACACCTTCAATGGTGTTGGCTTCTCATCATGGTAGTGATCCATGATTATCGCATTATCAGCTAAGAACAAGATTGAATTCATTGATGGATCGATTTCTTAGCCAGTTGTTACATCTCCTACATACGCCAATTGGCATCACATCAACTCCATTGTTATCAGTTGGATTTTAAACTCTCTTCAAACTACTCATAAGATCAGGAAAGAGTTAAATCAACAATAGGAGCAACCTGATGGTGCTCTCATCTATCATATTCAATAGCAATTGTATACATTGGCACAAGGATCAAAGGATTTCTCTACCTACTTCGCCAAATTAATGAAAATTTGGGACGAGCTTCGAATTATTCAAGGAATTCCTGAATGCACATGTGTCGCTTCTGCATGTATTCTCAGATACTTGGATGATCAACGTTTAATTCGGATGTTGATGGGATTAAACAACACCTACAAAGTCTTCCGAGATCAAATTTTGACTATGAAGCCCCTTCTTCTGTCTCAACTGCATATTCCATGATAATTTAATAAGAACACCAACAAAACGGCAATCTGCCTACTGCAATCAATGTTGATGTTATTGCAATGAATGTTTCTAATACTTCAATGGACAATTTCTTGAAGAAATCTCTTGTTTGTGCTCATTGCAAGAAAACTAGGCATTTTAAGTCTTAATGTTATCCTCTAAATGGATTCCCATGACATTTCAAATTTACAAGATCCAAGAAAGAAGAACCTAAATCATCCTTCAAGTTGCTACTTCAATTCCAAATCTCTTAATGTCCCAAAATCACTATCATCATCTCATTCAGTTGCTTAATCAAACAAGTGTTCAACCTTCTGTTTCTTGCTTTGCAAATTCGTCTGTGACTGAATGAGCTATGAATCTAGATGGTAAACTTTTCTCATTTCCTCATTTTTCTCTTAATGTTTACAAATCATCTTCATTTCTTCAACCACATTTATCATTCATCATTGATACTGGAGCTACAGATCACATGTGCTTTGATCGTGATCTTTTCTCAACCTCATTCAGTTGGGCTGCCTAATCGTCATCATATGTTCATTTCTCATTATGGTGATAAATAAATTCATGATTCAATTGTTCTGAAGAATGTTCTATTTGTTCCATCTCCAAGTATAATCTTGCCTCTGACACTAAATTCACTTCGCAATTGAATACTTTTGAGTTATTTGCTGATGAGAATTGTATCATGTAGGACCCCTCATCGAAGAATATCACATCACTTGGAATTCTAGGAAAAGTACTCAATGATCTTTATGTTTTTTATTTTCATGATCTTTAACAATCTCTTTATAACGCCCTGTATCGAGTCGTTTCTTAATTCAAGGTTGAGACCTGAAGATCAATTATCATAAGGCTTTGTGCTTTTTAGAAGAGGTTTAGACCCATATATATGTGGGAAAGGTTCTGTTCTATAATCCAAGAGTTAGGTTTCTGCTTTGGAGCCCAAGGGTATAATAATAAAAGTAGTGGTTCAGACATTTCTTGAATTTAGGATTTAAGTTCGGAAGGTTTTAAGGCAAAGGATAGTTGATAGGAGTGTAGGGCTTTTCATTACCTTTTCGAGCATATAAAGAATGCCAAAAACAGAGTCAGGATGAAGAAGTTATAGCCATCGAAAGTTAGGAGGAATATGGGTTAGTCTAGTACGCTGGGCGTACTGGGCTTATGTGATCATGGGTGTTTCAACTGGTACATTGGGCGTACCAGGATTACGCTGGGCGTACAACTGCCAGGCTCAAATCCTAAAAAATTAGGGTTTAGGCCCTATTTAAGCATCTTAACTCATGGAAACGCTCCTCTTATTCAACCTCCATCCCCCTCAACCTGTGATTTCGAAACCCTAGCCTCTTTGAGAACTTTCTTGACCTTTTTAGGTATTTTGGTGCACTTTGGAGAAGGGAGAACTCATTCGAGAAGAATTGTATTGCTTAGAGCTTGTAGATCCTAGCTTGGTTTTTCTAGCTACATCTTTTGAAGGTAAAAAGTATCAACATTTATGGTTCATTTGTTAGATCTTGCTTGTGAGTGGGTTTTTGTGCTTTTTGGTCCCATGAGTTGGTTCTTGAGAGTAAATGCTACTCCAAAGGTTTTGGGTGTTAATTTTGTTGTTTTTGAGGTCCCTTGCTCATAAATTTTGCAGCTTAATGGTTGTGGACCAACCATGAGTGAATTGTTGACCTCTTGGTGAAACTAGTAGGCTAGATTTGAGTTTTGGGTTTCTTGGAGCCATGAAAAGGCATCAAGTTGATGAATTTATTGATCAAGACACCTAATAGAATTAGATCTGAGCCTTGGATGTAAATTCTTATGGGATTAAGAACTTTTAAGTGATTTCTTGATCAGTTTGTTATGTTAGGAAGCTTAAGTTCGTTGTTGGGCCCTATTAGGTCATGCTAGGTCATACAGTTAGGAACTTTATAACTCTAGACATCTATTAGGATTGAACTTGAGGGTTTAGACATTTGGTCTTAAAGGAATAAGACCTAAAAATGGAATTTGGATGAATGGTTGTACACTCGGCGTAAGGAGGGTGTATGCAAGGCGTACTACAGGAGGAGGAATTAAGTCACTTTTGGGTCATTTTAAGGTTTGGAATATGTTTTGTTAGGTCTAGGCTTGGAGGGTAAATTGGTCTTTTACCTAAGGAATTGTAATTATGGAAAAGGACTTTTGGTTATGGATTACGATTTATTTGATGATTAGGTTTATTTATGATTAGTGTCGGGGTTTCTCATTTCAGTAGCTCAAGGGAGAGATTGGTTTGTCTGTGGATCAAGGTGACGCTTCTTACCACACTAGTAGGTCAAAGGCACCAATGTCGAACCACTTTGGAGTCATTATGAACTCGGGGGTTGATATGGACCTGACACATCTACTTGTTGTCATATTGGTTGATACAGACCCAGGAGTTGATACGGACTCGACACAACTACTTGTTGTCATATGGGGTTGATATGGACCCAACACAAACACGTGTTGTTATATGTATATTTGTATTGTATGTGGTATTTTGGGGAACTCACTAATATTTGTGCTTACAGTTTCATATTATGGTTTTAGGTACTTCTAAGTCAAACGGGAAGGGCTCAGTATGACTGCACAACATTCCGCAGAGTTTATTTCGCATTTGATTATTTGTGATTTTTACTCTGATGTTTAAATACTATTTTTAACATTGATTGATCATGGGATCGATATGTTATTTGTATTAAAGTTTTAAAAATGAAAATTTACTTTGAATATTTGGGACATTACAAGTTGGTATCAGAGCCTTGGTTTGATGGATTCGGACACACTCTCAGGTGTGATTGAACACAAACTGAGGAATTGGCAATATTTTGAAATAAAATAAGTTTCTAAAAAGATTTTTATAAAGGAAAAAGGGTATGATGCATGCAATCAGTTGAACTCAAGTAAAAGATTCCCAGAATACTCATACATGTTGATATGTTATGTGATATGAATGCTTGCACGCTAGGATGAGGCTAGGGATACTTTCAGGAATTACATAATAGATCGGCTTGATATGTGATGCCTTATAGTCTAGGAGAATTGGATGATATGCTAGATTTGGAATCTATATTGGTAGAAGTGATTGCTAAGTGTCTTCTTTAAAAATTGTATATGATTAGGATCATACTTCTTGTATTGTGTAAATTTTGCATGCATAAGGCAACTGGTAGTTAGAATAGAATTTCCTAGCATGGTAGTAGCAAGTGAGCTTAGGATGTCCTTTGTTTGTTTTATGACTTGTAGTGTTACCACACAAATGTTGCTTGATTTGTGCTTTGTGATAGCCCTAGTGATGTGAGCTAACTATTAAGTGAATACGTTAAGTTGCATGCTGCAAGGGTTAAATAATCATAGATTGATGGATTTGACCTTATTGTGCAGCTCTTGTTTGAGTCCCACCGTTGTAGGGATGAGTCTTTTACTCGAAGGATTATCTAAGCTTTGTTGTATGTGATTGTATTCATAAAGTAGTTAGCTGACATTAGTGGGAGTTCTTCAACAGCTGATGGCAGGGTGAGGTCTGGACCCTAGGAGAGCCTAGGGAGTTCAATAGTGGCTTTTCTTGCATTTTTTGCGGGTATTTGGAATACCAGTCTGAGAAGGTGACTAGATGATTCAAGATAATTCTTTAGAAAAGTATGGATATGTATGGAAGGTGGTATTGAGACCATACTACTGAAAGCACAAGATCCATACTCGAATCAAGGAGAGTCATGAAGAATCTAGGAAGCTTGTAGGAAAAGGAATTCTTTGTGTATGTGATGATCATTTGTATGATTTCTTTTCAGATTGCTTATGAGAACAAGTGGAGGAGGTTCAGGCTCAGGTGCTAGTGCGGAGCTAATTGATTAGAAGATGCAGGAGTTCGTCTCATCAGAGATTACATGCGGTATTTTAGCGCAAACTCCTGTGATCTTTAGTTCGGTCAAGGAGGGGATCATGCATATTTTGGAGGAGCGTCTAGGCATGTTCCGCAATGAGATTATGGCTCGTATCCTTTCCTTTCCGCGAGTTCCGTGCTTGTGGAGCTCCTGAGTTCTTTGGGGAGAACGACCCCATTGCTAGCAGAAGGTGGTTAGTGAAGAGCATTGTAATCGAGATTTATAAAGCAATCATGATTGTATGAATGAAAAGTAATAACATAGAAAGTAAATATTAATCATATCTTATATTGATAAAGAACTGATTACAAACTTAAGCAGAGAGAACTTGCGAATGATAAATGAATCACTCGTGTATTCGATGTCTCTACTTCTAACCTCAGTCCCTATTTATAGGAAACCTGAGTGTACAAAAAATATACTAAGTCCTGAACTATACGCTTCGCACAAATGAAGACTTAGTAAAATAACTAACATGTGAAACTAAAGAAACACACACTTCGACTTTTACAACATCTAGTCTCTACAGTTAGCAAACATGGTCAACACTTTTCGGGCGAGATTTTGCCTCGAGGGGTCGAAGGTCAGATTCGCATCTTGTCTTCTGAAAGACAGAGCTCGTGATTAGGGGTAGGAGGTGGATTTCGCTCTGGGAGGCGAGGCCATTGAGATGATGACTTGGGGTGAGTTTGTGACCCAGTTTAGGGTGGAGTTTGCACCAACTATTGTTGTGCAGTAGTTGGTGAAGAAGCCTTATTGGTTCCATAGTATGCTGCAGATGAGGAGATGAAGAAGATTGTAACGTCCCGAAAATCACAAAATAATTTTTTTTTGTTTTTAGATTAATGAATCGTTAATACATTTATTTCCCATAAAACAAGGTAACCACAATTTACCAAAACATAATCAAATCAGAGTAATCCACAGAATGCGGAAACAAGCGATGTGTGCTCTGTAATCATCTCGAGCTCGTCCATTTGAAATCGGAGTACCTGAAACACAAACTGAAAACCATAAGCACAAAGCTTAGTGAGTTTCCCAAAAAATACCACAAAACATAAAACCACAGAATATCATGCAACAAACATATAGTTGCCATGGGCTACCCCCATGGTCTTGACCCGGAATGCCATGGGCTCCCCCCATTGTGATATCCAAGTGCCTTGGGCTACCCCATGGTCTTGACCTGGAATGCCATGCCCCCACCCCCCATTGTCTGATATCCAAGTGCCATGGGCTACCCCCATGGTCTTTGATGCAAGTATCACCGAAAATAAAAGCATTCAACATAGCAAGTAATGGGTCGGCACTGGTTCCTTCAACCCAAGGATATAGTGAGAAGACTCACCTCGACAGTTGAACCCAATTATAAATCTCTAACTACGGATATGCTAGAATCCCTACATCATCAAACAATTGACACCCAATTAACAATTGCGTTCCAAACCGAATACAATAATCCATATATGGGGTACAAAGACCATTTTACCCCTCACCTAGTTTGGTCGAAAACTAAGGCCCAAACTCGTCCTGATAAAGGCCCACAAACCAATAATCATCCAAAGAGCACTTATGGCCCAATTTTCCAAATTTGGCCTAACCTTTACGTGGGACTTACCTTAAAGCCCATTAACTTTTCCTAATCCAAAACACATATCCCACCTGGTCCAACAAAGTCCCAAACAAAAGCCCAACACTAAAAGTCTAATAGACCGAGTACGCGGGGCATACAAGCACGTACGCATAGCGTACTCTCTTGGAGGCTTGTATGTTGCGTGTAGCTGCTTGTACGCCCAATGTACTCACCATATCCAACACAAACTTTATTTTCACTTAATCCATTAAGACAAAGCTCCCCAAATACAGATCTAGCCTCCTTGAGTTGGATTATCACGTAAAGTTGCCAACTTTACGTCCATATATGACTAAATGAAGTTCTTAAGCTTAAAAAGGGCTTAATGGTTGACTTAATGCATGAATGAAACCATTCTTCAATTAAACAACCCAACTCATCCATAAACTCAAAAAAAAGACCAAAATCATAATAAACTAGCCAAGAAGAGATCTAATCACGCACATGCCAAGATGTAAACTTGATATATCAAAAATCTTCCCCACAAGATGATGATTCTAGATCCAAAGCCCCTTCACCAAGCCAAATTACTTCAAGCTTCTCTTCTTTCCTTCCAAAGAGCAAAATGTGCACCAAAAACCGTCTAAGAGCTCAAGAACACCACCAAGAGGCTAAAAGGGTCGATCTCGAGTTTTTAGGGTATGTAGGCTAGCTTAGAAATGAACCAAAGGGACTAGCATAAAGCTTATACAGGGTACGTCCCTAAAAATTAGGGTTTCATCTTGTCCCTCGTACGCCCATCGTACTCCTCATACGCCCAGCATACGAGGTCTCGCACCCTGATCCCACTTTCACATTATGCTAAGTTTACTCCTTGTTACACACGAAAAAGAGCCCTTCGCACCAGTACGTCCCGCGTACTAAGGTCTAACCTCAAACCTTAATTCATTCTGAAGGTCATAACTTTTCGATACAACTCCGATTCCGACCATCCTTATATCCATGAAAAGGTAACAATATCTATGATTTAAATAAATCATACCTGCCTTACAATATCCTGAACAAACATCCAACTTCCATAAAAACCAGTGCTGACAATTTACCAAAATACCATTGGCTCGAAAACTAACTCTGAATACCCGAATTATCCATATACCATCACCCACACCCAAATGGGTATCCATTCGAAACACGGCGTTATAACTCTCCCCCACTTAATTTATATTTTGTCCTTGAAATCTGCCTTTGCCATTCACAACATGCCAAAAAACCTGAGCCACACCACAACAATCTTGAGTATACCACTGCCTTCCCAAGGTAACCGAAACGAACCCTGGCAGAATTCTCCAACCCCGGTGAAGAACGAATCCTTAATTCCTCGTTGAAAACCACCTCTAGTCAATTTAAAACTTGAAGTCTCGAGATGGTCTGAGTCCTTGGAAGACCACCCACACTGAACCACTACCATGCAAATTCCACAACGAATTCTAGACAAAACAAAACACGTCCACCCTTGAGGCTTCCATGGGGAATCCAAAATCAATGACCTTATACTTCTATAGAACACTTATACCTGACATAAGGCTCAAATAATCCTTCGAGTAGAAGATTCATCCCTGCAACGGTTAGATTCAAACGGGATCTGCGCAACAAGGTCTAATCCACCACTCTGAGATTATTTAATCCAACTGTAAGCGACATAACATATCCCATGAATAACAAGGGACTCCACACTTGAATTCCAAATCAATAATTCTGCCTTGACTTATCTTGGTACCCTTCATGAATAGAATCAATCTAAGACACATTGATAAGAGCTTGACCTATCATCAAAACTGAACCCATTCATTACCCTTGAACCCTGTGATTGATGCCCTTGGCATATAGATACCCCAATTCTTATTCCATTGAAATGAAAATCTTGTACAAAACACTTGCGATATGCGACTCAAGATCTTACCCAAAAACCAATTTGATACTCAACTTATAAACCAATATCCACAAATTTGCACTTGCATTTCACAACAAAACCTTCTGATTCCTGACGACCCCTCACTTGACTGATATATATAATTATTCCCAAATCATCTCTGAGACTACCAGTCTCGTACCTGGCCCAACTTCCAGGTTCCCAAGAGTCCAAACAGCAAGGCTACCCAGCCTATAAACCCCTCTACATCACACATTGACCATCCACTTGATCCAGCAACTCAATATCCAAAAACTTGACCCAACGGTCTTTACCAGGTCCAACCTGTATTGCCATAATCACACAGGACTTTCCTACGGGCCCCACGCATCACAAGCTACTCAGGCCCGACTCCGCCTCAGACCCCAATGGTCCTCAACCTAAAACAAAGAATACTCCCCGACAATCATGGTCGACGTTCCCAAGGCACGAACGGATTCCCCCTTCTATGCTCTTGATCTCCACTAACAACATTCTACCTCGAACTAGTGAATGCTACGATCCCATCGCAGTCTTACAACACATCAACCAACCATGGTTACCACCCATGGCCTTACCGTAGCCTAAGTATCACAAATCTACATATCTTGAGCCAAAACCTGCATCCAACTGCATCCTGACAGATGTTCGGGGCATACTTCGAATTCTAAAGCTCTCAACCTAGACTAAACCACAAGTATATTGTGCATAATAAAGGAGACGCTAACCAACGGTTGGCAGTTTCTTGAACTCCTACCTACACAACCTCAATCTGAACAGCCACTTGGGTCGTCCCTCTCCCTCTGGCCAGGATGTGAAACTTGCCCTAGCTCCACACCCTTCCTAACTTCCAGAGATCCATATTGATACTCCCCCACTTGGATTTGACGAAGCTCTCTCTCACCTCTTAATTCTGATGGATCTCTGACCTACCCACCATAAATTGCATGACCCGCCTAAAACCCTTGCTAATCAATACTAGCCTTCCATTTCTAGCTAAAATCAAGGATCGCCAAACTCCTAAAACCCTGAAGAATGATCCTGAAATCCTAGCCAATTTGATAATCCAAATCACCTCCCACGATACCATACCAATTTTTGAGTTCTTATGTTGGTGACTAAAACCATAACGCTTGTCCTGAACTGACAAATCTTCACCGCAGTTTCCATTCTCAAAGTACCACTGAACTCTAGTCATCTATAATCCATGCGAATCCACAATTCCCTTGACACATCTAATGACTAAACAACTCATGCAACTGACACTGCCATCTTCCTGCTACCACTTCTCTCCTAGCAACAGTAGCGTTTGAACCCAACAGTTCTTCCATAGGCAACAACTGCTCCTACCGAACCATTACGAAAACCATTAAACCTTGATGATACTAGAGAACTACCCCGCTAAATCCTGACCATATGCCTTCCACACAATACTCCTGAACCGATCTCAACCACAACCAGAATAACAACCGACCACATTGGAACCCGCTACACGGGATACAATCCCTCACTAATCCATTAATAATTCACAGAATGCAAAAGGCATATAACAATTATTCAAAGATAAAACCTAAGTATATCATAAAACTAAACCAATGATAACGCTTACCCAAACCAATATAGAATTCCAAGCAACATAAATACTGATCAGTAGTTGGCTTTTGAGACTCTGTGGCAGAGATTATGCGAGGCCCTGATTCTCATGCTTCCCGAGGAAATGGATGATTTTATGGTTTATTGTGATGCGACTATTTCGGGTTTGGGAGATGTCCTCATGCAGAGAGGACACGTTATTGCTTACCTTCGAGGCAACTGAAGCCTGATGATGTGAATTATCCTATGCTTGATTTGGAATTGGGGGTCGCTATTTTTGTCGTCAAGATATGGAGGTATTAAATGTATAGGGTCAGGTGTACCATATACACTAATCATAAGAGCTTTAGGTATCTGATGGATCTGTCAAACTTTAACATGAGGCAGGTGAGGTAGTTGGATGTGGTAAAGGATTATAATTGTGAAATCCTATACCACCCTGGAAAGGCCAATGTTGTGGCAGATGCCTTGATCTGTAAGACAATGAGTTCTCATTTTAGGTATTTATGTCTGAGGATGGGTATTATTTCACCTTTATTGTATATGATCAAAAAGGCTCGGGTGGAAGGATTGAAAAAGGAAATTTGGAAGGCAGAGCCGATCAGGGGACATATTCCTTTATTTTTCAGAGATGGTGGGGGCTTGTTAACTAAGTTAGTCAGAGTTTGGGTTTCGACTACTGGTGTGGTGAGATATAAAGTGTTAGAAGAGGCTCATAAGTCAAAGTTTTCGATCCACCGAGGGTCCAGAAAGATGTATAGGGATCTGAAGTTAAGTTATTGGTGGTCTTGTATGTAAAGGGAGATAATATGGTTTGTAAAGTGGTGCCTGACTTACCGAAAAGTTAAGGCCGAACATTAGAGACCCCACGACAAGTAGCAATCGTTACCCATTCCCATATGGAAATGGGAAGAGATCACTATGGATTTTCTCACAAAACTTCCAAGGAAGGCTCATGTAGTTGACTCGATATGGGTCATTGATGATAGATTGACCAAGAGTGCACGCTTCATATCGATTTTCGAGGGTATATATGTTTGGAAGCTAGCTAATATTTCCATCGGGGGCGGTGGTTTGGCATGGGGTTCCAGTTTCATTGGTTTCGGATCGAGATGTTCGCTTCACCTCCAAGTTTTGGAGGAAGTTTCATGAGGATTTGGGTACTCAAATGCATTTCAATACATCACACCACCCCCAGAAGGATGGACAAAGTGAGAGGATGATTCAAACACTCGAAGATATGCTCCGGGCGTGCATGTTAGATTTAGGAGGGAGTTGGGATATTTACCTTCCACTGGCCGACGTCTCCTACAATAGGAGTTATCATGCAAGTATGGATCTACCATATTTTGAGATGTTGTATGGGAGAAGGTGTTGGAGCCCTATTTTTGGCGAGGTCGGATTCCGGGTCATGAGTAGTACAAAAGTAGTGCTCAAGACCACTGAGTTGATTTAGCAAGTGTGTGAAAAACTGCGAGTCGCGTAAAGCTTTCAAACGAGTTACACATATTGTCATCATTTGGACCTCAAGTTTCAAGAAGTGGACTTTGTGCTTTAAGGTGTCACCTTGGAAATGTGTCATCTGGTTCCGGAAGTGGGGCAAGCGGGGCCCCCGGTTTATTGGTCCATTTAGGATTATCGCTAGGGTGGGAAAGGTTGCATATTTATTGGATTTGCCTGATGAGCTCAGTGAGATCCACAACACCTTCCATTTGTCTCAATTGTAGAAGTGTGTAACCGGTGATTCTACGGTGATTCCTTTTGATGATATTCAGGTCGATGAGCGCCTGAACTATGTGGAGAGGCCGATTGTGATACTTGACAGGAACACCAAGGATCTATGCAACAAAGTGGTGAACATGGTGAAGGTGCAGCCGCAGCACCAGGAAGGGCTTTGAGTGGGTGTGGGAGTTGGAGGTTAAGATGATGGATCATTACCCAGACTTCTTTGTAGCAATGAATTTAATTCGAGGATGAAGTCTGATTCAAGTGCAGAAGAATTGTAACATCCGGATCCCGAGGTAAATCATTTTCCAAAAATCATTAAGCTTGGCAAGGATGCCACGACATGGGTTAGGTACATGGTGCTTCGAGAAATTTTGGGTTCATTTAAAGGCTGCCATGGCGTGGAAGTATATGGCCACGACGTGGGAGATGGAAAATGGAAAGACCCTATTTCTGGGTTTCGATCTATATTTAAAGGAATGGGGCGGCTGGGGATTGCACACCCTTAACCTTGATTAACCGTTTGAGATTTTGAAAACCATAATACTTTCCTCCTTTGTTTGAACTTTGTTTTGCATGTTCCATTGAAGTTGTTGAAGAAGAAGAAGAAGAAGAAGAAGAAGAAGAAGAAGAAGAAGAAGAAGAAGAAAGGAGCTAAGCTTCAGAAAGCAACTCTTTTCGTTTACCTTGAGTACCTTCCTGGACTCTTATAAGTCCTCAAAATCGAATCTGTATGCTTTATATGACTAGATCTAGCTATTTGTCCCTTAAACTTCATGTTCTTGATTATTGGGTGGTGAGATATCATAAAGTTTGGATCTGATGTATTAGTGAGTTTTCATGCCATGCATAGATATTTGGGTCAAACCCCCTCATTTTGACCTAATAAGGGTCCAAGACATTCATTGGAGATGCATGTTTGGAATGTAAGGATTTTTATGTTGTTATAAGATGCTAGAAATGTTTCTGGAAATGGTTCTCCGGTAGTCTTCAAGAGAAAGTGCTTAATGGGTTAGGCCAAGTTATGTTTTTGCACTAATTAGACCTAGAAGAGAGATCTCTATCTCTTAGAGGGTCTAAAGGGATAAAGTAGGAAACGTTATTCACTTGGACCTTTGTAAGGACCAAATCTAAACTTTGGAGCCTTTGGATCAAAGAAAAACAACTTAATATATTAAGTTGTTGGGAGCCCAGTGCCCATGGCGTGGCCTAGGCTACCACGACATGACGACTAGCCTAAAGGTCGTCTACCATGTCCTTTAGTTGTCATGGCGTGAACAAGGATGGCCACAACATGACGACCAACTAAAGTTCAATTTGATGTTGACCGTTGACTTTGACCAAGTTTGACTTTAGGTCATTTTGAGTATTTTGAGTAGTAGATTGAAGTTTCAGTCCCTGTTATTGTATAGGTAGTCAGTAGAGGAAATATTCAGAGCAATGATTTGCTTAGCTACCAATTCATGCCGTGAGGTGAGTCTTCTCACTGTGCTTGTGCGTTGAAGGCACCAATGTCGGTGCACTAGATTAGTTATGTAGGATGCTAGTTGTTATACGAATTTTACAAGTTTACATGATTGGGTTGAAATAGACCCTAGAGCTGGACCCCAAGGCTAGGCCCATATTTATGTATTAGGTTGGAATATACCCCAAGCCTAGGCACAATTATATGATTGGTATGTGGTACTTTGGGGAACCCACTAAGTCTTATGTTTACAGTTTACGTTTATGGTTTCAAGTACTTCCGGTAGGAAAAGGGAAGGGCCCAACGTGATGGCACATCATCCTCCCCTCCTGATTTTTGCTTTTTTTGGATATTTGTACTCTAATGTTTTGGATATTGTACATTGTGATTGACTTGGAACTATTTGATGATTGAAACTATCGATTTAAAAATGAAAATTTTTATCATTGTTTTTGGGATCTTACAAATATATATGTGGTACTTCAATGTACTCTAATGTTTTGGATATTGTACATTGTGATTGACTTGGAACTATTTGATGATTGAAACTATCGATTTAAAAATGAAAATTTTTATCATTGTTTTTAGGATCTTACAAATATATATATATATATATATATATATATATATATATATATATATATATATATATATATATATATATATATATATGTGGTACTTCAATGTAATGCCTAACTAATATAAATAAAGGTATTCAATATTCTTCTCTAAATTTCCTAGTTTAAAATATTCTGGTATATATTTAATCGTTGTCATGTTTTACAATATATCTTGAATCTTATGCATTTTTGGAAATTTTTATTTGCAATAAGGCACCTTGTGCCGTTCTTTTCCACATGATAACATTGGACTGTCTTAATTAAACACCCTAATATCTGCCTTTTGTGACACATAATGTGTTGTCCAACTCCCCCCACCTTGTATGCTACCGAAGTGATCTTGGCTAATCATAGAGGATTTTAAGAATTCCTTTTGCCCTCTTTCTTATACTAGTTTTCCATGCAACTCTTTCCTCTATCAAACTTCTCATGGTTAAAAAAATTACCATTACAACATACGTGGAAAGAGGTCGCCTCATAACATACCTTTTGCATAACAATGAACTTTCCCCTCCTTGGAAAGCCATGCGTCATCAAACAAAGTCACCATGCTTGTAAATTTTGTGCTATATTTGTGAAGCGACGTGCCATCCTTTTTCAACAAGAAATTCTTCCAATTTATTCTTGTATAAAGGTACATGTAATTCCTCATGATGAATTTCACGCTCGTTTCCCACTCACACCATTTTTCGATTTGAATTAGAAAAATTCCGAAGTCTCAAAATTTCTTATCTAACCTCATGATTGATGTCTTTGATATATTTAAAAAATGGAACTTGCTCCAATATCGTTTCATCTATTGTGTTGGTCAATCATTCATAAGCATTAATTATAACTACAAACACCTAATTTGGTGGTAGTATAATCTTAGTCATGTAACATTATCTCGACATTTCCAAATTAAATCTCATTACCCTACTATGATTTTTCGGGCATGATTCAAGTGATTTCTTAGGAATATACTTTTGTAAACATATATACACAAAAAATCTAGGCATACAATCCTAAGCATAACTCTAGCTAGAGCTGGCAGTGAGTCGACCTAGGTTGGGTTTGTGTTCAACCCATTTATTAATTGGGCTAAAGATTTCAACCCGACTTAACCTCTTTATTTAAATGAGTTGATATTTCCATCCCACCCAACCTTTCAAATAAATAGGTTGTCACCGGGTTGACCTGTTTACGTATTTCTCAGCCCAACCTATTAAATAAATGAGTTAAACTTGGGTTAACCCATTTAAAGTTTAAAAAAAATGAGTTCCAAACTTAAATAAAATTTCAAAGTATGACAACAACACAATCACAATTCACCAATACAAATAAATGTTCAATAACATTAGAAATATTTAATTTCTAAGTGATTGTGAAGAGTGGCTAGTGTTGTTGGCGCTAAGAAAAAAGACAGGAATTATGATTGCATTTTTTTAAAACATATATAATAATACAACATTATAATTTATAAATTACTACTTAGATTAATATCTTATAATATTTAAATAATTATTAAATTAAATATATGTTAAAGTTAAATAGATTTGTGGGTTGAAAATAGGTTATTAACTCTTACCCAACAACCTATTTAACTATATAGGTTAGGCAGGTTGACCCATTTAACTTAAATGGGTTGAAATTCATCCCAACCTACTAATTTTGCTTTGGGTTTGAGGGTTGGGTCGATTTTGTCAGCTTTAAGTCTAGTATTCGTAAGTAAACATGTATCCCGATTCTCATAGTTTAAGCATAGGAAGGATAATCCAACCTAATACTCTTAAACTATGACTCTGATACCAAATTGCAACACCCGTATTTTTGAAACCCTTCAAATACCATTGTTGCACATCTATCATGACATTAATCCATGATCAAAATATATATTTTTTTATAAAAAAAAACTTCAATTATTTATCAGAGTTTATAAACATTGGTTTTACAAATGATAATCATAACCATAGTATAACAAAAGAGATTATACATATTCGAGACTCTTCTAAGTATTCTAAAGGATCTTTACTAGCATATAAAGTTCTAATCCTTAGTCTTCAATACTAGATACATAGCAATTCAAAAAACTGGTATCCGTAATTCAAAACACTTGTAAGATACATGGGTGTAGATTTAGCAAAATAAATATTAAATATACTTTCAAAACATTTTATAAGAACTTTAACTTTTTGCAAAATTTCCATACTATAAACTTATGAGCTTCTTAAAACTGAAACTTACTTCCATCCCCTTGTGAACACATTCAAAAATCATAAAAGATGTGATATCATAAACTTTATGGTTTTCATGTACATATGGGGAGTTTATACCCTTCTTTAGTTGACTACCACCTTGTATCACATATGGGGAGTGCTTACCCCTTATCGATTCACAACCAAATCGTTACTAACCACGAGAGCGCTAATATTATTATGGTCGATGGGGAGTTTATACCCCTCGAAAACTAGTGTTTTATTCATCCCATTATGGGACAAGTCCAAAAACTTCCATAACCATGAATGAATTCCTAACATAAAACATCAAACTCAACTCACGAATAAATCAACATCAATCAATAAACATATGGAATGCATAAAACTTTCATGAGTAAACTTCTAGCAATGCCCCTTTACCTCAAAACACGTAAGAACATATAGTTTCAAATTTAAAAACACTTGACATTAAACATATTAATATAAGAAAATTTGGTTAGCTATGTACCCATTAAAATCCACATGTGCTCACCTCTTGAGTTAGTAAAAACTAACTACAACCATTGTTCTCCAATTGGTGCCTCTTGATCAACTACCTTAAACTCCTACTCAATCAATACATTAAGTTCTTATAAACATGACTCGTTCTATAAAGAACTTAATTCCAAGCCATCTTAACCAAAATCATTCATTTGGTAATACAAATTTCTTATCTCAACCTTTTGTGATAAAATTTATTAAACTCCATGAATATCTCATTTATAGATCTTAAATCATCGGGATATAAGCTCAATATCCTTTCACCATCAAATCACCCAATTAGGGTTCAAACTTAGCATATTCAAATTCGTGATTTCCACTATGGATTTATCTTAGTAAGGTTAAAAATCTTGATTGAAACACTTAGTACTATTACTTTATAATAACATATCATGAAATTTATCATAATTTCTATTAAAACTTCTTCCAATTTCACCATCGAAGAACACATGAATTGAGAAGGGGAAGAAATATACTTTGATTCCAATAGTAGAAGTTAAGTGGCTTGATCAATCTTAACTGAGCATGACACTTTGGTACGTTTCGCGTAACCCTCAAATTACACGTCGTGTTAACATAGTACATTACCCATTCCCACAATAGAAATATAGTTTACCATGTTACATCAACATGGCCTCAATGCATCACATACCTCTATATCTACGTATCGTGTAAACTGAATTTTAGTTTATTCCTTTTGCTTCAAATTCCCAATTTTCACTATTTTGTTCTATCTTTGCATTATCATATCTTCTTCATACTTAGTCCTAAATTCATGAACTTCATATCCACAATAAGATAGGAAAGAGCTTAAGAATTTCATTTAGATGCTTTTGAATAACTATTTATAGGTCTTAACATAGTAAGTAATGAAGTTGGCATTCAAAATTATCAAATTTCCCATTTTACCCTTTTAATCAAAATACACAATTCCCTTACTAATTTCACTTAATTTCATATTGCACTTTGTCACAAAGGCTATTACAACTCGCATCAACACACTTATAAAACTCAAGATTTCAAAAGTTCATATTATTCATAAATTGACCAAATTACTCTTATGAGAAATATAATATTTTAACAAAAACAAATAAGGATTATAACCCTATAACATGTAACACCTGGTTTAGAAGGTGCTCCATTGCGACTTCAGAGGTCGAGGGTATAAGCATAATCTACCACGTGACAACCCGGAATTTTCATTCGGTCAAACCCTAAAAGTCAACCACTTCTTATTATAAGTTAATGTCATTATTTCTTATTTTTAACAAATTTAAAGGTCGTTTGATTATTTTAATATTATTCTTTAAACGAACGGGTGAAAGAAAATGTCATCTCGGGTTTTGAATTTTAAAAACCGCAAACACCACGTGTCTTAGAAGTTCGCGGCCAAACTTTTAAGTTTGGGTCGAAAAATCACCCAAAAACCGTGAACTCATGCATAAGCATGAGTTTACTCCCCAAAAACTAGTCATTTGTGTTTACTCCCTAAACAGCAAAAGAGTAAACTCCAAAAACCTCTCAAGTATCATCCTAGAATTTATTCAAGATCTTCAAACTAGTAAGTGTTCTAGTCATTTCAAGTTGATATAACACTTAATCTAGTGTTTGTGCATCTATTCATCCATTCATTTTTGTATTTTGATTAGATTTCCAAAAACACCAAGAACACACACTAAGTGTTCTTGGACTTTTAGCTCAATTCAAGCTTCCTTATAGTAAGTACTTCCATCCTTAAGTCTTATTAAGCTAGTATTACATGTTAGCATCAAGAAAATATTTCAAGAACACAAGAAATAAGGTGTTCACGGTCCAAGAATGTTCTTGGGCCGTAAACACCAAGAAAGGCACCAAAGTGTGCCTAAGTCCTTTATCTAAGCCCTAGTTTGATGTTTAAGCCTTCCTTGATATGTTTAAACCTTCCCTTGATGTGTTCAAGCCTTGAAAAACACCAAAGTCCAACATTATTAAGTTTTACAGTTTGGGGAGCTCCCAAAACCATAAACACCCTAAAGTGTGTTTATTTGGGTCCTTTTCCTTCCTTAGGCCTAAAAACTAACCTAGACAATTACCTTGATGAGTTAAGGACTTAAAAACATGGAAATACCCTTTTCCATATGGTTTTACGATAGTAAACCCAAAGGGAAATGACCATGAGGCCGTAAACTTCTCAAAGGGGTGTTTTGTTGCCCTAGTCCCTTCTAAAGGCCAACCCGCCAAGTAGAAATGCTTCAAAAGACTCGTAAAACCTCAAAAAAACAAATGTTTATAAGGAGTAGAGTTTACGATCGTAAACCCTTGAGTTTACTGCCGTAAACTCCTTGGGTAATGGTCATTAAAACCGTAAACTCCAAAGGAGTTTACCCTTGAACTCCAAACACTCTAACTTTGCCCTACAAACACTTGGATGCAACCCTTGTGATCTTTAACACTTGAAACAAAGTGTTTTCATGTTCTAGAGTGTCCCAAATTAATTTATTAGTTATAAATTGGCTAATTAGTTATATATATGTTCATTATATGATAACTAGGCTCGTGCGTGTGTACAAGTCTCCATTTTTCACCTAGCACCGTATCCGACACTTCAATCCAATCCACTCACTACAAGTGAGTTCATACCCCTTTAACCAACCTTTGAAATACTTTTAAATGTTTTAAATGCTTTTATGGGGGGGAATACAAGTTGAATACTTATAGTTATTACATCAATCACATGTGATTAATAACTACGAAACCAATGATTTTATTACCGTTCAAACTGTTTATCAAACTGTTTTACAAATTCTTTTACTTATCAAATAATTTAACTTAAACTCTGTTATACTTATTATAAATTGCATGCCCATATATGTATAATTATATAAGCAATGTTTAAAAGGCTTAGGAAGGATGTCCTCCCTATTTCCTTTTCGCGCTTGAGATGTGGTCTGGAGGGGTATCGGGTAGCCGTCTGAAGGTCGTTTCAATATTAATTATATATCATGTGTACATATATAGTCATAAAAGTGCTTCCATATTCATACGTACCAGTTACATCATTAGTAAGTTACCATCGGGGTAGCACAGGATAATACTTATACTATTGCTAGAACAATAAGATGTTCAATGAGTCAGTTCATTCATGAGTCTGTACTTATTACTATGAGAACATATACATTATATTACTATGAGAACATATACAACTATACTAGAAGAAGAACATATAGAACTATACTAGAAGAAGAACATATACAACTATACTAGAAAGAGAACATATACAACTATACTAGAAAGAGAACATATACAACAATACTAGAAAGAGAACATATACAACTATACTAGAAAGAGAACATATACAACTATACTAGAAAGAGAAAATTTACAACTATACTAGAAACATAACATATACAACGATACTAGAACGATTAACAATACATTACATATACATGAATATGTTAACATAATTGTGATCCACTGTATCGGAGCATGCCTTCAATGTCATGGCCCGAGTTGTAGCCAGAGTCTCTTGGAGGGAGAGCGTGAGTTTGCATATAGATATATACTTGATTGACTATCCTACACCTTGCTGCTAGCTACAGTCGGACCTGCAGGTCTGTGGGTGCCAAACGTCATACCTTTTTACGACCTACATTGTCGTGTAACATAGTCGATAGTATGGTACATTTAATCACATAATACCTTGATATAAATCCGGTTTAAGGTAGTTAGTACAGCAGTAGTTCCTATAATACAACACTACAGGTACTACATTAATTTACCCTTAACATATATTTAGTGATAATTTCACTTAAACATTAATGTACAAACTATAGTTTGACAATGATAGTTACACTTGGGAAAATTACACACTTTTAGAATAAACGAACATACAAAACAGTTACGCCTTGGTAGAAGGCTACTTTTAATAGAAAATATAGGTTTTTCTAAGAGATTCAAACTTTTACAAACACTTACAAACATTCACATAATTTTATCACCAATGTTTACAAACTCATACTTTAAACCACGTTCAAACGTTTTGATACAAACCCCGACACTAAAATACTTATGAACTCACCAGCTTAATGCTGATAAACTCCTTCAAAATAACTTGTATTCTCAGGTCATCAATAGATAGGTACCGAGGCCAACTTTTGAGAAGATGGAGCACATTCAAGACTCATCTTATTATTTTGATTTACTTTTTGGTGTCTATAACTGTACGGAACACGCTTGTATTAAAATTATATATTTAATGCAATGGATGATGTTGTTTGCTTATTTACTGTTATACTGTGTTGTGATACTTTACATGATGTCCTCCGCCCCATAACATTTTCGCCGTTCTCGGTTTTGGGGTGTGACAGATTGGTATCAGAGCATTGTTTATAGTGAATTAAGTATATCAACCCATAAAAGATATACTAACTATAAACCCATTTGGGATTAAAACACTCTGACCAAGAGTCTATACTTTAAATACTAAAATATTTAATTAAGTATACAAGTCTGCATTCATACTAAAATCAGTGTCACAACGACAAGAACAAAAGTATTACGATTGTTAAATATCACAAGTGAGCTCGGGGATGTATGGTCAGTCCTAGGAATGGCATAGCCTGATCAATTATGTTGGTCCGAGGAGTGATTAGCATATGCCCTAGAATGGTTGTGATATGTTAACAAGTCTAAAAACTTACCAACAATACCATAAGGAGAACAATAGAACCTAAACTTAAAATACTATAGGGGTATTTTGTGCTACTACAAGCTACTTATATACTAGATTCTTATACCTCTCTTCTTGCGTAGATTTAAATGGCTGGATTCCATCATGGCGACCTGTACTTCCCAAATGAAGGCAATGCTGGATGGCTTGAAGAAGAGCCCGAAGATGAGCATCCAATCCCATTGGATGATCACCTCGCAGAAGGCTTTTCGGATGGATCTGACTCTGAGCCTGAAGTCAACAACCTACCGCCAGTAGTTCAAGCCCCAAACAACAATCCCCGACCAGCTTTCCCAGGTCCCACACCCCTGTGGGCAACCAACTTGAATCGCTGGAGCAACGAACAGGGTCAACCCTTACCTTACTTTGGGGACCGAAGCTTTTACAACCTCAACGAAGGTGGCTCTACGGATCGAGCTCTGCCCATCATTATCCGCAGAATAGCTCGTAATGTTGAGCAAGGTCGAGCAGCCATCGACCGGGTCATGGAGATTGATGCCAACTCTGGTGTCAACACAGTCTGTATCCGCCGTCTCGAAGAAGAAATGGAAAGGACCAGGAGAACCAATGAGACCCTGTAGCAACAGCTAGCTGCCTCCCGAGGCGAAGTCATAGAACTTCGAGTTCGCCAGAGGGCTCATGAACGACACCTTCAAGAGTTGGTTCGTCAAATGGCAGACCTCAGGGTTCGCCTGAGGAATTCCCATCACCGTTAGAAGATGTCTAGTACATCTTTTTCTTTTGGATAAAGAATAGCCTTTCGTATCTGTGCTCTAAGTAGCACTTGTCTGTAAAATATTCCTAACTTTCAGTACTCTAACTAGGAATCTAGGAACTGTCAAACTTTTCCGTATGGTATGATGTAAGACCTACTGATAGGTCGATTTTCCCTGAACTTATTACATCAGTAATACCAGTATAATGGACAGCTATCTAATCTGTGGGAAAAATCTTTACACTTGTGTTTTCCTACTAATCTTCTATGTTGTGATCTCAAACACTCATTCAACTGTTGGGCTATGGTTCGTTAGTCCATGTGTCACTCTCACCCCACTTACAATTGATTTTTACCATTGTGTTTATCTTTATAAACTTATAGTTGAAAGATGCCTCCTCGCAAATCTCCTAGGCATAATCCTCCACCTCTTCCTCCTCCGGCCATCAATACTGCAGCCCTGAATGTTGTAGTAGCTGCGGCAGTGGCAACTGCCATGGCTCAATATCACTCTACTGATGCCAGCAGAGGCGGAACCCCTGTTGACTCTATTCCTGCAGAAATCCCTGTGCGCTCGAGAGAGTGCTCCTACAAGGATTTCACCAACTGCAAGCCGAAGTCCTTCAAGGGAACCGGCGGAGTCATTGCCCTTTCGCAATGGTTCGAGAAGACTGAATCAGTCTTCGAAATTTGTCCGTGCCCTGCTGTGAGCAAATTCAAATATGTTTCGTGCACCTTTGAAGAAAAAGCCCTGACGTGGTGGAACGGCCATGTTCAAGCACTAACTCTAGTAGTGGCCAAATACATGGGTTGAGAAACCATGAAGGACCTCATGATTGAGAAATACTGGCCGAGGGGCGAGATCCAGAAATTAGAGCAGGAGCTATGGAGCCTAACCATGAAGGGCTCCAACGTAGTCGCATATACCGCCAGATTCAGCGAACTGGTGGCCCTCTGCCCCAATATGGTTCCCACTGAGGGGAAAAAGATTGAGAGGTACATATGGGGGCTAGTGCCTTCGTATCAGGGAAATGTCCTATCATCAAACCCTGCTACATTCGACAGTGCCAAGCGACTGGCACAGCGACTCATTGATCATGGAGTCAAAGCCCCATCAGCGACAACAACCCTAGCCATCTCAGAACCCTCCAAACCCGCTGACACTAAGCAGAAGTTCTGGGATGAGAAGAAGAAACATCGAGCTTCCAAAAAGCAGCAAATTGTGGCTGTGCATGCCGCAATAACCCCTGCTGTTGCTACTGCTCCGGTGAGGCAGTATGCTGGAAGTTTGCCTAAGTGCAACAAATGCAACTTCCACCACAACGGCCCCTGCCGTGAAATGTAGTGCTCTAACTGCAACAAGAAAGGACACACAGTCCGTTTCTGTAAATCTCCGGCGAGGCCGATCACCCAAGTCCCCGGCACTGGCGTGGGCCAGGCCTGCTATGGATGTGGCGAGGCGGGCCACTATAAGAGGGACTGCCCCAAAGCAAAGAATGTTGGCGGAGCAGGGAGAGTACTAGCGATAGGCCATGGGGAAGCAGTTGTTGACCTGACGGTGGTGACTGGTACGTTCCTCCTCGATAACTCCTATGCATGCATTATGTTCTATAGTGGAGCGGAGCGAAGCTTCGTGAACCATAAATTTGCTTGCATGCTTAAACAACAACCACACACACTTAAAGAACAATTCACAATAGAAATGGCTAATGGAAAAACTGAAAGCACGAATAACATATACTTAGGTTGTACCCTAACTCAAGATAACCATTCATTTCCATTCGACCTTATGCCGGTCTCGATGAAAAGCTTCGACGTTATCATCGACATGGATTGGTTGAGTCTTCATCGCGCCGACATCATGTGCTACGAGAAAGCAGTCCGTCTAAACCTCCCGTCTAACGAAACTCTTGTCATCTACGGCGACAAACCCGGTGCGAGTCTTCGTATTATATCAAGAATTCAAGCACAGAAGTATCTACGTAAAGAATACCATGCATTCCTTGCTCACGTTGTCGATACGAGCCTAGAAACGAAAGAACTAAAGAACATTCCAGTAGAGAGCGACTTTCCCGACATCTTTCCAGAGGAGCTACCAGGATTACCTCCGCAACGACAGGTCAAGTTCAGAATCGACTTAGTCCCAGGAGCTACCCCAGTAGCCAAGTCGCCCTACCGATTAGCACCAGCAGAAATGCAGGAACTATCCTGTCAACTTAACGAACTGCTCAGCAAGGGCTTTATAAGACCAAGTTACTCGCCTTGGGGAGTACCGGTCTTGTTCGTTAAGAAGAAAGACGAATCGCTCCATATGTGTATCGACTACAGAGAACTCAACAAATTGACGATCAAGAATCGTTACCCTCTGCCTCGCATAGACAATCTATTTGACCAACTTCAAGGGGCGAACTACTTCTCCAAAATTGATCTAAGATCCGGATATCACCAGTTACGGGTGCTAGAGGAGGATGTTCCAAAGACAGCCTTCCGAACTCGTTACGGACACTATGAGTTCGTGGTGATGCCATTCGGATTGACCAGTGTGCTTCCTATGTGGCGAAGCGGGACACTTCAAGAGAAACTGTCCAACTGAGAGGAATGACGGGGAAAGCGGAGGAGCATAACAAACAAACCAGCAAGGGTAATAGGGAACCATATTAGGACTTTTGTAATGTTTCCCAACGACAAAAACGTTTAAGTATCATATGTTTGTAATGAATTTTTTTATGCTTACTAAAATCCATGACTTTCTAAAAGTAGTTAAAATACTCTCTCGTTTAAATCGAACCAAATACATTCATATATGATCTTAGGATGATTACCTGTAAGATGTGATGACTTTATACATACATCGGGGTTAATTATAATCAAAATACTGAAGTCTTGAAACAAATAATTTCATCCCGACTCCTAATCCGTGTCTAGTAGTAAGAACTGAGTGGGGCCACCCACTCGACGATTTCACCAACATCAGATCACATACGACGTTCATATGCCATTTGATCATAGGGAGACTTGTCAGGGATCACGGTGTCAAGTATCATTACTGATTATTGAAACACACCCACTGCCAGTGCTAGACACTGTGGTATAAATCATCTACAATAATGATAACATCAAACAAAGTTTATCACCCTGAAAAGAAACACAAGATACTCTATCACTCTAGTGATCTCTTCTTGCGAATACAGCTTAGCTAGTTTTATCTAAAAAGATATTGCTGTCGTCATCCAATTTTCATTGATATAGCCCTCATCTTCCCAATTTAACATCTACAAAAGGACCTTTCACCTAACCCCCTCAAACATCGAAACCTTCGTCTCTCATAAACATCCAGCACGGACCTCCGGGTCATCTCTCGTTGTGGAACTCCAAAACACGCATAAGAGGAGTGTTATACTTCCCGAAACCTTATCACAAGCGCTTACAGGAGACCTTTGGGAATGTCACGCATGTAGCAGACAAGGTCCAAGCACAAAAGCTTGGGAAAGATATGGTACAAGTTCTGCCATGAACTTCGGGCCAAGGTTGCCTAGGAGGGCGAGTAAATGTCCTACCATCTAAGAAGGCCTAATCGTGTAAACCAAACCCACATGCTTTCTACCGAGCTACAAGAACTCTTAGGTCAAACCTGTCGAACTACTCAACAATAAAATTGAAGAACCAAGCTTTTCACCCTGGAAAGCCCTGTTCGTATTCTTCAAATAGAAAGGCAAATTACTCATAGTTCCATTAACTTCAGAGACCCTGACAATATCTTCAGTAGAAACCTTTACTATCTGCCTCGCATAAACGAATAGGCCGACCAACCACAGGGAAAGAGGTATCCTTCAGGTAGCGGACCTGAGATCTGAATATCACCAGTCGCGAGTATTGGAAAAGGATGTCCGAGGACAACCCTCCAAATTCGATGCGGACGCTGCAAGCCCGTAGTGATACCCCTCGGATAGGGCCAACCCGTTCGCAGTATTCATAGGATGTGCCATTCTTACTAGGATCAGTTCATCGTTATCGTTGTAAGTGACTTGCTTATCTACCCTCGTAGTAAGAAGGATTACTAAGTTATTTGTTATGATTTCCTCACTTATACATTCCCCAGTTATATATAACGAATACCTGGTAGATAATAGAATGTGAGAATTCTGACTTAGTTTCTTTTCCTCGTTGGGATGTGAAACTGAAGTAGAATCACACATTTTACTATCCGCCCAGTATTGGTTATATCATAATGTGTATAAGCTAAGTTTTCATGTATAATAACTCATCTCTTAGTCAGAATCAAAATAATGTAGAGCCGACCTTAGTCATTTACAAACTCCTTGCCTGATTTCAAATTTCGGGACGAAATTCCCTCTAACGGGGGGATGATGTGACAACCGTCAATATTCGGTCAAGTCAAAGTCAACTAAAGTCAACAAGTCAAACCGGTCAACTCAATTTGCCATGAGTACTAGAGTTTACGTTAAGTAATTTCTAAACAACTCTCTATTCTAATGAGAGATCATAAATCGAAAAGTGCGTACATCTAGATCTCTTTAACCTAAAATGGTGGTACGTGGAGAGCCAAACCGATAAAACAATGATCAAGAACAATAAAACAATGTTACATACTCATCGGGAGTATGCAAGATCCTTAAACAAGGTTTAACGGGGTTTACGGACCCTGCATTGCGAAGCCGAACACTCAAAAAGGTCACCAATGAAACCTCTCTCAATCGTTTTCACTTTATCTCTCTCTACGAGAAATCTCTCCCAAATCTCTCTAAGTATGTGAAATCTCTCCCACATATCCCTTTGTATGAGAAATCTCTCCAAGAATGTCAAATCTCTCTTTGTATGAGAAATCTCTCCAAGAATGTGAAATCTCTCCCAAATATCTCTCTGTATGTGAAATCTCTCCAAGAATGTCAAATCTCTCCCAAATCTCTCTAAGTATGTGAAATCTCTCCCACATATCTCTTTGTATGAGAAATCTCTCCAAGAATGTCAAATCTCTCCCAAATCTCTCTAAGTATGTGAAATCTCTCCCACATATCTCTCTGTATGTGAAATCTCTCCAAGAATGTCAAATCTCTCCCAAATCTCTCTAAGTATGTGAAATCTCTCCCAAATCTCTCTCTGAATGAGAAATCTCTCCAAGAATGTCAAATCTCTCCCAAAACTCTCTAAGAATGTGAAATCTCTTCCAAATATCTCTTTGTATGTGAAATCTCCCCAAGTATGCCAAATCTCTCCCAAATCTCTCTGAGTATGTGGAATCTCTCTCAAATCTCTCTCGAAATCTCTCCCAACTTTCTATAATCACTCGGGGCATCCCGACCCTCGAATTTGGCGAAAACGGCCCAAAAACGGAAGTCTACGCGAAGAACGGACCTTAGGAACCGAAACCCCTCTTAGGAACCGAAACCCCTCTTAGGAACCGAACCCTCCTGATGAAGGAAGATCCGAACCGAAGGTACTGTTCACACTAGCCGAACCTCCTGATGAAGGAAGAACCGAACCGAAGGTACTGTTCACTACTGTTCACTACAGTTCGTTCGGTTCTGACATTCTAGCCTCTCATCTCCGAACCGAAGCTCACCTTCGCCTATGAGCCTTCGGACCGAACCCTCGCCCCTTCGCTTCTCGCTTCTGGCTCGTGCCTCTCGCCTCCGAATCAGCACTCTCCTGACCGAACCTCGGCCTAGGCACCGAACCTCGGCCTAGGACCGAGAGGCCTCGCTGGGAAGCCTTTTTCTCCCGGTTTTCAATAAAATTCACGTTTTAAGCCCGTTTTTAATTGTTTTAACATGGGATTTTCACCCAAAACTTTATTTTAAAATATAAGACCCCTAAATTAATGATTTAATCATATTTTAAGGATAAAACCTTATCCAAAAGAGAGTAGGTAAAGTACAAAGGTAGAGTGTTGACTTTACCTTATTTTATGACACAAGCAACCCCATACCCACTCCATGATTAACCCACACTCCTCCCCACCATACCTTGTCACTTCCTTGTACTTTTTACCCCTCTCACAAGCCATCCCCACGTTCTAGGGCTGGTCACTCAACCTCTCTCTCCTCATTTTCTTTCAATCACTCTCATTTCCACCAGAGATTCAACTCCAACTTTTTCTCTCCAACTTTTCTCTCTAATTCAAGATCTCAAGGCTGATCATCAAGTGTTCTTCCACTCTTAGTAAGTGTAATTCATCCTCCTTGTGATTTTTACACTTCATTCTACTCAAATCATTGATAGCTTATACAAACTCCATAAATATGATGCTAGATTCTCAAAAATCTTCAAGGCATCTCCAAGTGTTCTTGAGTTAAACACCTCCATTCTTCAACAATCATCTACTGAAAACACTCAAGGTGAGTTCATACCCCCATATTTTCATGTTTTCTCAAGTTTTTAGGGGGGGAATACAAGTTAAAACACCAAGAACATAACTACACTTTTCTAACAGCCTTCATCAGAAAAGTTCAACTCCATTCACGGACTGTTTTGGACAACTTAAACATTTTAGTTTTCAAAACTGTTTTAGGTGTACCTAGTTCCAGTTCTTAGATTTAAAATGACTACTTGCACATCTCCATACGATTTTCCTACAATTTATGGTGATTTTTACAAAACTGCCTATCATTTCAAACACCAATCCGGACCAGTCTGTGATTATGGACTTTTTCACCCAAGTTGGAGGTCATTAAAAATCATGATAAAAATTATGAGTAAACTAGACACATTTTGGTAACTCTCAGAATTTACGGATTTAGTTTTCAGCTTCGTATGATTTTTCTATGAATTTTCAAAAACAGTGTAGGCAGGTTGAAAATTTGTTAACAGCTTATAACTTTCATAACACTTTGTATTATGTTGAGCAAAGTGAATAACGATAAGTTCCAAATATTGAATGTGTTTCCATGTTAGTTTATCATCATAAACTAAAATATAGTCATTCATGATAAGATTATTCATTCATTTAGAACACGTATATTAAGCCATAATGAGCATAGTTTATGGATTCATAGCATTAAAGCATTCATAAAAGAATTCTTATACATTACAAACGTTTTGGATAAACTATAATAGGTATAGTTTATGTATCATTTACTTCTCAAACTTATTTACCAAAGGTTTTCCGTTTAGTTCACGTAAATCTGTTAATGAATAAATTTGTGAGTCATTCCCTTCGGGTTACTTCCAAAGTAACAAATTCAAAAAGTCCTGTAAGTTGTAACCAGAGTCTCTTGTAGGGAGAACGTGATAGTTGTGTATAGATCTATATTGGGTTTGACAAACCCACACCAGAGCTGCTCGCTACAGCTAGACCGGCAGGTCTGTGGTGACAAGTGTCATTTAACGGCGACGCCTGAAGAACGTCGTATTACGAGGCCGTCTATGTCAAGTATGGTTATGATAGCTCACATGTGGTATTAACAATCATAAGATTTACGGGTTCTAACTTTAAATTAGCGAGTTATGTCTATTTAGCTCACTGAAATTACTTTAAGTATGGAAAAATACTTATACGCCTTCATATCAAAAAGGGTTTTATGTCGATTTAAAATCACTTTTTACATCCACAATTACATACTTTATTGTATACTTTCGGTCTTGGTATTTAAGACTACACATCATTCATTACGGGATTTTTCTCACATCAGAAAGGGTTTTATGCCGATTTAAAATCACTTTTATATCTTTAAGTATGACAAATAGTTGTTCATTTTCGGTCCTGGTATTTAGGACTACATAACTTTTGTAAGGAAAATATTGGATTTTTCTTGGTATCATACATCTCTTTACAAAGATCGATTTTCAAACTCTTACTGTCAAAAGCTTATGAACTCACCAACCTTTGTGTTGACACTTTTCAAAACTACTTGTATTCTCAGGAATTCAGTGAAACAGGAAATCAACCACGTTTTGAGGATGGGACGATAAATCGTCGAACAGTTCATTTTGTTTCATAATGTAATTGATTTGAATCATGTAAACATATACTTTGGTGTAACTTTTTCAATTATATTAATGATGGTTGTATTTACTTTGAGCACTATTATACTCGTTGTTGTGATACTCTACATGAAGTCCTCCACCCCCGGACGTTTCCGCCATCCTTGGTTTGGGGGTGTGACAGTAAATGCCTTACTTGCGCAAAGGTTAAGGTCGAGTACCAGAAGCCCTCCGGTTTACTACAACAACCAGAGATTCCAGAATGGAAGTGAGAGCGGATCACTATGGATTTCATAACCAAGTTGCCCAAGACAACGGGTGGACTTGATACCATATGGGTCATCGTCGATAGATTGACCAAATCTGCACACTTCCTGCCTATCAAAGAAACTGACAAGATGGAGAAGCTTACGAGAACATACATTAGGGAAATCGTACGACTACATGGTGTACCTATATCCATTATCTCCGATAGAGATAGTAGGTTCAGCACAAGATTCTGGCAATCGCTACAACATTCCCTGGGAACAAGGCTGGACATGAGCACAGCCTACCATCCACAGACCGACGGACAAAGTGAGAGGACCATCTAAACACTGGAAGATATGTTGAGAGCCTGTGTGATTGACATTGGAAAGGCATGGGATACTCATTTACCCCTTGTCGAATTTTCCTACAATAACAGTTATCACGCGAGCATCAAGGCTGCTCCATTTGAAGCCCTCTATGGCCGAAAGTGCAGATCCCCTCTGTGTGGGATGAAGTGGGTGATACCCAATTAGCTAGGGGGCAAGTTTCTGAAAGTACTCTCACAGGCCTGGAAATCATTCGGGAAATGACAGAGAAGATCGTTCAGATCCGTGAACGATTGAAAGCCTCTAGAGACCGACAGAAAAGCTACGCTGATAAATGAAGGAAACCTTTGGAATTCCAGGTGGGAGACCGAGTCCTTCTTAAAGTCTCACCCTGGAAGGTCTTAATACGCTTCAAAAGCTTGGGAATCTTAATCCGAGATATATAGGGCCTTTCGAGATTCTCGCAAGAATCGGCACTGTAGCTTACAAACTCAATCTACCCGACGAACTTCATAACGTACATTCTACATTCCACGTCTCTAACTTGAAAAAGTGTCTGTCCAACGAGACTCTTGTAATCCCACTCGACGAGATCAAGATCAACGAGAGCCTCAACTTCGTGGAAGAACCAGTAGAGATCATGGACCGTGAGGTCAAGAAAACGAAGCAAAGTCGTATCCCGATTGTGAAGGTTCACTGGAACGCCAAGCGAGGACCGGAATTCACTTGGGAGCATGAGGATCAGATGAAACTGAAATATCCTCATCTTTTTGCTTAGTTGTTTGTGACTACTTTATTTGTTAGACTTTAATTTCGGGACGGAATTCCCTTTAACAGGGGATGATGTGACAACCCGGAATTTTCATTCGGTCAAACCCTAAAAGTCAACCACTTCTTATTATAAGTTAATGTCATTATTTCTTATTTTTAACAAATTTAAAGTTCGTTTGATTATTTTAAAAACCGCAAACACCTCGTGTCTTAGAAGTTCGCGGCCAAACTTTTAAGTTTGGGTCCTAAAATCACCCAAAAACCGTGAAATCATGCATAAGCATGAGTTTACTCCCCAAAAACTTGTCATTTGTGTTTACTCCCTAAACACCAAAAGAGTAAACTCCAAAAACCTCTCAAGTATCATCCTAGAATTTATTCAAGATCTTCAAAATAGTAAGTGTTCTAGCCATTTCAAGTTGATATAACACTTAATCTAGTGTTTGTGCATCTATTCATCCATTCATTTTGTATTTTGATTAGATTTCCAAAAACACCAAGAACACACACTAAGTGTTCTTGGACTTTTAGCTCAATTCAAGCTATTATTGGTGGGCTTTAGCCATAAGAACATCCTATGTGCTCATGCAACCCTAATGCTTGGATCTAGGTTTCTCTATTATACATGCTATTCATCCAAGACTTTAAACCCTAAATCTAGCATATCATAATCAATATTAACATAATAATGGGTTTAAGATATTACCTTGATTTTTATGTAGCAATAACAATCACAATTCCTCCTTGTAATGACTTTAGAAAGCTTAGAGTCATAAATGTCACTCCTCTAATGGCTCACAAACACCAAGAGATAGAGGATGAAGAATAAGGAGAGAGGAGGCTGCCCAAAACGTGTACAAACCCTAGAAGGAGTCTTCACCACGTTTTTGGGGCTTAAGGGCACTTTATATACATGTAGGCTATTGGGGTTTTGAACTAGGAAACCCTAAACTAACTGCTTAAGCCCTAAGCAGCTCATGGACCCTTCTTTAATAAGCCTTGGACGATTTCTAATGGGTTTCCCCATAGAATCCGTCCAACCTTATATTATAAAGTGATCCATAGCCCAATTGCAATTATCTTATAATTACAATTCTAGTCCCTTAAGTTTAATTAATCTCTTTTAGCTACAAACTTAATTCTTATTAATTCTTGACTAATATTAATTAAACAATATGATTTCTCCTTTAATATATTATTCTCATAATATCTTAATAAATCATAATTAATCTTTTCTCTCCATAATTCATCCTATCAAGTTGCTTTGGTGAAGGCAACCCAAAAGGACCATGCACCATCGGGTCAAGTACATACCAAAATAGTTATGGACTTAGACACTAATCCAATAGTCTCCCACTTGAATAAGTCTAATAACTATTATGCGTATGACTTCAGATCCTAATCTGCAATCGTAGCTTTCCAAAGCCGCTGTCAACTCTGATCTTATCAGATACGCGTGTCCTTTAGATAAGGGATCATATATTCCTCCATTCTAGATATTGTATAGATATGAGACATGAACTTAATCATTCCCTCTATACTATTTCCCGACTTCCGATTTATGACGACTGACAACAGACTACAATTGAACACATCAATTTAGTCCCGGCTTGGCCAAGCGCTTAGGTGCCATCACTAAATCATCGAGGGGCGCAAAGATATCGCTTTTATCCTACTTTGGATAAAAGGAACGGATAAACTTTGATTCAATGCTTGCTTGCACTTACTTACCGAATTACACACAATAATATGTTTTATAACACCAAGTTACTGGTGTGTTTACATATTATCAATGTGCAACCGACTCGCAAGATACAACTCACAAATCTCGGTTTCAAGAATATAAGATGTTATCATATCACCAATCACTCGTGATGAAATCCATGAAGTGATCCAAGTGAGCGTGGGTTTGATCCAATGCTCAAATCATATTCATAAGCACTCATGAATGTTGCAGCAAATATTTGCTTATGTCTAATACACTCTAGACAATCCACACACCAATTCACGACAGTCTTCATTCATACCTACTTCCAACATATGAACGATTGTGGTCTGTTCGAATAATTTGATTGTTCTTAACCAATTAAATTATTCAGGAAGTCTAAACATGCAAAGTGAAACACAAGAATAATACTAATCTCATATGGCCTCAAACCTTTGAGTAAATAAAATACCTTTTATTTATCTCCATATCGATTACTCATTATTTGTTGTTTTGGGCAATTAACTTCTTACTTGAATTATAACTATACTAGTCCCATGCTCTTAGCATGCACACAATGCTAACCTACGGTCCTTACTTTGTGAAATAGATCAAATGAACACATTTCCAATCATACTCATTTAACAACTCCCAATCCTTATCATAAGTGTAAGAATATCAAATTCTTGCCACTTATAGAATATGTTAGATTCTAACATTTTATGCAATGATCCTTTTATAATGTCACTTCATTAAGGTCACAATGACTATTGCCAATGAATTACAAAGCTCTCTATCTGAAATTGTTACAAGAAAATTCCATAGATGTGATGTGTCTCACTCAAAGTACATTCCTTTGAACATCCTTTTGCATAAAAGTTTCTAATCTAGACATAGATTCTCAATATCCAATTCCCAATATGGAAACCTTTCCATACTTACCATATGACAACTCATTCTAAACAGAATCTTATCTATTCATAATAATGTCGATATGGTCCATCCAATATCATACTTCCAACTACTCACAAGCGACCAATCCTCAGGGAGCTTTGGATCGTCCTTTGATAGTTGTTTAATTATCTTAGTCAAAACCGATTCTAGTCCTTTTTCCCTCTAAATGCGCTAGACATTTGGAAAATTTTAGAATGGTCAAATATTATCGCATTCACAATCGATCCTATACCCGAAGCGTATGGGACATGATAATAAAAAATACAATACTTTATGAATCTTTTACCATAATATTTTATGTGTCACGTTCTCACAATTCGAACTATGAAGAGGGATACCGTAATCATAATCGAAATTTAAGAACGCACTATGTATCCTTTGACTAAATTTATTAACATTCCACAACCTAAGACTTTAGATTTGAAATGAAGCATAATACTCTCTTCCTTAATTATAGCAAAACAACTATTCAACCCTTACGACTTTGCAAAGTATAACTATTGTTTTCTATAATTAATATTGCTAACTTGCAATACTTGCCTTAATAATCATACAAGCACAACTTTTATGCTCCCAACATCATGATGATTATTATTATATAAGCATAACACTTATGCTCCCACTAGCTTTGACATGTATTCAGGAAACAGCTAAACTTCCAGAAAATAATACTTACTGAATTTTTGAAGTTCATATTTCTAATACCTAATGCTTTGATAATCCTTTGTCTAAGCTTCTTAATCTCATACACCTTTATCCAAGATAGCTCATATGTGTGTCTTAAACAATTCAAACTAATTGCCAAATCTCACAATTCGAATTATGGAAAGGGATACCGTAACCATAATCAAATTTGAGAATATAATTTTACAATCACTATCTTCTTAAAATCTCTCTTAGTGAAAGCATTTCCTCACATCCATCTTCATGAAGGAGTAAATCTTATGACACTTAGATTTTAACGGTGTATGTGTTCCTATCCATGCGAATTGTCAAAACCAAAGTTTGCGACAAATCCAAACTCTTATGGACGAAACTTTTTCAATCTTGATCTCTTGTCTTATGGTAACACGGCTGCCCACCATGTATTCCAAGTAGTTAAGAAACTCACCCTATCTTATCAATGTACTTTTCATTGATCAAGGTCCTTGCCTTTTATGCATTCAAATGAGAACTCATAGAACTCACATGCATAATTAACTCAATTGGAACAGCACAGAAACAAGATAGTGTCAACACGATAGGTTGTAAACCTCAAGTCGTGTGCTAGTGATGATCGATAAGGTTTATTCTTGATTAGTTCTTGAAACTTTTCAAGATCATTAAGACTCCCACTGACTCCTTGACATATAAGATTCTTTTGTCAATAAACATTTATTGACAAACAAATATTCAAGAGTTAGTGTAGCTTTAATCAAGACAGAACACTTCATAAAATTGGTCCTAGTTGGTCTTTGTCTTATCCAAGACATCACAACTTTCCACATTTGATGAATGTTATCAACCTTCCTAATACTTGTCACTCAATGTCACAATCTTAACTCTAAGATTTGGTTTTGGAACAAAGTATGATTGACTTCTTGATTTAACCATTTCTTCAATTCTCGATTCCTCTTCTTAGACATACAATTGCACAAAGACTCACTTAGAGGATCAATTGAGATATGGTTCTTAATCATTAAGATCTATCATAAAACATAATAAAAGGTACTCTCCCTTCTTCTTAGAATAGGAAACTTTTATCCTACTGCCTACTTGATTCTTCTTATTCGTTCTACTATTGATTTAAACTCTTTCAAATCAACTCGAATTACACTTAATCTTATAAGCATAATCATATCCACTAAACCTTTAGTAAATCATGACGAATATCTTTGTTACTCTTGTGGTGGACTTGATCAGCACACAACCTTGTGTATTTGATCTCCTAGTCCTTCACTTGACACTTTGTCAATGAATTAGTCTAATTTTCAAATATGAAACTTCTCATTCATCATGCAATACTTGTTGTATGATTCCAAGTCTCTATCCAATTGAAACTTGGGCGATGAGAAACTTTCCCTATTTGGTAAATTTTTAACTTTCCACAAATCACATAATTAAGAATCACATCCATTCATTATAGAAATATGCAAACATCAATTTTTCATAACGATTTCATTGCAAGGAAATAAATAAATAAATAGATGAGTCAAACCAAAATTTATTTTATTCATGAAGTAGCAGAAAACATTTGTCCTTACAATGCAAAATCAACTGAAAAACTATGTAATTAAATATTCCTAACAACTCTATCATAACTTTCTAAGCTCAAAATCTAATCTTCGAATCCATGTGATCGAGGTCCATTTCTTCGTGATTAGACTCATCTTGCTCTTTCATCAAGCTTCCTCTCTTTTCATTGATCCTGCAAAACATTCAAATGCAATCTTATCACATCATGTATTAAGAATCAACGAATAGGAACTTAATGGAGGTAGATAGTGGATTTTACCTGAAGCACAACCATACTCTTTGACTCTCCCATCTTCTGGACTCTTCAGGCTCTTAGGGCAGACTTGTTTCCAACGCCCTTTCTCTTGGCAGCAAACGCAGGTCGGTTCTCCTAGAACGTCCTCGGAAGCATGGTTGGTTGACTTTCCCAACAAATATGCTCCATTGTTTTGCCAAATCATTTCTGATTCAGCAGCAATGAGCATGTAAGTTAGGTCAATGAGGTTTGCGTCATGATCCATCATATAATACTTTCTTTTGAACTTATTATCTGATTCAGGGAGTGACTGCAGAACCCAGTCTACAACGAACTTATTAGGGAATGACGCACCCAACATAATCAACCTATCGATGTGTGATTTCATTCCTAGAACGTGGGCACACACGGGCTTACCATCTTCATGTTTCATTGCAATTAGGGATTCAGTGACATTGAACCTTTCAATTCTTCGATCTTGTGGGTTAGGGAGAACAACGGGAGGAGGAGGAGGAAGTGAAATCAAACTAGTCCACCTTGATTCTTTACTTGAATAGCGGAATATCTTATTTTCAGCAGGAACACCTTTTCCTTGAAATTTGGGAAGACCATGATTGTCATACTTTGACATCTACAAAACGGGAGAAAACGAATTCAAGTTAGTTGATTTATTGAGTCCTTAGTATATCACCCAAATGATATACTAGGGCTAGGACCCAACACAATATTCCACAACTCGGGAGAGGGATGCCGTAACCCAAATTGTAGAACATTTGAAGGTAAGTGAATGACGATTCACTAATTTCCCACCATGAAAAACGAAAAACAGATTAAGTTTTAAATGTATTGAAAACTCCTAGATCCTTTGAGATTCATTGAACTTTTCAATGGCATGTTTAAATCTCGATATGCCCCTCTAGTTTGTGACTGGGATGCCGAGGATCACAAAGCGGGTGTGAATAACCATGAAAACTTACATGGTGCCCCCACATGTTACAGTCACCTATTCGATGTGCCGGTTAACCACACACGCTCCACCGAACTATGACAAACATTGAGTCACCCTTTGCTACCTTTGCTTAGAACCATTTAGTGTGCCGGTTAACCACACACGCTCCACTAACGTCTTCGCAAGGGTACAAAGTGTAATTTCATGGAATTGCATCAATTCACTTTTGCCTAAAGTAACTAAGATTGGGATTTTATGAAAGCATTTAGTTACTTTTGTACTTCATTATACTTACAATGGAAGGTTTCTGTCCTATCCTACCCGTTCGACTAATGACCATCCACTAGTCAAGAGTGCGGTGGGTAAGAGTGGATACCCATTCAATCGCCATTTTATAGGCAATTTCCTTAAACACCCGTCATAGACCGGCTTCGTGAATGAGGCCTACTAACGGTAAGACTTGACACTTTACTCATACATATATAATATTAGACTTTTAATGATATATATAGTATAGGGTGTATTTTACACTTTTAAAATACGAGGTGTTCTAATTTAGTAATTATACTTTCAATTTAATTAAATTGTAAACCAAAACTTATGGATTTATTAAATCTCCTTTAATTATACTCCTTAATTAATTAATCAAACCATAAGGGTGTGATTTGAACTTTTCAAAACTATACTAAGGTTTTAGAATTTAACATTTCTAAATTAAACTTTTAATCAACTTTTAAATTCCAAAACTTGAGGGCAAGTTTTGAAATATTTCAAAATATTAGGGTTTAGAATTTAAATATTTCAATATCAAACCTTTTAATCAAAAATTTTAATTCCAAGACTTGAGGGCAAGTTTGAAACTTTTCAAAAAACAAAGGATCAAATAGCAAATAATTTAAATTGAACAATTAATTTAATGATTATCTAAACTTGACCTAAAATCAATTTCTTGCAAGATAAGTAACCCAATTAATACAAATAATTAAACTTTAATCATATAAGGAAGTTATAATCTAATCAATTGGTAATTATATTTTGTTTAATCAAGGATATACTCATAAATATGTTTAAAATCGGATTTTAATGACCCAAAACAGTTAAGGCAAGTATCCATGAGCAAAACAGCAAGAAATCCTGAAATCCCCTCTTTCTGACGCTCGAACTCGACGAGTTCCTCTATGGACTCGCCGAGTTGATGCCTACTCGCCGAGTCCACATTGGAACTCGTCGAGTTCATCAGGCAGGGGGCAAAAAACGAATTTTACAGCTTGAACAAACAAACAAGGCATCAATACAATAGAAACCAATCAAGGCTCTGATACCACTGATGGGTTTTAGCCATAAGAACATCCTATGTGCTCATGCAACCCTAATGCTTGGATCTAGGTTTCTCTATTGTACATGCTATTCATCCAAGACTTTAAACCCTAAATCTAGCATATGATAATCAATATTAACATAATAATGGGTTTAAGATATTACCTTGATTGTTATGTAGCAATAACAATCACAATTCCTCCTTGTAATGACTTTACAAAACTTAGAGTCACAAATGTCACTCCTCTAATGGCTCACAAACACCAAGAGCAAGATGATGAAGAATAAGGAGAGAGGAGGCTGCCCAAAACGTGTACAAACCCTAGAAGGAGTCTTCACCACGTTTTTGGGGCTTAAGGTCACTTTATATACATGTAGGCTATTAGGGTTTTGAACTAGGAAACCCTAAATTGACTGCTTAAGCCCTAAGCAGCCCATGGACCCTTCTTTAATAAGCCTTGGACGATTACTAATGGGTTTCCCCATAGAATTCGTCCAACCTTATATTATAAGGTGATCCATAGCCCAATTGCAATTATCGTATAATTACAATTCCAGTCCCTTAAGTTTAATTAATCTCTTTTAGCCACAAAATTAATTCTCATTAATTCTTGACTAATATTAATTAAACAATAAGATTTCTCCTTTAATATATTATTCTCATAATATATTAATAAATCATAATTAATCCTTTCTCTCCATAATTCATCCTATCAAGTTGCTTTGGTGAAGGCAACCCAAAAGGACCATGCACCATCGGGTCAAGTACATACCAAAATAGTTATGGACTTAGACACTAATCCAACAATTATTACATGTTAGCATCAAGAAAATATGTCAAGAACACAAGAAATAAGGTGTTCACGGTCCAAGAATGTTCTTGGGCCGTAAACACCAAGAAAGGCACCAAAGTGTGCCTAAGTCCTTTATCTAAGCTCTAGTTTGATGTTTAAGCCTTCCTTGATATGTTTAAACCTTCCCTTGATGTGTTTAAGCCTTGAAAAACACCAAAGCCCATCATTATTAAGTGTTGATGGTTTGGGGAGCTCCCAAAACCGTAAACACCCTAAAGTGTGTTTATTTGGGTCTTTTCCTTCCTTAGGCCTAAAAACTAACCTAGAAAATTACCTTGATGAGTTAAGGACTTGAAAACATGGCAATACCCTTTTCCATATGGGTTTACAGTAGTAAACCCAAAGGGGAATGACCATGAGGCCGTAAACTCCTCAAAGGGGTGTTTTCTTGCCCTAGTCCCTTCCAAAGGCCAAACTACCAAGTAGAAATGCTTCAAAAGACTTGTAAAACCTCAAAACAACACATGGTTGTAAGGAGTAGAGCTTACGACCGTAAACCCTTGAGTTTACTGCCGTAAACTCCTTGGGTAATGGTCATTAAAACCGTAAACTCCAAAGGAGTTTACCCTTTAACTCCAAACATTCTAACTTTGCCTTGAAAACACTTGGATGCAACCCTTGTGATCTTTAACACTTGAAAAAAAAAGTTTTTTCATGTTCTAGAGTGTCCCAACTTAATTTATTAGTTATAAATTGGCTAATTAGTTATATATATGTTCATTATATGATAACTAGGCTCGTGCGTGTGTACAAGTCTCCATTTGTCACCTAGCACCGTATCCGACACTTCAATCCAATCCACTCACTACAAGTGAGTTCATACCCCTTTAACTAACCTTTGAAATACTTTTAAATGTTTTAAATTCTTTTATGGTGGGAATACAAGTTGAATACTTATAGTTATTAAATCAATCACATGTGATTAATAACTACCAAACCAATGATTTTATTACTGTTCAAACTATTTTACTTCAAACTATTTTACAAATTCTTTTACTTATCAAATACTTTAACTTAAAATTTGTTATACTTATTATAAATTGCATGCCCATATATGTATAATTATATAAGCAATGTTTAAAAGGCTTAGGAAGGCCGTCCGCCCTATTTCCTTTTCGCGCTTGAGATGTGGTCTGGTGGGGTATCGGGTAGCCGTCCGAAGGTCATTTCAATATTAATTAAATATCATGGGTACATATATAGTCATAAAAGTGCTTCCATATTCATACGTACCAGTTACATCATTAGTAAGTTACCATCGAGGTAGGACAGGATAATACTTATACTATTGCTAGAACAATGAGATGTTCAATGAGTCAGTTCATTCATGAGTCAGTACTTATTACTATGAGAATATATATACATTATATTACTATGAGAACATATACAACTATACTAGAAGAAGAACATATATAACTATACTAGAAGAAGAACATATACAACTATACTAGAAAGAGAACATATACAACTATACTAGAAAGAGAACATATACAACTATACTAGAAAGAGAACATATACAACCATACTAGAATGATTAACAATACATTACATATACATGAATACGTTAACATAATTGTGATCCACTGTATCGGAGCATGCCTTCAATGTCATGGCCCGAGTTGTAGCCAGAGTCTCTTGGAGGGAGAGCGTGAGTTTGCGTATAGATCTATACTGGATTGATTATCCTACACCTTGCTGCTAACTACAGCCGGACCTGCAGGTTTGCGGGTGCCAAACTTCATACCTTTTTATGAACTACATTGTCGTGTTACATAGTCGATAGTATGGTACAATTAATCACATAATACCTTGATATAAATCTTGTTTAAGGTAGTTAGTACAGCAGTAGTTCCTATAATACAAAACTACAGTACTACATTAATTTACCCTTTACATATATTTAGTTATCATTTCACTTAAACATTAATGTACAAACTATATTTTGACAATGATAGTTACACTTGGGAAAATTACACACTTTTACAATAAACGAACATACAAAACAGTTACGCCTTGGTAGAAGGCTACTTTTAATAGAAAATATAGGCTTTTCTAACAGATTCAAACTTTTACAAACACTTACAAACATTCACATACTTTTATCACCAATGTTTACAAACTCATACTTTAAACCACGTTCAAACGTTTTGATACAAACGCCGACACTAAAATACTTATGAACTCACCAACTTAATGCTAATAAACTCCTTCAAAATAACTTGTATTCTCAGGTCATCAGTAGACAGGTACCGAGGCCAGCTTTTGAGAAGATGGAGCACATTCAAGACTCATCTTATTATTTGGATTTACTTTTTGGTGTCTATAACTATACGAAACACGCTTGTATTAAAATTATATATTTAATGAAATTGATGATGTTGTTTGCTTATTTACTATTATATTGTGTTGTGATACTTTACATGACGTCCTCCGCCCCAGAACGTTTCTGCTGTTCTCGATTTTGGGGTGTGACATACCAATTCGGCCTTTTATGGGTTTCAGGTCTTATTCGGAAGGTTGTAGAGCTCGGGTGTGGAGCTGGGAGCATAGGGTTTCTCATCACCTTTTCGTGGATATGAAGTTCGTAGGAAATAGACTTAGAGTGAAGAATTTATAGTACTTTGAAGATATTGACATTATTTGTCTTTAATAGAGAAAAGTGGCAAGGAGATCCCATGCATGCAAGGTGGCCAGCTCAAGAGTACACCCATCGTAAGTTGGGGTACGCCCAGCGCACGCTCAGATTCCCTAAACCCTAATTTATTAGGGTGTGCCACTATATAAAAAACATTATACCCTTAAGGGTCAGCCTCCTTCTCACCCTTAGACAGTTTTCACGAAACCCTAATCTTCTTTGAGAGTTCTTGGATCTTGGAAGGCTTTGTGAGAACATTTTGGTGTTTTGGATCCACCCTTCAAGGAAGCAAAGGTCAAGGCAAGGTGTTGGTGCAAAAGAGAAGTTTCAAATCTGGGATTTCTGCTTCACTTCAGACCTCTTCAAAGTGATTAATCTCTTAGATCTCTCTTAGGATGAGTTTATGGACTATTTTGGTCCCAAGAATGTACCTTTATGACTCAAGCACGTTTCTAAGTCTAGGGTTGCCACCCTTAGTATCATATGAGTCCTATAAGCAGTAAAGTTTCAATCTTTAGGGCTCATTTGTGGCCATCCATGAGATCTAGCCCCTTTTCATGGAAGTTTGTTGTCACATTTTAAGTTTTGGCTCATTTGGTGGATTGCAAGCCACCAAGTAATCAACTATATGAATTAAGATGTCAAAGAGGACTTGGATCTGTATTTGTAGCCGCTGGAATGAATTATTAAGCACTTAATGGAAAAGTAGCTTAAAAGAGGAGTATGTTGGGCATACATGAAAGTACGCACATCGTACACCACCTTCAGTCAATACGCTTAGCGTACAAGGGAGTACGCCCTACGTACTCATCAGTTATGGGATTCGAGTGTTTTGGGCCTCGGGTTGGGCCAGGCAATGGACTTTGGGCCTTTGGGCCATTAGTGGACCACTAGTGGGCTTAGAATGCCTACCTAGTGTTAGGCTTTTGTTTTAGGGATTGGGCCTTAGTTCGGATCATACTGTGCTAGGGGTAGAATGGTCATTTTACCCCCATACATGGATTAAGGATTATGGTATTGGGGCCCACTTGCTAATTGGGTACATTGATCGGTATTGATAGTATAGGAAAGGGGCAGGGCAGCAGCTAGGGATTTCTTTCAGGAAGCTACTGCATTCGAGGTGAGTTTTCTCACCATACCAATGGGTCTAAGGCACCAAGGCCGGCCCATTTTGTGATAGTTGGTAGACTTGTTGTGTAAAGGTGTGTGGCATATTTATGCATTGATACATGGTAGAGATAGCCTTTATGGCTAATGGTAGAGATAACTTTATGGCTAATGGTAGAGATAGCCTTTATAGCTAAGGATAGAGATAGCCTTTATGGCTAAGGGTAGAAATAGCCTTTGTGGCTAATGGTAGAGATAGCTTTATAACTAATTGATATGTGATAATGGTTGAGATAGCTTTATAGCTAATTGATATGTGATATGTGGTATAGGTAGCTTTTATAGCTAATTGATATGTGTTATGTGGTAGAGGTAGCTTTTATAGCTAATATGATATGTGGATTGTGTGGAGTATGCTCTGGGGAACTCACTAGGCATTACCTTACAGGTTGTTGATTTGTTTCAGGTACTTCAGGTTCCAAGGTCAAGGGCGAGGCGTGATGGCGCGACGTGCACTCTCTCTCATGCGTGTTTACGGGACACTCTGATGTTGGAATAAAATTTGTACTGGACTTATGTTTTGAAATCAATTATAACTGGATTTCTTAATGTATGGAAATATGTTTGATGATTCAAAAAATAAAATTTTCTATGAAAAATTGGGTCGTTACATAACATGCCAAAGTTTACAATAAATTTTAACTTTATAAAACATCATAGGTTTAAATAAAATCATAACTATTATTAAATAAAGTTTCAAAACTAATCCCCAAGATCAAAGCAATAAAAAAGACCTACTGTAAATTATTAAGCTTTAAAATCAAAGGAAAAAATACTCTAGCGTATTATCAAAATCTATGTTACTCCCAGCCATCATGAGTACATGTTAATCCTGAAACAATAATTTTAAGGGGAAAGCGGTAAGAACAAAACTTAGAAAATTTCACACCTACATAGTATAATCCCATACAAGCTCTACCCTTAACATACATGCATCAACCAAAGTAACTACACAAAGACACAAACAAGTCAAAGAACAAATCAGAAACAAGCATAAACACAATGGGACACATCAGCTAAGCCTAATTCCTTTGTTCAGTATGTCAAGCCCTTGGGACACATCGGCTATACCCGATCCCCTGAACCTAACCCCATTACGACACATTGGCTATGCCCGATCCCCCGCTCAGTACGTCGAGCCCTTTTATACATATTAAATTATCCACTAGCCTAGTGCTACCCGCTTACACATCCTACATTCACACAGGAGCTAAAGTAAAGGATGCATAACATCAAACAGTGTAGTTAGAAACTCATCTCAAGTAGCATAGTAAACCTCCAACTGAAACCTATAACCCACTCATACGAATTCACCCTAAACATACATATAAACTACTAGGTTTAATTTCCAGATTTTAACCCGAAACAACAACCTGTTCATGACCATTTTTTCCCTCTTAATCCCATCCAAACCAGATTATTAAGCCATATTCACAAAGTTCACGTCAATAACTTTTTAGGGACTACTTACACAAGTCCATGCGATTCTTCTATAATTTATAATGTATTTTACAAAACTGCATATCGATGCAGCTTATTCTGGACCAGTCTATGAAAATGACCATATTCAACTTAGTTAGGACCATCATCAGGTCAGGGAAACAATTACGAACATACTAGACTCTAAATCTAAACTTTAAGAGTTTATGGATCCTAAATCCGACTTTTGATTGTTTTTTAGAGTTTTTGTAAGACAGGGGCAGAATAGGCATTTTTTTGATAATTTTCCCAGCTTTGACTTATTTGGTTAATTTGGAATCTTATCCGAGTAAGTCATCACTTAATGACCTCAAACACTGAAAAATGATGTTTTAATAGTAGCTATATAGCCTTGAGTCAAAATGATAATCCCAACATCAAATCATGATGCAAAGTATACAACTTTAATGAAAAATGAAAGTATAATGCCTTATTAGTAAAGTCATCATGTAGGGTTTGATTTCTACTCAAAATAGACCAAAAGGACCCAACTTAGAATACAACCCACAACCACCCTAAGGAGGTGGTTGAAGATCGATGGTGGTGGCGGCATGATTTCGAGCTAAAAAGAATAGAAACAAAATGAGTTTAAGATGCTAACTTCGTTGATTCAACTAGCCACTCCTTAGGACTTCTCTTTCCCTTGATCGATAGCCGCTTCTCCTCCCCTCTTCATCTTCAATTGCCAACCAAGCTTCCTTCTCTTTCATTCCTCTCTTTTACAGTTGGCATCCCCAAAAAACACACACACAACTAAATCTTTTTTCTACTAGGTTTTGTCCAATACTACTTTAGACCCCTCCTGTAACACTAGTCAAAATAGGTCAATAACAATCACATGTGATTATACCAATCATGTAATCTAATTTTGTTAAACTAGTAATGTAGTAAACTCACTATTTATTTCATGATAATTCTAATATAAATATGAACTTTCATACATACTTTATGGTATAAATCAAAGTATACGTCCATACGATTCCAAAAATATAGAGAACATCTAAATCTAACTTTGCATGAAGAAGTTACGATAAACCGAACACTATAAAAATCTCTATAACATAAGGAATTTAAAATAGGCTTAGAATTAGCTATTGGAGTCTAAAAACGATTTTTAGTGCTCGTAAATACCTACGTGTGGATATAAAGAACGTCAAAAACGGAGCTCGTATGCAAAAGTTATGGCCTTCCGAAGATGCAGCTGTCAGAACCCTAATTTGACTCACGATGTGAGGAGTCAACAGACACTAATCGGAGCTAGAAAACACGCGTTAAGGCTATGGGATGACTCATGGAATTTCACGACGTGAACCTATCATGTTCACGACGTGAATGGCCCCAGAACACCCTATAAATAGCGATCAAAGCTCATTTAATCCTTACACCTTCTTCTTTCATTCTCTCTCGTTTCCGAAGGCCGTTTTCCCTTCCTGAGCTTGACTAAGACAAGCCTCTGACCGTTTAGATTCTATAGATCACGCTACTAAGGTGAGTTTCACGGCCTCACTTTCTAATATTTTCAGGGAAAAACGCATGCTAAATATTGAATAAAAGTTAATATTATGTTTATATGATAGTATGTCCGTATCAACATATATAGTTATATTAACTGTGATATAGTTGTTTTGCCTCATATATACCTAAAATATATATGATTATTTTAAAACATACAACTATCGTAAACTTGTTAGCATGTTATTATACTAATGTAGACCTTAAGTTATACTCGGGAGTTCTATGTATACTATGTGTGATATAGCCTCGATGCTATACTCGAGAGTTATATATATATATATATATATATATATATATATATATATATATATATATATATATATTGATTTCTAAGTATGTTATTATTGTTGGTTTTATGTCAAGATAAAACCTGGTGTGTTATATGTTATTATTGTTGGTTTTATGTCAAGATAAAACCTAGTTTTATTTCAAGTTATAGTTGTTATACTGCCTAAATGTTATGAAATTAGGAGTAATGTTTAAAAGCATAGTCTAGTAACTTAGGGTTTTAGACACGAAAATGCTTTTGTTGTTAGAACTATAGAACATCGTCAAAGTCTACCTGTGTTACTGTATTCATCATCTAAGATTGGGGATCTTAGTGGAAGTCCTCTGACTTGTATTCGTTAATCCCGTGTGAGCGAGGAAGTCGTGTATAAATAGTATACGGGTTGACCGCCCCACTTGTGACTGTTAGCTACAGTCAACCAAAAGCGAGTGATGAACTATCTTTTTATTTGTTATTGTTCCGGCGTCGATGAAACGTGCGGAAACTACCGCAAGGTGTAATCCTTGTACTACCGCAAGGTGTGATCCTTGTACTACCTCAAGGTATAATCCTTGTACTACCGCAATGTGTGATCATTGTAATAATAATAAGAGGTATAAAACTAAGTCATACAGTCGCAGCTACAGACTCATGGTAGAACAACTATAGAAGCATTATACTTTGTCGATATACAAGTATGAATGTTAAGTATAAGTTTCCCAAAGACTTATACTCTAAGTATAAGAATTTAGTAGGTATATTACTTGTATATTAAGTAGACCACTATACCTATCCTACTTACTCATATAGAATTGAAATAGATTTATACGTAACGGTTTTACTCGTATAGAATTGAAATAGATTTATACGTAGCAACTTAGTTTGTATGGAATTACAAACATTTATACTTATACTCTAGGTTCAAAGAATGTTTAGGTATAACACTTATTTGGTAAGTAAGCCATTATACCTAGGATATATATACTAAATGTTTGAGAGTCAAAATGATACTTTCAAAACTATACTTTTGAACTTGGAAAATGTATTATTTTTATATGGAGTCAAAACCTGTGGACTCACCAACTTTATGTTGACGTATTTTAAAATGCATGTGTTTTCAGGAAGTTGATAACTATGATACGAGAAATGACGTTACACCGCCCGGTGTTTCAGTCGACGGCCGGGGTGTGACACCTCCCATGGAAGAACCGATCCAAGCCTTCCCAAATTCGCCCATTCGGGCTTAATTTCCGACTTTTCCATTTTAGTGCTCAATTTTGTTGTGCATGGCATAAATAACCCCACAAAACAAATTTTCTTGCAACACAAAAAAGTTTCTAAGTTGTTTCTTTTAGCTCCTCAACGTAACCTTCTTCAAGTTTTGTTATTTAACGATTTAATTATTATTATTATTATTATTATTATTATTATTATTATTATTGCAATTATTATTATTATTATTTAGTTGCATTTTACCAATATTACTTTAATAAATAATTAAACGAGAAAAACGGAGTGTTATAAATCCATTTGTTTACAATTAATAATACTTTAAATTTGTGGTAGTTACATAAATTACATGTCCTAACGTGATGAAATTCAATTTGTCTAATGTTTGCAAGTATTAATGTATTTTTAAAGATGCAACCACTTATTTATCCGACAATTTTAAGCTATTAATTGGTTAGTTCTCAATAAATTTTATTTAATAAAATATATTTAAGTTGTGAAATACCATGTTTTTTTATTTAAATGATTAGACTAATGAATGGAAAATGTAGAAAATATATTTTTCAGAGTTACCACTCAATTTTTGTTATGTTATCGCTTTGAGCCTTATTATAAATGTTGGCGGCATACATATTTAATATAGCCTACGATATAAGTTTAACCGAAAAGACCATCATTTTGGCTAAACTCGAGTTAATATTTGTTGGTTTTGCTTTCTCGGGTTGAGGGTTCAAGTATCGTCATGGACATAAGTGAAATTAAGGAATAGATTAGGAGTAGACTTGTACGAAAATATGAACTCAACACATTCCTAGCATCATGATTTCATTCACCATGAAAAACCTCACTACCTAAAATCACTCACACTCTTATATTCAAAAACAAGAATGAACAAGAGACCAGTCTTAGTGGAAGACCAAACCCTAACAACAATAAGAAACCCTAATAGCATATGCTTCCTCATTCATTTGTTTTTCAATGATAAGTTCCAAAAGTTTGATATATTGATCCTTAGTCAGTTGATGTAACTCAGAGTCTCCAGTGGAAACGGACAAACTAGAAGAATTAGAACATGTAAAAGTTGTAATGGAAGAATTAACAGAAAAGTTTCGATTAGAATTGTTTTGATTATTAGACTCACTTCTTGGCTTAAAATAATTAGGATAACCAATTATTTTGTAACATTTTTCTATAGCATGACCCCTAATGCCACAGTTTTTACACCGAACAACTTGAACTTTGTTCTTATTAGAGTTATTTGAATTAAACATATTGTTGAACCTAATATTAAAGGCAATAAGTTGAGACTTAGACAAAGACAAAGATGACTGAATAGCGTATAAAGACCCATTTCTTGGAAGGTATTCTTCTCTAGACATAATAACGAAGGTAGTTTTGACACTAGGTAAAGGTTCCATGAGTAAAATATGACTTTTGACTTGACAATAAGAGTCATCAAGGCCACTGAGAAACTGCATAAGTTTGATTAGATTAGAGTGATCCTTAAGTTTAATAGAAGCCTCACAAGTACACTCAGTCAAGCTAGTAAGACCATCAAACTCCTTTTATAGGGCATCAAGTTTATTGAAGTAATCTTATAAGGAACTTCCATTTTGTTTGAGAGAATTAATCTGTTGGTGAATGTTGAAAACAATAGACCCATCAGACTAATTATAGGTTTCAAAAAGATTTTTTTCAAATATCCTCAACTACTTCAAAATAAGCTTGACTCTGATAGATGGAGTCAGAAATAGATGAAAGAAGCCAAGAACATACAACAACATTAACACTGTCCCATTTAGATTCATCAACGTTAATCTTTTTAGAGTTCCATCCACGAATCCTAATTTAGTAGCCCTAAGAGCTCTAGACATGGAACTTCTCCATAACCTAAAACTTTCACTTCGAGTTAGCCTTATAGTGATTAATGTTGTAACAACATTATCTAAAGGGTGAATGTAAAGAGCATCATCAAAGTTAATTTGATCATCCTTTCCACCTCCACCAGGAGTCTCAATAGGACCAACCATCAAACATAAATAAAACACAATTTAATCATCCTTTCCATTCCCTAGCATAGCTACTTAAACCCTAATAGAGGATCTCAGAGTTCGAAACAACTTCTTGTGGAAGACACAAACCAACACCGATTCTTTAGGATAGACAAGAATCCACAGCAGATCTGCAAGAGGAAACATAAAATCTCGTAGTATCGACGAACTTGACAAAACAGATCTAATAAGGAGAATATATCTAATTGATCAAAGAATAAACCCTAGATTCGACACAAGTGCCAAATCTACAAGGTTATTAAAAAGAAACAAACAACAATGCAGAAGAAAAAAAGGAACGATGAACAAACCTTACGATTCGCAATGCAGATCGATGGCGAAACACCAACAGAGCCACCTATAGCTCTGATATCGTGTGCGAAAATATGAACTCAATACATTTCCAACATCATCATTTCATTCCCTATGAAACAAATGGTTTACATCAAACAAATACACTGAAAAACCTCACTACATAAAATCACTCACACTCATATGTACAAAAACAAGAAAGAACAAGAGATCAGTCTTAATGGAAGACCAAACCATAACAATAATAAGAAACCCTAATTCTAGCTTGAGAAAGAGCTTCTATTGCAGAACTGTGTGTGTGAGAATGAATTGATTGATCAAAAAAGCCTGAGAAAGGACATTAAATACTTCGGGTGAGGAGCTCCATGGATCATCCAAAGGTCCACTTACAAACCCGGACACCTGCAATAGAACTTACCAAGCAGACTTTGACAAATTCCAAACAATACAAAAACTACCCAATAAATAATAAATTAACAATTAAGTTTGAAAAAAGATTTTAAATCATATTTTTCAACAAGACTAGATTTGTTGTTCAAAAAAAAATAAACTTCAGTGATATTTTTGAACACTTATTTAACATTTATAGAAAAAAGTATGGTTAGAATCAAACGTAATTCATGAGCTTAAAGAACGGCATTGGTAGATGCATTGTTTAAAAGTAATCGTGATCCTATGGCTGAAGAGTGTCGTGAACTCTTTACCGCTGGGAAGCCAACGTGTCACCTCCGTGACACCTTTACCGGTAGTTAACACCGCACCCCAATGATATTATTACCAACAGTGAATTTCCACCACTCACTTTCTTCCTTTGCCGTTCAACTTGACCCACTTTCTTTGTTTCTTTTGCAGGTTGTAAACATAAAACACCACACCTCAAGCCTTTTTAAAAATTGCAAAATTGACAAAGATGTCCCCATCATCCTAGATGGCCAATGGTAAAAACGGTATGACACCTTTTCGTATAATATCCAAATTTATAATAGTTTATGAGTGGAAGGTAGTAACGACAATGATACTTCCACCCCAAGTATTGCATCAGGAAATTATATGTCATCTAAATTTTGAAGACATGACTACTAGCAAATTTTAAAATAAACATATTTTAGCTCGGTGGAATGAAACGTAACCACAAATGTCCATTCACCCTGACTCATGATTTAATAATCATCCAAATGACCAAAACTTCTATGTTAACTTCGCAATCTACTTTTCCTTGTACGAAAACATAAACTCATAATTTCCCAACATCAACATTTCATTTATATATGAAACAGTTGGTTTTTCATCATACAGATTACACAGAAATCCTCACTACAATAACTCTCAGCTCTCTGATGAACAACAAGAACAAGATCAAAAGAATATGAACTGAAACCCTGGTACAAACCCTAAAACTATAGCGAACAATCTTTGTGAGAGAGTGAATCTGTAATCTGAACTACACAAATGAAGGATAATCAGCTTTATATACACCGGGTCAAACCCGGATCCAAGTTAAACAACCCGCGTAGTAAACACCTGAAAAATCAATATATACCACAACATTTTTCCTTTATAAATGACAAGTTTGTATTATATATAACCTTTTAACACCCCCTCTCAAACTTGTCAATTTATACAAATTTATTTACCAGAAAACAAATTTACAAGACCAAGTCTCTTTGACAAGAACTCATGCTGAAAAAACTTAATGATTTAGTTAAAATGTCTGCATTTTGATTAGAAGAATTAATCTTAACTAATTTTAAAACATTATTTTCAATTTTTTCTCTTACAAAATGCACATCAACCTCAAAATGTTTTGTTTTTTCATGAAAAACAGGATTTAAAGCTAACTTAATAGCATATTCATTATCACAAAACAATTTAACAGGAGTTAAACTTTTGAAACCAAGATCACTTAAAACCTTTAAGACCCACAAAACTTCACATGTTACAGAACCCAAAGCACGGTATTCAGATTCTGTTGATGACCTGGACACTGTGCTTTGTTTCTTACTTTTCCAAGAAATAAGAGTGTTTCCTAAATAAACCAAATAACCAGAAACAGATCTCCTAGTTGTTAGACATTTGGCCCAATCAGCATCCACATAGCCAACAACATCAAAACTATTAGATTTAGAAAACAAAACACCTTTACCAGGACAATTTTTCAAATACCTTAATAATCTGAAAGCAACACTTAAATGTGATTTTCTTGGCTTATGCATAAACTGACTTAATACTTGGACAGCATAACTAATATCAGGTCTAGTAACAGTAAGATAAATCAATTTCCCTATAAGTTTCTGAAATTCTGTTATATTAGTTATAAGATCAGTATTATCATCACAATCTCTGTTAAACACAAAATTGACTTCCAAAGGAGTTTTAACAGGTTTGCATGCCAGCATACCAAATTCATGTAATAACTCCAAACAGTATTTTCTTTGATTTAGACATACACCATTACTAGTAGACAAAACTTCAATTCCCAGAAAATATTTCAACAACCCTAGATCCTTAATTCTAAACTGTGACTTAAGAAATGATTTTACATTTTCAATTTCAACACAACTGTTACCTGTTAGAATTATATCATCAACATATACTAACAAAATAACAATGGTGTTATTTTTTGAGCGTACAAATAAAGAATAATCATTTATACTTTGAACAAAACCAAAAACCGACAAAGAAGAGCAAAGTTTCTCATTCCACTTTCGTGGAGCCTGTTTTAAACCATATAAAGACTTCACCAATTTACAAACTCTACTATCATTTTTAGTGTGATATCCTTCAGGTAATGTCATATATACATCTTCTACCAAGTCACCATATAGAAAAGCATTGTTAACATCCAATTGATAGAGAGGCCATGAATTATTAACAGCTACACAAATCACAATCCTAACAGTAACAATTTTAGCAACAGGAGAAAAAGTTTCTTCATAATCTATTCCCTCTCTTTGATTATATCCTTTTGCAACTAATCTAGCTTTATATCTCTCAACCTCACCATTAGATTTGTATTTTATTTTATAAATCCACCGACAACCAATAGGATTTCTGTTTTTTGGAAGATCAACAATATCCCAAGTATGATTCCTATATAAAGCTTCCATTTCCTCATTCATAGCTTTGATCCAATTTGGATCAGTTGAAGCTTCAGAATAAGTGCTAGGTTCAAATGTTTTATTAAGATTAGAAACAAAACATTTACTATCATTAGCTAACAAAGAATAATTCACAGACTTTTCTAACCCATATTTGTGTGAACTTTCCACAACAAAATCATTAAATCTTGTTGGTAAACGAACATTTCTACCAGATCGTGTAGTACCTAATGAGTGGTCATCAGAAAGATTATTTTGTTCTAAGATACTATCCTCAGACATACTAGATGAACTAGGAACATCCACAACATTCTGTTGCACATGTGCCATGTCACTTTGGTTGCTAACCTCATCATTGGAGGTCTCATCCAAATTATGAACTGCTTCATTACCTTCAGAATGAAGGGTTATTCCTAAATCACCTAAATCATTATTTTCTTGAAGATAACTAGACAAATGAAGGTCATCACAGGAAAATGGGTCACTTGGATTATTAAAACTAGTAGTTTTATCACCAGAAAAAGAATTAAGCTTGAATGGAAACACTAATTCATAAAATTTGACATCCCTGGAAACAAAAACAAAATTTGAATCAAGACTCAAAACCTTATAACCTTTTTGTTCCAAAGAATACCCAAGTAAAATACACTTTTCAGCACGTTCAGAAAATTTATCAAAATTATTCAGTTTAGTTGCAAAACAAAGACAACCAAAAACATGAAATTTATCAAAACTAGGACAAGATTTATAAACAAGTTCATAAGGAGAGGCTCCATTTAAAACAGAAGTGGGAGTTCTATTTATCAAAAAAACAGCAATTAAAATAGAATCACCCCAATAAGTCAAAGGCAAACCTGACTGAAACATTAATGACCTAGCTACATTGAGAATATGTCGATGTTTCCTTTCAACCACCCCATTTTGTTGAGGTGTATGGACACACGACGTTTGATGAATAACACCTTTATTTTCAAAAAACGTTTTCATGTTATAATTCAAAAACTCTGTGCCATTATCAGACCTAACCTTTTTAATTTTGACTTCAAATTGATTCAATAAAAGATTAAAGAAAGTAGTAACACAAGAAAAAACTTCACTTTTAGACTTAAGCAAATAAATCCAAGTTGCCCTAGTGAAATCATCCACTATAGTAAGAAAGAACTTAAACCCTTCTGAAGTGACCACTTTATAAGGACCCCACACATCTAAGTGAACAAGTTCACCTAAACAAGAAGTGACATGTTGACTAGTGGGAAAAGAATCCCTTGTTTGTTTAGCCTTATGGCAAACATCACAAGGAGGTAAAGATTCATTTTCAAATTTAAGATGAGTTTTTAAAGAATTCAGAGCTTGGTCAGAAGGATGACCAAGTCTATTATGCCAAGTTAGTTTAGAAACATAACACATAACAGAATTAGAAGTAAAAGAATTACCAGAAGGTACACTATCAACATAATAGAGACCTCCAGTTTCACTACCATTCCCCACCATCTCCTTTGAGTGTAAATCCTGAATTTTGCAACTATGTTCATTAAAGACAACTTCACACTTATTATCTTTGCAAATTTTGTGAACTGACAATAGATTAACATTAAACTCAGGAACAGCAAACACATCAAATAGAGTTAAAGAGTTTGAGATATTTAAATTTCCAATTTTTTCTATTTTAGCACAAGTTCCATTAGGGTGACTAACAAGAAGGTTAAGCTTAGACACATCTACAGTATCATGCAAAAGAGATTCTGATGCTATCATATGTTGACTAGCACCAGAATCAACAATCCATTTATTATCATTATAAAATGAACCACAAACATTAAACAAGCAAGTACCTGCCATATTGGAACTGACAGATGCTTCCTCATTGCACTTTCTTTCTCTTATTAGACTAAGAAACTTGGCATATTAATCCTTAGTTAGTTGAGGAAATTCAGATTCACCAGAATCAGTTGATCCAGGTGTAACAACAGATGAGTTTGCTTTAAAGTTTTTAACTTGACTATTTTGATTAACATCACTTCTAGGTTTATAATCCTTTGGATATCCAATTAGTTTATAACATTTCTCAACAGTATGTCCTTTTAGACCACAATTTTTACATTGAAGGCTTGAACCTTTGTTTTTATTATTAGAAAATTTATTGTTGAATTTACTATTAAAAGCACTAGGTTGACTCTTAGAACCAGATTGGGAGTCATTAGAAAGAGATCCATTTCTTTGAAGGGACTCTTCACGAGATATAATTGAAAAAGCAGTTTTCACATTAGGAAGTGGATCCATAAGCAATATATGACTCTTAACCTGATTATAAGACTCATCTAAACCACTCAGAAATTGCATGAGTTTCATTAGTTTAGAGTGATCATTTAGTTTAGCTGCAGCCTCACAAGTACATTCTGTGAGACTAGTTAAACCATCAAACTCCTTCCATAAGGCATCAAGTTTATTAAAGAAATCAGAAACAAATATACCATTTTGTTTTAAAGAATTAATTTTTTGATGAACATTGAACACAACAGACCCATCAGCTTTATTATATGTTTCAAATAAATTTTCCCATATTTCTTGAGCATTATCTGAATAAGCATGACTAGCATAGATTGAGTCACTAATGGAAGACAATAACCAAGAACACACAACAGCATTAGCTCTTTCCCATTTAGACTCTTTGGTTTTTTCAACATTATCCTTTTTAAAGGTACCATCTACAAAACCTAGTTTGTTTCTAGCTTTAAGTGCCCTAGACATGGAGCTTCTCCAAATACGAAAATTTTCATTTCCAGACAATTTCACACTAATAATAGTTGTAGTAGCATTATCAGAAGGATGGACATAGAGAGGATCATCAAAAATGATTGAATCATCCTTTCCACTTCCACTTGGAGATTCAGCAGAACCAGCCATTTAAAAAACTTATCAGTCAATCAATTAGACAGACAAACTCAAGACTGAAGCAAAGCACAACAACAGCCAAATAGGAAACGCAGAACAACAATTAGACACACAAAAAACAGACTCATGTATCGACCTAAAGTCCAGATGGTCACCACGTTTGTTGGGGCCCAAGACAATCAATACAGAGTCAAAAAAACAAAAAAACTATCGAACAAAGAAGAAGGAAAAAAATATTTGGTGTATACAAAACACCAGGATCTTCCAATCACTAAATATAATTGAGAGAAAAAAAAGGAACAAGAAAATCCTCACAGTGCTTTATAAGACGGGATGAAAAACAAACCGACTCTGTTTGTCCGTTCCCAACATAGGGTTGATCGGTGATGAAATCCGACCCCTAGTGAGTTATTTCAGACAACAGATTGATCGATTGATGGAGTGTCGTTTATTGCGAGTTCCGATGTTCCACTATCACACGGCCAGAATACAAATCAGGTTCAACCACCTGCAATGAACCACAAAAAAACTCACAGTACCAAGATCGAAGAACAATACAAAGAAAAAAACGATCGATCAACAGAAAATGATAAAAAAAACCTTAATCGGAGAGAAAAAAAAACGATCGATCAACAGATCTAGTAACAGATCTGAAAGAAACTGAACATAAGAAGTAGAAACAACCTCTTATGACGTCTTCAGATGAAGTAGCCTTCGATGAACACCAATTGAAGATATAAACCTTCGATGATCATCAACCACGAAGATGAAGAACCCTAAAGCTCTGATACCATGTACGAAAACATAAACTCATAATTTCCCAACATCAACATTTCATTTATATATGAAACAATTGGTTTTTCATCATACAGATTACACAGAAATCCTCACTACAATAACTCTCAGCTCTCTGATGAACAACAAGAACAAGATCAAAAGAATATGAACTGAAACCCTGGTACAAACCCTAAAACTATAGCGAACAATCTTTATGAGAGAGTGAATCTGTAATCTGAACTACACAAATGAAGGATAATCAGCTTTATATACACCGGGTCAAACCCGGATCCAAGTTAAACAACCCGCGTAGTAAACACCTGAAAAATCAATATATACCACAACATTTTTCCTTTATAAATGACAAGTTTGTATTATATATAACCTTTTAACATTCCTCTTAGTGACTGGGTTCTATTAGATCGAAGGTCACCTAACAAATGGAAGTTCGTAGTTGACTGAAGGATTACTCGGATGAAGGTGTACGAATACAACATTACATTTCCGGGTTCCATTTTTTTCCCTTTAAGATCAAACATAATATAACTAGCTACTAGATTGCTGTTAAATTAGTGTTGCAAATTTGTTTTACGCATTAAGAAAACAATTCAAATTATCTAAAAATCCGTTTTCAAACCGGTCCCAATCCGTTTACATCGGATCCCCCATTTTACCTCTCTGTAAATTGAGTAAAGATTAAATAGTAAACCAAAAAATCCCATCCGGATTAAATTCGATTTTGTTTACCTCTACCGAATCATGTCAAGAAATTCAAGTCAAACCAAATCTGGTTATAGCCCATGAGGTTCAAGGCCCAAGAATACAACCCATTCATGTTTAGGAAGCATAAACCATCACCAAATCAATGTCAATACAACAAATTACATTAAGAAAAAGATATAAGGCAAATTCAAATAAATCTTGACATCACCACCCAACTCCATTTTGTTCCTTATAGTCTAATGTTTAGAGTAGTATCATCACACTATGATTCATAACAATAGTTACAAACTTAAATGCTTAAATTCTATCGCGTTTTAGGTATTTCAACGTTCGCCCAATCTTTCCTGATGTCAAACGTATAGTTGATCTCCAAGTAACATTTGCCATCATCATCAACAAACTGAAAAAAAAAAAAAAACAAAAACAAAATGGATGCAATTATATAAATCTAGTACAATTTTACATAGGAATCAACAAATAAGTTGGTACGAATTAAAGCACAAATGATGAAAAAATGCATTGCAGATATTATTTGTACCAAACAGTATCATTAGCTTCTCAACACATGGACCAGCAAAATAATGAATTCCTTTAAAAAAGCAGAAATAAAGCTTAAATATGGCCTTTACTACTTTCAATAAAGATGGATACGTGGCATGTACTTTCAATGAATCCCATGGGCACAACCCACAAGTACCAATGCCAATGGCAATGACCTCATATCATAAAACGAAAATTTTGAATTTTCTTTCTAATAATTTCGACTTTGGAGAAATATGATTGGTTTAGTATATGTCTCTAACAACATTTTAAGATGAAATATTCTATTTTGAAAGAAAATCTTTTGGGATCAAATGTTGTAATGACTTAATTTAGGGATAAATCACAAAAATGACCAAAATTGTGTAGTTAATCTATCAAATTGACCTCATTTTTAAGGTTGTTCATTATTTGGATAAAACCGAATTATCCAATTGGACAATTTGGATTGGACTATTTGGTTCGGATATTCGGATTTTTGGATTGGTTTTCAATAAAACCGAATTATTATTTTGGATTTCGGATTGGTTTTGGTTTATAAAATAAGAACCGAATAGTCCAAAAAAAATCGAATAAACATTTATTATTTATTTATTTATAATATATATCTATAGTTACCTATTGATTTTGTAATTTATTTTTTCATATTGGTTTAAAACATTTCACCCGATAAAAAAACATCAATATGTATTATCTCTCAAAAGTTTTCTATTTATAAAATATTTAACTATAATATATCTGCTTAGTGGTTGTTTGTACGTAAATTTCAAATCACAACTAAATAAATTTTTTCGTTTCTTGTGTAAAATTGGGTAATATTATAATTATATGTCGTTTTAAAATGTTTCGGTTTTTAAAAACCGATCCAACCGAATTGTAATTGGATCGGATCGGATTTGAATTTAGTTTGGACTATTCGGATCTATGTTTTGAAAACCGAAATCGAATTGGATTCACTTGATTGGATCGGACCGATCCATCCAAAAGAACACCCCTACTCATTTTACACAAAATGATCACAATTTTCAAAATTTGATTTGCAATATTTGAATATGTATTAAGTAAAAAGATTTTGAAAATGCAACGTATTAAGAAATAGAAATTCATATATTGCAAAATATAAGATTTTCTTGATCCAAATTTGATTTGCAATCTACGATTCTCTTTTTCGTAAAAAATTTTGAAAATGTAATGTATTACAAAATATTAATTCATATATTGCAAAATATAAGATTTTTTTAACTGAAATTTGATTTGCAATATATGAATTTGTATTTTGTAAAAAGATTCCGAAAACGCAATGCATTACGAAATACAGATTCATATATTAGAAAATATAAGATTTCTTTGACAGAAAATTGATTTGCAATATATGAATCTGTATTTCATAAAAAGATTCCGAAAATGCAATGTATTACGAAATACTAATTCATATATTACAAAATATAAGATTTTTTTATCAAAATTTGATTTGCAATATATGAATCTGTATTTCGTAAATAGATTTCGAAAATGCAATGTATTACAAAATGCACAGATTCATATATTGCAAAATATAAGATTTGTTCTTCAAAAAGAAAGTCATTTAATTAAAAATACCAAATCATTTTTGATTTTTATCATTTATGTGATTACACCCTTAAATTTTACCTTAGTTTTAGCAGAGTAAGAGCCTCTTGCAAAATAACCAGAAGGGGTTGTGTCCTCTGGCATGTCATAAGTGTAAGCTTCTTGTTGGGGACTAAAAGTACCAAGCATATGTTTCATTCCATCCACTAAAAACACGAAAAGAACACCAAAATTTTCAAGTTTTTTGTCACGAAATAGACACAAATATCGAGGTAAATACTTACCTTTGACGCCAGTTTTCCATACATTGTTGGTGTACTTTAAACCTGAAACAATGTTATGGCTAACTTGAAATGAAAACCGAAGGCTATAAGGACAACCTTCTTTCAAAGTAAACCATGGACCCTTCGGTTTTCCATCTTCGGGTATCGGAAGAACAATGTCAGATCTCCCCGGAGACATGATCGAAAGACTCAAGATCTTCACTTCTGGTTCTAATGATTCTGTAAAGAAAAATAAAGCGATTGTTACATCAATTTAAGAAATTGAAGGAATGAAAAGTTGAGTTCTGGACCTCCAACAGCATTAATGTCGACATTTCCAAGTAGTTGTTCTTTCCACTTTGTGAGACTCTCATCATCCTACAAACAATTGAAAATGACAAAAGGGAATTGAAGGGAATGAAAGAAAATGGAGGAAATGAATAAAGATTTGTACTTTGTCTTTCTCGAATTGTTGTTTGAGGGTGTATTGAGGACCCAAATCGATCTTATGACTCTCTGCATCTTCTCCTTCGTCTTCGGTTTCACAAATGGAGGATTCGCTTCCTTTTTCATCTCCATTATCTTCAATTTCAGTCTTGTCTCCTTTATTTTCTTCGAGTCCCATGTTAGTGGAACTAGAAACAGCTTCGACGACCAACGACATTAATTCATCAAAGGGTAATAGACTTATTTAGAAGAAAAGATATGAGTTTGGACCAAGAATGTTGAGTTCTTGATGAACACCCACCTAGAAATTTACGAATTGGAAGCTGGAAAAAGAAAGGAAAAGGAAATGGAGTGGGATTGAAAAACACCCAAATGGATAAAAATGCTTCCTTTCTTGGTGTAAGAGGTGTTGTCTTTTGTTGGGGAAAGTGAAAAATTCTTGAAAGATAACGGTTCTTTAACGCTAAGAACATCCAAGAATGTTAAAAGTGAGCGGAAAAAACAAGGGGCAGAGGACAGGCCCACAAAGAAACGATGGAAACACGAAAAACGGGTAAATGGGGTTTCGTTTAATAATTAATTCTTTTAATGATTTTGGGGAAATGTTCTGGATTGGATGAGAGAGTAGGAAAGAAAAAATATTTGGGTATTTTTTTTTACACACACCAATCTAGTATAGTATAGGTTTTAACAATTAGTAAATAAGGATTTATAAGTGAACAGATTATCATGAAGTAATAGAAGTTTTTTTTAATAGATTTTTATTTAAAAAAAATATTAGCATATATATGAGACAATTGCGACACATATTTTATTATTAAGTAATTATCAGTTTTTTTTTTTTTTAATATTTAATATCCTCTTATTTTTACATATTGATTTATATCCTTTTATTAAAAACTTAAAAAAAAACATTGATTATAATAAGACAATGATAGTGACGATACAGTTAGAAGGAGAGTACCAAAGACGCGTCCGCAACCGAATGACAAACTATATATAAATCTAGTCTAGAATTTTATAAGCGAATAAAGCCTATGGAGATATATCTTTTATGAGTATATATGATTAGTTGTTGTTTATTTTTATCTCGGATTTTTTTTACGTAATATTTAAAATTAAAAAAATGATAAAGATTTGTTTGAATTTTATTTTTCTTATAATAATATTTATATCATCAATGATATTGAGTTGATGAAAATTTATTTGAATTTTTTTTATAATATTAATTATGTTATTATATTATAAAAACTATATTATTTTTGTTTTTTTTATCTTAATAAAAAAATAAATATAAAATTATTAATATTAATAAAGTTAGTAATAAAAATATAATTATTAAATAATAATAATCTGTTGATTAGGTAATAATGAACTAATAATAAAAGTTGTTTAGATAATAATTATATTGTGGTTATAATTTTAAAAGTAAGGTCAATTATATGATAATAATTACCATCATTCATCTAAAAAGTAAAAAGTAAACTTAATGATTTAGGTTTGTGTTGTAGATTGGTGTGTATAAAGTATGACCCAAAATATTTTTATGTAGAGTTTTTGAATAAAATAAGGTTATTAAAAAAAGTATTTTCCAATTTAGTATGGTTTAATAAATATTTACTAAATTAGTACTTTTTTTTATTTTTCCTTAGTTTTTAAGGTTTTATTATTATTACTTTTTATTTTAAATATTAATTTTTTGTACTTTTTCTTTTATTTGATTTTTTTACTTTCTTTTCTATTATCTTTTTAAATATTAGTTTATATTTTTATAAATGTCAATTTTTTATTTTTTTATTCCAGTTTTTTACTTTTTCTTTTTTACTTTTAAAGTAAATCGGTAAATCGTATACAAATGTTTGCGCATAAAAAGTTTATTTTAAGTCTATTGTATTGGTATTGGCATTTGAGATTTCGATCATTTAGAATTATCCAAAATCATTGTAGCTACTATTTAAAAGATATATATTAATTAATATTTATATTTATTTTAATAGTTAATAAATTAATTGTTAATTAGTTTTCAAATGTTTTTTTGGGTTAATGTTGGTGTTCATCCATAAACTTTTCATTTTGATTTACGTAGTCACTTCAATTTTTTTAGTATTATTGCTCTTTAAACTTCAAAGTTCACCTGTAAAGGAACATCTGACGTTGTCTCTAGTTGTACTCGTTAAGGACTTAAGGCCATCTGGAGTACGTACAACGGAGAGTTTCGTGGTTTACATGACAACGACCATGATCCGTAAACACCATCCCGATGGTTCGTGTAATACACAAAAATAGATATTCAATGTTAGCATGCATAATAATAGTATTGATTTCTTTTTACTGGACTTTTTGCATTTTGAAATAAATTTTTTTAAAAGAATTAAATAGATATTTTTTTGGAAGTAATTCGCTAAACGATGATTATGGTCAATATGTTTCATGAGGACGTGAGGAAAACTTGGATATATAATGTTAGTTTTGATTTAAGATGTTAAAATTTGAGGTTCAAGATGATTTATATAATTTGTATAAATAATGTCAAAGCATTTGTGTTAATTGTACGTTTTTTTTAAATAAAATAGCAAATTACTGAAATTGTCTCTATGGTTTGGTCAAAATTACATATTTGGTCCCTAACTTTTTTTTTGCACTCGGATCGTCCTTTGTTTTGATTTTGTTTCTTTTTTAGTCCCTTACATACATAAAGTTAGGGACCAAATATGCAATTTTGACCAAACCATAGGGACGAAAAACGCAACGAAATCAAACCACAAGGACGATCCGAGTGCATAAAAAAAGTTAGGGACCAAACGTGCAATTTGACCAAACCATAGGGACGATTTCAGTAATTTACTCTAAGTAAAATAAAATAAAAACTGATATTAATATAAAATAAAAAATATAATGAAAAACTGAAATAAAAGAAAAAGTAAAAAACAGATATTTAAAATAAATAAAAAACAATAACAAAAAACTGAAAAATAAAGAAAAACACTAATTTGGTAAATATTTTTCAAACTATACTAGATTGGTAAATATTTTTTCTAATAACTCTATTTTTGTCAAAAACTCTTTTATGTAAGGGTTGCATGGTGTTATTAAGGTGTTGTATTTGGGTTAACATGTCGAATTCGAATTCGTATATGACCAATATAATTATCAGTGTTATGAGTTGATATTGATTGACATATTAGAAACATCATTTCGAATACTATCTAACTAACTCATTTAATTATACGGCTTCATTATTTGGGTTTGTAGGCCAGATTCGGAATCCTCACTGAATCTGGTTTGTGGGTCTGATTTGCATAACGGGTTCTCGGCTTGACCCGATAACTCAAATACTAAATATTATTTTTGAATATAATATATCATAATTAGATTTAAAGTGGACATATAATAATAAGCATAGGCACATAACATCATAAAGACAAAACATATACATCGTAATAAGACATAAGTATGTAAATTTAAATCAAATATATTATACAAGTTGGAGGGATGACCTGTGAACCCAAATATTAACATGAACACAACCATTTATTTTGATCTGCCTCGAAGAGTTTGAATAGTTCTCTCCAAAACTTCCCTGTGAATTGTGGAGTCATTGATAATGTTGTGTGGAATCCCCCAAACCTTCACCACATTCTTGAAGAACACCTGAGCAACTTCATTTACTTTACATTCTGCGACAAAAATAAATGTTGCATATTTGCTGAGTCGATCAACTACCACCATTATGGCTTCGAACCCCTCGGATTTTGGAAGTGCAACTATGAAATCCATGGAGATATTATCCCAAGGCCTTTCGGCGATCGGGAGAGGTTCCAAGAGCCTTGTTGGTCATTTTTGTTCCCCTTTGTCCTATTGGAAAACAAGAAATGTTCTCACATATGCTTCAATGTCATCCTTCATATGGGGCCAATAATGGCGTTTCTAGACAAGAGCGAGAGTCCGGTGAATTCTTGGTTCGCTAGCCCATAACGAATCGTGACATTCCTTGATCACTTCACGACGCAAATTTTTCCATACAAACAAATATACTTGATTCCCCACTGTCTATAACAGCTCATATTCCAGCCAAAACCTACGGGTCTTTCCTTCTTTCGTTAGTTTTGCCAAATTACCTGCGACCGGGTCATGATTAATTCTTTCTTTGAACTGTTTAAGTAGGCCTGCTGGGGGTTCGGTAGACGATAACCTTGCTAGTTCCGCCTTCCAAATAAAGGCATCAGCAACAACATTTGTTCTTCCACATTTGTACATTAAATCATAGTTAAATTTTGCTAGAAAATCCTACCATTGGCCTAATTCGGATGAAAGCGCTTCTGGGTTTGGAAGTAGCTCATGGCAATTTTGGCGGTTATGATCATAAACCAACTCCCTAAGGTAGTGTCTCCAGGTATGTTAGTAATGTATTGTAACATCCCAAAAATCACAACAAATTTAAACTTTTCAAAAATAACCCAAAACCATAAATGTTTTCAAAACCATTGTTTTAAAAGTGTATTTCAGTAATCAGAGTATCCCAAAATCCAAATAACCTAAAACTAAAGGATGTGCATGATCATGCCTTCGCCTTGCCACAGTCATCTGAAGTACCTAAAACAATAAACTAAAATTATAAGCCAAAGCTTAGTGAGTTCCCCCAAAGTACCAACACACATAACATATAAAAACATATATTGGGTCCACAACAAAGAGACTTGATTACCCCTGAGCCCACAATATGAGTCTGGCTTGCCTTTCCGGCCCACAACTCATATCTGGCTTGCTCCCGATCCCACAACATAAGTCTGGATTGCCCTTCAGGCCCATAACTTCTGTCTGGTTTGCTCCCGAGTTTGTTGGGTATCGCACGAAACAGTAATACCTCAACCCAACCATACTATGTCGACATATACATAACAGATAACATATAACAATAAACAGATAATCATGCAGATCTTAACAGATCACTACATGATGGCAACATCCTAACCAGGATACATAATCTACCGGGTTGGCATTGGTGCCTTCAACCCACAAGTACAGTGAGGAAAACTCACCTAGATTAGAAGATAGTAAATCTCACACCCAAGTCTGTTGCACAACGGCTCCTCACGTTGAACACAATCAATACCAACCTTAGTTACTTTCTAAGGTTAAGCCCATAATCATGAGGCCCAATAAATGGCCCATGTCCAAATTAGGCCCACTAATGACCCAACCCATCTAGAGAACCCTATGGTCCAAATGTTCCAAAATGGCCTCAAGTTAACAGTCCAAACACCAAAAGTTGACCCTTACGTTGTGACCAGCTCGTGCTCACGTCATGAACATTGACTTTGACTCGGGCCCAACTCAGCGAGTCAACTTAGCCAATCAACTCGCCCAGTTTCGATTCCAACCATTGTCACATCGTGACCACTTCGTGAGTCACGTAGTGACCTAATCAAGGAAAAACAATCAGGATGACAAGCATTCTCACGACATGACAAGCTTATTCCTCACAACGTGAGAGTTGTATTGGCCAGCTTTGAGCATTAAGCTCTTATTCCTTTCAACCATTACTTGGGACTTTCCAGGGGGTCTTCCCCTAACCCAAAGGATGATAAAAAAATGTAGCTTTTTATTCATGCATGTCCAATGCAGGATTCAAATACTTATTAGGTCAAAAGAGGGAAAAATGAGATCAAGACACATGCTTGGAGTCTAAAACTACTCCAAAACTAAGATCCAAAGATTATATTACATAGAATGCCTTAATGATCCATAAAGTTGCCAACTATATGGATCCCATACATGAAATCGTTCACAACCATGCAAAAAGGAGCTAAAACTTAGATCTAGCATGCAAGAGGTAAAAATGTCAGGGCTTTATGACTTACAATGGTCCAAAAGCTCTACAAGAAGGCGATGTAGAAGCTAGATTGCCAAGAGGTTACTCCACCATGATATTTTTCCACTTCAATGAGTCAAAAACCACCAAAGAATGCTTCAATGTTGTAGGGTTTTAAAGCACTCCATGGATGATGGCAATCGGCCCCCTTGATGATGTGTAGGTTAAAAGCCCAAGACTTGTCTTTTCCTTATAAATAGTCATGTATTATTCATTATTAGGGTTAAGAGAGAGGCAAAATGTAGCCGCCACGTTGTGAGGTTTCTTGTAGAGTCAGATTCTTAATTCTTAAGTGTAATTTGTTCCTCATAATTCAATAAATCGAGTGATCATTCGACCTAATCTTCATATTTGTGTTTGTTCTTATTTTCCGCATATTGTTCATCAAATCTGAATTAGGGTTTTAATCCCAACAAGTGGTATCAGAGTGAGTCTTTGAAGATCTATTGATTTTTGAAGTATCGGTTCTTGATTTGGTGATTTTCTACACATATATTGAAGATTATTGGTGTTTTGGCGGTATGGAATAAATATTTTTGTTCAAGTTAGTGTTCATAGAGATTTATACTATTCATCTTGTATTTTTTTTTATCTGATTCGTTCTTCTGTTCATCTTGGATCTGGTCATTAGCTTAATCCAAAAATGAGTTGATTTTAATCATTTGTTTTGACCCAATTGGATCCATTCGTGTCTTATTTTGTTCTGGCCCAATCCTTTGGCCGATTCATTGTTCATGATCCATATGGTTAATGTCAATCCAATTTTCTTTAGCTCTAATATTGCATCCGAGTCTCCGATTGCATCTTCATTCAGTGTTCAATTCGATACTCCCTTACTTGTCAAAATTAACAAATCGATGATTGATCGAAGCTATCGTTTGTAAACATTTGAATATCGATTGGCTTAATCGACCCATCTGTAAAAGACACATCTTGAATTCGTTGCTCCTCTATTCTTTATTCATCGTTTTTTTTTTCCAGTTCTTACTGATTGACTTGATTTCATTTGTTTCTTCAAATTACTAATGATTCATAAATGAAATCGATCTGTGGTGTATTGACTTGGTGGTTGTTGAATGCAATTTTTGGAGTCATATGATAAACTGCGTTGAATCTCAATTTGAATGGTCAAACAGAAAAGTCAAAATCGAGTTAAATGATCGAGGGCAGTTGGTGCGGTGCTATGAAGATAGTCGGAACATAGGCTATCCGAGCCCTGGTATCTTAATTGGTTGTCTTGCTGATTCGAATAATACATTCGCAGTTTGATGATCACTGACAAAATCAAATTGTGGTGTGCTTCACGTTCTTTTGGTTCGTAATAAAATGTGTCTTGTAATCATGGTTTAAGTCAAAATCGCAAGTATGATGCGAACGTATGAAATCATGTTTGGGATTTAACTGAGTTGATTTAAGGTTGTTCTTGATGGTCAAAATTGAAAAGGTCAAAATTGGAATTATTGATCTGTGAATGGTGTAATCAGATTTGAAGTACAGGTATCGGAAGCACATCTTTCATCTGCCATCAGAATCGGATTTCATGGTCAAAATTGTGAGCTTACCTGCGAACGTTTGTTGTCCGCAACTCGCAGCAAACTTGTGTTCAGATTTGTTTCAACAACCTATGAATGAAATCGGGACTCCATCGGGAAGAACGTAAGTCAAACGAAAGTCAAAATTAAGCTATTGGAACTTGAGTTCGCTTTTGTATCAACGAATTTGGTATGTACCTGGAACGAACTTGAGTTCGGTTGGTAGCTCTTGGAACGAAAGAATGGAGATTTGCCTTGGGGTAATGCTGATGAATTAGGACTGAACCTGGAACAACGAACTTGGGTTCGTTTGTTAATGGTTGGAGCGAACGGAGGAAGAACCGAAATCGAAAGGAGTTTCGCCTGATGAAGCTTGAAATGGAAATAGAAATGAAAGGAATCGGTTGGTTTCGCTTCAGGTGGAAAATTGATGATCTTGGAATGAAATTAGGATTCGGTTGCTTGAGCTCAGATTGCACCTTCGATTTGTTATCGGTGTTCGCTGTGATGATTTCACGATTGCAGTCATGTTCGTTTATGTAGTCAATGAATTGGGGAAGAAGATAAACATGTTACATTATTAGTCCCTGAAACTTCAGCGAATTGAATCTTTTGGTACCTATACCTTTCATGCCTTGGTAGTTTTGGACCATTTCCAGATTTTGTTACAAATAAAGGGGTATATTGATGCTAAATTACCATTCCAGCCCCTATCTTTCAGCAAGTGACAGTTTCTGCCCAATATTCAGAAAATTTTACAAATTTAAGGGCTGATGAACAGTTTTGGATTTTTTTAACGCACATATTTTTTCGTGAACAGAAAAATAAAGATCCCATCAAGTCTTAGCGGTTCAGAATGTCGTTTTTCGTGATAACATCAAAATTTCATGATTTTTTCAGGATTTTATACTTCATTATGTATATCATTTTGTCATGAGGGAACATAGTAATTTTTTATCCATTCAAGATCATTCTTATGACCATTAAAAGGCTTTATAATCACGTATTTGATTATAAATCGGGGGAGAATTTGGTATGGTCATTCGAAATTGGATTTGTGGCTTTTCAAATTTCAAGATTTTTGATAAAGCTTGTGGTAGAATTATGAAGGTAGTTTTTACAGTAGAAGTTCTTCATCGAGCTCTGCTAAAGCTTTTACAGAGAAGTATCATTTACAGTAGCAGTTCTTCATTGAGCTCATCTAAGGACTTGTTATATCTCCGACTTCTAGTATTTTCTCGATCAAGTGGCGTTACGAATCTTAAAATTTGGGTTGTTACATGATAATTTTTGGTGGCTTATATCATTAGCTTATTTGAAGATCAGTGTGACTTGGAGGAGGAGCTCTTCAAAGACAAGAACTGATTTGGTTTCTTTGTTCTGAAATAGGTTTTTATGGCGGGATTGGTTTTCATGAAGATTTTTTTTGGGATTACATTCGAAAATGAAGTTTAAAGACATTACTTCAGTGCTTGGTGTATATATCCTAGAGCTCGTGTTTGAAGGCTATTGAAGAATCAAGATTCGTGGATTGCTTCATCTACTCCTCGTTGCAAGATCTTTTTATTTGCTAGATGCTTGTTTTGGAAGTTAAAGCATTGTCATCCATTCCATACTTTGAAGGGGAGATTGTAGGGTTTCAAAGCACTCCATGGATGATGGAAATGGGCCCCCTTGATGATGTGTAGGTTAAAAGTGCAAGACTTGTCTTTTCTCTATAAATAGTAAGGTATTATTCATTATTAGGGTCAAGAGAGAGGCAAAATGTAGCCGCCACGTTGTGAGGTTTCTTGTAGAGTTAGATTATTATTTCTTAAGTGTAATTTATTCCTCACAATTCAATAAATCAAGTGATCATTCAACCTAATCTTCATATTTGTGTTCTTTCTTATTTTTTGCATCTTGTTCATTAAATCTGAATTAGGGTTTTAGTCCCAACAGATGTCACAAAAATAGCTATGGAATTCAAGTACGTCGAGATCAGGATTTTCAGGAGGAAAGAGAGTGAGGGAGGTTAAGGATGGGCAACCAAGCCCTCTCATCCCATTAAATACCCAAAATATTAGGGTTTTGGTGAGCATACCATTCTCACATTGTGAGCACCCAAGGGTTCACATCGTGAGACTCAAGAACATGGGTCAAATAGTCAATGGTCACTCACGATGTGACGACCATGTCTCATGTCGTGACCCTCATACAAAAGGTAGAAAATCAATAAATTAGTACCTGCAAGACCCGGGTGTTACATGTATGACAACCATCATCTCTTTTTCTTGTACCATGTAGTGCCTTTCTGTTTCGTTTAGCTTGCAACTTTCATACTTTATCAGATGTCCTTCCTGCATGAACATACCACCTATAGCAAAATCAGAAGCATCAGTATGAACTTCATAAGGGACGGTCTAATCGGGAAATCTCATCACTGTTCCTGGATCACGACCACCTTTAATTTCATAAAGGAACCTTCACACTCCTCGGTCCAAGCCCAAGCCTTGTTCTTCTTTAAAAATTCTGTTAAAGGAGTCGTTATAGTGAAGTACCGTTGGATAAAGTTCCGATAATAGTTCACAAACTAAGAGAGTAAAGGAGCTTGGTATCATGGTGGGAGCTTTCCATTCTGATAATAGTTCACCAAAATAAGAAAGGAACATGATGGTGCTTCCCTCACATCGTGACCACCTTCAAACTCATATTTTACTTAATTTTTCATACCTTGAGGATCTGGATGTTACAACTCTCCCCCACTTGAATCAGACTTTGTCCTCGAAGTACACAACCGCAAACAACTCAGGGTAGTGCCTTCTCATCTCTTCCTTAGGTTCCCAAGTCCACTCGTAACTCTTCCGCTTGATGCTATTGCACCTTTACCAAACCCACCTCCTTGTTGTGCATGGTCTTTGTCTTCTTGTAGAGAATTACAATCGGTACCTGAACATAATTCAAACGGTCATCAATTTAAATATCATCCAAGGGTACTACCGCAAAATCATCAACCAAACTTTTCCGAAGCTGAGAGACTTGGAAAGTGCTATGGATCTGGCTTAGCTCATCAGGCAGATCCAACCAATAAGAAACCTTGCCCACTTGGGCAACAATCTTGAAGGGACCAATATACATGGGGCCCAATTTTCCATGCTTCCTGAAACGGATGACACCTTTCCAATGTGAAATCTTCAGTAGCACATAATCCTTGACCTAAAACTTGAGGTCCGAACGTCGACGATTGGCATAACGCTTATGGCGGATCTACGCAGTCTGCAGCCAGTCACGTACCTGCTGAATCAACTATGTGGTCTTGAGCACCACCTCAGTACTCCCCATGACTCGATGCCCCACCTCTCCTTAATAAACTGGAGTCTGACATTTCCTCTCATAAAGCATCTTAAAGGGAGGTCGATCAATGATGGCATGATAACTATTGTTGTAGGATAGCTCATCTAATGGAAAATATGTATCCCAGCTCCCGCCAAAATTTAACAAATGTGCCTTGAGCATATTCTCGAGCATCTGAATTGTCTGCTCACTTTTTCCGTTGGTCTGAGGGTGCTAAGTGGTGTTGAAATGTAGCTGAGTAACCAATTCCTAATGAAATTTTCTTCGGAATATGTAGGTGAAACGAACATATCGATTAGAAACCAATGAAACTGGCACCCTATACCAAGCCACTACCTCCCTGATGTAGATGTCATCCAATTTCTCAGCAAAGATACTCTCAGAAATGGGTATAAAATGAGTATTCTTGGTCAATCTATCAATAATTACCCTTATAGAATCTACCCCATGCGCCGTCCTTGGAAACTTTGTAACAAAATCCATAGTGATCTCTTCCCACTTCCACATGGGAATGGGTAATAGTTGCATTTTTTCATGGGGTCTCTGATGTTTGCCCTTGACTTTCTAGCAAGTCAAGCACCACTCCATGAACCATGATATCTCCTCTTCATACAAGGGCACCAGTAACTCAATTTCAGCTCTCTATACATCTATGTGGCCCCCGAGTGAATCAATTTTTTTTGACTTGCGAGCTTCCTCTAACAACGTCTACTTGACCTCACCAGCAACCAGGACCCATACTTTACCGCATTAGGTCAATAATCCCCGACTATCCCTGACAAACAATAGAATCTAACCCCTGATCCTATATTCCTTCAAATTTTCCCTCTTTAATCCCTCAACTTGAGCTTTCTTGATCAAATCTAATAGTGGAGAAGCAATGACCATCCTCATACATAAATACCTAATAGGTGAGCTTACCTCCTTATGACTCAAGGCATCAGCCACGACATTGGCCTTCCCTAGATGGTACAATATCTCGCAGTCATAATCTTTCACCACATCCAACCACCTGCATTATATCATATTTAAATATAGCCAATCCATTAGAATGCTCAAACTCTTATGATTAGTATAGATAGTGCACCTGACCTTTTTAAAATTTTGTTTCTAGATCTTCAGGGAAAAAAGCACAGCCTCCAACTCTAAATCATGCGTAGGGTAGTTCGCATCGTGAGGCTTCAGCTAAACGGATGCATACGCAATCACATGATCCCTCTCATTAAGAACTGTTCCTAAACCCATAATCGCCGCATCATAATACACCAGAAAATCATCCATACCCTCAGGGAGGGTCAAAATCGGAGCCTCGCTCAACGTCTGTATCAAGATATCAAAAGCTGCTTGCTGATCAGTCCCCACCGGAAAAAACATTCTTCTTCGTCAGACGTGTCAAGGGAACATCAATGTTGGAGAAATTCTAAATGAACCTCCGATAATAACCTGCTAAACCAAGGAAGCTCCTGATCTCAGATGTTGCCTCTGAACCTCCCACTGCATCATCTTCACTATCTTGGTCAGATCGACCAGTATACCATTTTTATTGGCGATGTGCCCTGAAAACTGCACCTCGTGCAACTAGAACTGACACTTGGAGAACTTGGCATAAAGACTCTCCCTCCTCAAGGCCTTGAAGACATCCCGCAAATGCTCCTCGTACTGCTCCTCAGTCTTAGAGTAAACCAGGATATCGTCGATAAACATTATTACCGACCGATCCAACATCGGTCGTCACACCTGGATCCTGAGATCCATGAACATTATCGGTGAGTTGGTGAGGCCAAACGGCATCAACATGAACTCGTAATGGCCATAACGATTCCTAAAGGTCGTCTTCTGCACATCCTCATCTTTAAACCTCATCTGATGATAACCCAATCTCAAATCAATCTTAGAGAACCAATATGCACCCTGAAGTTGGTCAAATAAGTCGTCAATCCTTGAGAGTGGATAATGGTTCTTTACCATCAACTTATTCAACTCCCAATAGTCAATGCACATCCTAAGTGAATTATGCTTCTTTTTCACAAACATGATCGATGCTCCCGACAATGAACTGCTCGGTCTAATCAATCCTTTGTCTAACTGCTCTTGCAACTATATAGACAACTCTTGCATCTCAAGAGGTACTAAACAATAGGGTTCCTTGGATATCAGAGCAACTCCCGAAATAAAATCAATCCTAATCTCAACCTTCCTCCTGGGAGGCACTCCAGGCATATCTGCAGGAAACACATCAGAAATTTCTCGAATAATGCGTACATCATCCACAGACTTCTTACCCTCCAATCGTGTGACATCCCCATTTTCACGGCCAGAAAAGACCGATTTTGTTTATGCTTTATAAAAATCAAAGTATATCTTTTAATAAAGACGTTGCAGAATTTGTTCCCAGAAAAACATGATAATTTCATTATCTAAGCATTTCCGAAGAAATGTATTTTTATTCATTTTAAAACATTTGGGATGTCATCGTCAATACAGAAACATAAGCATAAACATAACTTACATTCATTTACACTAGTGACCTATATCTCCTTAATCTCTCAGTGTAATGTAACTTCACCTCGTCACCTGTGATACAAGTAAACTTAGTGGGCCAGGTTCAGAAACCTGGTGAGTACATAGGGTTTTCAACCCACAATAATATAATTATTATGTTTAATCATCAAACAGTTAACCCAATTACCCATCCCTATTATCTTCTTTACTCTTAAGGGTCTACCCTAAGAATCAGCTATTTCTCATTCATTCATTCCTAAGGATTATCCTAAGGAATATGTATGAAGTCCATCGTTTTCAATGACACAGCTGTCAAGCACATCTGCTAGTTCTATCACTTAGGCGCAACTGCCAGAATTGTGACATTCTATATGAGGCGCAACTGCCAGTATTGTCCTTCGAGCACAGCTGCTAGGGTTATCTCGTTTATTGACAGTATCGTTTGCGAGAGTCCACTCTCAATACATGTCAATGGGTTTTTAGAGTACACCAGTGAACACATCGTTCACAACACCTACAGGTTGCGAGCCTACTAGTGTTCCACTAGACTGTCTAGAATAGTCCGTGGTTGTCATCCATACTCTACTAGATGACGGGGCCAACATTTGGGAACAAGGCTTCTCACATCGTCCACCTGTCACCCTTACCTCATGGTCTATATCACATCTCAACTCATCATCCAACTCATATTTCATCTACCCATGTTTTACCCAAAATCTTATGTAGATATAAATATATATACAGTTTAAATCATATAAAACTTGTATAAAATTGTTCATCCAACATAGATAGCAAGTATACAGATAATACGCACACATAGCACGTAATTTATATAAAATACTTCATATCTATGTGTAAGATGCAAGGGACCATGCACTCACTTGAAAAGGTGGTAATTCCGAACTCAGACAACGCTTCGCTTCTTAAAAATAATTTCCTTCGACGAAACCTAGTATTATTACCACTAGAGTTTAGTCTATTATTCGTCGAGACTAATTAATAGTCTTGCTATTATTACTATTATATAAGCGTTAAAAAAATACTTATATAACCCATAATAATAGCCCAAGTACTTATTATAAGTTTCTAATAACGTTACTAAAATTAAATAAAAGCTATATTAAAAATAGCGTAGGCGTAGCTCACTTACAGCGGGTTTTATAGAAAACCGGGTTGTGCTTGGAGCAGCGTTCCTGAGCCGAAAAGCTCTTCTTCTCGGAGCCGTCGAGCACTCTGGGACTTCCGCCTCGTGCTAGGGAGGTTCCCTTGACTTTTCAGGGGGGGGGGGGGGTTTGGGGCTAGAGAGAGGTTCTAGAGAGAGAGTAAAGAAAAGAAAGAATGGGAAAGGTGTGAAAAAAATGAGGTTGGGAGAGGTTCTATTTATAGGGTGAAATATGGCTGAACTTGATGCCACATGTCACCATTTGGTGGCAAGACTTGGGGAGAAAGCAATGGCCAAGATTGTGTCACGTCACTTATTTTCGCACATCACACTTCCGACTTCTAAAATTCATAACTTTCACATACGAGCTCCACATTTGAAGTTCTTTATATCCACACGTAGGTAAAAATAAGATCTACAACTTTTATTTTAACTCCGTCGGCTAATTCTCGATCGATCTTCAATTTAACAGTACGAGGAGATTATACTGTTAAATGTCCGTGTAAAATTCATAACTTCTACATACGAACTCTGTTTTCTTTTGTCTTTTTACCGTTGAGTTCCTATTAATGAGATCTTCAATTATCATTTAGGTCGCGTAGGCCAAAAACTGCTCGATCTAAAATTCGAGTTTCGGGTTGTGCACTGCTAAGCCAAATCTTAGAAAACTCAAAACTTCCTCATACGAAGTCAGATTTGGGCGTTCTTTTTTTTTTTGTATGTTCTTGGTTTAACGTATACTAAAACTCTTGTTTAGATTTCTAAGGCTGAAAAGTCCTCCATCGTAAATTCACTATTTACGTCTCTCGGTGTCGTGTCAGTTTTGCCGTAAAACTTCGACGAACCATAACTTCTTCGTTATAACTCGGATTTCGGCGTTCTTTATATGTACGGAACCCTTGAGACGTATTCTATAACCTGGTTAAGATTATTTATTCTAAATAATATTTTGTCGAAAAGTCATTTTCGACCCCTATTATCTCTAAATTTACTGGCCCGGATCTACGGGCGTTACAATTATCTCCCCCTTAGGATGATTACGTCCCAGAATCATCAACGAAATAGGGCTCACATGATGACTCCATACGTAATCTCTTCATCCTAAGTAATAACTGTAACTTTGATGTTTCTTTGAACGAGTATCTAACTCTAAGACTTCCTGATTGCAGGTGGTCCTCTATCTTGCACTTGATCCCTATCTCATGTTAGACTCCAAATTATGACCTTCAAGTCACAATCTCGATCCTTACTGGAGACTGCTTCTTCTTCTTAACAAACTTAAGATAAGTTATTTTATTTCTACAATGGACCGATGTGTCATATTCTAATGACTTATCATCGTATGTTCCCACTCTTAGATTCAGGTCGCTTAGAGTCTTCCAGAACAGTCTATACATTTTTTCATGTTCTAACCACATCTTAAAAGTTAGCATTTCTAGCTACAAGCAACTATCACGATACCTCTACCGATCACTTTGATTATCTTTTATTTCAATCTTTCGGCTTAAGTTAGATGCTACATCAAACTTGGTTCTCTGAACCACATAACATACTTATCATAGTCAGACTCAATTCGATATGACCACTAGGGTCGGAATAACAGTCATCCTCTTAGTCATTACCGAAAAAATATTAACGACATATTTGAACAAAACGGTATCAATTACTAGTTTCTTGGTAACCTTGTGACTTTCCATGATCTAAGCATGAGTCATGTGCTTCCGGTAGTATAGGCCTCTACTACCATTCACGCATACTCATACTCGTCCCAAGTACTGTCTCGTAGTTTTCCATGTCATCCATACTCTGCTAGATGACGGGTCCAGCATTTGGGAACAAGGCTTCTCACATTGTCCACTTCTCACCCTTACCTCATGGTCTATATCACCTCTCATCTCATCATCCAACTCATATTTCATCTACCCATGTTTTACCCAACATATTATGTAGATATAAATACATATACAGTTTAAATCATATAAAACTTGTATAAAATTGTTCATCCAACATAGATAGCAAGTATACAGATAATATGCACACATAGCACGTAATTTATATAAAATACTTCATATCTATGTGTAAGATGCGAGGGACCATGCACTCACTTGAAAAGGTGGTAATTCCGAACTCAGACATCGCTTTGCTTCTTAAAAATAATTTCCTTCAACGAAACCTAGTATTATTACCACTAGAGTTTAGTCTATTATTTGTCGAGACTAATTAATACTCTTGCTATTATTACTATTATATAAGCGTTAAAAAATACTTATATAACCCATAATAATAGCCCAAGTACTTATTATAAGTTTCTAATAACGTTACTAAAATTAAATAGAAGCTATATTAAAAATAGCGTAGGCGTAGCTCACTTATAGCGGGTTTTATAGAAAACCGGGTTGTGCTTGGAGCAGCGTTCCTGAGCCGAAAAGCTCTTCTTCTCGGAGCCGTCGAGCACTCCAGGGCTTCTGCCTCGTGCTAGGGAGGTTCTTCTTGGCTTTTCGGGAGGTTTCGGGGATAGAGAGAGAGTAAAGAGAAGAAAGAATGGGAAAGGTGTGAAGAAAATGAGGGTGGGAGAGGTTCTATTTATAGGGTGAAATATGGTTGAACTTGGTGCCACATGTGACCATTTGGTGGCAAGACTTGGGGAGAAAGCAATGGCTAAGATTGTGCCACGTCACCCATTTTCGCACAACACTTTCGACTACTAAAATCCGTAACTTTCACATACGAGCTCCATTTTTGAAGTTCTTTATATCCACGCGTAGGTAAAAATAATATCTACAACTTTCATTTTGACTCCGTCGGCTAATTCTCGACCGATCTTAAATTTAACAGTACTAGGAGATTATACTGTTAAATGTCCGTGTAAATTTCATAACTTCTACATACGGACTCTGTTTTCTTATGTCTTTTTACCGTTGAGTTCCTATTAATGAGATATTCAATTCTCATTTAGGTCGCTTAGGCCAAAAACCGTCCGATCTAAAATTCGAGTTTCGGGTTGTGCACTGCTAAGCCAAATCTTAGAAAACTTCCTCGTACGAAGTCAGATTATGGCGTTCTTTTTTTTTTTTTTTTTTTTTTTTTTTTTTTTTTTTTTAATGTTCTCGGTTTAACGTATACTACAACTTTTGTTTAGATTTCTAAGGCTAAAAAGTCCTCCATCGTAAATTCACTATTTACGTCTCCCGGTGTCGTGTCGGTTTTGCCGTAAAACTTCGACGAACCATAACTTCTTCGTTATAACTCGGTTTTCGGCATTTTTTTATATGTATGGAACCCTTGAGACGTATTCTACAACTTGGTTAAGATTATTTATTCTAAATAATATTTTCTCAAAAAGTCATTTTCGACCCCTATTATCTCTAAATTTACTAGCCCGAATCGACGGGCGTTACAACTCGCATATCCACCTTATATGCTGAGAATCCAGAAAAACACTACTGAAAATATCTCCAAGCCCTCGCATCTGAACAAACCATTGATCCTCACCGTGCACCATCGCCACGAATAACTAGTTCTCCCCTATTTGGGGTTCGAAACCTCACCAACTGATGCTCATAATCAATCATGGTCCCATTAGGGCCCAACCAGTCTATCCCCACAATAACCTTCGAACCTAATAGAGGAATTGGTACTAGAGAAATTGAATATCTCTCACTGACCATATTCAGAACGCATCCCCGATGAATCCTCAAAGCACTAACTGAATGGTTATCGGAAATTCCACTTCCAATGGATAATCCAAAGTCCCTGGAGAGTCGCTAAACTTCTTGCTAAGTACAATAGATACAAAAGCTAGGGTAGCACCTAAATCGAACATAACATGAGCAATAATACGATTGAATAAGAAAGTCCCTATACATGATCAGATAAAATATAAGCATAAACAAAGACAATAGTAAAAGTTATGACAAAGATACATACCGATGACCACATCAGGAGCTACTCGCCTCCTCGGCTGTCAATTGAAATTCCATGCCCTTCACCGCAGGAACCTCTTTCTTGCCATGGCATCCATCTATAATGCTTAAAGTGGCTGGTTCAGGTGCCACAATTCGTCCACCTGTCAGTATCGGGCATTCGGCATTTTATGGCTCGTCTGATTGCAATGGAAGCAAATCAGACCTAATACATAGGTACAATAGCCTGAACCACTGACTTGATACACCCTATCATGCGGTTTCCCATACTTTCCGCAACGGCTCCAGCCCTACTGGCCTCCTGATCGTGTGTCAAAAGTCTTGGGCTTCGTCCCTAAGCCCTCCACTGACTGAATCTAAACCGAATTTTGCTTCTTTAGAAGCTCCAAATCAATTTCCCATTCCCGGGCCGTAGCAATCATGTCCTCCAATGTCCTATAAGTGGAGATGCTCACAAAATCCCGGATGTCATCGCTCAGCATATCATGGTATCTCGTATTCTTCATCCCCTCTTCCACCACATACTACGGAACCAACAAATATCTCCCTCAAAACTTGGCAATGATCTCCACCACCGTCTAAATAGTTTGGCGAAGGTCCTGGAACTCGCTCGCCAGTTGTTGCACCTCAATCGCCGGTGCAAACTCAGCTCAAAACCTCGTCACGAAATCATCTAATGCCTTGGCTGCCACGACCGTAAATCCTAATGCATGACCAACCTCCTCCTAATAGTCACAAGCTCTGTCCCTCAGAAGGAAGGATGTGAACCCCACCTTCGACCCCTCATGGCGTAAACTCGTTCATTTAGCATTCGCGATGTCATGAATCCATCGGCGGCTAGCAATAAGGTCCTTTTCCCTAAAGAACTCTGGGGCTCCACAAGCCTTGAACTCCCGAAATGAGAGCGTCCGAGCGCCCAACTGTCCTGCCGCAATATCAGCCTGAAAGGCCCCGAGAGGTTCATCCAAAAGCTCCATAATCCCCTCCTTGATGGTATTAAACATCACATGAGTAGCATCCAAGATACCCCAAGTGATCTCAGACGCGATGAAATCACACACTCTCTCATCAATCGGTTCGACACCAGAGCTAGAAACAGAACCTGATCCAAAACTCATCCTCGAGTGGTCACAATACTAAAATACAAACATATAAACGATCAGAATAAAGTCGAGGGAACTCTCACCCTTCCAACTCCTTAGAATCTCTGAGACCATCGTTGACTCGAGTATAAATCCTGTGCTTTTAGTAGTACGGGCCCAAAACTACCTTCCACACCTATCCGTGCTTTCCTCAAGAATCATCTTGAATCCTCTAAGCCACTCTACTAAATCAATTCACACAAGTCCTATGCTAAGCAGCATACATATCCCCACTAAAATACTCCTTAGGGTCCCCTAGGAATCCTTGCCTCACTAGCCTCTGAATACGAGGCACTTCTACCAACACTGTCGGTTGCCTTATGAACGCAAATTGTACATAAAACATGATCACATAGACTGCCGGATAAATGTATCTACCCTATGTCCACAACTAGGAAAGGAACAAGAAATAAGGCCAAAGAAGTCGTTGTAGGGCTACATCATCCTAATCGTATATAATTTCAAAGCATACACTTAGCATTTAACTTTGCAGATATTGATCGCAAGTAATACATAGCATGAATTTTCCCTAGGCTACAGGGCATCATACAGATCAGTAAATTCTATCATGCAATTCCTGGAGATATCCTTAGCCCTAATCTAGCATGCAGTTCACATAATAGCATACTAACCATAAAACTTATGTATGAGTATTTTGGGAATCTCTTCCTTGAGCTCGACTGATCGCACCCAAATTCATTTTCTTTTTTTAAAAGATTATCAATTCCTCAGTTTGAATTCATACACATCCGAGAGTGTGCTCGAATCCCTCAAACAAAGGACTTTGTTACCAACTTGTAACATCTCAAAAACATACATAATTTTTCATTTTAATTTATTAATTCACATAGAATTTATCCAAAAACCCATCATAGTATCAAATGTATCATAATTATCAGTGTACAATAATAGTCAAGAATGCAGAAAATCATCAGGGGGATATTGTTGTGCAGTCAAGCCGGAGCCTTCCCTTTAGAACTGGAAGTACCTAAAAGCATTCAAACCACAAACCATAAGCACAAAGCTTCGTGAGTTCCCCAAAATACCATATACAATACATTCATTGGCATGGGATACCTCTAATTTCTTGCTTTCAAGTGCCATAGGCTACCCCTATGGTCTTTCATACCATTTTCCACTACTAGAAAAATAGCCTTTTACGACGTGCAATTTACGACACGCACTGATTTATGTTACGCAAAAGAGAGCGCCCTTAAAATAGCGTCATCTCTTCAAAAAATTTAAGGATTTACGTCATGCATTATTGCGTGCCCTTAATTTAGTGTCTAAAGAAAAAAAATTAAAAACACGAAGGGCGCTTTATCTTAAACGCGTGTCGTCTGTACGTGTTGCTTTATAATTTTAATGAAACGCGCGTTTAATAGACAAGGGGGGAAACAAAATCCCTAAAATTTTGAAAACCCGCCTCGTTCTTTCTACATTTTACCTATCTTTCATCTTGAATTCGCAATCGACTCTCCTCTCTGATACTCTCTCCTCTAGATCTCCCTTCATTTTCTACCTCCCGTCTCCCTGTAAACCCTAAGCCATCGCCACCTCCTTTCTCTCTAGCACGTGCTAGGGTTTTATTTTCTTCCAAGCTTCCGCTTCCCTGGAATTGGCGTTTTTTTTTTGACTTTTTTCGATTTCTTTGGAACTGGCGTTTCACTTGGCGTTTCCGTTCAGCAAGTCGTTAACCATGGCTTTGCAGATTGGGAGACGTTTCCTCTGAATCCACACACCAGATGAGGTATTCACGACCACCTTCAGGAACCCTACCAACAGGATTTTCTCACCGACCGATAGAAGCTATTCTTCTAGCTCCTCTGATCTCATTCGCGCCACTCTCTTCCCTGGCAACGGTATTGGTCCCGAGATCGCAACCTCTGTCAAACAGGTTCAATTACGCCTTCTTTATACTCAATATATTGCTAAAACCTGAAGCTTTTTTAATGACGAAGATGAAGGGTGTGGATTTAAGAGGATCACGATTGAGTTTGATTGGCTCATCAGATGCCGAGGGGAGTGGTGATGATGATGAAGGGAAGGGGAATGGGAAGAAGAAGATGATGAGCAGTGCTGCATTGGGAAAATATGATATAAAGAAGACAAAAAGGATACCATTGAAATTCTTGGAAGAGGAGGATTATTTGTCTCTACATGTACAGGCTATTAGGAATGAGTTCAATAAGAGGCGTATGGCTGAAAAAGGCATTGGAGTGGGTGATGATGACTCCATCCTTAGTCCAAAGAGGTTTGCATTTTGGTTTTCTTGATGTAATGGAACTGCTAAATCTGATAATGTTGTAATTTTGGGCAAATCATAATGGTTATAAGGTTCATAGGCTTTATGTTGACAATCGCTTTGGGGTTGTTCTTTTTTTAGGTTTGATGAGTGCAATATCTGCTTGCCTCGAGGGTATGATTTTTGTTTGTGTAATGTTTTACTCATTAACTTGTTATGTCTCATTCTAATTTCTTCCTAATAGGGAACGATGCTTTGCTCAAAGCTAAAACTGGAACAGGGAAAAGTGCTGCTTTTTTGGTATGCTAAAATCCGAATTCTTCATTACAAAGATGGCGATGAAACATCTACAAAAAAACAGTTTAGCAGATGACGATGCAAATCTAATGATCAAGCTGAAATTTCTTACATATAAGGTATTATATATATTATCCCCTGGTTATGTGGTCGAAATTACTTTTATACCCTTCTGACATAATTCAGTTATGACTTATGACACAGCTGCGAACTTTCTTGATTCGCAACGGGTTGTCGATTCTTTTCAAAGAAGGTCCAATTGCCTATAAAACCTACTACCTCAGGTAACCTTCACACACAAGGGCATTTATGTCATTTTGATATCATTGTGTCATAATCAGACCAAATTGCATGATGTAGGCAAATGAAGATATGGAATACATCACCAGGAAAGCAGAGACAACTCAGTAAGATGTTGGATGAATGGTAATGAAGGAAGAAGGATTTAGTATTTTTTTTAGTAAGAAAAGAATTTATAAATTATATAAATTTTTAGGGCAGTGTACATAAGAAGGAAATACAGGAACAAACAGCTGTCATCATCAATCTACTTAAGTGAAGCTGAGCCTTTTCTTGAACAATATGCCCCTAATGAAGAAGTATGGAGGCAAGTAACTTTTTCGCTTCTTTCCTTCATCTGTTGTACCAATTGTTCCAGATTCTGAAGGTTCTTATTTTATTATTTATTATTTATTATTTTTTTATAAATGGATATAAATTTGATTGGTTGTTATTTAAATTTTTTGTAGGAAGTGAATCAAATCCATTTTCTCTTGATGCATTAGCAGTTTTCATATATCGTGTAGTCAACCGAGTCAATCACCCTGTAGTTAAAGTGTTCTACTACAATACTTTTCTGGGTGCCTTAAGGATGCTACTAAAGCCATTGGAGGTAATATATATATATATATATATATATATATATATATATATATATATATATAAGAAAACTAGTGATAAGAAAACTAATATTATAACCCTGAAAAATAAAAATAAATTTGAAGAATTTCAGTAAGCACCTGTGGTAACTAGCGAAAAGAAAACTAGCTAATGATAAGAAAACTAATATTTTATCCCAGAAAAATAAAAATAAATAGAGATATAAGGTCATAATTAGATCCTATTTAAAGATATGTGAGTATGTGTAAGTGTGTGTAAGTGTTTGTGTATATTTTTGGACTGATTATTCTATTAGTATAGGTTTTGTCTATTAACTTTAGGCATATTTCATCCCTTCTATCTTATGCATCAAGGCTAAACCAAGGTATTGACTAAAATACCCCCGGTATGTTAATTTTTTTTCTGTATTACCAATAAATGCTAATTTTTTTGTAATAGTTTTAACTCATCATTTAAAGTGTTTGTATGGAAATTATCTTATGGTGTGTCCAATTTTTCTTACCAATAAATGCTAATTTTTTGTAATAGTGTTAACTCATCATGTTTATATGAATCTAAGGGTTGCATGATTCAAATTTGCAGGTCTTGGGGTGGCATATCCATCTTACAATACAAAACAAAACCACAATAGAGGTTAGAATAATGTTTTAGTGTGTAAATGCATGCAGATCAATGTTGTGTTACATTACATGATATCTTTGTTGTTGTAACCTGTTTACAATTGGCTTTCTTCCACATGATGAAATAGTAACAGTTAGGAGAGGGTTTTTATTTTTATTTTTGAAAATTTGATCATCAACAAGAACAAGGCTGTCTTGTAAGTGTTATTTCATCAAATTGCATAAAATAGCAACGTACTTGAAATATGGAGCTTGAAACTTAAAAAAGCTTACAAGTTTTGACTGGTGGATTGATTCTTTTTTAGGCTTATTCTGCATGAAGTGGTTATCAGGATATATCATACTTGATAAGGTTTGTTTAAAGTTTTATAGGATTAAAGTACACTAAAAAATGTCAATGGCTAACTTTTTAGGATTTTTCAGTTAAAATTGTGCAGAAGCATTTCTTATGCTGCAGTTGCTGCTCCTGCAGATCAGACTAGCAGGAGGAAATTAGCACCTTTCCAGGTTCCTTTGTTACTAGGCATTGGGGAAGAAGATACATCCCTGACTAAGGCAACTGAAAGTGGCGATACTGATCTTGTTTATCTTGTTCTCTTTCATATATGGCAGAAGGTATTTATTGTTTTCTTATTTGATTAATTATAAAATAATGGTAAAATTAAGTTCTCAAATTATTGGCTTGTATAGAGACTAGCATTGGAATTATTTGGAATGATACAAGCTAGACCTATTGCGCGCGATCTATTCATACGAGACTCAAGATATCATATTTTGGCATGGCTAAAAGCTTTGGAGGAAACGAGACTCAAGCAAAAGTAAACACACAGAGAGTTGTTGGCACATAGTAAGCTAGATGATGCAATTGTATATAAATGAGTTCATTTTTTTATAACATTTACTCACTTTTGGAATAATTATTTGTATTTGACATATTAGTGAAATTAATTATCTTTTTTATTTATGGTATTTTATTTTGTATTATGAGATTTTTAATGTATTATTTAATTTGAAAATTAGTAAATCCATAAAAAATATTTTTTTTAAACATTTAAAATTATGATACACAAAAATGTGTGTCATCTTCATTTATGACATGGCCTTTCTTGATAGGGGCTTTCTTGATACGCACTGCGTGTCATTAACACGCGCGTCGTAAGGTTACGACACACGAATGCGTGTCGTCTTCCTTTATGACAGGGCCTTCCTTGATATGCATTGCGTGTCGTATACGCGCGTCGTAAATGCGCGTCGTAAATGAGCGTCGTAAATGCGTGTCGTCTCTCTTTATGACAAGGCCTTCCTTGACGCGCATTTGTGCGTCGTCTGAGCCTTTTACGACGCGCAATGAGCGTCGTAAAAGGCTGTTTTTCTAGTAGTGTTCATGGGTTACCCCATGGTCTTTCCACGATTTACCTTGGCTACCCCAAGGTCTTATACACAAGTGTCATGGGCTACCCCCATGGTCTTTCATATAAATGCCATGGGCTACCCCCGAGGTCTTTTATGCAAGTGTCACATATACAACTAGCATCATACACAGTATAGTGAGAAAACTCACATGTATCATGAAAACCAACTAAAACACTGCTTACTACAATGTGAAAGATGCTACAATCCACCTATTGAATCAAATAAGGCCCCACCTTAGTCTAACGTCTAAAACTAGCCATTTTGACCAAAAGTCATACCAGGTCAACAAATCAATGTTCTAGGTCAAATTCAATGGCCAACTCTTCCAGTTGGCCCTCATGTCGTGACCAGATCATGGCCATGTCATGGGGAACAGACTCAACCCGGTCCTAACTCAGTCATGATTTAACCTAACTCAGCCCAACTCCGACTCGATCCAACTTGTCGTCGTGTCATGATGTATTAGTCATCACATCGTAATGGAGATTAGCCTGAAATAATTAGGGAAGACCCTAGTCCTTATTTCGTGATAGTAAGGGCGTCAGATCATGAAAACTGGACATTCGAGCCTAAATGGATTAAGCTAATTTCCATCGATCCCACAAGCTCTAATTCTCAGATCTGATTCGCCCCAAGGTCTTAAAGGGTAAATTTTCCAACTTTGTCCATTGATACATTACTCTAAGTCAAGATATCAAGTCCAAGGTCCTTAATGACAACTTTAATGCATGGAATAATCCATTAAGCACTTAATTCAAGAAGTTTCAATACAAAACTTCTAGAAAGGATTTAGGTACCGTAATGATCCCTAAAATTACAAACTTTATGGATATGAATGCCCTATGCATGTCCATTCGCAAATCTAGATCAAAAGGTTCAAAATGACCTAAGATATAAGAAAAGTCCTTAAACCACCACCAAAACCTAGATCTACAAGATATGATACTCAAGGGACATAGAGAAACAATAAAGTTGCAAACTTTATCTCTTCAACCTATTCTAACCACCTCAAAGGGGACAAAATATGACATAAAACCTAGATCTAAAGAGGAAGCATAAAAAGATGGAGACTTGGAGGACTTACAAAGAGTCCAGAAGATACACCCGAGGGGTAAGATTGCTTGGGGAAACAAGCCACCACAACTTCTTCTTATTCCTTTAAAACCACCAAAACTAGTAAGAATGAGCTGAAAAGCTTCAAGAGAGATAACATTTGGCCAAAACATCAATTTGAGGTGATGGAGGTTGAGGGTGAAGGAAACCCTTGCCCCTCACTTCCTTTAAATAAAATCTAGGTCTGAATTTTAGGGTTTTGCAATTGATCATGTGTCACATTGTAACCCATACAGTGTCACGCTGTGACACTTAAATGACCCTTCCCGAACCATGTGGACATGTCACGTTGTCACGGAGCTTCCCTCACATTGTGACCACCTTCAAACTCATATTTACTTAATTTTTTGTACCTCGAGGATTCGGATGTTACATAAGGGTTGGAATAGCTTGTTCATCAAACTACAAAAGGTTGCCAGGGAGTTTGTTAACCCAAGTCTATAACAAGGAATTCAAATGATCCACACCTCGTAATATGCGTGGTCTTTAATTCGTCTCCCACAAACATTCAAACCTAGTAATATTCCGACCGAAAGGTATAGTTTCGAAAAGAACCTTGCACTGCCCATCTGATAAAAAAGGTCGACTATCAAGGGGATCAGGTATCGATTCTTCAAAGTGACTTTATTAAGGGCAAGATAGTCTATACACATTCGTAGGGAGCCATCTTTCTTTTTTTTGAAAAAATATAGGGGATCCAAAAGGAGCTTTTGAGGGTTGGATGTAACCTACATCTAGGATTTATTTTAGTTGTCTCCGAAGTTCTACTAATTCTGGGGGTGCCGTTCGATACAGACTCCTCGCGTGGGGTTTTGTTCCTGGTTTCAACTCAATCTGGTGGTCTATTTCTCTTTATGGTGGCCACCATTTTGGCACTTCTGCTGGCATCACATCTTCGTATTCTTTTAGAACGACTTGGATCATCATTGGGGCAATGGTAAAAGTCAAATTAACTATCCAATTCGGGAAATGCTTGAAGCACATGAGGACTATCCAACAAGATTTTTCCAATGGTGATCCAATATGGTATAAAGGAATCAAAAGATGTTATGCCATCAGGACTGTCGAAAAGGTTACCCCTAGGAAGATAAATAGACCACTATATTGATTTGGAACCAGGAGCAAAACACCCTACGAGGAGTCCTTATCGGATGGCACACCCCTAGAATTAACAGAACAGTGGAGACAACTTAAAGAACTCCACGATGCAGGTTACATCCAATCCTCAAAAGCTCTTTTCAGAGCCCCTGTACAATTTCAGATAAAGAAAGATGGCTCCCTCCGAATGTGTATAGACTACCGTGCCATTAACAAAGTTAATGTGAAGAATCGGTACTCGATCCCCTTGATAGCTGACCTTTTAAAACTGATGGGCAATGAAAGGTTCCTTTAGAAGCTAGACCTTCATTCAGGATATTACTAGTTTCGAATAGTTGAGGGAGACAAACCAAATACCATGTGTTTTACGAGGTATGGATCATTTGATTTCCTTGTTATGCCCTTTGGGTTAAGAAACACCGCGACAACCTTTTACACTTTAATGAACAAGCTATTCCAACCCTTTCGGGATCCTTTTGTAGTCGTTTATCTCGATGAGATAGCACTGTATAGTAATACCATTGATGAGCATCGACAACACCTACAAAAAGTTCTGGAAGTTCTGTAGGAGAATGATTTGTATGTCAACCCGAACCTGTTCATTTTTGCGTCATAATATATATATATATATATATATATATATATATATATATATATAGATGTATTTATGTAAACAAAAATCATGATTTTCTTAAATCCCATATGGTCATACTCAAATAATCATATATAATTACTATTATATTCTAGCAATTCCAACATCATTTTCTAATCATTTCAAGACTTACATGTACTTAGTGATGGGTTCTAAATTACATTAAAATATATTTGCACAACAAAATTTACATAAAAAAAATTTGTGGGTACCTACAACTTAGAGATCTATGACATTTTCTCATTAGAACAATATACTATGCAACAACCCATCTAATCTACTATAATAAATTGTCAACTAGATTAGAATACATACATTTTAGTTTAATCAAATAAACTAACTACATTTGTCTTCAATAGCTCATGGAAAGCAAGAACCAATAGCGTGAACACCTCTAATAAGTCACACCCAATGCCCTAGAACCCTAGAAATTGAAAGGAGAGAGGAGAAAGAAATAAAATTTGAATTTCACATTATAGGTATGATCATTCACGCAAATTTCATGCCAAATGGTCATATTTATAGTTGGTGAATATCTAAGATAAACCTTGATTTGAATAATAATATAATAAGATTTTATCTATTCAAATCCTTACCATATCAACAACCAAGAGGCTTCTGGAACCCTTCTAGATTCCCTAAACCCGTCCACATGATGGAGGGTTCTAGAATGTCTTCCTTGCTTTATAATTAAATAATTAAAATGTAACACTTGCACTTATTATTAACTCTAATTAACTCTATATTAATAATTAATTAATTAATTCTAGTTATTTCTAATTAACGAAACTCAGAAATGATCCCTGTGGTATGTCGAAAATTGTCACTTTGGTCCAAAAAGGTTTGGACTAGCACCAAAGGTCCAAAGCTTTCATTTTATTTCAAGTTTAGTCTAATTTGTTTAGATTTTTTTAAAATGCCAATTTTGCCCTTGGTATTTTCTTTTTTCAGTATTTTTTATTATAGAAATCAAAAATACATCTCTCTCCCTCTCTCTAACAAATTCAAAACACTTTATGAACAACACCTGCTGCCACCATTATCCACCACCACCACCCTGTGTCGGCCACCAGACTCTGCCACCACCAACTGTTGGAATATTAGAATGCCACCAACACCACTGTCGGCCACCAGTCTCAAGAACTACCTCCAACATTTAATGAATTCAAATATAATTTTTTCAGATCTAAAGAACAAAACATTCCATTTTTTCTGATTTGCAAACTCAAACTCAAGAACAAGCAATTTACAATTTTCAGATCTACAAACTTAAACTCAAAAATAACAAAAATCAGATTTTTAGGAAGAAAACATTACTAGATTCGTAAACCACAAGAACAAACCGATTGGTAAAATCACAAAACTACTTACAAAAAATCGTTCAAACGCTAACCAAACTAGAACCTCTTTATCTATCTATTTGAAAAGTTCGATTCCAAATCTTGAAACAATAAGTTGGGTTTTTTTTTTCAAACCTCATCACAAGAAACCTTAGCGACATAATGGCAGTGTATGAATAAATCTGGATACCACCTACCTGAAACCTCAACGAAGACGATAATTTAGGGTTTTTAGAGTTGTTCAGATCTGAAACCTTAATGGCGGCGACTGTAACTCGGTGGCGGCGTTAAAAATCGCAAATTGTTGCCATTCTTTGCTAGGGTTTCGAAAAATCTAATCCAGATGATATATGTGGCGATGCTAGATGATCTGCTGAAAACCCAAATGATCGGAGGCTCGCCAGATAAGCAAAAAGATGAAGGTGGTGGAGAGGAGGGCGCTTATTTGAGAGGGGGGGGGGGAGAAGGGTGGCGATTCAAGAAAGTGAAGCTGGGTAGAACAGGCTATTGGTGTAGCTAAATTCATAGTCATCATTTTGTGGGGGATGAAAGGTGAATTTCGGTGAGTCGTGTAAGTGTGAGAGAAGTCGGTGTTGGAAAAAAGAGGATGGTATAGAGAAATGGAGTTGGGGGAGGGATTGTAGTGGGGGTAAGTTTATATTTGTTTTCTTTTTTGTTTAATTATTAATCAGAAAAACACAAAATTAATAAAAATAAAAGGGAAAACCAAATAGAGTTGGCAAAAAGTTCATTTCAAACACTTCCAATTATGAAACGGACTAAACTTGCAACAAAATGAAAACTTTGGACCTCTAGTGTTAGTCTAAACTTTTTTGGACCAAAGTGGCAATTTTCGACATAACATCGGGACCATATGTACAATTTTGTCTTTCTAATTGATTTCCTAATCAAATAATAAATTAACAAATCATTTTATCTCTCTCCAAAAGTCATTTCAAGCCATTTCTAGTTATTGAGGACAACCCACAAAGGAATTTACTTTTATTCCAAAAAGTTGTACTAATTTAGTTATGACCTCGACCAGTTTAGTGATGACCTTGGACACCTATTCAAACAGTCTCCCACTTGGACAAGTCATCAAGTACAATTGAAAATATAAACTTTGAATAACCATCAAATAGTGCTTTCTAAAAGCACTACCAAACTTTGATTAAATTAGACGTTATCCCTAAGATAAGTGATCGATTATTCCTTTGATCTTCAAGATATCATATGGATACGAGACATGGATACAAACCAATCTCATACCAATATACTTTATGATTCGAAGTTTGCAAAGAGTAGAGATTAAGTACGTCGACATCGAGTAACTAGATTTAGCTCTAGTTAATGTAGCTAGACGTTTAAGAAGATAAAACCCATTGAAGTACTAACTAACGTAACAATACGCCAGGTGTTACTAAGGCCAAAAAAAGTAAGGACGACTCGCTAAGTAGCCGGTCGAATTAGGAGAACATGAGATCAGTTTATGGAAACGAAAAAGTATCCAAGTGCAAGCCTTGTAAGATTTCATAATTGAAACGAAGGGAAGTACATAAGTAGCATCGATCACCAAAAATAATGTAGTGGACAAGGAAAGAGAAAAGGCTAAAGAATAAGAATGGATTAGTCATACGAATGTATCTTATAGCATGGAAGGAGTAGGGAATGATTGATCTTGACCAACCCAACAGGTGAAGACATAACGTATCCCTAAGATTTAATTTCAAGGCATCAAACAACGAGTTTGAACACGAGCCCCTTATCCCAGGTCTTCAGATCGTGCTCAAAGTAGGAAGTGAAACGATTAAAGCATTTTTTGATTCTATGATTGTTTTTAATCAAGTGAATGGTATCTATGAAAATTGAGGAAAAAATTTGAAGAAATATGCATCAAAGGTTAAGTCACTCATTACCGAATTTAAAGCATTCAAACATCAACACATACCATGGTCAAAAAAAGAGGGCATACGCTCTAAGTAAGCTTGCATACTCAAAATTTCCACATCTAGCAAAGAGATTTTTGGTAGAAATAGTAAAAAGCAAGTCAATTTAGGAAAAAAGAATTAGTGTCTATAGTTGGCACAAAAGGAGATTGGCGACAACTACTAGCCGAATATCTATCAAACGAGGAATTTCTAGAAGACGAAATGCGTGCTAGGATGATTAGAATCAAGGCACCGTCCTTTGCATTTTGGAATGACTTCTTATATAAACGATGAATTTACACCCTGGCTGAGATGTGTAAGCTTCCCCAATGCATAATATTTAATAATTAAATGCATGAAGGAATAGTAGGGGCATATGAAGGAGCCAACGATGTACCAAGACATAGAGACAATGATATAGAAATGCAAGAAATGTCAGAAGCACAATCCCATGCCAAAATTAGTAACAACCCCCATGATAAGCATAACAAGCCCATGACCTTTCGCTCAATGAGGTATACACAATGTAGGACCTTTCTGTGAATCTGTGGGAAAGGTAAAATTCTTGTTGGTAGCGGTAGATTACTTCACGAAATAGGTTGAAGCACAAACTTTGTGACAATGATCGGAAAAAATATGTTAAAATTATTTTGGAAACAAATAAATTTTCGCTATGTCCTACCAAACACCCTAATATTGGACAATGGTATGCCCAAGTTCAGGGATCGAAGCTGCCAAATCCAGAAACTCAGAGTGTATCCTTCCCTTTAAACATCAACGCACATGACAAGGACCTCCTTCCCATTTTAAGTCCAAAAAACTCTCAATTCTATTGAAGGTATTTTAATTCCCACCCTAAGTTCAACCCCTCTTGATCGTTTAAGACACCCCTTTCTCCTTTTGAGCCCTCAAAACCGAGTGAATAAGTGAAGAAGAAGAATCTATCGATTAGGGTTTTGAGGGAAAAAACGAGCTTTAAACTCTTCTCTTTGAAATTTCAAGCCACCAAAGGTATATACAAACCTCCCATTCGACCCTAGCTTGCTTCTTGACCGTTCCGCGCTACTGTGGAGGTTGGAGCTGTCTCCGCAAGCCTCCAAACTGCCGAAATTTGTTGTTTTGCAGGATTTCTGTAACAACCTATTATTTCAAGTCAATAAAAGTCAACAAAAGTCATAAAAGTCAAACTTGTTAAATAAAAGTCAATTTGTTAATTTATTCAATTAATAAGGTTTAAATATGATATAATATCTAGAATTTTTTTTAATATATAAGTGTTTTAGAATTTAGAAATTTATAACACTTGGTCGAAAACACTGAATGTGAATCAAATGCGAAGACTGAAAACTACCTTATTCCACCGAAAACCCTCGCATACTCCTACCTACTTCGGACTACAAACAGTTCTCAGTCAGATCCATAATCACATGCGAGGACCCACCTGGTGCACCAAAATCTCTCTATAACTGCAAACTCCCTTACACCGAAAACCATATGGACCAAAATCAAAGTGACTTCGGTTTAAAAGATAAACCAAAAACCTCAACTTTATCATTTGGCACACACTTCAAGAGGATAGATTACACACTCCAACGTAAACATCCCATCACCCTTTCACCCATATTTATACATTTCAACCAAAATTTTCCGTACGAAAATTTATCAAATTTGCTCTTAAAGCGCATTTGTAACCTCCATATGTTCTGAAGTTTTACCCAGATTATCTTCACATCTTCTTATTTACCTCAAGAACATCAAGAGCACTTCATACATTCAACCAAATTTCCCAGGAAAACATCACTTAAATTAATTCTTAGGAATTAACTTGGTAAGTTCCTGTTACCTTCTAGTGTTTATCTAACACTTTAAATTACATGTTATCTAAATTAAATGAGCTATTGTGTATAAATATTATTAGAATATGTCAATAATCACGTATTCTATCCCGAGGATCATTCACAACCACTTTGTATCCAAGCAAGCACACGCACTCAAGGTGAGTTCATACCCCTATGTTTTCACACTTTTTAAATTGTTTTATGGGGGGGGGGGGAGGGAACATTTAAAACACAATAAATCTTGTGTATAAAAATATAAATTTCTTATTATATTTTCTTACCATTAATATGCATCAAACGTGAAATTTATTAAATACGCAAAACATCGTTACTATCAAATTTACAATTATTTACAAAACATGTTAAGATGCAACGGTTTTCATATCAATGGAAACAAACATATAAACTATAATAGGTATAGTTTATGGAACATACGTACTATTTTACAAAGTTCACGATACAATACGGAAACAAACATATAAACTATAATAGATATAGTTTATGGAATATACATACTATTTTACAAAGTTCATGATATAATACGGAAACAAACATACGTACTAAAAGGGTTTTCAATTATTACTCGTAAACACGTTGAAGCAATTTGTGAGACGTCTTCGCGTACTTATCTAAGTACTAGTAAAAGTCCTGCCTTATAACCAGAGTCTCTTGTAGGGAGAGCGAGATATTTGTGTATAGATCTATTTGTGACTGACAATCCCACACCTTAACCGTTAGCTATAGCTAGGCCGGCAGGCCTGGGGTGACAAGTGTCGTTAACATTCCGATGCCTGAAGAACGTTGTGATCAGGTTGACTGGGTCAGTATGGTTATAAGAACTCACAAGGAGAAAACAATGGCATATTTACGGAGTAATATATTTTCAGATAATTTTATTTGAACATTAACTTTACAACTGGATTACAGGGCGAACATACTTTCAATGGTTTTATTTAATTAATAAAACTATATTATTTAATTGTAAGTACAATATTTCATACACGTTGGTTTTAGGACAACAGAGAATAATATTTCCGTCTATAATTGCTTAGTGTATATAACTTGTGTACACTAAGGAATTATAGAAGGAAGCTACGAGATTTCTAGACTTACACACAGGTACACAAAAAGCAATACATTATACCACTTTCTAATACGGTATGAATAGAAGTTTAGAAAAACATATATCGAGGACCCTTATTACTAAAGTCTATGAATACTTAATGTATACGTTAAGATTAGATATAATAAAGATCCAATAGGCAGTGGAATGTGTGATTTCTACCTTACTTTCTGTTCCTTGTTTGGTTGTGGGCTTAGGGCAGATTCACCCAATCAACTGTCCGTTCGATCTTAATTATATATAATTTGTATACACTATGCAATCATAGGAGGTAACAGTACGGGTCATACCAATTACATGAACAAAACCTCGAATCACAAACTATAAACATAAGAAACTTATACTTTTTGGTCTTAAAGTACTAAGACTATAATTATTTACTAAGAAAATATTGGATTTTCTGGAAGAACACATTAACGTTTTCAATAACAAAGAACATATCTTTTCAAACAAAATACTTATGAACTCACCAAATTAAATGTTGACACTTTTTCAAACCACTTATATATTCTCAGGAAATTAGTGGACATGTATCCTTACAGATGTTATGAAGAAGGAGCATAGTAGCATCATGTCTTATCTTTTGCTATAGTTTTAATGTTAAACAAGCAATGTTTTGAACACAATGTAAACACTATGTTATCAATACAATGGTTGATGTTACTTTGATTACTATTATACATTTGTTGTGATACTGTACATGACGTCATCCACCCTCAAATGTTTCCGCCGTTTCGGTTTGGGGTGTGACAATTTCTCATTCTCAGCTATTCTAGTTGAGTTGAGCGAGTTTTAAGACTTAAATCCTATTGATAAATGTGTATCCTAATCTCCTTAGCACTTATGACCAAGTGTGGACAACTATAAACAAGAAAACAACTTTAAAATGTATTTAAAACCTCACAGACATACATACGTATAGCGGGGTGTTTATTTTAAAAAGTTTTCTGACGAGTTTAAAAAATGCTAGCAACGGTTGACGTCGTTCCTATGTCCCTTTAACACCTAGGAAAAAGATCATGCTTTTGAAAAACGATTAACCATCTCAAAACATTGTTGAAGTTTCATTTACAGGTGTTTATCAAATTTTTATGTATTGAACAAATCCTATTAGTTTTCGAGCTCTTGGATCTGTTTCGGATCATGTTGCAAATTCTAGACATAGTGTTTAGGAATATGCTAGCACACATATGTGTTTAATTATATGTGATACAATGTAAATAGTATGTGATTTATTAGTTGATGTTATGAGCTATTATATGATCTATACAATCGGTTAGTGTTGGGATTACTCAATAAGCTCTAGGCTTACAATTCTATTTTATATTCTTAATTTCTATTCCATATGGTACAAAGGGCAAGGAGCTGGTTTGATTATGAAATCTGGACATTCTTAGGGGCATGACATCTTTTTATGTTTATCTTATGTGTTTGATTTCAAAACAAGAACTTAGCTTCTGCATTTGATGATGTTTTTGTGATACTATGTATTCTATTGTTATGGATAGAACCTTGAATTTGGTAATATCATACTCTGATTTTGAAATACAAGTGTGTATCAAAGAAAAGTTTTGAGAGAATTAAACATACTTATTGTGTGTTTAGACTCAAAGCACAACTCATTTAACTTACAAAATAAATTTATATAAGTTTAATATAACTAGATTCTTTTGGGATAAGTTTTGAAAGAAATGAAAAATTCCGTGAAGAAGAGAATGTATATTGTCCAGTCATCTAAGATCCACAGTTAGTCAATTATGATGATTACATGAAATCTGTGTGTGCTTATATGACAGGATCTGATTAGTTCCACTTATGTAGCTCGTAGTTTGTCGGCATAATTATGCATGTTAGTAGATAGACTAAGTATCCTTTCATGGATTATATGCCAGACTTGACTGTTAGATTAACTGCTTGATTGTTGACTATTTTGTGATGCTTGGAACCTATATTTATCTTAACTAACGGATAAGAGAATGCGTTAGGAGTTCATGCCATTTGAATTAAATATTCCCAGATTGATTTGTTTAGCCCTGCCGCGCAACCCTTGTTTGAATCTAACCATTGTAGTGAAGCATCTAGCAGTCGAAGGAATGATTAATTCTAGCTTCATGTAGTTAGTATTTACAAAATAGTTAGTTAGCATTGATAGAAGTTGCCTTCATCCCAGCGGGATAATAGGATGGAGTGGGATTCCTAGTGATCTAGGAAAAGTTGTACAATATGTTAGCGTAGGTATACGTGTGGGAAAAAAATATCCTAGAATGTAAGTCTTCGAAGATTAGCGGTGTCTACTTGATGAAATATATCCCTAGTCGGACCTTTTCCCGGATACGGGTGAACATGGTTCAGCCAACCAGGTTCATACTCAGCACAAATGGTTTGACTCGGCCAACCAGGTGCATCCTCAGCAAAAGTGGTATGGCCTCGGACAACCAGGTTTATCCGTGGTTCGGCCCCAACTAACAGGGTTCAATCTTGGCCAAGTGGTTTGGCTTCAGCCAATCAGGATTCTCCTTCCAAAGACTAAAGGCACGAATTTCTGATCCTTCCCAACAAAAATGGCCTGACGCATGCTCTATCCTAAGACAAGTGCATCGGAACCTCCACCTTCATCCCGAAGCTAAGGATATCTTCGACTATATATACACCACACAAACATACTCCTTAAGGTAAGATGAACTATATATATATATATATTTCTCTCTCTCTCTCTCTCTCTCATACGAATCAAAATCCACTTATGAACATCGACTAATTTAACCATCGGAGGGTTCTCCTGGGACCCGATCCTAGAACTCCTAACTGGTTGTGTTGTATTTTAGGTACAAAGATTTAGATCTCACTTGCATTGTTGTTTTTGAGACCTTCATCGAGACCCAAAAAACCTGAGATTCAACAAGTGGCATCATCCATCTTTCCATGAGCAACCTAAGAAATTATAAAAGCAATGCTTCGTCCTTCAATGAGATGATTCAAGCTATTTCTTTTGACAAAATACTTCACACTTCGAACCATGTATCACACCACGAAAATACTAAAGTACAATTTACATGTGTTTTAGTTAGCTTATAATAAATTAATGTCAATTCACTTTAAATTGTACCACATACTTTTCACAAACGGGATACTTTTTTCTGCTTCGACAATATGTTATATTGATTGAATGTCACATTTTATTATTTTAAGATATGCATTGTACGATAAATCAATTATTAGTGTAACAGCCCGGAATTCCAAATATTGATATAATTATGATTTTGGGGGTGTTTTATGAGGGGACTCGGCGAGTTGGAGCCTAGACTCGCCGAGTAGGATCGCAGACCGGGTCGCGGGTTCGCGACTGGACTCGACGAGTCCAGATAGGGACTCGGCGAGTCTGCGCTGTTTGGCGAAAACCCTAACCGTTCAGGTTTGGGACGTATAAGAGGCACTTATTGGCCGTCATTGTTCATTTTGGCCTTCTGAGAAGAACCCTAAATCGATTGGGTGCATCTGGAGCAAAGTTTAAGGGCCATTGTTGATATTGGAAGGGTTGTGGTGCAAGGAAGAGAAGGGCTTGGCTAAAGGAACAGCAAGGGAGTCACGTTCTGAGGATTTGGGGACACAGAGGGCACATTATTCAGGTAAGAATTCGAGTTATGCTCTGCTATATTGATGTGTTTATGGAATTAGGGTTTGTGGAACCCTTTTGTGATTAGATTGAATGCTACCCTAGTCCCCCAAACGATTGTGACCCTGTATTAGGACCTTAGAGGTCCAGAAGGTCCCATGCTTGTGTATTTCGGGACAATACTTATCTCAGGAAGCAGTTTGATCGACTGCATGGCATGGACTCGACGAGTCTGATGAACAGACTCGGCGAGTAGCTTGAAGAATAATTGGGACTCGTCGAGTTGTTCTTCAGACTCGGCGAGTTGAGTCGGGGTGGCCCCGCGATTCTTCCAGGAGGAACTCGTCGAGTAAAAATGGGATACTCGACGTGTAGAAAGGGAATCTTAAGGAATCGGTGAGTCAAGGGCGAGTGGACTCAGAGTCGTTGAACTCGGCGAGTCTTGGGGTGACTCGGCGAGTTAGGTCGTGGGTTAAGTGAAGTTCTGAGTATGGGGACTCGGCGAGTCATAGGGTTGACTCGGCTAGTAGGGTCAGTCAGGGGTTGACTTTGACCTTGTCTTTGACCAAGGATTGACCAGTGGTTTCAGGGGTATTTTGGTAATTGTTGTTATTGTTTGAGTTCAGTACATTGGTGACTGTCCAGAGGTGGAGATCGTATCAGTGATCGGAGCACCTTGAGCTATCTGTTCAGTCGGCAGTTTCGAGGTGAGTTATCCTCACTATATCGCTAGGGTTTATGGCACCAAGGCGAACCCTTTTATCGGATGGAAATCCGGGTAGTTGTCAGTTGTTATATGTTATGGGCCGGAAGGCATTACTATGTGGACCAGAAGGTCATGGCCTGGAAAGGCGTATGTATGCATTTAGTATGTTGACTGATTCATAGAGTAATGTTATGATAGTGACCGGCTAGACCGGTATCTTGTTAGAGTAATGCTATGATATGTGATATGTATGCTATATGTGGTAAGTTATTTGCTATATGTGTGCTATGTATGTCATGGGCCGGAAGGCGATTATATTATGGGCCGGAAGGCAATATGTTATGGGCCGGAAGGCGATATGTTGTGTGATGGACCGGAAGGTCAGCGTGGGTAGGACCGGAAGGTTTACCCAGCAGGGACGGAAGTCCCCTGAGACACATGGACCGGAAGGTCAGGGCCTGGAAAGGCGTATACGTGGTTGGTATTCTGGGGGTATCTCACTAAGCTTTCGGGCTTACAGTTGTGGTTTTATGTTTCAGGTTCTCAAGAGTCTGCGGCAAGGCAAAGGCGTGATCGTACCGTTCCTCGCGTTGGTGTTTTATGAATTGAACCTGGGAAATTACTCTGTTTAATAATGTATTGAAAACCTGTTTGCAACGATGTTAATAAAATGGGTGATTTTGAAAAGTCTTATTTGTTTTGAAATTTTGGATGTTACAAGTTGGTATCAGAGCCTTGGTTTGAGTGAATTGGGGAAACATTCGTGTGACTCCAGTCTCAAATCGAGGAGGATTTTAAAATGAGAAATTAAAATGGTTTTCAAATTTGGTAAAAGGAGGACGCGGAGGTACGATCAGCCGGAGCCAGTAAGTAACCCCAAGATACCATACATGATATTTGTTTATTTGAGCTTGACAGAACAGCATGCTAGAGTTAGGCTAGGGATCTTCAGGAATTCATGATAATGTTGCCTGTAGCCTAGGGTCCCTTATGGGATGTTCTCAGTGTTCCTCTAGTGGTGAGGGTTGATAGTTGTTATGCATGTTTCCTAGGGTATTGTGGTAGTACTTCATACAAATATGGGTAGGTGTGGAAGGTAGTATGGGCCCGTACTACTGAAAGCACAGGACCCATACGCGTATCAGGGAAACCATGGTCTCTAGGGTAGGGTTGCGAGAGTTGGATCCCAGGATTTTGGGAAGTGTCTGAGATTGGCAGGGTGCCTTCATTATGGAGATCTCGAGGCATGATGATAGTGGATCCAGATCAGGATCGGGAGCTGGAGAGCGAGTTCCGGGTGGATCAGTGCCGTCGAAGGTGATCGACCGGACGAGCACGAGCGAGTGGGATGCGAGGATTCGCGAGATCCTGCGTGATGAGGTTGCTGCATTGTTGCGGGCTGAGTAGCCAGAATTGTTTGGGTCGATCAGGACCGCCATGATTGAGTAGTTTGATGAGCGATATGCGGCTCACGCAGAGACGGCTGCCGCAGCAGTTACAGCGGCTGTAGCAACGGCAAAGAGAGGAGCTAGTCGGGGTTTTCAGTATCGGGACTTCTATTATACGAAGCCTCCCACATTCGATAGGGTTCAGGACCCGATTGTTGCTATGAGATGGTTATCAGACGTGGAGGGGTATTTCTCCACGAGTTTATGCCCTGCTGATCAGAGGGTGAGGTGTGCTCTGAACCTGTTGAGACTAGGAGCGAAGGATTGATGGAGATTGACTACGAGATCATTTTCCGATGCGCAGAGGGCTGCGGTTTTATGGGATCAATTCAGAGAGATGTTCAGTACTCGCTATGTTCCGCGGGATGAAAAGGAGAGATTGGCTCGGAAGTTCCTTGAGCTGAAGCAGGATTTGGAGTCGGTGACTGAGATCACCAGGATGTTTATTGAGAGGGCGATGTTTTGCCCTGAAGTTCGCTTCGGAGCAGGCTTAGATGTCCTGATATCTGAGTATGCTCAAGAGGGATATCAGACAGTTCGTGTCTGCGCGGAGGTGTGAGACCTTGTTGGAGTTGCAGGAGGCCGCTATGTGGCGTGAGTTAGAGGTTGAGTTACAGTTGCGTGAGCTGAGGCAGGTCCCGATGCAGTCGCAGTCGGCGCCGAAGCGGTCCAGGACCGTAGATGTTAGAATGGGGGGGATCGGAGCGGCCACACTTGTGGGAAGTGTGGGAGGGATGGCACCGGAGCTTGTTGGTCCGGTGGTGCATGCTGCAAGTGCGGAAAGGAGGGGCACGGTGCACGGGATTGCCAGCAGTCAGTGCCAATTCGGGATTTGAGGATTGTTATCAGTGTCGGCAGATTGGACATTTGAGGGTCAACTGTCCACAGCTTTCTGCAGGACCGGTGCAGGCTCTAGCACCGGCCACCTCGAGGAGTTCAGGAGGAGGACAGGAAGGAGTGGAGCCCCAAGGGCTCAGGGTCGTGCTTATCGGCTTGCGGCAGAGGGAGACGGTGCAGTGCCGGAGGCAGCTGCGGGTATGAGGCTTTCTTGATGTCTTGATTGCCTTGCGTTGATTGTGGCGTATTGTTCGTGCTGGTATCTTGTGTGGATTTCGATGCGGTATTCGTTGTTTCGCGGGTTGGGCATGGTTACGGATTGGTGCTTCAGGTTTTCGCTTTGGCATTCGTTGTTCCTTGATGGGTTGGTATGGTTATAGTTTGGTGTTTTGGTGCCGGTAGCCTTGTGTGGTTTTCGATGTGGTATTCATCCTTTGGCAGGTGGTGGGTTTGGTTACGGGTTATTGTTGGGAACTCCGTTGGTTATCGTTTGTGAGGGTTGTTAGTGGAGATGCGGCACTGGGTTGAATGTCGGATAGCATCTGCAGTCGTAGAGTGGATAATTGAAAGACCGGATTCTTTTGAGTGGATTGATCAGGGAGGAGATGTGTTTTGCTGAGGGTTGCTTATGCTTGTGGGAAGCAGTCAGTGGCTAAATGTTCTCTTGTGCAGGATTGTTCTGAAAGGTCGCTAATGATGATCGGTGGCAGTTAGTCAGTGCTTTAGTGGGGTAGAATTGGAGAATTCTCCGGGAGATCGATGAGTATGGGAGGGTGCCTAGCTGTTGGGATTCAGCGGTGTTTGACAGCTCAGAGTATAGGCTGACAAGAGCGATTGTCGAGTGCGGGGCGGGATACAGACCTAGGGCATTTGATTGTGGAGGCCTGAGGGAAGGCCGGGATCAAACTTGAGTAAGTCACCGGGGTTATGCGATCAGAGTATTTGTATTCTTGTTGTACGTGATGGGTTGTACTGCATTAATCCCACGAGATTTATGTTGTGCATGTTTCTAGAGTTGGAACCGGAAGGTTCCCAGAGTTAGAACCTGAGGGTTCGCAGAGTTTGGGTATACGGACCCACAGAGATATAGCCTCGAGTGGCTAGTATGTGTTATGAGAGTCGGTCCAGTCATGCTGGAGACTCTGTTGGTATTGCTGGATCCGTCTGAGATTGCGGATTGTGTATGTTGCAGTGTGATTGCATTGGAAGGTCTGGCCCCGGGTTAGTGATCTTGTTTAGCCGAGGCAGTGATTTTGATGAGTGGAGAGAGTGCATGGGATTGAGAGCCCCTGCAATGAGAACCAGAGTATGTGAATAGCGGTTACGCAAAAAGGGTGGTGTCGCTTGGGGCAAGCACCGTGGCACCGGTTGGAGTGGCATTATGGCCAAGAGGGTCCCTTGGAAGGAAAAGGGAAAGGTGTGTAACTCCGAAGGGGAGTGCAAGTTCACGAGAATGAAAGCTGCAGAGCAGAGTTATGATTAGAGTATTTCGAGTATGGCTTCGAGAATCGTGTTCGCGGCAGCGAAGTAGGAACCCATCTGGGTTGGAGATGTCTGTTGAGGCTCAGAAGGGATGCAGGGGGAGAGAGAATCTTAAATTCTCAAGTGTGATTCTGATCAGAGTGTAGGGTGGATGTAGTGGTTCATCTTGGGAGATGTTCGAGGATATCATCAGTGTATCGGGTCTTCCAACCTGCGGGTGTTGGGGCTAGTTCAGCATGTGTATGTGATGGCAAGAGGAGAACTTGTGAGAGTTACTCTGAGAGTGAGAATGGATCTCTCAGTCGGTCCGGAATGGACAAAGTGGGCTTTGGATCGGGGATCTGGTGGTTCATGGTTTCCTAACCCTTATGGGTCGAGTGATCGTTGAGATTTAGAGCAGAGTTGCATCTTGGGTAATTCTCGGTTACAGAGAGCGATGGACAGTACAGAGATCGGGCTTTAGTCGACAGAGCAGATTCAGCAGATGAGACAGAGGTTATTGACCGCCCAGAGCCGACAGGAAAAGTTATGCAGACAGCCGCCGATCCGAGCTTGAGTTTCAGGTCGGCGACTTCGTACTCCCGAAGGCCTCTCTTTGGAGAGGAGTGATTCGATTCAAGAAGAAGGGCAAGTTGGGCCCCCGGTACATTGGGCAATTTCGGGTGATTGCAAGGATAGGCCGGGTAGCCTATCGATTGGAGTTGCCAGCGGAGTGGGGACAGATCCACGACACCTTCCATGTGTCGCAATTGAGGAAGTGCTTAGCTGATGAGTCGGCAGTGGTCCCATTAGAAGATATTCAGGTGGATGCGGGCCTGAATTATGCTGAGAGACCAGTGGTCATCAGAAATCGGAAGATCGAGACTATGAGGTATAAGGAGATACCTCTAGTATTAGTTCGGTGGCAGCACCGAATGGGCCGGAAATGACCGGTGAGCTGGAACGTGAGATGCGGGAGCAGCATCCGGAGCTATTTTCAGAGTGAGACTTCGAGGGCGAAGTCTAGTTCTAGTGGGGGAGAGTTGTAACAGCCCGGAATTCCAAATATTGATATAATTATGATTTTGGGGGTGTTTTATGAGGGGACTCGGCGAGTTGGAGCCTAGACTCGCCGAGTAGGATCGCAGACCGGGTCGCGGGTTCGCGACTGGACTCGACGAGTCCAGATAGGGACTCGGCGAGTCTGCGCTGTTTGGCGAAAACCCTAACCGTTCAGGTTTGGGACGTATAAGAGGCACTTATTGGCCGTCATTGTTCATTTTGGCCTTCTGAGAAGAACCCTAAATCGATTGGGTGCATCTGGAGCAAAGTTTAAGGGCCATTGTTGATATTGGAAGGGTTGTGGTGCAAGGAAGAGAAGGGCTTGGCTAAAGGAACAGCAAGGGAGTCACGTTCTGAGGATTTGGGGACACAGAGGGCACATTATTCAGGTAAGAATTCGAGTTATGCTCTGCTATATTGATGTGTTTATGGAATTAGGGTTTGTGGAACCCTTTTGTGATTAGATTGAATGCTACCCTAGTCCCCCAAACGATTGTAACCCTGTATTAGGACCTTAGAGGTCCAGAAGGTCCCATGCTTGTGTATTTCGGGACAATACTTATCTCAGGAAGCAGTTTGATCGACTGCATGGCATGGACTCGACGAGTCTGATGAACAGACTCGGCGAGTAGCTTGAAGAATAACTGGGACTCGTCGAGTTGTTCTTCAGACTCGGCGAGTTGAGTCGGGGTGGCCCCGCGATTCTTCCAGGAGGAACTCGTCGAGTAAAAAGGGGATACTCGACGTGTAGAAAGGGAATCTTAAGGAATCGGTGAGTCAAGGGCGAGTGGACTCAGAGTCGTTGAACTCAGCGAGTCTTGGGGTGACTCGGCGAGTTAGGTCGCGGGTTAAGTGAAGTTCTGAGTATGGGGACTCGGCGAGTCATAGGGTTGACTCGGCGAGTAGGGTCAGTCAGGGGTTGACTTTGACCTTGTCTTTGACCAAGGATTGACCAGTGGTTTCAGGGGTATTTTGGTAATTGTTGTTATTGTTTGAGTTCAGTGCATTGGTGACTGTCCAGAGGTGGAGATCGTATCAGTGATCGGAGCAGCTTGAGCTATCTGTTCAGTCGGCAGTTTCGAGGTGAGTTATCCTCACTATATCGCTAGGGTTTATGGCACCAAGGCGAACCCTTTTATCGGATGGAAATCCGGGTAGTTGTCAGTTGTTATATGTTATGGGCCGGAAGGCATTACTATGTGGACCAGAAGGTCATGGCCTGGAAAGGCGTATGTATGCATTTAGTATGTTGATCACCAAGGTCCGAAATCCTTTTATGTCACCATCGACCGATGACATGGTTCGACATATAAAGCCATCATGGCTAATCACCACGATTTTGCATAGTGAGTCACCATCATCTCAGTGTCATGGTTCAACATAATAAAGCCACCACGGTTCATCACCAAGGTCAGACATTATTTAGTGTCACCATCGGCCGATGCCATGATTCGACCTATAAAGCCACCATGGCTAATCACCATGGTGTAGCATGGCTAGTCACCGTCGGCTCAGTGCCATGGTTCGAGATAACAAAGCCACCATGGTTCATCCCCATGGTACGACATTATTTAGTGTCACCATCAACCAATGCCATGGTTTGACCTATAAATTCCCCATCGTTCGTACACCATGTTATTGCATAACGAGTTACCATCGGCTCCGCGCCATGGTTCGACATAATACAACCCACCATGGTTTTCACACCATTGTTAAGCTAAATATAGGCCAATTTTCTTTATACACCATTTTTGCGATAATTTGGCATATTATAATTCTGAAGTAGGACCAGATGTCGACTTGTTCCTTCCGACTTAGGGGACTTAATGGGAAGTTATCCTTCTCGAGGATATATGACAAACGACTAGTTTTTCGACACAACTGGTTATATTTGATACCTTTGATTTATCTGAACTTTATGAATCACATAAAGTCATGAACGGAGTATATCATAACTCTAATCATGGTCACATGTGCATGAAGACATTTGGTTACATACAAGACAAGTATAAGTCCAAAGCAGGATCGAATCCCTCCTACTTCCAATGTGGGGGACTTGATGACATATATACCTGATCAAAACTTTTTCTAGATACGGGTGAAGATGGTTCAGCCAACCAGGTTCATCCTCAAAACAAATGGTTCGGCCTCAGCCAACCAAGTTTGGCCTTGGGCAACCAGGTTTGGCCTCAGCCAACCAAGTTCTTCCTCAATAGATGTGGTTTGGACTCAGCTAAGTGGTTCAACCTCGGCCAATCATGTTCATCCTCAACATAAGTGGTTCAGTCTTGACCAACCAGGTACATACTTAGCATAAGTGGTTTGGCCTCGACCAATCAAGATGCTCCATCCCAAGACAAAAGGTACAAATTTCTGCTCCTTCCACTCCATCCCAAGACCAGTAGACCAGAACATCCACCTTCTTCCCGAAGTTATGGATATTTTCGACTATATATACACCACATAAACATAACCCTCGAGGTTAGATGGAATCTCTTTCTCTCTCTCTCTCTCTCTCTCTCTCTCTCCCACTCATATGACTCAAAATAGAGTTACAAACATTGACTCATTTAACCATCAGAGGGTTGTCCCGAGACCCGATCCCGAAGAACTTCTGACTGGTTGTATTTTATTTCAAGTACGAACCATCATATCTCACTTGCATTTTCATTTTCAAGACCTTCATCGAGATTCGAAAAATCTAAGATTAAATTGTACTCATGTGAGCACATTCATACATATGGTTAGAGCATTTAGTTTTATTTCGCGACTTGGAAACTTCAAGACAATTCTTGGGACACGTACGAATAGGCGTATAAGGTAGTATGGGCTCGTACTACCAAAAGCATAGGATCCGTACGGGGATCATGAAGAGTCAAAAGGTTACTAAGGAGTTGGTAGATGGTAGATAGTGTGGTATGAAACTATGGTTCGTTTCCATCATGTTCTGTCTCCATCATTCTTTTTTATGGCCAGGAAAGGTGAGTATGATTCACGCTAAGGTTAGGACCTGACTAGCCATGATGACTGAGTCTGATTGGTGTTGACCTGCGAGTTAGATGGTTCTAGGTTCTCGTCGCCCTTGTTCGAGGCAGCACTGGTGCGAGTCATACGACTCAAGAAGGAAGCGATTGTGATAATCTATAAGAGGATTACAACCTTTGTTAAGATGATCAACCGATGGTTTGTGTTGTCGTTTGTTACAACATGGTTATAAAAGATATATATATATATATATATATATGTGTTCTTTAAAGCTTATATAACCATATAGGAGAAGGTGTGTATACAACAAGCTAATACAAGAAGGTTTCTAAAGTAAAATTATAAATAAAGTACAATATGCGTATTATCTGGAAATGATCTAAGTAGATTTATGGTTATGCGATGTAGGTGTTTAGAGAGGGAGTTCATCTAATCCACTCTAGTAGTTTGATTATGTGTTTGCTACTTCATGTGATTTCTCATGAACTTTCTTATTATGTGGAGTATATGATTATGTTATGTACAACCACAAATAACCTATCAGAGGGAATTTCTCACACCTCCTGCTGCTAGAAAAAAATGTCGAAGTGCATGACGTAAATTAGTGATCACAGTTATTGAACTTACATTGAAAAGTAAAAAAAAATAATCTTCTATTATAACTGAAATAGAAATTACATTGACAATGGCTATTTCTAAGTCACAAGCACACTTAACAATTTGGCGTCTAGAAAGGTATGCTACAATAACAGAAAGTATTCTATGCAAACTTTTTTGACATGCTAATAAACCTGAGAATACATGAATTAAGATACGAATACATGAATTAAGATACGTGAACAAAGATTGTTTCTGAGTTCTATAGGTTTTGACACAAAATACTTTTATCACAAAAAGAGTTTTACAAAATTTAGCTAGTTGACCAGCTTTTATAAATTCGTACTTTTCTATCAGAAGTATAAAAAAATACTTGAGTACTAAAAGAGTATTTGACTAATTTAGAAATATCATTTGTTCAAATCCAAAAGTACAAAATTTGACAAATAAATAAGTAAATCAAACTTGTATGAAAATTTACCGTTCTCATGGCCAAAATGTTTTTTATATATCGATTTTCAATACAAAGTTATATATAAATTAGGCGTCTCACCCTCTGTGAAAACATAAAACAACTACCTTTACTCTTGAAATTTCGTACAAGTAATTTTATAGTTTATATGTAAAACTCATAGATCTTGAATTTAAAAAACTTATAAGGTAATGTCGTGGTAGTTATTATGTGTTATCTTACTTAATTCAGAACCGACACAAAACAGTAGGGCAAACCCCTCCTACATAAATGTTGTGTTTTCGTGAAAAAATGTAGGGTTTATATAAATAAATCATTAAATGTAAGTAAATAAACCTTGACCAATTGTTTCGTGATGTTAATTAAGTGTTATATATCTTAATTTCAGGTAATGAAACTTATCATTTTGAGTCACACACTATCCCACTACATACACTCTCTTTCAACTAGTATAAGTGAAAAAACCATATATAAATCATTTTTCAAGTTAATGCTATAACTAAACAAATCTGGGATCTATAATGAGCTCATAACCAAACTGCAACATGAGACCTCTGCACCATTACTAAAAAAAGGTATGCTAAAAGTCCATATCAAACGCTTTATAAACGTAGTGGATTACCTAGTGTAGAATCGTGAATGCCAAACTCGACTCATCAGATGATGGTTGTAGCTAACAACATGTGGGCGGGATGTCTACCCATATTGATCAGTGTCGTTGATCTATACCTGATGTTTCGCGTTCTGTATAGAGTAAAGTTTATAATGAGGACGATATTAACTAAGACATACAGTCTTAGTGTAGTTATAAACACATCCCGAATAGCTTAGGAAATGATCCTAGATCCTAGGGCTTTTAGAAACGAACATAACTCATATAGAATGTCTTGTGGGTGTTGAATCCTAACAATGTGTCTAGGCATCCTAACCCTATACTTTCCATTATTAGATTTTTGGAATACTTATAATTTGGTTGTTTAGGGATACTATTTGATTGAAAGTATTTTAGTATTTGATATTCCTAAGACTGAATGGATTTCTAAATTTCTATTATCTGATATGACGAATATGACGAAATTTGGGCAACTTAACGACTGCTTTTCTAATAATTTCTAGGTTTTAATCAACGTTAAACTAATAATTTCCAAAATTAATAAGTTGCATAATTGATACGTCACGTGATTTCTAAGAATATGATTCTTAAAATCCGGAAATCAATTAGGATATCATATATGACAACTTCACATTTTAGTAAAAAAGATTTATATTTCTATTATAATTATAAAAATATATTAAAATTGTTTTTAAGCTCATTCTTACAATATGTCAAAAAGTATAATAATAATAATAGTAGATTTTTGGTATTTTCAATTAATCATTTTATATTGTCTTAAACTTTGTTTTTCTACCGTTTAATGTATTGTACATTCTTTTTATACCTAAATATGTTGAATAACATTCTTGATTATATATAATATCTTTTTATATATTTTTAATCGTGTTCAAACTTATATGTGATGCTTACTATAATCTTAATAAATCATCAAATATATTTGTATTATTATAGCAACCTACATAATACATATAAGATATATTAGTGATTTATATCATTTTAGGTTGCTACTTCACAATCTTTTAAACATTAACAAAGTATGATGCATTTTGTGTATAAATACTTGTAAATCATCAAAACTTTGATCAACACACATTTATTCTCCTCCAAATATGAAAACCGTAAAAGAGGGGCCATAGAAAGTCACATTCAATGAGTGATCTCGATCTAGGTTCTTTTTTGTAAACATTACGTGAGAAACTGCCAAAACAACAATTCTTCAATTCTTAAAACATTTTTGAATCTATTTTGTAACAAATTAAGCTTAGACGGATTATTTTTAGTAATGATTTAAATCAAAAGGACTGATTTTAAATCTTGTAAAATATATGTAGGGCTGAATTGGTTAAATAGCTCAAACAAGGGGTTGTTTTGATTAAAGTATATAAATAGAGGGCTGTTTGGTCACATTAACACAAAAGAGTGGCTGATTTGAACAACAACTACAAATAGAGGGTTAATTTTGGTCAAACAATAAAAATAGTGTATGAGGGGGGGGGGGGGGGCGGGGGGTATCTGTCTTCATTTGATCAAGAAAGGGAAACACAATCGAAGCAACAACAGGGGCAGTCCGATGGTGGTTTAGAAAATCACGAGGTGGGGAGGGGAAGCCACCAATTTCCAACAAGCCCTCCTTGACTTTCTTGACGTAATCGCCGAAAAAAATCACACAAGAAAGTGGAGAAAAATAATACAATAGTAGGTGAGGGTGTTCTTAGGGGTGACAATTGATGACACGACAAGACAAAAATACACGACACGAAACAAAATTGGGAAGAAACTGAAATTTGAATTTGTGTTCGTATCGTGTTCGTGTCAAGTATAAAAAACACGACGTCGTATCGTCTCGTGTTCGTGTTAAAAATTCGACACGAAATTGAAACGATTTAGCATTTGTCAGTCGTGTTTTCATGTTTGTCGTGTTATGTATGATTAAGTATTAATTAAATAAATTAATTGTTATATTATGTCATCTTTGTCGTGTCGTGTCGTGTTTGTTTTTTTTAATCGGTTTGTTTTCGTGTTTGTTGAAAAAAACACGACATCGTGTCGTGTCGTGTTCATGTTACAAAAAACCTTTTCGTGTCGTGTCGTGTCAGACAAAAGCATGACACGAAGGCCCAATTTGCCACCCCTAGGTGTTCTAGTTGTTGTGATCGACGAATGGAAGGCATAACAAGAAGGAGAGGAGGCAATTGGTGGTTGTCGGCGCCGACGTCGGTGGTGAGAGGTACTGCTCCGACAGCTCCTCGTTGCTTTTTTTTCTGATCCAAAAAAAGTGAAGGAAATGGGGAAGCAGGGAGCGGGGATTTTCTGGGGTTTTTTTATATGTGGTGATCGATAGTAGAAAAGAGAAGAAGAGGAGGAGTGCTGCCTCCTCTTGGCCAGAAAATCAATCTCCGATGGAGATCGCTCCCATCGATAATAGAGCAAGAGTGAAGAAAGGTTAGAGAGAGGGAGAGAAAAAATGTGTACTCCTCTTAGCTTTCATTTGAAGCAATTGCTGCATTTTGTAAAACTCTACATGACTTTTAGGAGATATTTTGGGCAATAGTCAAATGAAATGCACATCTTGTGATGTAAATCCTATTTCTTGATTCTTGTGCCATCATACATTTTCATATTTTTTTCCAATAGTGTTTGCTTACTTTTCCAGTTGTGGTAGTTCTAAAAATGTAGACAAAATTTAATTATAATATACAGAATTTAAGCAATAGTACTACAACTGTGCCAAACTTGTAGAATTAACGTGGGTTCGTCTAAGAATGACTTTACTAGGAGCATTATGTGTAGTAAATTTTTCAGTATTACCAAGGGTGGAATTTACATGAAAAACAAGTGAATGAAAACTATCAAGTATTGGAACAAAAGAAACAAATTCATGAAGAGAATGTTGTAGAAAAAATTGACCACTACTTGATGTTTTGCCCATATCTCGAGTTCTGGAGTTCTCATTTATTTGAATCGAGATGTTTTAGAAATTAGACAGGATTTTTAACAACGTTCATGTTTCATGCATTTATTGAGTCTACTATTTTCTCCTTCAAAAGGGTAACAAAAATACGAAGTGTAAGTGTAAGTGTCTTTTTTTTAGCTTGGATGGGTCAAACATAATCCAAATAGATTACCACAAAAAGAAATAGACTGATGGAAGGCCTAAGCCAAATTCTTAATGATTCACAAATGCACGTATTTTGCAAGGTATTCATAAGATGACCAGCATTAGCATTCGTAGAATATTATAGGTGAGTAATTAGAATTCAAGACAAACTTCAAACATGATTTATGTTTATGATAGTTAGAGTTTCCTAAAGATTTGAAGTAGATATTTACAAACTATTCGTAAAGTGTTTACTAAAATTTTCGAGAGTTCTTAAGTGTTTCGAACTATGCTCTTCCTTAAATATTTAAGAATCCAAGAATTTTAGTATATCAACTGCCGAATCCAAGGTCACTTGTGCATCGGTCTATGCATAACTAAACATAGGTGATCAATCTATGTTTAGTTGTGGTTCGCCCATGTACAACGAACTTAGCTAAGATGTTTGACCTAAAACCTTGCATTGTATTAGTGTCTTAGGGTTCGATTTTATATATATGTATAACTTTATATTAGTAGGTTAACAAATATATCTAACCTAAGAGACTAAGCCCTTAGGCTATATTCATGCTTTCCTAAGAAAGTACTAGTTCGCTATAGCCAATAGCTCAAATACCAATCTGTCACACCCTAGTCGCATGGGGAAATACTGAGGTGGGTGACATAAATCACTGTTCATAGTTATTGAACATACATTGTACAGTACAAAAATAATCCTCTATTATAACCAAAATAGAAATTACATTGACAGTGGCTATTACTAAGTCATGACACATGCTTAACAATTTGGCATCTACAAAGGTATGCTACAATAACGGAAAGTCTTTTATGCAAACTCTTCTAACCTGCTAATAAACCTGAGAATACATTCATTAAGATATGTCAACAAAGATTTTTGGAGAGGTCTATAGGTATTAACACAAAGTGATTTTATAATCAAATTTGTTTTATAAATTTTTTTTGGTTGACTAGCTTTTATTAATTTGTACTTCTCTATCAAAAGTTGAAAAATAGTTGAGTATTAAAAGTATATTTGAACTCATTTAGAAATATTTTTTATTCAAATCCAAAAGTATAAAATTTTAAAAATATATAAACAAATCAAACTTATATCAAATATTAAGGTTCCCATGATCAAAATACTTTTTATATAAGGATTTTGAACACAAATTTGTATAAAAATAAGGCGTGTCACCCTATGTGAAAACAAAAAAAACAACTAGCTTTACTCTTGAAATTATGTACAAGTAATTTTATAGTTTATATGTACAACTCATAGATCTTGAGTTTATAAAACTGATAAGGCCATGTCGTGGTAATTATTAAGTGTTAGCTTACTTAATTTGGGAGTCGACACCAAAACAATAGAGAAAACCCCTCCCACATAAACATTGTAATTTTTAGTCATCAACTATGACACTACATACATTCTTCGTGAACTAGTATAAGTGAACCAACACACCAATACATCCTATTTCCATGGTAACAAAACAAATTCAGGATCTATAATTAGCTCATAACTGAACTATGACACATGACCTCTACACCATCACTAAAATGGGGAGAGGGTGCTAAAAGTCTACATCAGACACTTTATCAACGTCGTGAAGTAAGTAATGTAGAAACATCAAAGCCAAACTCGACTTTTGAGACGATGATTGTAACTAAAAAATATAGGCAGGATATTTACCCATATAGATTAGTGTCGTTGATCTATACCTAACGTTTCACATACCATACGACTTAACGGTTAAAATGCAGAGGATATTGACTAAGATATAAAATCTTGAGTATGATGACTTCAATTTCACTTTTGAGTATAATAACTTCAATTGCACTAAAAACATGGAATACTACACAATATGTCCTTTTACAGAGGTGTTCGCGGTGGTTTGATCACCGAACTTTGACCTATTTATACCGATTGTTACATAATAATGGCCGAGATGATCGGTGTGAATAGAGAATAGCCTATTAAGCGAGGGAAATTATAGTTGTGTCGTGGTATTATGTATGATCACGAATACCCTCTCGGAGGGAAGTGTGATCGGATGATCTATGTTTCTAGAGAAGTTCCTCTCGGTTGAAAGTTCTTGACACAATGGTTAGAAATATGCTAGCACACATATGTGTTAAATTATATATGTTAGAATGTAAGTAGTATGTGATTTATTACTTGATGCCATGAGCTATTATGTGTATCACATATGATCTTTATAATGGGTGAGTTTTGTGATTACTCACTAAACTCTAGGCTTACAATTCTATTTTATGTTTTTAGTTGTAGGTCATTCATGTACAAAGGGAAAGCAGATTGTTTGATTGGGAGAACTTGACATTCTCAAGGACATGACATCTTTTTATGTTTATCTTATGTGTTCAATTTTAAAACAAAAACGCTGCTTCTTCATTTGACGATGTTTTTGTAATACTATGTTTTATATTGTTATGGATGGAACCTCTGAATCTGGAAAATATCATACTGTGATTTTGAAAAATTTTAAGGTAAATTTTAGGGATGTTACAAGTTGGTATCAGGGAAAATGTTTGAGAGAATTAAACATACGCATTGTGTGTGTAGATTCAAACTACAACTCGTTTAACTTAAAAAATAAATCTATAAAAATTTAATTGAATTTAATTATATTTGGACAAGTTTTGAAAACAAAAGGTTTGAAAGAAATTCAAAATGCTTTGAAGAAGAGAATGTAGATTGTCCAGTCATCCGGGATCCACGGTTAGTGAGTTATGATTATGTAAAGAATATAATGACTCATGTGATGAAAGTGATTTACGTGTTTTATGTTATGATTATATGAAATCTATATGTACTTATATGACATCATCTAATTAGTTCCACTTATGCAACTTATGGTTTGCCAACATGATTATGCATGTTAGTGGATAAACTAAGGATATTTTCAGGGATTGTATTTGTAATTGGCTATTATATTAACTGCTTGATTGTTGATTGTTGTATGCTACTTGGAACCTATATTGATATTAACTAATTTTTAAGTGAATGTGTTACGAGTGCATTCCCCCATAATTAAATAATATCAGATTGCTTGGTTTAGCCCTATTGCGCAACTCTTGCATGAGTCTAACCGTTGTAGTGCGAGATCTCTCAGACAAAAAAGTGTTTAATAGTAGTTGCATGTAGTTAGTAATCATAAAATAGTTAGTTGGCACTAATAAAAGTTTCTTTCTCTTGGCGGGATAAAAAAATTAAGTGGGATTCCTAGTGATCTAGGAAAAGTATTGGAATATGCTTGTGTAGGCATACACGTGGAAAAATTCTTGAAGGCGAGTCTAAGAAGATTAGTGGTGTGTGCTCATATGAGCACATGCATACATATGGTTAATTATAACGTTTGGTAGTATGTATCAACTTAGAAACTTCAAGACAATCATTGGGAAGAGTAAGGATAGGTGTGGAAAGTAGTGTGGTCCCATACTACCAAAGCATAATATCCGTATGGGAATCAAGAAGAGTCAAAATGTTAATAAGGAGTTTGTAGATGGTAGGTAGTATGGTATGACACCATGGTCAATTTGCATCATGTTCGTTGTCTATAGCTCTTGTGTTTATGTCTAAGAAGGATGAGTAAGATTCTTGTTTAGGTTAGGATCTGAGTGGCCATGATGATTGAATCTGATTGGTGTGGACCTGCGCGAGTTGGATGGTTCTAGGGCCTAGAGGTAGTACCAGTTCGAGTCTTATGACTTAAGAAGGAAGCGCCTGTGATGATTGATAAGCGGATGAAAACCTTTGTCAAGACTGTTAGCCGATGGTTCATGTTGTCGTTTTTTACAACAGGGTTACAAAATATGTATAAAGTGCGTGGTTTGATACTTATATAATTATATAAGAGAAAGTGCGTGTATAACCTGATGATATAAGAATGTTAATAAATAAAAGTATAAATAAATTCTAATATGCATATTATTTTGAAGTGATCTAAGTAGAGTAATTGATATATATGGTGTAGGTGTACAGAGAAGGAGTTCATCTTCATGTGAGTTCTCACGAACGTTCTTATTATATGGACTATATGATTATGTTTTGGATGACCATGATTAGCCTCTCGGAGTGAAGTATGGTCGGGTAATCGGGTTGATGATAGGTATGACTAGAGAATAGCCTCTTAAGTGAGGGAAGTTCTAGTTACGTCGTGATATTATGTATGATCATGAAAAACCTCTCGGAGGGAAGTGTGATCGGATGATATGTGTTTCTAGAGAATAGCCTCTCGGTGGGAAGTTCTAGACACAATTGTTAAGAGTATGCAAGCATACATATGTGTTTAGTTATATATGATAAATGTAAGTAATATATGACTTATTACCTGATATCATGAGCTATTATGTGTATTATATATGATCTCTATAATGGATGAGTGCTGTGATTACTCACTAAGCACAACTTACAGTTGCTATTTTATGTTTTTAGTTGTAGGTTCTGTAGGTACGAAGGGCACGAAGCTAGTATGATTAGGACATTAGGATATTTTCGAAGGCATGGAAATTTTTTATGTTTATCTTATTTGTTCGATATGAAAACAAGAACTTAGCTTCTGCATTTGACGACGTTTTTGTAATACTATGTCTTATATCGCTATGGATGGAACCCCATAATTTGGAAATATCATACTCTAATTTTGAAAACTTTTAAAGTAAATTTTTGGGATGTTACACAATATATTCTTTTTGGTAAAAAAAAATTATCCAACAAAAATGTCATAATAAACCATGACAATTAAAAATATGATTTTTGGTAAAAAAATAAAATAAAATAAAATAGTAATGGCATCAAAGAGAAGCTAAAAGCATTTGTTTTAGACTACGACGATTAGTCTTACTTAGTCACAAAACCTCCAAATACGTAATGCAATCATGCTGGAAGTCACATAACTTCTACATATTAATACTCTCACGATGTCCACAAAATCAACATTGTGCGCCTCCTTGCTCTTTTACCTACATCATTCATCAAAAATTTCACCTAAAAACAGTTTAATTGCACATCAACAAACAACTTAATGAATATTCTGCATTTCTATCGAATTGGTGTTTTTGACAAAACTAAAATTCCAAAATCACAGATAGAGGCTATGTGTTATAATCTCTATTAGTATAGTAGGGGTTATGTGTTATAACCGTACTAGTATAGTAGAGTTTATAACACATAACCTTTATTACATTAGTAGGGGTTATAACACAGAACGTGTTACACAAATATGGGTTATAACACAAAACTTCAACTAGAATAGTAGGGGGTTATAACACATAACCTTTACTATACTAGTAGGGTTATAACACATACATCCAATGAGAATAGTAGGGGTTATAACATGAGGTTATGTGTTATTACCCTTACAAGTGTAGTAAGGGTGATGTGTTATAATCCTTACTAGTGTAGTAGCGGTTATAACACAATCCCATATTACACACGAATATGAGTTATAATAAAGAACCCCTACAAGAGTAGTAAAAACAGTAAAGATTATAATTTAAAATACACTAGTATATTAGCAGGGGTTCTATTAGTATAATATGGGTTATATGTTATAACCCATATTACATTAATATGAGTTATAATAACACATAACCCCTATTAGTGTAACAGAGGGTTATATTCATTGGAATTTTTCAAAACCATCAATTCAGTAGCTATTTTACATTTTCATTGGAATACCAGTTTAGTCAAAACAATTAATTAAGTAGCTACAATTTTGTAGGGATATTCAATTTTTTTTTTTATTTAAGTTGTTTTTCTACCGATTTTAAGACTATCAATTTCATTTATTTGACCTAGAAAAGTGTTTATGATATAATTGTTGGATACAGTCTAAAATAGACACTTCTCCCTTTTTATGATATATATATATATATATATATATATATATATATATATATATATATATATATATATATATATATATATATATATATATATATATATATATATATATATATATATATATATACTCGGTCCAGCCGAATATAATTATTTGAATTTACATGAAGGTATCGGTTGACTGCGATTTGTACTTTGCGTTAGAACATCCATACTAACTCTTTGCTCTTGTGAAGAACCAAGCAAATAACCAACCTAAAATTGATACAAGTGTATAGTAGTCGCCAATTTGGTCAAGTTAGATAACGTTATAGTACTATCATCATTTTCTTTTTCATATAATTATATTTTGGATAAAACTTCCTGCATTAACAATTTATCAAAACGATTGATAAATGATAAAATAATCGGAACAATCCATGTCCGAAATATACATGGGCCAAAAAAATTATTTCTGACTAGATGTATAAGTACTTAGATTTACCATTTATGTAAAATATAATCAAGAGTCCCTTTTGACATTCTCTTGAAATTAGTTTCAACAAATAATTCCATCGCACCAATAAAATGAAATAACCAAAAGTGAAACTAGTGAAGGGTTCACTAATCACATGTTTACGGTTATCAAATACATGAAATCAATGTTTGTTTGTTCTCATGGAATTGTCAAGCTTGTAGCGGTGGAGCAAGAACCAAATGTCATGTGTAGCAAACGTAAATTTTCAGGGTAACAGTCAGGGGCGAATGCAGAATTTCATAGTAGGAGTGATACGGGAAATTTAAGTACTGACACGATAGTAGAAAAAAATTCTAAATTTTTTGCAAAGCATATGAAAATATATGGCGTTACCACTACCAACACCATAACAAAACCGCCCATGGGTATCACACCGAAAAAAATGCAATAAACCAGAAAAATTCTCAAAATATTTCCACTTTAAAATTTAAGAGATATCACCAGCTACTCGGACACCTACATAGATGTGCCCCTTCAACCTTGTCTTTGCGGTTGGAATCGGACACCTACATAGATGTGCCCCTTCAACCTTGTCTTTGCGGTTGGAATCTAGCTTGATTTCGAAAAAAACAAAACATATATGTAAGATTAAATATTGTATGCATAAGCAAAATATATGGCAATATAGTCAAGTAAACTGCACTATATATTAAAAGGAAAGTCAAACGTGACCAAACCCTAATCTATGTCCGTATTGATATTTGGATTTCTATCTCCTAGAGGAGCTAATGTGCATAGAGATACAATAAGAGACAACTACATGAATTTATCACCCAAATTACCACCCTTTATTCTCTTCTTTGGCGCAACAAAGAAAAGCGATGATCGGTACTACTACTTACAGCTGTTTATTAATTACATCAAAATAGCATAGCGCATGCTGTCGTTGACTATAAGATGATTAACGTCAGAAATCCGTCGAAGTTCTCCAGAAACCCAGACTCCATCGGCAGCACCACTTATATGGGAGTGACATGATATGCAGGAAACAAGTGAGAGAGGAGCTCTTACGATGCTATATATAAGTGAAAGACCATTAGGAACACCTTGCCTTGTATGTCTACCTAGATTTGGAAACTCAGCTCCATTTCCTTCCCCAAACATGCTTTCATCGGCTACTTTAGGACTCTTCCTCTTGTTTTGGATGTTTTGCCTTATCGCCACCAATATACGCCTCATTGGACAAAGGACTAGTGGGTTTCTCGAAAACAAAGGTAAGTATACACCAATGATTTTAAGTTGTTTTCGAATGAAGGGTTGAAAAATCGCATATAAAGAAAGACCTTTGTATATAGCCTAGCTAGGAATAGGATAGTGGCATGTCATGATGGCCTTCTTAGTGCTTGTAATTGTCACATAAATGTTTATGGAAGTGATCCTTGGAGACTCTCACTTCAACCTTTTTCAACTTTATTTCTATTTTTATTTAATTTAGTGTTGGGGGAGGGGGTGGTGGTCTTTTTTAAAAGCTAAACCTGACGCCTATAAGCGTGTTTAATCACATATTTCATTTTCACAACACACAATTAGTTCATGAAAACACGATATTTTCCATTAAATAATACTATAATCAATTAAATGTGATACTTTCTATTAAATAATACAATTTGTTAAATAATACTATAGGATTATATGTTCTGGTCTTGCTTTTTCTAATTTAATAATTGTATTTGATTTAGTGACCAATAATTATGATAGAGAATCAGTTCTTATCATCACATGCGTTGCTGCACTTTCTCCGCCATCAGTTGATTCCTGCTTGCATTAATACAGTTTTGCACTTCATGAAGAATAGAATTATTCTCAACCTTTTTGTACCTTTGTTTGCACATATATGTCCCTTTATCCTGCCGTTGATACTGTCTCACGAAAGTGAACCAGTAGATTTTATCACATAGCATATATGAAAACATAGTATATATACATATTAGTTTCTTTAACTTTTTGTAAATGAAACGATACCCACTTAATTAAACTAGATGGATATCAATGTTTTAAAGAGGAAGCATCATGATCAGAAATTGTAGGAAATACAATAACATAACCATCTTCAACTTCATTCTTTCTTTTGGGTAAGTATGGGTCGATATTTTCGAGTCTTAAACAGACTCACTGGTACTATAATAGAGTTTTGGTTTGTTCGAACAAGTGTAAGGCTTATTCATGACGCTTCTGGATGGCATTCATACAAGGAACATGTTCTTTACTAATTAATACAAGTGGAAAAAGAAGATCTCTCATTGCATTCACCTGGATGGCCGGTGCATGGTTATCTTATCTCTACATTAATCTACAAATCTTTAATGATGAAAGAGGGTTAACGAAAGACTAGATGGATAATATTGTCAACACATACAAAAGTCAGCAAGGGCCTGTAGAAATGGGAGCCAAACAATTGCCAACTACCATTTATAATACTATTCATGATTGTGATTGACCAATTTTGGACACACTCAGACCATATGTTTTGTTTCCGGTATGTAATTGCGTCCTCCACTAATGTTTTTAGTAGCCCCTCCAACTCCATTACTGGATACCATTATCATAACAGCCTTGTTTAAAGGTCCCTACTGCCGTTTTGTTTTTGGGCAATATAATAAGAACCAAAGTAGGTATACGGTTATAGAATTGTGAGATATGCGGATAACTTTATCAGCATTTGTTTTTTGTTGATAAAAAAGAATATATATATATATATATATATATATATATATATATATATATATATATATATATATATATATATATATATATATATATATATATATATATATATATATATATATATATATATATACCCGCGCGATGCGGCGGGCCTGATAGTTCATTTTAGCTGATGGTTTTCATACGGCGATTAGTTTTCATTTCGTGTCTTATATTTCATTTCAGTCTTTTGGTGGATTATTTTGTGCAAGATAGATTCTTTTGGAAAATAGTTTCTGAGGGGCGATTAGCTTTCTTGTGGCAGTATATTTCGAATTAAAATCAAGTGTATGTTGATTTTTGGGTTAAAAAGTACGTTTTCATCCAACAATTTGTTTGGTGTGCATGCAATCACTTTCTGTTATTTTTTTCGGAAGTTGAAAATCTCATTTTGTTTTGTTTGTTAAGATCAAGTGGATAGTAAAGATTATCTAACTGTGTATCTAAACCCTATTTTTTATGTTTGTCCTTAAAAAAATGAAAATTCTAAGAATTGGCAAAAATTCAAGTCGAAGTAATGTGATTCTGTTGATACGGTTGGAGATTAAAATCATTGACTCGAATAATCGATCGGAAAATTTGCACAAAAGCTAAAAAGAACATGCGACCATGATGTGAAATTTTCTTGTTTCACTAAGTCTATCTCAATAATTTAGCATACGACATTCCAAAATTAAACACGTACATATAAAAACTATTTAATTATCATACAATATGGTTCTTTTGTCATATTTATATTTTTAGCGTTATAGTATTAGTAAAAATAGATTATATTTGATTCTTATTCATTATCTTTATGTAACGTCAGGTTCCTGGTATGTATTTTAATAAGAATTATTCATTTTTGCATAGGGACTCGACGAGTTGGAGGCCCTAAACTCGTCTAGTAGGAATAAGATTTTTAGACGCGGGACTTGAAGTTTACTCGACGAGTCAAGAAACCTCGATTCGACGAGTAGGGCTGCCAGAGTGAAACCCTAATTTTTAGGGTTTACACCCTATTTAAAGACCTTAACACCCCCATTGTGGTCTCCTTCATCGCCTCCCATAGTCCAGCAAACCCTAATTCGTGATCTTGATCTTTGTGAGTGTGTGAAAGTGAAAAAGGAGTGATTCTTTGGTGTTTTCTTGAAGGAGTGGAAGCTAGAAATGCTTGGTTGAAGGAAGGAGTTATGGATCCATAAGAACTTTATTTCCAGTTCATTTGAGGTATAAAGTCTATACATTGTCTATTAGTTTACTAGATCTCTGCATGGGGTAGTTTAGGGCCTTTTTGGACCATCTTATGGAACCATTCATGGATGCAAACATATTTTGGGGTAATAACTTTAGATCTAGAGACCTTGAGGGACTTCATGGTATAAAGGTGCCAACTTTATGGCCATAAGAGTCACATGCATCATATGAACCACTTTTTAGGGCTTTTTGAGCTACACAGCCCATGCATGAACATAAAGTTTGTAACTTTACATGTTATATCGACCCTAGGAGGCCAGATCTATGTTTTGGATGCATTAAGCCCGACTAAGAACGACTGTATGGATTTGGACTTTGTGGGACTCGACGAGTCGTTCATATGAATCGGCGAGTTGGGTTGTGGTCCACTAACCTTTTTCTGTTACTGAGCAAACTCGTTGAGTCCAGAAGATGATTTGACGAGTTGGACATGTTTATGGAGTTGAAGATCAAAGAACTCGACGAGTTTAGAGCAAATGTCCCAACTGATATGAAGAGGAAATCAACGAGTTCAAGGATGAAATCGGCGAGTTGAGAGGAAAATGTCCCAACTAATATGAAGAACTCGACGAGTTCAAGGATGAACTCGGTGAGTTGTGAGTGAAATGCCCTGACATATATGAAGGTGAACTCATCGAGTTCATGGAAAAACTCGATGAGTAGGATCGAGACTCCAAAGTTTTATGGACCCGGGAACTCGACGAGTTGATGGATCAAAACGGCGAGTTGAGTCAACCAGAATATTGACTTGGACCCGAAGGTTGACTTTGACCAGAGTGTTGAACTTTGACTTGACCATTGACTAGAGTTCACCCTTAATTAAAGGGGTTATGAGTATGAAAGAATAATTAAAAGATGCTATGTGTAGGAGTTTGAGGAGAGTTGATCCCAGAGTCGAGGACAGTTCAGCTACTTCACAACATTGAGGTGAGTTACCTTCCAGTAAAAGTTGGTCTAAGGCACCAAGGCCGACCCACTAGTAGGTGATTATAGTTGAGATGATTGTCTTTGTAATAATTTTCTGGTATGCCACTATCTGTTATACTTTATGTGCTAGTATGCTATGTGATTATATGATAGTGGTAGATAGGGTACTAGTCCCTGGACCCAATTGAGATATACCGGCAGGGTAGGTCGGGCACCCAGATATGTCTGACAGTATGATATGCTATGTTATTATGTGGTAGTGGTAGGGGTGAAATAGTCCCCGTAGCCGGTTGAAATAAACCTGAGGGTAGGTTGGGCACCCAAATATGCATGGTAGGGTAGGTCGAGCACCCAAATATGTTTGACAAGGGGTAGGTCAGGCACCCCGGTATGCCTGAAAAGGGTAGGTTGAGCACCCAGATATGCTCAGTAGGGTAGCCCGGGCACCCAGATATGTCTGGTTGTATGTTTATTGTATGGTATGTCGTATGATGGAGGAACTTACTAGCTTTGTGCTTATAGTTTCAGTTTTTGTTTCGGGTCCTTCTTCGAAGGGAAAGGAGTCGGTACGGTAGCGATGCATCACACTCACATGATTTCCGCATATGAGATTCTTGGGATTTGTACTCTAACATTGTTACTATGTGATGACATGATTTTGAGACTTATGATCTATGGCTTTTTATGAAATGAAATCACTTGATGATGTTTTCTATAAATTGTTTTATAAATTGCTATATCAAAAATGAAATTTTTGGTCCGTATTTTTGGGGTGTTAGAAGTTGGTATCAGAGCCTTGGTTTGGGGGATTTAGACGCGCCTTCGAGGGTGTCTCGACTCAAATTGATGGTTTGAAAGACTTTTACAAGAAAATAATTTTTCTAAAAATTAAAATGTAGAGTTTTGAGAAAGAACAAGGTGTGTGATGCGTGCAATCAGCTGAGCTCAAGTATGTTTTCCCCAAGATACCCATGTTGGGTTTTGAGCATTCTAACAATCCTAAGTGTACACACAACCCTAAATACCTTGGATCTATGTTTTCTTTATTATACATGCAAATATGAATATTCCAAGGTATTACCCTAACTAGCATACAATCATAAATACTAGTATAATTAAAACTAGATATAATACATACCTTTTTGATGTAGCTTGATTCCATGGAGCTCAAGAGCCTAGTGCCCCAAGTGTGACACCTCAAATGGTTCACACAACATCAAATACACTTAGAATAACTTGAGAGAACTGAGACACTTCATGAAATCGGCTAGCCCTCACCATTCCTTCATAGTGCCTGATTTTTGGGAAGAATAAGATGCTTATATAGTATGTCATAATTAGGTTACACCATGTAAACCTTAATTGTCATGGCCTTTCATTTCCATGATCCATGGGTATAAAAACACCATGGAGCATCCATGGAGCATCTTATGGGTTTTAGCCCAACTTGATAATCCATGGAGCATTAGTCCATTATACAAGTATGGATGATTTACACAATCAAGCCATATATTTAATTAGTCTCCTTTTGATCACTTAATTAATTCCAAATTAATTATTGATAAATACTAATTAAATAATCTTATTAATATATTAGAACTTATAATATATTAATAAACCTTAAGTGTTATTTCTCTCATTTTAGTTTATCCAGATGCATGATGCCATGCAACCCAAATGGACCATGCCAATCGGGTCAATTAAATACCAAATATAGTTATGGACTTAGACACTAATCCAACAGTCTCCCACTTGGATAAGTCTAAAATTATTATTGTGTATGACTTCAAAACCCGACTAGCAATCATAGCTCTTAAAAGCAGCTGCCGTCGAACTCTGAACTAATCAATGAGGCGTCCATCAGATAAGGGATCATATATTCCTCCATTCTAGATATCATATGGACTAAGACGTGGATTATAATCATTCTCTCTGTCCATTTGTTGTTTCCCGATTTCCGATTTATGACGACTGACTAATTGAACAAATCATATTAGTCCTGGCTTGGCCAAGCACTTCAGGGTGTCATCAATAAATCATCGAGGGGCCTACATATATCACTTTTATCCTGAAGGTAAAATGAATGGATAAACTTCAACTCATATGGCTTGTTCTACTACTTGTTGAATCATACACAAAGGCACATTTTATAACATCGAGTACCAATGCGTTTTCGTGCAATCAATGTATAACCAACTCATAGTAACAACTCATATCTCTTGGTTTGAAGAATATAAGATATTATCTTCTCATGATCACTCGTGATAAAATCCATGAAGTGATTCCTATGAGCGTGGGTTGAATCCAATACTCAGAACTTATGAGTACTCATGAATGTTGTAGCACCACTTGCTATGTCCCATACCTTGGACATTTACAATCCAGCTTCATGACATTCTTGATTCATATCTACTTCCAACATATAACCGACTGCGGATGGTTTGAATAACTTAGTCATTCAGGAAGAACTACCTAGTTATTCTGGAAGTCAAAACATGCAAAGTGAAACACAAGACTAATCGAATCCAATATGGTCTCAAAACTTATGAATATAAATAAAAACCTTCTATTTATCACCATATTGATTACACATTATTCATTGCATACTATTTCAAACTATCAACTTTATACTTGAATTAAAACAATAGTTGTCCCATGCTCCAAGCATGTACACTATGTTTTCTAAACACTAGTCATGCCATACACCAAGTATGCACACTATGTTTGTCGAAACATTAGTTATGCCATACATCAAGTATGCATACTAAGTTTGTCTATGATCTTTACTTTGTGAAATAGATCGATTGAACATAATTCTAAGGATTCTCATTTCACAGTCCCAAATCCTTACCGCAAATGCAAGAATTCCAAATTCCTGTCATTTACCGAAACATTGTTAGATTTTAAACTTATATGCATTAATCCTCTTGTAATGATTATGAAAAAAGTCACAAAGACTGGTCAACAGACATTACAGAGTATTCCAATGGAGATCATTCCATGGAAACGAAGTCTCAAATTCAAAGTACATTTCTTTGAACATCATTCTTGCATTAAGTTTCCTAATCTTACACAGATTTAATGAATAACTTCCACCTTTGGGAATATTTCCATATTCACATTTTGACTATTACTTCTGACCAAGAGTTGCTTCTTTTTTTTCCAGAATATGTCAATATGGTCCTTCCAAAATTATCACTATACTTCTAACTGTCCCTAAGCAACCGGTCTTTGATAAACCGTAGATTGTCCTTGACAATTGCTTAATCAAATTAGTCATATCCAATTCTAGACCTTTTCCCTTCTTAATGCCCCAGACATTTGGAAAATTTTAGAAAGGATGAATATTATAGCACATGCAATCGATCCTATATCCGAAGCATATGGGACACGATTCATGATGTCTCACATAAAGACATGATACTAGACCAGTCCTTTTGCTACAATATTTCTATTTGCCAAGTTCTCATAATTCAGATTATGAAAAGGGATGTCGTAATCATAATCAAATTTTAGAACGCAAATAATGTTCCCATATATAGAATTTCCTTATGTTGAGCCATTCCAACACAAAGTTCACATATATCCAAATAATGGACCCATATATAGAATTTCCTTATGTTGAGCCATTCCAACACAAAATTCATATATATCATTGACTAAAGATGATTAAAACCTCAATCTAAGCTTTTATAATTGAGATGAAGTATAATTTCCTCTCCCTTAATTATAGCAAAACAACTTTTTCAACCCCTGCAACTTCACGAATTGAAACTTTTGTTTTCTATAGTTAACATTGCTATCTTGCAATACTAATAATAATTATAATGCTCCCACTAACATGATGATTATTAGCATAACACTTATGCTCCCACTAGCTTTGACATGTACTCAGAAATCAGCTGGACTTCTAGAAATCAATACTTTATTAACCTTCTTACCAAAGTTCATATTTATGATATGAGATGCTTTGAGAAAACTTTATCAAAATCATACACCTTTCCTTAGATAGCACACATGTGTGTCTAAACAATTTCAGAACTATGAAAAGGGATTCCGTAATCATAGTCTCAATTTTTTAGACCTTTTGCCATTCCTCACAAGTCCTTGTTAGTGTGTTGGTTAACCACACACGGTCCACTAACGACTTTGAGAATGAAAATATAACAATTTCTATCTACTTAAAATCTAATTAGTGAAAGCCTCTCCTCACCATCATTTTCATGAATCGGAGAGAAACATTATGACACTTAGATTTTCTGGTGTATGTGTTCCTATTCATGTGAATTTTTCAAAACCATAATCGCAAGGCAAGGTTAGTGACAAATCCAAACTCATATGTACTGAACTTAATCTTAATTTCTTGCCACCTGGCAACACAAGGTCCTGCCATTGCTTCCAAGTTGTTATGAAACCAATTGAGAACTCTCAGAACTCATATGCAAAGGCAACTTTAACTGGAATGGGCATAGAAATAGGAATATGTCAACACGATAGGTTATAAACCTCAAGTCGTGTGCTAGTGATAAACTATAGGTTTTTCTTCTTGATTAGATTTGGAAGTTTTTCGAAGATCTTTGAGACTCCCACTGTCCTCTTGACATATAAGAATCACTTGCCAAATGTTCATGCGATAGTGCGGATTCTTTATCAAGACAAACACTTCACACATTTGGCCTTAGTTGGTCTTTGTTTTATCCAAAAGATCACAACTTACCAATTTCAAATGTACAAGAGTACAAAACATTTTACTCTTACATTTGACAAGTGTTATAAACCTTCTTTAAGATGTGTCACTCAAGTTACAATCTTGGAGTATGACTCTAAGAATTGATTTGGGACAAAGTATGACTCATCTTCTTGATTTAACCATTTCAACAATTCGTGACTCCTCTTCTTAGCAATAAGAATGCACTAAGATGTCCTTAGAACACCAATTGTGATATGGTTTCATAATCATTAAGATGATCATAAAACATGATACTAAAGTACTCTCCCATCTTTTCAGATTTGAGAAACTTTTATCGTTTTACCTATTTTGATTCCTCATTCGTTCTACCATAAACTGATACTTTTCCAATGTTTCAGAATTACACTTAAACTTGTAAGTGTAACCATATTTACTAAGCTTTAGTCAATCATGAAGAATAGTCTTATCGATCTTTTGTGGTGGACTTGATCAGTGCACAAGAATGTGTACTCGATCTATTAGTCCTTCACTTGACTCACATATACATGTGAACAAGGAATTAGTCTTAATTTTCCAAAGATGAAAATTCTCATTCATCATACTATACAACTTGCATGATTCCAAGTTTTTATCCACCTGAAAACTTGGGTAATGAGAATCTTTCCTTATTTGGTAAATTTAGACACTACCACAAATGAGAGAATCAAATTTATATTTCCATTATTGCTAGAAATATACAAACATTAATTTTCCATAAGTGCCATTGCAAGGAATTATAAAATAAAAAAAAAATTTATTTATTTATCTAATGCGGAAAGACTTTCCTTAAAATGGCACTTTAAATGGAGACTATGCAATTACATATTTCCTAGCAATCTATCATAACTCCTAAGCAACAGCTCAAAATTCTGATCACCGGACCATGCGATCGAAATCCATCTTCGCGATCAGAATCAACATATACTTCCTTTAAGTTCCTTCACTTTTCTTTGATTCTTAAAACATCAACATGTGACCCAGTCACATAATGTAATAAGAATCTCAGAATAGAAACTTAACAGAGTTAGATAGTGGACTTTACCTGAAGTAGAGTCAAACTTCTTGACTTGATCAACCTTATGATCTTTCAGGTAAATAGGTAGCTTTGCAATCAATGCCCCTTCCTTTGGCAAGAGAAACATATGGACTCTTTGGGAATGGTACATGGGACTATCGCAGACTTGCCTTTCTCTTTACTATTTGGTCAACCGAGCTGACTATGGTTAATCCTTTTCCTTGGGAAGAGAAGGCTTTTTTGAGATATCCAATGTTACCATTGTTAATGTCCATGTTAGTTTGGGAAGTTGATCTACTAATCAAATTTGCTTTACCAAAGCTCCAAATCATTGTTGATTCAGCAACACCAAGCAAATATATAAGATCATTAAGGGTCATCTCATAGTCTATTTCATAGTAGTCCTAGAGGTAACTCACTATGTGACTTAGAAAGTGATTGAACATCCAACTTTCCTAAGACTTTGACACCCAACTCTCCCGGCTTGTCAATATGTGACTTCATCTCCAAGATGCGATCACACATAGACCTTACTTGCCAATAGGGCTAGAGTGACCTTGAACTTGTGGGTTACGGAGAATAATTGGAGGAGGTGGAGGAAGTGAAGTTCCAAGAGATTTGGGAAGATCATAGATGTCTGAACTAGACATCTTTTGGGAGATATTCAAGATAGTTGATCTAAAGTCCTTAATATCACACCCAATATGAAATATTATGGCTAGGACCCAACACAATACTTTTATAACTCGGAAGAGGGATGTCGTAATCCAAGCTATAAAATATTTGAAGGTAGGCGAATGACGATTCACCAATTTCCACCACGAAAACGAAATAATTTAATTAGGTTTTACTTGGATTTGAAACTCTTAGATCTTTTGAGATTCATTGAACTGTTCAATGGCATGTTTCAATATCGATTGTGCCCTCTCAAATTTTGTGACTGGGATGCCGAGGATCACAAAACAAGGTGTGAATAACCATGCAAATATACTTGGTACCCTTAATAATTTACCCCTCAATCGATGTGCCGGTTAACCACACGCGCTCCACCGATACTATGATAAACATTAAGTTACCCTTTGATTACCTTGTTAAATCCGGCTAGTGTGCCAGTTAACCACACGCGCTCCACTAACCGACTTAAGCAAAGTGCAAAGTGTAATTTCATGAGTTAGCACCAAATTCACATTTTCCTAAGTAACTAAGATTGGGAATTTATAAAAGTTTAGTTAGTTAGTATTTATCATTAGTACTTTTAATGAAGGGAGAATTCTAGTCCTTGTCCTACCCGTTCGACTAACGACCCTTAACCAGTCAAGGAAGCGGTGGGTGAGAGTGGACACCCATTAAACTGCCATTTTATAGGCAGTAACCTTATAACCCCCTTATAGACCGGCTTCATGAACGAGGCGCACTAACGGTAAGACTGACTTGATCTTATACATATATATATATATATATATATATATATATATATATATATATGTATATATATATATATATATATATATATATATATATATATATATATTATTAACTTATAATACTATAAATTATAAGGGTTGAATTTTAACTTTTAAAATTCTAAGGGCTTAACTTGGAATTAAAGTATTCATAAGGGAAAACTTTACAAATTCCAAAACTTAAGGGCAAGTTTTGAAACTATTCAATTCCATAACTTATATGTTTAAAGTAGTTTTAATTCAAAAAAATCTTCAAGTTCCATAACTTGAGGACAAGTTATGAAAGACTATAAACTATTAAAAGAATATGACTTTTCTTATTCATAACCTATGGAAATATTTATAAGTTTTATGAATCTTAAATGTGACTTTTCATATAACTTGAGACAAGTTACAAAAACACATTTTAGAACCAACTCTTAGATTAATTTGGATTGAAAACAACAATTTCACATAACTTTTCTATTAATCTAAGCAACTCATAAGAACAAGATAATTCAATCAAACTTTTTCATGTAATTAGCCTAACCATTAAACTAATACAAAAAATGAATCTATTGACTATTATCTTTGAAATTGGATTAGCATGAACATTACCACATCAAAAATAGGTTTATAAGTTGAAAAACAACTTAGGGTAATGTTTCTAGTCCAATTCCAGCCAAAACGGTCGAAGATATGCTGTCTGGAGGCCCAACTCGTCGAGTGCATGAACCAACTCGACGAGTTGGATGAACTTTGCCTTGGCCTCGTCGAGTCCCTTCATGGACTCGACGAGTTTGTTGAGCAGACAGCAACAAACTTCGATTTTTCAGCCAATTTTGCAAGTATAACAAGAAAACAAGCCTAGGCTCTGATACCACTGTTGGGTTTTGAGCATTCTAACACTCCTAAGTGTACATGCAACCCTAAAATACCTTGGATCTATGTTTTCTCTATTATACATGCAAATATGAATATTCCAAGGTATTACCTAACTAGCATACAATCATAAATACTAGTATAATTAAAACTAGATAAAATACATACCTTTTCATGTAGCTTGATTCCATGGAGCTTAAGAGCCTAGCGCCCCAAGTGTGACACCTCAAATGGTTCACACAACATCAAATACACTTAGAATAACTTGAGAGAAATGAGACACTTCATGAAATCGGCTAGCCCTCACCATTCCTTCATAGTGCCTGATTTTTGGGAAGAATAAGATGCTTATATAGTATCTCACAATTAGGGTTACACCATGTAAACCCTAATTGTCATGGCCTTTCATTTTCATGATCCATGGGTACAAAAACACCATGTAGCATCCATTTAGCATCCTATGGGTTTTAACCCAACTTGATAATCCACGGAGCATTAGCCCACTATACAAGTATGGATGATTTACACAATCAACCCATATATTTAATTAGTCTCCTTTTGATCACTTAATTAATTCAAAATTAAATCCTGATCAATACTAATTAAATAATCTTATTAATATATTAGAACTTATAATATATTAATAAACCTTAAGTGTTATTTCTCTCATTTTAGTCTATCCAAATGTATGATGCCATGCAACCCAAATGGACCATGCCAATCGGGTCAAGTACATACCAAATATAGTTATGGACTTAGACACTAATCCAACAACCCCATACATGTAATATTATGATATGATATGATTATTAGAACTACATGCTAGATTAGGGCTAAGGATCTAGGAATGATGCCTTATATGCCTACTGTATGAAAACTGCATGCTAGATTAGAGCTAATGATCTAGGAAGATGCGTTATGTGCTTATTGAACTGCATGATAGTACTGACTAGTAAGTGACATGATGGACTGAATAGGGTATGCTTGGTTTTGTTACTCAATGCTCAAATGTTGCTTGCTTTGTGCTTTTTGGAGCTCTAGTTATCTTTAAATAACTAGTAAACGAATACATTAAGTCACATATTGCGAGGACTAAAAAATTTTAGAAGGTTAGGTCTAGACCTATTTTGTAGCTCTTGTTTGAGTCCAATCATTATAGGGTAGGACCTCTCATTCGAAGAATTATCTTGTCTTAGTGATATGTAATGGTATTCTCAAGCTAGTTAGGTAAAGGTAGCAGGTATTTATTATGCAGCTGATGGCAGAGAGTTACCCTAGGGTAAGCCTAGGATGAGATTAGTGTAGTGAGCAGTAGTAGTAGGAGGGACTTGGTGAAGTTAAGGCAATCCTTGAGGAAAGTATGGATATATGTGGAAGATAGTATGGGCCCGTACTACTGAAATTAGAGGATCCGTACCCGAGTCAAGGAGGGCCGAGATGGAACCAGGGAACTTGTAGAACATGTGAGACCTCTCGAGGTTATATATGACCCTGAAAATTATTTTTTTTGTTTCAGAATGGTGGTGACATGTCACGGAGCAGGAGGTTCAGGGTCTGGGTCAGGATCAAGTTCATGTTCTGGTACAGGTTCCGAGCCGGTTGATGACGGACTACGCGATTTCATCGCGTTTGAGATTACAAGAGGCATACTTGAGGTGACCACGGTGATTTTTGAGACGATCAAGGAAGGGATCATCAAGCTGATGGAGGAGCGCCACAGGGCGTTCAGGAGCAAAATGGCATCTAGCCAGTCAGGGATACGTATACTCTCCTTCAAGGATTTCAGGGGATGTGGTGCACGAGACTTCTACGGGGTGAAGGACCCTATTGTTTCAGGAGGTGGATTGCAGACATGAAGTCTGCTCAGTTCATGAGCTTCTACCCTAAGGGGTCGAAGGTCTGGTATGCTGCAGGGTGTTTGAGGGACAAAGCTAGAGATTGGTGGGAGGCGGTCAGTGATTTGTTGGGAGCCCCAACTTGATTTGTTTAGGGCTGAGTTTGCGCTGGCTGTGGAGCTTCAGCGGCTGGCCAGGGAGTTTCCAGATATAGGGCAGACGACTAATTCGGTGGCGGAGATTACCGCCATGTTCAGGGAGAGGGCCTTACTGGTTGTGACAACCCGAAATTTCCATTATGTACAAACTATATCACTTCAATAGAAGTTATAACAGTCACAGTGAATTTTCAGACTTTTCGCATAAGTTTGAGTAATTCAGGGTTTACACTTCAGGAAATATCAGGAGAGTGGGTGCACTAGGGCTTTGTGCAACACTGTTATTCCAACACTCTGTTATATTAGAGATCATTTCAGGAATAAAAATATTTTATTGCCAAAAATATCTCAGGACTATAAATAGAATTCAGAACCAAATTAATTAATTATTCACATTTCCAACTAGAGGAAAGCCATTTTCTCTCTCACGGATCTTCGGGTTTTTATCCCAAATTGTGAGTAACTCTTTCTAGTAGTGTTAGAAAGATTATTATGTGCTTATAACATGATTTAGATGGCTAAATCATTAGATCTAGGAGTTTACTCCCCAAGGTGTTCTTGGGCGGTAAACTCCCGAAACCAAGCCTAGATTGTTCCTTGTGTTATGCTACTACCCTAGACTCATTTGTATATGTTTTTTGGACAAGAAAACAATCAAGAAACACAAACACATGGGAGTTCACGGCCCAAGAGCAATCTTAGGCCGTAAACTCCATTGAAATGGACAAAAGGGTGTTTTTAAGACACCTAAAGCCCTAGACCTTTACATGAAATTGTTTCCCACTTAATTAAAGGACCAAAGCACATCAAAATCACTTATCAAAGTGAGTTTACGGCCAAGACTTTGTTCTTGGGCCGTAAACATGAAAGAATGGCACCAAAGTGTGCCTAATGTCTTCATATGCTTGGAATAAAAGGCTAGAACTTATACCACCTATGCTTGAGGCTTGAAAACAACAAGAACACCATTCCAAGGGAGTTTACGGCCGTAAAATACAAAGGAAATGGCCTTAGGGCCGTAAACTCCTAAATGGAGTGTTTCTAGACCTTAAACCCCTTTAAGAATTGAACCACCAAGTTGGAATAATTCTAGGAATCATTTGGAACTTCAAAACACACAATACACCCATGGTTGGGAGTTTACGGCCGTAAACTCAAGAGTTTACAACTGTAAACTCCATGTGTGTTAGTATATGAGGAGTAAACTCATATATGGGGTCCTTTGGAACCCTAAACACAAGTACCTTGTCCCACAATAGCTAAGATGCAATCCTTAGGGCTTAAAACACTTATATAAAGTGTTTATTATGTCTAGGATGTCTTAACATTATCAATTAGTGATTTGAGACTAATTGAGTGCATATATGTGTGATTATATGTTCATTAGGATCGTAGTGTGTGTACAAGTCCTCGCTTGACACCTAGCAATCCTATACCGTTTAGTTCATCCCAATCACCAACTACAGGTGAGTTCATACCCCTTAATCAATGTTTTAAATGATTTTAAATACTTTAATGGGGGGGGGGGGGGGAATACAAGTAGAAAACAGTATGTTATTAAATCAATCTTATGTATTTTATAACTGTGTTTTCACTCAGTAGATTTCACATATTTCAAAAGGTGTCACATCAAATGGTTTTCTATCTTAAAATACTTTGATAACAAAAGTATTAGTTTTGAAATGTTTAATGACATCAAGTCACTCTTAATTATTGTTCAAAACTCCTAGATATCTTGCAAAACCATTATTTTACCTTCTTGAATCAAACTATACTTATGCGCATATGTTCATTTATATGTTAGAGATTATAGTTTTCATCCTTCGTTCAGTTTCCCACACCCTGGTGTATCGAGGGTGCATAAATCTACATGAACAACCACTTACTTTTCAGTTAATTATCATAGGGATAGTTAGAAGAAACAAAACATTATTCCTATTACAAGGAATCACATAAGAGTCAGTTCATTCATGAGTCTATACCAGTACATTATCTGATACATGAGTACAATTACAGTTGATTACATGATACCTGAGTACGTTTACATATACTTACTTGACACATGATTACGCTTACATGAACACATTACATGAATACCATACAGGAACACTGTTACTTAGGTGCATTATCCTGTATTTACTTACCTGGATACTTGTACTTAGAACTACGAGGATGATTTATTAGTATTTACTGTGTAAATTATCTTTCCTGTCCCAGTTCAATGGGATGATTCGGCGGGACTTACCATTCCGAACCCCACTGATTAGCACCAGTGGTCGATGAATGTCTATGGATGTTTAAGGTTGTTACTTACTTAGTAGTCAGTGACGGGACTAACCATCCCTCTGTCCAACTGTTGCAACAGTGGATGAGATGTGAATCTTCGGAGGATCATTAGGTTAACGATCGATATTAGGAGATCGATGTTGGGACTAACCCTCCCTCCACCCTGCTGCCGCTACAGAGGATGAGGGGACACTCTTCGGATGTCCATAGGGTCTATCTTTCGCTTCGGCGATGTCGTGTTTGTCCTGGTAATCCGAGACAATAACACTTACATGATTATATTTTTCCTATTTACTTTATTTTGTGATACTTTCACATAAACGAGGAGTTAGGCCAAGTACTCTATGTACTAGTCAATAGAAAGGAAAAGCTATCATATTACTTACAAAACATTCGGGTCTTGGTAGAAGACTACACTTCATACTTATAGAACATTCGGGTCTTGGTAGAAGACTACATAGTCATAACAAAACATTCGGGTCTTGGTAGAAGACTACACTTCACACTTATAGAAAATAAGGGTTTTCTAGGGTTTTTCATACTTACATCAACATTTTCACTTAAAGGTTTACATGGCCTTCATGATAGATTTTCATAAGCATGACAATGACACTTAAATACTTATCAATTAACCAGATTTAAAGCTGATACTCTCTTTCAAAATAACTTGTATTCTCAGGTCAACAGTAGACAGGTACGATGGCCAGGTTTTGAGAAGACGGAGCAGACAAGACTCATCTTTTATTTTGATTGTATATTTTATGTGTCTTACTACAATGAAAGAACACACATGTATTAAAATTCTACTTGTAATGCAATGGATGATGTTGTTGCTTGTTTATTATATTACACTGTTGTGATACTGTACATGACGTCCTCCACCCCTGAACGTTTCCGCCGTTCATGGTTTTGGGGTGTGACAGATTGGTATCAGAGCATTGTTTATAGTGAATATAGTATATCAACCCATAAAAGATATACTAACTATAAATACATCGGGATTAAAACACTCTGTCTAAGAGTTATACTTTTAAATAATAAAATATATAACAAAGTATACATGCCTGCATTCATACTAAAATCAGTGTCAGAATGACAAGAACAAAAGTATTACGATTGTTGAATATCACAAGTAAGCTTGGGGATATATGGTCAGTCTTGGGAATGGCATAGCCTGATCAACTATGCTGGTCCGAGGAGTGATTAGCATATGCCCAAGAATGGTTGTGATATGGCAACAAGTCTAAAAACTTACCAACACAACCATAAAGAAATACCATATGGGTATTTGATCTTACTGTAATTATCTTAGTTAGTTCGTCTATTTTTAGCTATTTCCTTATATCCCTTTTCTCGCGTAGATTAAAATGGCTGGATTTCACCATGGCGATCCGTACTTCCCAAACCAAGGCAATGCTAGTTGGCTAAAGGCAGAACCAGAAGATGATCACCCAATCCCTTTGGATGATCACCATGCTGAGGGTTTTTCTGATAGTTTTGACTCAGAGCCTGAAGTCAAGAACCTACCCCCAGGTGCTCAAAACCCAAACCTGAACCCCCGTCCCGCATTTCAAGGACCCACACCTCTGTGGGCCACTAACTTGAATACATGGAGTCATGAACAGGGTCAGCCCATTCCCTACAATGGAGACCGAAGTTTCTACAACCTCACCGAAGGAGGTTCTGCTGATAGAGTCCTACCGATCAGGGTGCGTAGGATTTCTCGGAACACGATAATGGCTCAGGCGACTATCAATCAAGTCTTGGAAGTTGACGCCAACTCTGGTGTTAACACTGTCCACATTCGCCAACTAGAGTCTGCTCATGAAAGGACTCTGGTCCGCAATGCAAATCTGTAGAGGGAACTTGTTGAAACCCGAGATGAAGTTAGAGAACTTCGAGCTCAGCAAGCAAGGTCGGACAGGCGTATAAGGGACATTGAACGTCTACTGTCGGGATCGAGAACTCATGCTAGCAGTTCTCGTCGCCGATAGAATATCGTCAACTTATCTTTTGGATATAACCTAGTTTATGTAAAACTTTGGTCTAATTTCCTATCTGTATAAACCTTAGACCTGTTAGGTCTTGATCTAGTCTTAATTCTATCAAAAATTTCCATCTTGGTTGATGTAAGGCCTACTTCTAGGCCATTTTTCCCGAACTTGTTACATCTGTAATTCCAGTATTATTGACAGATATCTAATCTTATGGAAATTATTATCCAAATGTTATCTTCTTCAGTTAGTCATACTATTCCTTCTGTTGTTGGGCTATGGGAATTTAGTCCATGAGACACATTCATTAATCATTTATTCTTATCCATGTCGTCAACTTTTAAACGTACAGTTAAAGATGCTGCCACGCAGAAGTACAAGGCGAAACCCAAACAACGAAGCACCAATACCACCACCTCCACCACCACCTGTACCTCTTCAACCACCTAATCCTTTCGATGCCAACATGTTCCAGGCAGCTTTCACAGTAGTAGTTGCAGCCGCTGTGTCAGCAATCAACGCTCCTGCCCCTAGTGGATCAGGAACAGGTGAACCACCCTCGAACCACAACGAAAGCCATGGACACCCTCGGGAATGCACCTACAAGGACTTTACAAATGCCAAACCCTGCAGCTTCAATGGTACTGGTGGGGTTATGGTGTTAAGACAGTGGATTGAGAAGATGGAATCTGTCTTCGAGATCTGCAGATGCCAAGAATGCAACAAGGTCAAGTTCGTAGCTTGTACCTTCTCTGATAGAGCACTAGCGTGGTGGAACAGCCATGTTAACTATCTGACTTTGGTGGTGGCGTATTCCATCAGCTGGGAAAAGTTAAAGGACATGCTGATGAAAGAATACTGTCCTCGAGGCGAAGTACAAAAACTCGAACAGGAATTTTGGGGTCTACAAATGGTTGGATCCGACATCACGACCTACACAAATAGGTTATGTGATCTGGCAAACTTATGCCCCGACATGGTTGTTCTCCAGAGCAAAAAGATAGAGAGGTATTTCTGGGGACTGTCGCCCCAGATCCAGTCAAGTGTGATAGCTTCCAGGCCTATTACTTTCGATAGCGCTAAAGAGCTAGCACAATATCTCATAGACCAAAGGAAACCTCGAAACCCATCAATCCCTATACCCGTACCACAAAAGTCAAACCCCGACCACAACAGGAAGGGGTGGAATAAGAGGAAAAGAGGGGCTTCGCAAGGATCCTCCAAGAAACAACAACTTGTGGCGATCAATGCTACCACAGTTACTCCCATTGTCCCTGTGAACCTCTTACCAGCAAAAGCATATGCTGGAACTCTCCCGAAGTGCACCAAGTGCAACTTCCACCACCACGGACCTTGCAAGGAGATGCAGTGCTCTAACTGCAACAGGAAGGGACACATAGTCTGTTTCTGCAAGACTCCAACAGCTCAGGCCGCCCAGGTTCCTAACGCCGGTATGGGCCAAACTTGTTACGGTTGTGGCGCGGTGGGTCACTACAAGAGGAATTGCCCTAAAGAAGGAATGGTTGGCGGAGTAAGAAGAGTTATGGCCCTAGGCCATGAGGAAGCAGTAGCTGATCCTACGATAGTTACTGGTACGTTCCTCCTCGATAACTCATATGCTTGCATACTTTTCGATAGTGGAGCCGAGAAAAGTTTTGTAAATCACAAATTTGCACATCTGCTCAAACAAAAACCATGTGCATTAGATAATTCATTCACGGTAGAAATGGCTAACGGGAAAACAGAGAGTACAAACTGCATATACGTAGGTTGTACTTTAACTTTAGATGGCCATACTTTCAAGATAGATCTCATGCCAGTCCCAATTAAATGTTTCGACGTTATCATCGGAATGGATTAGTTGAGTCTTCTTCGTGCCGACATTATGTGCTTCGAAAAAGCAGTTCGTCTTAACCTTCCTAACAACGAAACTTTAATTATCTACGACGACAAACCTAGTACGAGCCTTCGCATCATTTCGTGCATTCAAGCCCATAAGTGCTTGCGGAAGGAGTACCATGCATTCCTCGCACACGTCGTCGATACCAGTCAAGAACTGAAAGACATCCAGAAAATCCCAGAAGTACGTGACTTTCCCGACATATTCCTAGAAGAACTTCCCGGTTTACCACCACAACGCCAAGTCGAGTTCATAATCGACTTAGTGCCAGGGGCTACCCCCGTAGCCAAATCTCCTTATCTTCTGGCACCGGCCGAAATGCAGGAACTTTCCAGTCAACTTAACGAACTTCTCAAGAAGGGATTCATTCGACCAAGCTTCTCACCATGGGGAGCACCGGTCTTGTTCGTCAAGAAGAAAGATGGATCATTTCGCATGTGCATCGACTATAGAGAACTCAACAAACTTACCATTAAAAATCGTTATCCCTTGCCCCGCATTGACGATTTATTTGATCAACTTCAAGGAGCCAACTACTTCTCGAAGATAGATCTGCGATTCGGATATCACCAACTACGAGTGTTAGAGGAGGATGTTCCCAAGACAGCCTTCCGAACTCGTTATGGGCACTACGAATTTGTAGTGATGCCGTTCGGATTAACAAACGTGCCCGCAGTATTCATGGATCTGATGAATAGGGCGTGTCGTCCTTACTTGGATCAGTTCGTCATCGTCTTCATTGATGACATACTCATCTACTCTCGAAGTAAGGAGGAACATAGCCAACATCTCCGTAAAATCTTAGAAACATTGCGATCGGAGAAGCTCTACGCGAAGTTCTCCAAGTGCGAATTTTGGATGACAATGACACTTAAATACTTATGAATTGACCAGCTTCAAAGCTGATACTCTCTTTCAAAATAACTTGTATTCTCAGGTCAACAGTAGACAGGTACGATGGCCATGTTTTGAGAAGACGGAGCAGACAAGACTCGTCTTTTATTTTGATTGTATATTTTTGGTGTCTTACTATAATGAAAGAACACACATGTATTAAAATTCTACTTGTAATGCAATGGATGATGTTGTTGCTTGTTTATTATATTATACTGTTGTGATATTGTACATGACGTCCTCCACCCCTGAACGTTTCCGCCGTTCGTGGTTTTGGGGTGTGACACTGGTGCCTCAATATGCAGGGGGACAAGGAGATGAGGAAGACTCAGTATCATGACATATTGTGGGCTGACATCCGGAAACATGTCAGCTACTCGGCATACTCGAACTTGGAGGACATGATAGCTAGGGCGAGGGAGAAGGATATTGACATTGAGCACCTCGGAAGAGGAATGCGGAGGCTGGGAGGTTATTGGGGTTTCGGGGAAGGAACCCAAGGGATCAGACTCTAGGTCGAAGGGCCAGCAGGGTCGGAGCCGCTGTGGGAAATGCGGCAGGTCATATAAGGGAGTTTGCAGAGCTGGGGGCTCGGGCTGCTACAAGTGCGGCATGACTTGGCACTTTAGGAAGGATTTTACACTCCCTAACCTACCATTCAGACGTCAGATCTGATTTTCTTTCAATGCAATCAAAGGGGCCATAAAAAGGCCAACTGCGCTCGACTGACATTAGGAGCACCAGTGACGACGCCAGCTCCAGTGACCTTACGGATCACAGATGGACGACAGGACAAGACAAAGGCTCCAGTGGTGAGGAGCCAAGCTTTCCAGCTGACCGCCGAAGAGGCGCATGCCGCACTGGATGTGGTGATGGGTATGTTTTCTTCTCCTAACTCTTATTATATGCCGTTTATGATATTTATGTGTTGTGTTTTTTGTGTTGTTTAGGATCGTTCCATATGAACGGTATCCCAATTCAGGTGTTATTCGATTCGGGGGCTACCCGATCACTTGTCTCTCTTGCACTTAGCAAGAGGGGTTTTGAGTCTTCAGGGATGTTGGGTTGTCCTCAAGAGGCCGAGATTACTGACGACCGATCTATACAAGCATTAGAGGTTTTCAGAGATTGCGTTTTGAGGCTGTATGGCGAGCGTTACATTGTGGATTTGGTTCCTATTCCATTGCATGGGAACAAGGTTATCATCGGCATGGATTGGTTGAGCCCTAATGGGGCGGTAATCAATTGTGCGCAACAGTTGGTGCATGTCAGGACCCCAAGTGGGGAAGAGCTGGTGATTCAGGGCGAGAGGCCGCAACATGGACCGGCCTTGTGTTCGGCAGCGAGGGCTAGGTGCTACCTTCACCAGGGTTGCATAGGGTATGTTGGCTACGTTATGGATACCCGGGAGGCGGGTAAGGCGATTGTGAGTGATGTGCCAGTGGTGCGAGAGGACCCGTATGTGTTTCCAGAGGAGTTGATTGGGATACCTCCGGAGAGACAGGTGGAGTTCAGGATCGACCTAGTACCTGGTGCAGCTCTGATAGCCAAGGCGTCATATCAACTGGCTCCTCTCGAGATGCAGGAGCTGTCTACACACCTGCTGGAACTGTTAGACAAGGGATTCAATCGTCCACGCAGTTCGCCTTGGGGAGCCCCAGTCCTGTTTGCGAAGAAGAAGGACGGATCGCATCAGATGTGTATAGATTACCGGGAGCTAAACAAGGTAACAGTGAAGAACCATTACGCACTCCCAAGGATTGATGATCTCTTCGACCAGCTACAGGGGGCGTCTTGATTTTCCAAAATATATTTACGTTTAGGCTACCACCAGATGAGAGTCAGAGATGAGGTGTAGAAGATTGTTTTCCGTACTCGCTATGGCCACTACGAGTTCGTGGTGATACCCTTTGGGCTCACCAATGATCCTGCCACGATCATGGATCTCATGAACCGCGTATGCAGACCGATGCTGGATAGTCTTTATAGATGCCATTTTGGCTTACTCCAAGACGCAGGAGCAGCACGATGAGCACTTGCGGGAGGTGTTGGATACCCTGAGGAGGGAGATCTTGTACGCCAAGTTCTCAAAGTGTGAGTTCTGGTTGTGCGAGGTGCAATTTCTTAGGCACTTTGTCAATTAGAATGGTATTTTGGTCTACCCAGCCAAAGTGGAGGTTGTGATGAGATAGGAGGTTCCAAATTTTGCATCTGAGATTCGGAGTTTCCTAGGGTTAGCAGGCTATTACCGGACATTCATACAAGATTTCTCCGAGATAGCGGTACCCTTGACATGGCTGACGAAGAGGGCTGTCGTATTTCGCTGCGGGCCTGAGCAGCAGGCAGCCTTCGAGACATTGAGGCAGATGTTGTGTGAGATGCCGATCTTAGCCCTAACATAGGGCGTAGAGGATTTTGTAGTGTACTATGACATGTCCATCTCGATTTTGGGCGATGTATTGATGCAGCGGGGTACGTCATCACTTACGCTTAGAGGGAGTTGAAGCCTCACGAGACGAACTACTTGACACATGATTTGGAGTTGGGGCGGTTGTTTTCGCCCTCAAGATTTGGCGGCACTACCTCTATGGGGTCCATTGTACCATTTACATGGAACACAAAAGTTTTAGGTACCTCATGGATCAGCCAAATCTAAACATGAAGCAGCATTGGTGGCTAGATGTGGTGAAGGATTACGACTGTGTGATACTCTACCACCCGGGGAACGCTAACGTTGTGGCTGATGCGCTTAGCCGCAAGGTATCCCCAATCATAGACATTTACTTGAGGCTGACAGTGGTGAATCTTTTGGAGCGGATCCAAGAGGCGTAGGTTGATGGTATGAAGGAGGAGTGCCTGAAGTGTGAGGTTATCATAGGCCAGGTGGCCTCGTTCGACTATGACAGCTGTAGGCTGCTGACCCTGCATGGGAGGGTCTAGGTTCCATACTAGGGCGGAGTGCGAGAGATTTTGATGGATGAGGTCCACAATTCCAGATTTTCCATCCATCCCGGGGAGACGAAGATGTACAAAGATCTTCACCTTGATTATTGGTGGCCCTGCATGAAGCGGGACGTAGCTTGGTACGTCAAGAGATACCTGGCCTGCAGGAAGGTCAAGGCGAAGCACTAGAGACCTCACGACAAGACGCAGTCGTTGGATATCCCTATGTGGAAGTGGGAGGACATTACTATGGATTTCATCACCAAGCTTACTAGGACCGCATGGGGAGTGAATTCGATTTGGGTAATCATGGATCAATTGACCAAGAGTGCCCATTTCATTCCTATCCAGGAGAGCATCTCGGCCGAGAAGCTGACCGACATCTACATCAGATAGGTAGTAGCTCGACATGGAGTCCCAGTTTCCGTGATTTTAGATAGAGATGTACGATTCACTTCCATATTCTGGAAGAAGTTTCACGCTGAGTTTGGTACTCGCCTGCACTTTATCACGGCTTTTCACCCGCAGATGGATGGTCAGAGTGAGTGGCACATCGAGAATATGGAGGATATGTTGTGGGCGTGTGTCTTAGACTTCGATGGTAGCTGGGATACCTACCTTCCCCTGGCAGAGTTTTTCTACAATAATAGCTACCACGTGAGTATCGACCGTCCTCCCTTTGAGATGTATTCGAGAGTAAGTGCAGAACCCCGATATGTTGGGGTGAGGTTGGACAAAGGGTCATGGGGAGTACCGAAGTGGTACTGAAGACGACGAAGAGATTACAACAGGTCAGGAGCAGGTTCCAAACTGCTCAGAATCGGCAGAAGAGCTACGCCGACATACGCTGATAGAACCTGGAGTTTCGGGTTGGGGATATGGTTCTCCTGAAGGTGTCACCTTGGAAATGTGTCATTCGGTTCAGGAAGTGGGGACGACAGCCTGAATTACATCGAGCGGGTTGTAGCCATCCTCGACAGGAAGATTAAGGATCTAAGAAACAAGAAGGTCGAGATGGCGATAGTGCAATGGCAGTACCGCAAGGGCTCATAATGGACCTGGGAGCCGGAGGACGAGATGAGGGAGCACTACCCCGAGATTTTTCCAGACGCAAAAGACTTCGAGGACGAAGTCTAAAATAATTGGGGGAGATTTGTAACGCCTGGTTCCTGATATATATATTTTAATAAGAATTATTCATTTTTGCAGAGGGACTCGACAAGTTGGAGGCCCTAAACTCGTCGAGTAGGAATGGGATTTTTGGACGCGGGACTTGAAGTCTACTCGATGAGTTGAGAAGCCTCGACTCGACGAGTAGGGCTGCCAGAGTGAAACCCTAATTTTTAGGGTTTTCACCCTATTTAAAGACCTTAACACCCCCATTGTGGCCTCCCTCATCGCCTCCCATAGTTTAGCATACCCTGATTCATGTTCTTGAGCTTTGTGAGTGTGTAACAGTGAAAGAGGAGTGATTCTTTGGTGTTTTCTTGATGGAGTGGAAACTAGAAGTGCTTGGTTGAAAGAAGGCGCTTTGGATCCAGAAGAAGAACTTGATTTCCAGTTCATTTGAGAAAGGTCTATACCTTGTCTATTGGTTTACTAGATCTCTTCATGGGGTAGTTTAAAGCCTTTTTGGAGCATTTTATGGAACTCTTCATTGATGCAAGCATGTTTTAGGGTAATAACTTCATATCTAGAGACCTTAAGGGACTACATGGCATAAAGGTGCCAAATTTACGGCCATGGGATTCCCATGCATCATATGAACCACTTTTTAGGGCTTTTTGAGCTACATAGCCCATACATGAACATAAAGTTTGTAAATTTACGTGCTATATCGACCCAAGGAGGCCAGATCTATGTTTTGGATGCATTAAGCCCGACTAAGAATGATTGTATGGATTTGGACTTTTGGGGTACTCGACGAGTCGTTCATACGACTCGGCGAGTTGGGTCGTGGTCCCCCAAACCTTTTCTGTTACTGAGCAAACTCGTTGAGTCTAGAAGATGACTTAGTGAGTTGGATGTGTTTATGGAGTTGAAGATCAAAGAACTCGACGAGTTCAAGGATGAACTCGGCGAGTTAAAAGCAAATGTCCCAAATGATATGAAGAGGAACTCGACGAGTCCAAAGATGAACTCGGCGAGTTGAGAGCAAAATGTCCCAACTAATATGAAGAAGAACTCGACGAGTTCAAGGATGAAATCGGCGAGTGAGTTGATTGTATGAAGGAGAACTAGTCGAGTTCATGGAAGAACTCGATGAGTAGGATCGAGACTCCAAAGTTTTATGGACCCAGGAACTCGGCGAGTTGAGTCAAATAGAATGTTGACTTGGACACGTAGTTTGACTTTGACCAGGGTGTTGACCATTGACCAGAGTTGCCCCTTAAAAGGATTATGAGTATGAAAGAGTAGTTGAAAGGGATGTTATGTGTAGGAGATTGAGGAGAGTTGATCCCAGAGCCGAGGACAGTTCAGCTACTTCAGGACATTGAGGTGAGTTACCTTCCAGTAGAAGTGGGTCTAAGGCACCAAGGCCGGCCCACTAGTAGGTGATTATAGTTGAGATGATTGCCTTTGTGATAATTGTCTTGTATGCCACTATTTGTTATGATTTATGTGCTAATATGCTATGTGATTTTGTGACATTGGTAGATAGGGGACTAGTCCCCGGACCCGGTTGAGATATACCGATAGGATAGGTCGGGCACCCAGATTTGTCTGACAGTATGATATGCTATGTTATGATGTGGTAGTGGCAGGGGTGAAATAGTCCTCGTAGCCGGTTGAAATAAACCGGAGGGTAGCTCGGGCACCTAGATATGCCTGGCAGGATAGGTCGAGCACCTAGATATGCTTGACAAGGGGTAGGTCGGGCACCCCGGTATGCCTGACAAGGGTAGGTTGAACACCCATATATGCTCAGCAGGGTAGGCCGGACACCCAGATATGCCTGACAGTATGTTTACTGTATGGTACGTGGTAAGATGGGGGAACTCACTAAGCTTTGTGCTTACAGTTTCAGTTTTTGTTTCAGGTCCTTCTTCGAAGGGAAAGGAGCCAGTATGGTAGCAGCGCATCACACACACACACGATTTCCGCATATGCGATGCTTGGGATTTATACTAACATTGTTACTATGTGACGACAAAATTTTAAGACTTATGATCTATGGCTTTTTATGAAATGAAATAACTTGATGATGTTTTCTATGAATTGTTTTATAAATTGCTATATGAAAAATGAAATTTTTGGTCTGTATTTTTGGGATGTTACACTTTATTTTATTTGGTAATTACTATTTTTATTTTAATCTGTCAAATGATAAAAAATATAAAATTTTGTGTAATATATGTAACTTACTTTTGTTATGAGTACTCATTATCTTCGTTTTCTATTATATATATATTTTTTAGTATAACATTTTACTTTCATTTCATTCTATTATAGCATTGTACTTTCAAGAAGACAATGTACTTCAAAGAATCTACCCAATTAGAGCATTGTACTTTGAAAGATCTACTCAACATATATTTCATTTTGTTTTTACAAAATCTAGGTTTAAGATGAAGTGTATGAGTAGAATATGAGTAAAAATGTTGGTTTTTTTTTATATATTTAAAGACTAAGGAGGTAAACTTTGATTAATGTTTTCCATTTTGATGTCTTTTTTGTTACTTCGTTCCCTCTTTTATGGTTGTGTTATATGTTGATAAAGATCAAATGAGACTCACATAACTACATAAAACATAAGGTAAGATCCAATTAGCTAGGGATGAACCTCCTTCATATTAAAGATACTAATGGAACTATTTTACACGTCTACATTATTCCATTAAGATAATCACGTATTGTTTAGTTTATTCCTATGTTTATCTTTAGCCTATTTTCTAGCTAGTTTATCTGATCCTGTTTATAAGGATCTCTTTATTGCTTGTACGTGAATGATCAATAATCAATAACTGGAATAGAATGTTTTCTTAGTTTCTTTATGGTATCAGAGACTTGATATGTTGAAGAAAACCTGGATTGGAAGCCGCCATGACAGAAGAGAAAGCCAATGATCCGGGGGCAAGCAAGAAGACTGAAGAACCCATCGATGCTAACTCCATCAATGTCAATTCCCTACACTACATTCATCCATCAGATTACCCCAAACAGATGCAGGTTAATGACGTGTTGAATGATAAAAACTTCAACGAATGGAGGCAGGAGATGATCAACTTTCTGTTTGCCAAGAATAAAAAAGGGTTTGTCGATGGGTCAATCAACAAACCAGATTCTGCATCCTCCATGCATATGGCATGGATGCGTGCAGATTCCATGGTCAAGGGCTGGCTGAGAATAGCCATGGAGAGGGACATCCGGACCAGTGTGAGGTACGCTAATACATCAGCCGAGATTTGGAAAGACTTGGAAGAGAGGTTTGAGAAGGAAGGTGCTCCACGGGTTTACGAGCTAAAACAGTCATTGAACACTACAAGGCAGGACATGACTTCGGTTTCATCCTACTACACAAAATTGAAAACCCTATGGGATGAACTGCAACTCGTTCTCCCAACACCAAGCTGTACCTGTGATGGGTGTAATTGCTCTCTAGGAAGAAGATTGAATGAAGTGAAGGAGAAAGAAAGAATTTATGAGTTTCTTATGGGGCTCGATGAGGAGTTCGCCATCATCCGAACCCAAATCCTTGCCATGAAGCCACCACCTTCCTTGGGGGCCACGTATCACCTGGTTGCTGAAGATGAACAACAACACACAATCACAGGTGGATCCTGGAAAACCAGTTAGCGAAACAACAGCCTTCCAGGTGAACATGATGAATAGGAAGGCAACACGCACTACACAAGGGGTCCAAAGCACACAGAAGGCTAACAAAGGAGCACAACGAATCATGAAACAGAGCAGCGACAAGGCAGAAAAATGCACTTTTTGTGGAAAAGAAGGACACAAAAGCGATGGGTGCTTCAAGAAGATAGGTTACCCTGATTGGTGGCCGGGAAAGAAAGACAAACCAAAGGCAAAAGCAGCTTGTGTAGAAGTTGGACCCAGCCCCATACCAGGATTAAAGAATGAACAATATCATCTTTTTGTTGCACACTTCCGAGAAGATGAGGCTAATAAAGCTAATCTGGCAGGTAGAACTAACACGTATGATGGATGGGTGGTTGACTCGGTTGCAACCGAACACATCACCCATCGAAGTGACTTTCTTGATAACAGAGTCACAAACACCAAAGAAACACCTGTTATTATCCCTAATGGCGATAAGGTGCCCGTCATGGGTGAGGGTGAACACACCCTACCAGGAGGTCTCAAAATTGATGGCGTCTTCACGTTCCTAATTTCAATTACAACTTGTTATCTATTAACAAACTTGCAAGGAACCTTAATTATGTTGTAACTTTCTTTCCTGACTTCTTTGTTGTGCAGAAATTAGTGACGAGGGACTTAATTGGTGCGGGTAAGTGCATTGGAGGATTGTATCGAATCGGGGCAATGGAGAAGAAGGCTCTCGTGACAACTTTCGAGGTTTGGCACAAAAGACTTGGTCATCCATCACCCAAGAAGATTTCGAATTTAAATTTTGTTAGAGATATTTCTAGAAATAACCAAACTAAAATGTGTGATGCTTGCTTTAAAGCTAAGCACACTAGGTTGCCATTTCCCATTAGTGAAATTAAGACTGTTTCTTTTTTCGAGCTTATACATTGTGATGTTTGGGGAAAATATAGAATCCTGTCCCAATTAAAGGCTCTCTACTTTTTAACAATAGTTGATGACTATAGTCGATCAGTGTGGACTATTATTATCAAACACAAACATGAAGTTGGTTTACATCTCATAAATTTTCATAAAATGGTCAAAACACAATTTGGGAAAGACATAAAACGGATACGATGTGACAATGGGGGAGAATATATCTCAAAAAATGTTCGACTTCTATGCCAAGAAAGGCATTGTTTTAGAAACCACTTGTCCATACACCCCACAGCAAAATGGGGTGGTAGAACGCAAACATCGACACTTGCTTGAAACAGCCCGTGCCCTTTTATTTCAAGCAAACCTGCCGAAAACCTTTTGGGGTGAGTGCATATTGACAGCCACCTATGTCATAAATCGACTCCCCTCCAAGGTACTTCATGGTCTTAATCCCTATGAGATTCTTTTCAATGAGTCACCAGATTATGATCATATGCGTGTCTTTAGATTCTTGGCATACTATCGCAACACCGACACTGGGGGAGATAAATTTGAACCACGAGGCAAACCAGGAATATTCCTTGGGTACCCTCAAGGGATAAAAGGTTATAAAATTTATGACATGGAAACCAAGAAGTTAGTGATATCAAGGGACATGAGATTCCTTGAAAACGAGTTTCCCATGAAACATATGCATGGAAACATGTAACCACTAGCCGACAGTGAAAATATTTTTCGCTTTGCTAATAAGATCATCACACCCCCTGATCAAAACTCATCACCCGAGACTGTCATGCATGACGATTTTATCGATGACAACAGCCCTACAAGTCATTTTGACCACAACCAACATACAACGAGTGTTGTAAGTGATGTCCTTGACGAAGTTGATGATAATTTTGTACCAACGAACCATCACACCGCCAGTGAAACCAGCAGCACCGATCAGCAAACCAGCAACACAGATCAGCAAAGAGAAACGAGAAACAGGTCACAACCCACCCGTTACAATGACTATGAAGTACAGCTCCCCCCTTCGATAAATCATCCGCAACCCATCATTGATCGAGTCGCCTCTACGGTACATCCTCTTACTAATTATGTCTCTTATAAAAAAGTTTCTCAATCTCACAAATCCTTTTTAGCTGCCATCGTCACCCACGATGAGCCTAAATTTTTTCATCAAGCAGTTCGAGACAAACGATAGAAAGAGGTAATACAGAAGGAAATTAAAGCCCTTAAGCAAAACAACACTTGGGAACTTACGAGTCTGCCAAAAGACGAGAGAGTTATAGACTCTAAGTGGGTGTACAAAGTGAAGTATAAGCTGAATGGAGAGGTGGAACGATACAAAGCACGCCTTGTGGCAAAAGGTTACACGCAAATGGAAGGAGTCGACTTTCATGACACGTTTGCCCCAGTTGCTAAACTCATCACAGTTCGTGTTTTGCTTACCATAGCTATCAAGCGTGACTGGGTCATATCCCAATTAGACGTCAATAATGCATTTCTGCATGGCGATCTCGATGAAGACTCTGTGGAAGATTCTGGCATGCTTAGCTGTCGGCCTAGTCGGTTTCCTATGGAACAAATTTTGAAGCTCGATAAAGGAGATGATGCTAACAAGGTAGATGCAAGCACCTATCGACGCCTAATTGGTAGGCTTCTCAATCTCCAAGCCACTAGGCCCGACATAACTTATGCAATGAACGTGCTTAGTCAGTTTGTCTCTGATCCTCGCCAAAACCATTGGGATGCAACCATGTGAGTACTTCGATATCTGAAAAACACCTTGGGGCAAGGCATACTCTTACCAAAGGAAGGAGATGTTAAGCTCACTGCCTATAGTGACTTTGACTGGTTGGGATGCCCCTTCTCACGAAGGTCACGGACAGGATATTTGTTGATCTTAGGGTGTGCTCCAATTTCTTGGAAATCCAAGAAACAATCTGTTGTTTCACGCTCCTCTACTGAAGCAGAATACCGTGCAATGGCTGTCACGATTAGTGAAATACTTTGGATTCGTTGGTTGTTGACTGATTTTAACATTGTTTTGGACAAACCCACTCCCCACTTATGTGATAATGAATTTGCTCGACACATTGCCCACAATCCTGTTTCCCACGAACGTACAAAGCACGTGAAAATGGACTGTTACTTTGTTAAGCAACGGGTTGAGTCTAAGGAGATTACACCTGTCAAAATCAAGACTCAAGACCAGTTAGTTGATTTATTGACCAAACCACTTGGATCAGATCGTCTCAACTTTCTATCGGACAAGTTGGGCATTCGTAATCTTCATGCTCCATCTTGAGGGGGAGTAATGGAACTATTTTACACGTCTAGATTATTCCATTAAGATAATAACGTATTGTTTACTTTATTCCTATGTTTATCTTTAGCCTATTTTCTAGCTAGTTTATCTGATCCTATGTATAAGGATCTCTTTATTGCTTGTATGTGAATGATCAATAATCAATAAATGGAATAGAATGTTTTCTTTGTTTCTTTAGATACAACAACAATAACATTTCTTTAAATCTTTTTCATTTTATAAACCATGCCACCTTTAAGTTGTCATCATAATTTCATAGTTAATAATTAACATTATCTATAATTTTTAGAGGTTATGGAGGGCATATATTTACTTAAGAGCATGGGAACAAAGTTGTCGATTGCAAAGAAACTTAACATTTACTTGTCTTCCTCTTATTTGTTCTTTTGTTGGCCATGAGATACAATCTTTTTATATTTTTCATGGTAAGAAGAGGTTGACTCCATCTTCTTTAAATATATTGTATAATCCTACTTTGTACAAAAGTGAAGATATGATGTTTATATCTTTTAACCATTTATGTAGTGTAAAGTTTGAGCTCATTTAAATTTGGTAATAACTCATGTTTATCATTTGATAAGATATATTTTTATAAATTGATCATAGTATATCTTACCATTGACTATGGTACATGCAAGTTATTTAAATGGGTTAAATACTAGATATATCAACTAAAATTAGTGACCACTTTTATGGTCTCTATTCGAAAAAATTAGTAAAGACTTTTTATGGCCACAAATCTGGTAAATCAGTTTTTAATGTTGACCAACGGTGACAACTTTTTATGATCACCAATTAGAGAAATAATGATGACTTTTTGTGGTTACCAAGTAGATAAAACAATGATGACTTTCATTGATTAGTGACAGCATTTATTGATGAGACGAGTCGTCAAAAATTTAATGACCAGTATAATTTAGTCACTATTTATTGAACGTTTGTAAAATTTGGTCACTAATAAGTTTTTGTGACGTACCAATAAGTGACAACCAATAGTTTGGGCACTAAATCATTTAGTGATGACTCTAAGTGTTAGTTACCATTTCGTTTTGGTACTAATTAGTTTTTTTTTAGTGATCCTCTAGTGATGTAGTTCTTGCAATTTTCAAGGAATCATATTATATGTATTCGTACTTTTTCTATTTTATTATAACAAGGGTATATATATTGATAATCAAAAAATATGTTTCACAATATTTGTAATTTTATAGATCCATTACGGTCCAATGTTACGGGTTGGTTACTTGGTTGATTTGATGCGTATCCGTATGAAGTGTCGAGAAAGTGTTTATTGGATTTAATTTGAATTTAGTATTCATATCACATTAGACCAACTTCAATGGTAAAACACTAAATTAATGAGTTTTAAACATTAAAATTGTGTAATTAATCCAACCATGCGCTAAAATAGTATATTTTAGAGGTCAAAGTTGTTCGTCTTAATATTTGGTGTTTGAATGTATCACCCACGTTAAAAAGATGTATTTTAATGGACCACTATTTTTAAAACTTACCATGAAAACATTTTACCAAACCCATTTTCAAATATCTCCATCATGTGACATACTGATTTAGCAATTAAGAAATATATTCATAAAGCATATCAATATAGTTCCAACGTATATAATTACTAATTAATGCACCCAACAATCTTTTTAGTTACCACTTCACTCCATAATAAAAGTCAACAAAACAAATATCGCGCAAGGAATTTTCAAGCACGACCCTATATCTTCAAACAAGTATATTCCTTTCCATGTAGTTCGCGAATGATTCGATCCTCTTATTTCCTATGACAATTCCACAAATACTCAAGGACAAGCCGGAGGTACGACTTGACCAACGACTTTAGGCTTGATGTTTTTACACTCAGAAGTGGCAGGTCCTCCAGGTCCTTGCAAATTGATGTCAGCAATCTCAAAAGTGTCGCATGTTCCTGGGCTGCAAACAAGCTTCACTGCTACCTTAGTTGTTGATGATCCCTTGATCCTCCTAAAGCTCACATTTGACAACTTGGTTTTTGAGGGTCCTTTCTAGTAGTCATAAAACGAAGAATATGTTCAACCCTTTGTGAATATAACTAAAGAAAGTGACTAAGTTTGTGGCAATATATGTTAGATACCTGGCATTTCCCAGAAGGACAATATTCTTGATCGACCAGTATTGGATTTCCAACTTTTTGCATGATTATATCTTCAAAATGCATGTCAGTGGCGCTACCTGGTGTGCCAGCTGGCCAGGACTTGATCCGGAGTCCATTGTCAGTGCCGGTGATAGTGCAGTTTTTGATCCAGATTCCTTGTACAGGAAGTTCGCCTGGGTATCGACCGAGGCTTCCAATACTAATGCCATGTCCTGGTCCGCATGTCACTTGGTCGATATGGACGTTCTTGCTTCCATCTCCAAACGAAATGCAATCATCACCTGTTTTTATGTTTGTGTTTGTGATGTTGAGCCCATTTAATCTCCCGATGTGAATTCCATCCGTATTGAGACTTGTTCCAGGTGCATTAATGGTAACGTGGTCAAGTTTGCTATTGTCACAACCCAATATATTCATGTGGAAGAATTTGCTATTGGTGGATGTTAAGTCTTTCACCACTGCGTTCTTGCAGTTGGTCAGTCTGATATTCTGAGAATTAAAGGAACACAGAAATGGTATATCATTATAACAAATCAATAAATTTCACGTTGTTCTCGTTTTTGCACATTTAAAAAAATAAGATGAAAATTATAAATTTTTTGTACTATGCAGAAAAACTCGGACATTTAAGTTCCATGGGTAAAATAGAAAACTTGCCATTTAAATAAGATTTAGTATTACATAAGGATTCCAATCTGGCAATTTGTTTAATATTTATAGGATAGATGTTTAATGTTTTCTCATTCAGTTTTATCTTTGAATAAAGTGAAACTTGCAGCCAAAGGAAATTTCCCAGATTTCGTTTTTTCCCGTGTTTCGTGCTTGCTTTGTGTCTTTGTGCCCTGGTTCTTTTCTGTGTTTTTCTTCACCTGTGCCTAGGAGTTCAAAGACTATTATAAAGGTTGAAACTTACATTTGGTATCAGAGAACAAGAACAGAGAAGCCGAGACCATGGAAGGACCCAAGATGCACTATCCGGTCTAGACCAGAACCAACTATGTTGCGTGGGCAATTAAGATGAAGATGTTTATGCAAACACAGGATGTTTGGGATGTGAATGAACCTAATAGAATCACCAGAACCCGATTGGTGTAAAAGGGCAGCGATTTACCAAAACATCGTTGAAGAAATCGTATTGTCGATAGCGGACAAGCAACTGGCGAAAGAAGTGTGGGAAACACCGAAGAATATATATATATATATATATATATATATATATATATATATATATATATATATATATATATATATATATATATATATTGGGTGTAGATCGAGTTCGAACAGCAAAGGTACAATCAGTAAAGGTTAAATTTGAGATTCTTAGCATGAAAGAATCTGAAATGGTTGATGATTTCTTAACAAAATCAACAACACTGTGAGCAACATCCGGGGTTATGTAAAGTTTGGAAAGGTGACAAGACTAAGTTTCAAAATCTCAATGACGCAATCCAAGGTTATGTAAAGTTTGGAGATGGTTCGAATGATAGAATTGAACGAAAAGTATCGATTTTATTCCGTTGTAAAATTGGTGAAAATCGACTACTACAGAATGTATACCATATACCAAAGTTATGTAGTAACATCATTAGCTTGGGACAAATTGCACAAAATGGTTATCGGATCGTAATGCTTGGATGAGATGTGGACAGGAAGAAAACCCAACATCGAGTATTTGAGGGTATGTGGGCGGGTCGCTCAGATGAGATCAACGAAGCAATCTGAAAAAATTTAAAGACCGGAGTGTGAAAGTGGTACATCTTAGAGCCGTAAAAGGATCAAAAGCATATAGATTATTTAATCCTAATACCGGAGCTATTCAAAACAGTAAAGATGTACAATTCGAGGAAGATAAGGAATCGGATTTCGGAAAAACATTCAAGATTCAAACCAATCCAAATGTGGCTTTCACTATAGAAGGTTACACAACACAAAAAAAATCAAGTTGATGAGGACATACTTCGACACAGCTCAAACAAACACCACCAACCCCAAATCACAAATTAGTTCTCATGGATCCATGCAATGTACCCCAACAATGTCAACAAGTGAACATGCATCTAATTCAACAAGCACCACCTCAACAGAATCATATGACTTCTTGAAGTACATTGGCTGATATATATGATGAGACTGAGAAATTATTAATCATGCATGATAGTGAAGAACCAATTATTTACTTTGTAGCAAGTAAGAGTCATGAGTGTGATAATGCGATGGAAAGTGAGTTAAGCTCAACTGAAAAAATAAAATAAAACTTGGGGTATGGTTGAGCTGCCATAAGGGGTATGTGCAAAACAAGGAAATGACTTCAATGGTGTTTTTGCACCATTTGGAAGAATGGAAACAATTCGAATACTACTTGCACTTTTAGCTAAATATGGGTGGTTGGTACATCACCTTGACATAAAGTAGGCATTCCTGTATGGAGACAGAGAAGATGAAGTTGATATTGCACAACGATAAAGGTTTGAAAATAGTAATCAACCAAAGAAGGTGTACAAGCTCATTAAGGCACTATATAGACTACGACAAGCACCTAAAGCATGAAACTCAATATTGGATAAGTATTTAAAAGTAATTGGATTCAAATGATATCCACAAGAATATGCAGTCTACATGAGAAACATGATATCCACAAGTATTTATAGTGGGAATATATGTAGATGAACTTATCATCACATGGAGTTGCAATAGTGAAATATAACACTTTAAAGAGCAGATGAATCATGAATTTGAGATGAGCGATTTTGGCAATTGTCATATTACCTAGGAATTTAAGTGATTCACTGTATTGGACGAATTTCCTTCAAACAATCCAGGTATGCGAAAGTTATTCTTGAAAAAGAAAGAATGTTGGATTTTAACTCATGTAAGTATCTAATGGAGCCTAAATTAGAATTATCCAAAGATGAACAAGGTGAATGAGTTTACCCCACTAAATATAGAAGCGTCATTAGATGTTTGAGGTACTTGACAAATACCATGCCAGATATGTCATACATCGTACAAATGATGAGTATGAAGCATCCTACTATCAAGCACATGCTGGTGGTAAAGCACAGACTAAGGTATATTAAAGGTACAAGATTATGGGTTAGTTTATATCAAAGGGTGTGAAAAAGACATCATAATTACATACATATATAGTGATCTTGCAAGAGACATGACTTATAGAAGAAGTACAACTAGAGTTGCATTCTACCTAAATAAAAACTTGGTTACTTGGGCTTCATGCGAATTGAAAAGTGTAGCTCTTTCTTCATGTGAGGCAGAGTTCATGGCTACAACAGACGCAACGTGTCAAGATATTTGTTTTTTGAATTAACATGTAAAAGGATAAGCCATGCTAATCTACATGTGGATAAATAAACTTTAGATCCGATGGAAAACCTTGTATTCTACGGAAGAATGAAGCATATTGACCCAAAGTATCCTTTCATAGGTGAATGTGTTGAACAAATGAGAAGTTTTTGTTAAGCACGTGAGAAGCAACTAGGAGTGAGCTGATATTCTGACAAAGTCAATGAGTAGAATCAAGTTTGAAGATATGAGAAAGTTGTTAGGAGTGAAAAGAATGCAGGATTATGTATTAGGGGGAATATGTTGGACTAATCCAGAAGAACTTAGACATTTAAGTTCCACGAGTATAATAGGAATTTTGCCATTCAAATAAGATTTTGTATCAAAAAAGGATACTAGTCATTTTAGTATTTATAGAGTAGATGTTTAATGTTTTCTCATTCTAGCTTTAAATAAAATGAAAGTTGCAGCCAAAGGAATTTTCTTGAAATTTCTTTTTTCCCCTATTTCGTGCTTGCTCTGTTTCATTCCACCCTATTTCTTTTGTGTTTTTCTTCACCTATAACAAGGATATTAATGACTATTATCTACGTTGTAACATAGAAAATTCTTATGAATAATTATGTCCTGATAAATTGCTATTACATTCTCACAAGTAAAAATACGAAGAAATTTATTAAACTCTGCGCGGAAAGTAAAGGAACTCCTATGTAATCATTGCTTTCGATCTCCATATTCTCATCTTTATATCTATAAGCATCCACTTCTATTTATTAGTTTTGTTGGATTAATTAAATTAGTTGTAATACGTCTATGTATATCAAAAGTGTTCGAAGGGCAGGAATATGTAATTAATTAACCAAGGTCGTATTTTCTAGGGTGGATTTTTTTTATCTAGAGAAGAAACATAAGAAAGCACAATATAAGGTAAAAGTTTCTTCAATTAATGAAAAAAGAAAGACGAATGGTTCATGAAAAACAAAAAGAAAGAAAGATATATATATATATATATATATATATATATATATATATATATATATATATATATATATATATATATATATATATATATATATATATATATATATATATATAAAAGAAAATAGTAACTTGCACCTAAAATCTAGCCTATAAACTTATAATCTTATGTATAATACTCTATTTGCCACATACAACCTAGTTAAATCTTACATTCTTACATTCCTACCTTTTAAACAGATCCAATTCGAATTTGATCACTCCAAGCTTCAAACATATTTTGTTAAAATTAACCTTTGTCAAAGCATTAGTGAGTATGTTCGTCTTTTGCTCCTTCAAGTGAACAAGTTCAACGGTGATTTTCCGTTTTCCACACATTTATTCCCGAATGAAATCGAACTTTTGATAATGTTTAAGAACTTCAAAAAAAGATAAATACTTTCACATATGCACATAGAGTAACAGCGTAAACAAAAGCAAAATAGGACCAAGTTAACCTAAATTATTCCAATGAGGTCAAACTTAAAACCTCCCACTTGGGCTCTGCTCGATCTTTTCAAAATGTCACCCCATGCTTAGTTTTCTTAGCGACTATGAAGTTAAAAGAGAAAATAAGGCTCCAAAACTCATCAACAATCTTTCAATTGGAGGCTATTTATCTAATTTAATGCCACCCAACCTTAAACTCTAAAAACCAAATTTCTTTAGGTCTATGTATTCTCTTCAAGTACCTGGAAGACCAGTTGAATTTATGCATAACTTCAAATCTCTGTCGTTATCTATGGGATTATTTGTACCAATGATCTTTTATAGATTCAATTTCCCATCACTTATTAGTGATCAGATAAAGTGACACCTCATCTGATAGAGCTTGTCATGTGGGACTGCACTCTATTAATTGTCACAAGATAATACACCATCTTTCTTCTGCATCCCGAGTTCCAACATGATGTTCTTTACCCCTATTAGCTCCTTCTTTTCTACTTTAATAGTTATCTACTATTCTTTGGTGGTTAAAAGAGCTTATTGATCCAATAGATTCCAATATTACCGCACCAAGGCTTTGTCGATCTAGTATATTTCAATTCCCCTACTTCATCGTTTAGGGTTTCTTGTCGTCGAATCGTTCGTGTAACTTCTCCCGATAGAGTTAATATTTGATCTGAAATTTTTAAAACCCGTAGTTGTGACCTTCAAGTTCATTAACCTCAACCTTCGCATCATTAGCTTCAATACAAATTAAAATGGTTTGAGTATTTCACTAAGAGATAAACAATTTCACACATAGCTTAATAATGAAAACGAGATTATATTGTTTAACATGGTTCACATGATTATTTACGTCCGAGGGTATAGAGAGAGAGAGAGAGAGAGAGAGAGAGAGTTTTTTTTTTTTTTGGAACGGCAAGCTGGCATCAAAACGAACTAGCCAGAGGCTAGAGGGTACAAAATGGAGAGAAAAGAAAATAAATGAAGAGACAAAACAAAAACATAGAAAACAGATTTTGATTACAGTTTAGAGTAGCATTCTAGAATAGGATCACAACACCATTCGACCCATTCGAGGGGTTTCCCCTTTCGCTTCCTCGCATTAATCCAGAATAGGGCCATGGATTGTACCTCGTAAGCCAGCACCGTATGCGATTTTACGCCTGAGGAGTGTGCCTTCAAATTCCGATAGTTCCAAATTACCCATAAGAACACTAACATAGCTGCCTCATTGATGTCTGACAGCCTTTGATGACCCATCAGCAGTTTCTTACAATTGAGAAGGTCTCCAATCGATTGAAAATTTGAGTCCAGCAACCGCCACCAACTAGATACCCTTTGCCATACTTCTTTGACAAAACCACATTCAACAAAAAGATGGTTCTCAGTTTCTAGGCTTTCATCACAAAACTTGCATGTGGTGGATGATGAGATGCCAAATTTTGCTAGATTAGCCAATGTTGGAAGCCTACCATGAATGATTCTCCAAGCGAGAATATTTACTTTTCCAGGGACTAACGAGTTCCACATCCATTTCCTATCAGAAAAGGGGAGGGTTGTCCTATCAATACATTTCCTCAAGGATGCTACAGAGTATACCCCTGAAGGCTCCAAATCCCAGCTCCACTTAACTGCTCCAGGAGCTTCAGCGATGTTTACTGAACGGAAATGATCTACAAATGAGACATTGTCCCTTTCAAGGACTTTGGAAATATTAGCGATCATGCCCCAACATCCACTTTTTTGCCTAGCCACTGTGGGTCTAGTAAAACCGCCATCTGTCCCGTGGAGAGACTTTATTACTTAAACAAAAATACATAAATAGTTGTTATGATTGGCATAAAATACCACACGCAAAACCATTTTGAGTAATAAATACTCAACATTGTTGTGACTGTCGTTTCAACTTTTTCTTCTTTTTTCTTGTTTTCCAATTTATAGTTATACAAGAAAGAAGATCTATGAAATTTCATTATATGAAGGGTAAATAATGAAAAAACTACAATAAAAAACCATTCGGTACCCTAACGTCTTTTACCTTGACTTCTTTTACCCTAAGAGTTTCCTATCCTTGTCATGGCTTTGGTGTGGCATGGGAGGATGGGAATTGATTTTTTTGATTCGGGTTGCATAATGTAGTCATTATTTTTATTTTGGAATGAACCGATATGTCTAGAAGTCACATATGGTGTCAGGTTTCGGATTTCGGTCTGAGTAGAGGTGGTCTTGTTGATTGATTATGGTTGGTATCACAAGGTTCACTTCTTTGTTAGGGTAAGTGATTTATTGATGATATCGTTGGGAGGCGATCGACTATATGAGATGACTTATCAGTCCTAATGAGAAGTTAGGAAGTTCGATCACGCTCTACATGTGTGGTATAGAGAGTAGTAAGGAATGATTTCAAGGACGAAATCAATTGTAAGTGAAGGAGAGTTGTAACACCCTTTTTCCATGATGGATTGATTTAGGGTATCAAGGAGTGAAAAGGTTGATTTTTGCAAAAAAAAATCCAGTGTTAGGACATGACCAGTGGGTAGTCATGACATGACAAGAGAGATGTTCAAATCGTGAGGTCGGCCCAAAGGATTGTTTGTGACTGAGTTGGCTGAGTTAGAGCGAGTCATGTTGGAATCGGGCCGAGTGAACTCTCACGACGTGACTAAGGGTTAGGTCACGATGTGAGGATCATTGGTTGGCATTATGGGTTGTTAACTTTGACTTTGACCATTGATTTTTGGCGTAGGTTGACTTTTTGGTTAAATTTCTATTTTTTAGAAGGAAGACTTAGGGTTTATTTTATGTGGATTGTAGGAGTTGTTATCTTATGTGAATATGTGGCTATCATGTATGTAATATTAGATATAGAATCATTTAAATTCACTTCATTTTGATTAAAAACCATAATTTTCTTTCACTTTTAGCTTCTTCATATTGCTTTTGAACTCATATTATTTTTTATTTTGTAATTCATGCCCAACATATAAGTATGTTAAACATATTTTTTTTTATTAGACTTCTAGTAGAAGCTTCATAACATCTTCCGTCACTTACCTTATGTATACTTGCTTTTTTTTTGATGGATTATGGAAATAGGTTTATCGGGTTTTTAATAAACAAATTTAATCTTTCACTATAGTTTTTTGTAATAAATTTCAATATAATGAACTACGTGTAGATGGAAAAATATTTTTATATATGGTTTGTGCTGCAAAATTAAACTTATAAAACTCAATAGAAAATATATATAAGAAGCCTAACATAAGCTCTAATAGAGATATTTGACTGAATTTTGTTAAAATCATATACTTTTTGATGGTTCTATATCTACTATTATACCTAATATTAGGTAGCCATATATTCCCCAAGATATATATATATATATATATATATATATATATATATATATATATATATATATAAACCAACAGTGTTTGAAAGGCTGGGTTATAAATAAACTAAACAAAGGATTTTGAGGTTGGGAATTTTGTCGGAAGAAGAAATAGAAGAGAGAGCAATTAATAGAAGGTAGAAGCTTCTTAGGTTGTGCAAAAAGGAAAGGGAAAAGAAGCTTTGCAAAAGCTAAGGCCCAAGCTCACTGGGCGATGAAAAAAAAACAAAAAAACTTAAACTGCATGAAAAGCAAAAAAAAAAAAATGAAAGCTAAATAAAAACAATTGCATTTGCATGAGCCTAAAGTTTTGGCAACTTATGTATTCGAGTGAAACTCTACTTGACATATTTAAAACCCGGTTAATTATGATATGCAAGTTTTACACGGTGAGTTTGTTATATTTTCATAAATACAACCACTAACTTCGAAGTATTTTTAATCATGCAATTCTTTTTATTACTTTTACAATGTGCACATGTTAAATATTTAACTTCTTTTTTTACAGCAAAACGTTATTAAAAGAAAGAGATAGAGATTACCTAAGAGTCTAAAACCTATAATTAACATGGAAATAATTTTAATTGTCTATTAGAATAAAACAAAATTTTAATCTTATTAATCACGCTTTTACGTTTAACCGTGGAAGGATCATAAACTAATATGTTGTAGTTTATAAGATGCTTACACCAATATTGAAAAGTTTCAAAGAAACACAACTTACAGCTGGTAATTTGCATACTCCAGTAGAGGCGCAGTTGTTACTCTTCCAAGTTGCCTGGCCTTGACCATCGTAATTACCACCAGTCATAGTCAACTTATCGACACCCTCGATCTCAATCCAACCATCCGTTTTGAACTTTGCAACCTCCGGTGGGGCTTTGATAGTTGCTCCGGTGGCCTTGATCTCAATCGGACCCTTGCATGGACCTTTCAGTTGAATAGGAGCTGCGAAATAAGTCCCTGGTGGAATTAAAACCGTTTCTGGTAATAATCCTCCACCTAATAATCCTCCACATGCTTCTTTCCAAGCGCTCATAATAGCCTAAATTAAACTCCATGACAAATATAACAGAAGAATATTGACGTCGGATTCATTTTTACTACCGTTAGTAGAAAACATTTATCAAGACAATTTATTTAACTATTACCGGGCCATCATCGGTTTTGCCATCGCCCTTGGCACCTTTAGTTTTTATGTCCACAACCGCTGCTTGATACTTTGCAATCAGTGGGATAAGAAACAAAGAAAATACTGCTCTTCCAATGGGTTTTGTTTTAACCATTTCAGTGGAAGTTCTTATATATAACTAGTTGCTTTTGTTCTTTATTATGAGGTTTCTAATGCACCAAATTAGAGTTGATAAAAGAGGCAATGCATTTATAGGATATATATATATATATATATATATATATATATATATATATATATATATATATATATATATATATATATATATATATATATATATATATATATATATATATATAGGAAATTCCTAAATAAATTAAGCAGCAAGTTTATTTAGGGAACTATTTTTTCACCATTTCACCAAACATTTGAGACAAACGTTTCAGATTCTAACATCCATGTCTAAGGTGATTTTCGAATTTCATGTGAACATATTGTATTTAGCTATTTTTTCTACTTTAAAAATTCTAATATTGGTTCTCGTTGCATCATTCCTGATTTGAGCCTTTTGATTGATCCATGTTCACATTTGAAGAAACTATTGTCCATCACCTTACTGGTTCATATATCACTACAAAAAATCACCACAATAGCGGCGACGCCTTTAGTGCCTACACCACATGTAGCACCTGGTTCCTGTTACGTACTCATTATGATTAATATTTTAATTTTATGCATTTTTGCCTTGGACTCGGCGAGTTGAAGGACCAATAAGTTAAACTGTTGAATGGGTTTGGGTTTAAACCCGAAACCGAGTTTGGAAAATTGAGAAACTCGAACCCAGTTTGGGATACCCCTCAACTTTGAACCTGGCTCCGCCACTGCGAGTAGACCCTGTTTGGACAAAAACCCTAATCCGGGCATTTGCACCCTATTTAAACGCTCTAACTTGGCCTCCTTAGTCCCTAACACTTCTAGAGAACTGTAGAAAGAAACCCTAGCCCCCACATTGTTCTTGAGAGTGATTTTGGCTTTGTGGAGAAGGTTTGGAGCTTAGAGGAAGGAAGAGGAGGGTGAAGTGTGCAAGGAGGGGAGGTAGATCCGGAATCTACACTGTGAGAAGCTTCCATTCAGGTAGAAAAGTTCTTACCTTGACCATTAGTTCATTAGATCCCCTTTGTGTCTCAAATTAGTGGTTTCAAGCCCTAAAACCTCAAATTCCATGAATTATGCTTTAAGTTCTGAAAGGACTTCAGATTGGGATCTTATGCACGTCCTAGAAGTATAAAGTCTCTGTGGTTGGAGTTATTGAGGTCCCTATTGAGTGTATGACCCCTGAAAGAGCTTAGATTTGCCTTCTTGAGCTTATAGGGCCATGCATGCCCGTAAAGTTTGCAACTTTATGAGATAAGCATGCCCTAGGAGCATAGATCTATGGGTTAGAAGCATTGCATGTCTCAGTTTTGGTATGTATGAGAAGTGGGTCGAAGGGACTCGGCGAATCCCAAAGTGGAACTCGGCGAGTTCTATGAAGATGGTCTTAGACTCGGCGAGTTGGATGAACAACTCGGCGAGTCCTATGAAGATTGCCTGGAGCTCGCCGAGTTGTTCTTCAAACTCGGCGAGTCATATGAACTTTCACTGAGTAAGAGGGGTTTAAGTGTTGAAGGTCCAACCCTTTGTATCTGCACGCGGGATTAGCAGTGTAACCTAGTCCCAAAACCCCAAATCCTCTTGCGGGATGTTCTGGTGAGGAATGGAAGCGAGTAGGAGATCTGCTCGTGGAACTCAGTGAGTTGCTCTCGGACTCAGCGTGTCGGATCATGAGTCGGTTCCATAGTCCCGAGTAGCGAGTCAAGGGTGACTCGGTGAGTGGAAAGAGGGACTTGGCGAGTAGGACCGGGTTAGTAGGAGAAGGATTTGGCGAGTCTGTGCCACAACTCGACGAGTCCAGTCAACTGGAAGTTGACTTTGACCAAGGAGTTGACCTTGGACCAGGGATGGGTCAGTCAATTGACCTAAGGGTATTTATGAGTGGCTAATCTATGTTTATGGGTTTGTAGCCGGAGGATTACCGGTGCAGCAGCCAAACGTCGAGCAGTCAGACTTTCGGTAGCTACTCTTCGAGGTGAGTTTCCTCCCAGTAGTAACGGGTCTAAGGCACCAAGGCCGGCCCGTATAGACGATGTGCTAGTGTTAGAGTGTGGGCAGAGCCCGTATCTCATGGTTAAGTTTGATGATGATATATGCCAGTATGATAGATTTGTCTATACTCGTTGTCTGTGTGATACTTGTATGTTATGGATTAGCAGCTGAGTGTGGGTGAGGCCCGTATCTCTCTGATAGTGGAGTGTGGGCGAGGCCCGTATCTCTCAGATAAGGGAGTGTGGGCGAGGCCCGTATCTCCCAGCTAGCGGAGTGTGGGCGAGACCCGTATCTTCATGAGTGTGGGTGAGGCACGTATCTCCTAGCTGTTCATTGTATGTTTGTATGGTGTGAGGTATTATGGGGGAACTCACTAAGCTTCGTGCTTACAGTTTTCAGTTTTGGTTTCAGGTACCTCTTTTTCGAAGGGGAAGGAGTTGGCGCGGTAGCGGCCCATCACACACATGCCTCGTATTCCACACTATGAGATCTTCCTGGGGATTTGTACTCTGACATTATTATGTTTATGAAAATGTTTTCCAAACACGTGAAATCTTTTATAAAATGTTATGATCGGTGAACGCTTTTATTTCTAATGCTTCACTAGGTATATGTTTTAAAAATGAATTTTTTTGGCTGGTATTTTTGGGACGTTACAAGTTGGTATCAGAGCCCTGGTTTGAGGGATTCGGACAAACCTTCGGGGGTGTCTGAACTCAAATCGAGGGATTAAAAGATTTTAAAGAAGAAAATGTTTTCTAAAAGCTAAGTAAAGTGTTTTAAGAAGGAACAAAGTGTGATGTGCGTGACCGGCCTCCTGTTATGAGGATAGAGTTGCTTGAGATTGTTTCCTTTTTGTCCGAATGTTGTTGCTTTGTGCTATGAGGGCCTTGAGTGATGGGAGTTAGCTATTAGGTGAATACGTTAAAGTCACAGGTGACCAGGGTTGAATAATCTCAGAGTGTTGGATTCGACCCTATTGCGTAGCTCTTGTTTGAGTCCTAACCCTGGTAGGAATGAGTGTAACATCCCCCTCTGGCACGTATCACAATATTATCCGCTTTGTGCCACTCGGCACGAGGACTTCCCACGGGGTCACCCATCCTGGTATTACTCTCGCCCGAGCACGCTTACGTGCAGAGTTCTTATGGGATCTGCTGCCCTCACGGCTTTAAAACGCGTTGTGATAGGGAAGGTATCCACACCCCTTATATGGAGATGTTTCGTTCTCCTTCTAAGCCGATGTGGGATCAGATCTAACCCACTTTCACCCCCCATTATAGGGTTCGACGTCCCCGTCGAACACATCGACCTGTGCCCTAGCTCTGATACCATTTGTAACATCCCCCTCTGGCACGTATCACAATATTATCCACTTTGGGCCACTCGGCACGAGGACTTCCCAGGGGGTCACCCATCCTGGTATTACTCTCGCCCGAGCACGCTTAACTGCAGAGTTCTTATGGGATCTACTGCCCTCACGGCTTTAAAACGCATTGTGATAGGGAAGGTATCCACACCCCTTATATGGAGATGTTTCGTTCTCCTTCCAAGCCGATGTGGGATCAGATCTAACCCACTTTAATTGTAACGCCTGTGTTTCTGGGCTTTCCATTTTTAGCAATGTAATAGTCTAGGTTAACCTTTGTAACCCCAATTTGAAATAATAAAAATGTATTATTTGTGAATTATGTGATTTATGTGTTTATTTTCTTAATTATTATAACTTAATGAATTAAGAATAAAATAAGTGTCAAAATTAAAGTGTGAGATAAGCCCGATATCTTTGCATAAAGTTGTAGTGGTTGAAACAAGGATTCCGGAGATATAAGGAATGCCAAAATCCGAGTTATAACGAAGAAGTTATGACCTGTCGAAGTTTCGCGACAGAACCGGCACGACGCCGAGTGACGTAAAATATGAATTTGAGATCGACCGGTTTTTAGCCGAAACAATCTAAATGAGAATCGAACATCTCGTTGTTAGTAGCGGAACGATGAAAAGTTAGGCGAGAATGGACGTCAGACGAAGAAGTTATGAATTTATAACGAAGTTTTTCTGTCCCGGCCTTCTAAAAATATATAATAAAAATAAAAGTCAAAATTAGCCGACAGAGTCTAAATGAAAGTTATAGAGTATGGTCTGACCTTCGCGTGGATATAAAGAACGTCGAAAACGGAGCTCGTATGCGAAAGTTACGCAATTTAGAAGTTCGACGAGTCAATTACGCCCCGCGTAATTTTAGTACGCCCCGCGTACTTAGGCGGATGCAAGTTGCCTGACCAATACTCGAGTGCCACAGATCGACGCATGCAGTGACGTCAAAGTACGCTCCGCATAACCGAGTACGCCCCGCGTACTGAGTACGCCCTGCGTAATTTGAGATTACGCCCCGCGTAATCCCAGACCCTCAGCCTATAAATAGAACTCGAAATCAGCCATTTTCTCTTGTTCAAACTCTTCCCTCTCTCTAAGTTTTGCCTCGATTTGCGTGCCAATCATATCCCGAAGCCCCGGTATCATTCCCGAGCCCCGAAGCAAGATCCGAAGCCCCGAGGATCCCGAAGAGCGTTATTCCCGAGCCGAAGCCCTGCCCGCGAGGAGCCGGTTTTTGTGAAGATCTTCCAGATCTACGGAGAGACGCTACTTCTATAAGTCGTAGTGTTGTCGGATCATCTTCTGATCAAGTGAGTGTGTAGTTATTTTCTTTCCAATGCAATATTATGAAGTATTTAATATAAAATACGTGCTACGTGTATATATTTTGTGGTTATATGTGTGAATGTATATTCTCTATGAAATACGTGTTATGTGTGTGCCTCATCTGTTATGTGGAATATGTATGGATTAATGCATGCTATACAGGTTTTTAAACAATGTATAAAAATGTATATTTTTATCTACTAATATGTTGGGTAGAACATGGGTAGATAATTGGTGTGAAATAAACAGATGAGAGGCCTCGGTGTTATTGGTGTTATTCTAGTCATTCAGTAGAGTATGGATGACGGCCACGGACTATTCTAGACTGTCCTGTGGAACACTAGCAGGCTCATTACCTGTAGGTGTTGTGAACGACGTGTTCACCGGTGTACTCTATCCCCCACATGGTTGCCTTTAGGACACTTATTGTTGAGGAAGCCCCTCTGCAGTAATGTCCGTCCCGATGAAAATCCTGAAATAAGTTCCTTATAATAGACGTTATTTTTAGGAACGTAAGGTGAGGATAACGGGAATGGGTAATCGGGTTTATTGTTGATTGTTGTAATTAAATATAATTATTGTGGGTTTGAAAACCCTATATGCTCACCAGGCTCCCAAGCCTGACCCACTCAGTTGATTTGTATTACAGGAAGTGGCGCAAGAGCTTAAGATGGGCGAATCATCAAGTTGTTTTTGTTTACAAGTCTGTATATGTATATATTTGTTGAATGACTTGTAATGCTATCGTTTATGATTTATGATCTGTATCGGAACATGACATCCCGACTTTTGATTATGAAATGAAATCATATTTCTTTATGAAATGTTTTGATAAATATCTATTTTATCATGTTTTGTTTTTGGGAACAAATTCCGCATCTCTTTTAAAATCAAACGGATTTACTCTGAAAATGTTTAAAAAGCATAAATGAAATCGGTCTTTTCTGGCCGAGATTTTCGGGATGTCACAATGAGTCCCTTACTTGAAGGATTATCCGAGCCTCGTTGCATGTGATTGTATTCAGGTAATGGCTAATTGGCATTACAAAGAGACCTTCACCAGCTGAGGACTAGGTTGGGTGGAGTCAGAGGTTTCCTAGGGTAGGCCTAGGATGAGTATAGCAGTGATCAGCGGTAGTGAAAGGGGCCTGGTGGAGTCAAGGCAGTCCTTGGAGAAGGTACGGATAGATGTGGAAAGTAGTATGGGCTCGTACTATTGAAAGTAAAGGATCCGTACCTGAAGTAAGGAAGGCTGAGACAAGACCAGGGAACTTGAAATAGATGTGATCCCTTAGGGGTATCAGTATCACTAATGGTTGTCTCTGTGGTGGTACTACACCAGAGGCCAGCGGGTGGCAGTTCCGGAGAGGGGTCGGGTTCAGGATCAGGTTCCGAGCCAATATATGAGAGGCTACGCTAGTTCATCGCGTCAGAGATCACCAGAGGCATCCTTGAGTCGACTCCCATCATTTTCGGGTCGATCAAGGAAGGGATAGTTGAAGCTTCAGGAGCGACATGGCATCTGGCCAAACAAGATCTCGCACACTGTCCTTTAAGGACTTCCGGGGCAGTGGTGCGCCGGATTTTCACGGGGCAAAGGACCCCATAGCTGCCAGACGATGGATTGCAGACATTGAGTCTGCACAGATGATTAGCTTCTGCCCTGAGGGGTCGAAGGTGAGGTTCGCAGTAGGGTGTTTACTAGATCGGGCTAGGGATTTGTGGGAGTCCGTGGGTGAGTCCTTGGGAGCCTCGGCTGTCGAGGCTATGACTTGGTCGGACTTCGCGACCAGGTTCAGGGCAGAGTTCGCGCCGGCTGTCGAGCTTCAGCAGCTGGCCAGGGAGTTCTTGGATATGAGACAGACGACGGAGACTATGGCGGAGATCACCGCCAAGTTCCGGGAGAGGGCATTGCTGGTGCCCCAGTATGCGGAAGATGAGGATATGAGGAGGACCCGCTATCATGACATGCTACGGGCTGACATCCGAGAGCATGTTAGCTTTTCAGCTTGCCCTACCCTGGAGTCCATGATTTCCAGGGCGAGGGAAAGGGAGATTGATTTGGAGCACATTCGAAAGAGAAAGGCAGAGACGAGGTAGGTGGTTGGGGCTTCGGGCAAGAATCCCAAGGGATCAGATGGTAGGCCGAAAGGTCAAGGAGGGCCGGGCCGCTGCGGAAAATGCGGCAGGTCGCATGAGGGAGCATGTAGATTGGGATCATCAGGCTACTACAAGTGCGGCAAGGCGGGGCACTTTAGCAGGGATTGTACTGCCCTTGTCTCGGTTGTTCAGACATCTGAGTTGCTGTGTTTCCACTGCAACCAGAGGGGCCACAATAGGGCCAATTGCCCCTAGTTAACAGCATCGGCGCCGGTTGAGGCGCCGGCTCCAGCTACCCAGCGGATTACAGATGGCCGGCAGGGCAAGGCAGAGACTCCAGTGGTGAGGAGTCGGGCATTTCAGCTAACGACAGAGGAGGCACGCGCCGCACCCGATGTGGTGACGGGTATAATTCTTTCTCTCTATCTTATTTTTATGATGTTATGATATTGATATGTGCTTTATATTTATGCATTAGGATCGTTCCATGTGAACGGTATTCCTGTTCAGGTGTTGTTTGACTCGGGTCCGACCCGGTCATTTGTTTCCCTTGCGCTTAGCATGAGGTTTACTGAGTCTTCGGGCATGTTAGATTGCCCTTTAGAGGTGGAAATTGCCGATGATCGATCAGTGCGAGCATCAACAGTGTTCAGGGATTGTGTTCTAAGGTTATTTGAGGAGCGTTACTTGGTGGATTTGGTTCTCATTCCGTTGCGTGGGAACAAGGTGATTATAGGCATGGATTGGTTGAGCCCTAATGGGGCGGTGATAGATTGCGTACAGCAGCTGGTGCGGATCAGGACCCTTAGTGGGGGAGAGTTGGTGATCCACGGCGAGAGGCCACAGCGTGGACCCACAGTATGTTCAGCTGCAAGGGCTAGGCGCTACCTTCAGTAGGGTTGCGCGGGATATGTCACGTACGTCATGGATACCCGGGAGGCGGGTAAGGCGACGGTGAACGAGGTTCCAGTGGTGTGAGACTACGCTGATGTGTTCCCGGAGGAGCATCCTGGAATACCTCCAGAGCGTCAAGTAGAGTTCATGATTGACCTAGTTCCTGGTGTGGCTCCGATAGCCAAGGCACCCTATCGGTTGGCTCCTCCCGAGATGCAGGAGTTGTCTACGCAGTTGCAGGAGTTGCTAGACAAGGGATTTGTTTGACCGAGCAGTTCACCCTGGGGAGCCCCGATCCTGTTTGTAAAGAAGAAGCACGGGTCGCATTGGATGTGTATTGATTACCGGGAGCTGAATAAGGTAACAGTGAAGAACCGTTACCCACTCCCGAGGATTGATGACCTCTTTGATCAGTTGCAGGGAGCATCTTGGTTCTCCAAGATCGATTTGCGTCCGGGGTATCATCAGATGAGGGTCCGAGAGGAGGATGTACAGAAGACCGCGTTTCGGACGCGTTACGGCCATTATGAGTTCGTGGTGATGCCGTTTGGGCTCACCAATGCTCCTGCCGTGTTCATGGACCTCATGAACCACGTATGTAGACCGTTGCTAGATCGGTCTGTGATAGTTTTCATTGATGACATCTTGGTTTATTCCAAGACGCAGGAGGAGCACGAGGAGCATCTGAGAGAGGTTTTAGAGACCTTGAGGAGGGAGAGCTTGTACGCCAAGTTCTCCAAATGTGAGTTTTGGTTGCGTGAGGTGCAGTTTCTTGGGCACCTCGTCAACCAGAACGGGATTTCAGTAGACCCGGTCAAGGTGGAGGACGTGATGAGATGGGAGGTTCCGAAGTCTCCATCTGAGATTCGGAGTTTCCTGGGATTAGCGGGCTACTATCAGAGATTCATTCAGGACTTCTCAAAGATGGTCGTACCCCTGACGCGACTGACTAAGAAAGTCGTGGTCTTTCGATGGGGGCCTGAGCAGCAGGCAGCATTCGAGGTTCTGAGACAGAGATTGTGTGAGGCGCCAATCTTAGCCCTACCAGAGGGCGTAGAGGATTTTGTGGTATATTGTGATGCGTCCATTTCGGGGTTGGGCGTGGTACTGATGCAAAGAGGTCATATCATTGCCTATGCTTCGAGGCAGCTGAAGCGTCACGAGGCGAACTACCCGACGCACGATTCAGAGTTGGGGGCGGTGGTCTTCGCCCTCAAAATTTGGCGACATTACCTCTATGGGGTTCAGAGTACCATTTACACGGACCACAAGAGTTTGATGTACCTCATGGATCAGCCGAATCTGAACATGAGACAGCGTCGGTGGCTCGATGTGGTGAAGGATTATGATTGTGAGATCCTTTACCACCCGGGCAAGGCCAATGTGGTGGCCGATGTGCTAAGCCGCAAGGCGGCGCTGATCAAGGATATTTGCATGCGGATGACAATGGTGACCCCGCTTTTAGAGCGAATTCGGGAGGCCCAGCAGGAGGCCATGAAGGAGGAACATCGGAAGAGTGAGCGCATAGTGGGTCAGGTTTCCTCCTTCGACTATGATAGCAAGGGATTATTGTCATTACACCGCAGGGTGTGGGTGCCGTACCTCGGGGGCATGTGCCAGGTCTTGATGGAGGAGGTGCACAAATCTCGATTCTCCATTCATCCCGGGGCGACGAAGATGTATAGGGATCTTCATTTGGACTATTGGTGGCCCTGCATGAAGCGGGATGTGGCTTGCTACGTCGAGCAGTGCTTGACCTGCAGGAAGGTCAAGGCCGAGCATCAGAGATCGCACGGCAAGATGCAGCCGTTGGATATCCCGTTGTGGAAATTGGAAGATATTACGATGGACTTTATCACGAAGCTACCCAGGAACGCGCGGGGAGTGGATTCAATATGGGTCATCGTGGACCGGTTGACCAAGAGCACCCATTTTAACCCAATTCAGGAGAGCATCTCAGCCGAGAAGTTGGCCGACATCTATATCAGGGAGGTAGTGGCACGGCACGGGGTGCCCGTATCAGTGATTTCAGATAGAGATGTGCGAGTTACTTCCACGTTTTGGAAGAGGTTCCATGACGAGTTGGGTACTCGTCTGCATTTCAGCACCGCTTTTCACCCGCAGATGGATGGTCAGAGCGAGCGGACCATCCAAACGTTGGAGGATATGTTGCGGGCATGTGTTCTGGAATTCGGAGGTGGTTGGGATACCTACCTCCCGTTGGCGGAGTTCTCATATAATAATAGCTATCATGCGAGCATCGACTGTCCTCCCTTCGAGATGTTGTATGGAAGGAGGTGCAGGACCCCGATATGTTGGGGAGAGGTTGGCCAGAGGGTCATAAGAAGCACCAAAGTGGTGCTCCAGACGACAGAGAAGATCCAGCAGGTCCGGAGTAGGCTCCAGACTGCCCAGAGTCGGCAAAAAAGTTATGCCGACAAGCGTTGTTCAGACTTGGAATTCCAAGTCGGGGATATGGTTCTCCTGAAGGTGTCACCGTCGAAAGGCGTCATCCGATTCAGGAAGCGAGGCAAGTTGGGTCCAAGGTTCATCGGGCCATTCAGGGTTGTAGCTCGGGTGGGAAAGGTGGCGTATAGGTTGGATCTGCCAGCCGAACTCAGCCAGATCCACATCACTTTCCACGTCTCTCAATTGCGGAAGTGTTTGGTAGACGACTCGGCAGTGGTCCCTATGGAGGATATTTAGGTCGACGACAGCTTGAATTACATCGAGCGTCCTGTGGCGATCCTCGATAGGAAGTCGAAGGATCTAAGGAACAAGAGGGTGGAACTCCTGAAGGTGCAATGGCAGCACCGAAAGGGATCGGAGTGGACTTGGGAGTTGGTGGAAGAGATGATGGAGCATTACCCAGAGCTGTTTCAGGATCGAGCAGCAAACTTCGAGGACGAAGTCTGAAATAAGTGGGGGAGATTTGTAGCACCTGGTTCCTGGTACGTACTCCTTGTGATTAATATTTTAATTTTTTGCATTTTTGCCTTGCACTCGGCGAGTTGAAGGACCACCTCGCCGAGTAGGAGCGGGATAAGGCGCGGGGTTTGAACCTTGTACTCGGCGAGTAGACCCTGTTTGGACAAAAACCCTAATCCGGGCATTTGCACCCTATTTAAACGCTCAAACTTGGCCTCCTTAGTCCCTAACACTTCCAGAGAACTGTAGAAAGAAACCCTAGCTCCCATATTGTTCTTGAGAGTGATTTTGGCTTTGTGGAGAAGGTTTGGAGCTTAGAGGAAGGAAGAGGAGGTTGAAGTGTGCAAGGAGGGGAGGTAGATCCGGAATCTACACTATGAGAAGCTTCCATTCAGGTAGAAAAGTTCTTACCTTGACCATTAGTTCATTAGATCCCCTTTGTGTCCTAAATTAGTGGTTTCAAGCCCTAAAACCTCAAATTCCATGTAATTATGCTTTAAGTTCTGAAAGGACTTCAGATTGGGATCTTATGGACGTCCTAGAAGTATAAAGTCTCTATGGTTGGAGTTATTGAGGTCCCTATTGAGTGTATGACCCCTTAAAGAGCTTGGATTTGCCTTCTTGAGCTTATAGGGCCATGCATGCACGTAAAGTTTGCAACTTTACGAGATAAGCATGCACTAGGAGCATAGTCCTATGGGTTAGAAGCTTTACATGTCTCAGTTTTGGTATGTATGGGAAGTGGGTCGAAGGGACTCGGCGAGTCCCAAAGTGGAACTCGGCGAGTTCTATGAAGATGGTCTTAGACTCGGCGAGTTGGATGAACAACTCGGCGAGTCCTATGAAGATTGCATGGAGCTCGCCGAGTTGTTCTTCAAACTCGACGAGTCATATGAACTTTCACTGAGTAAGAGGGGTTTAAGTGTTGAAGGTCCAACCCTTCGTATCCGCATGCGGGATTAGCAGTGTAACGTAGTCCCAAAACCCCAAATCCTCTTGCGGGATGTTCTGGTGAGGATTGGAAGCGAGTAGGAGATCTTCTCGTGGAACTCGACGAGTTGCTCTCAGACTCGGCGAGTCGGTTCCATTGTCCCGAGTAGTGAGTCAAGGGTGACTCAATGTGTGGAAAGAGGGACTTGGTGAGTAGGACCGGGTTAGTAGGAGAAGGACTCGGCGAGTCCAGTCAACAGGAAGTTGACTTTGACGAAGGAGTTGACCTTGGACCAGGGATGAGTCAGTCAATTGACCTAAGGGTATTTATGAGTGGCTAATCTATGTTTATGGGTTTGTAGCTGGAGGATTACCGGTGCAGCAGCCAGACGTCGAGCAATCAGACTTTCGGTAGCTACTCTTCAAGGTGAGTTTCCTCCCAGTAGTAACGGGTCTAAGGCACCAAGGCCGGCCCATATAGACGATGTTCTAGTGTTGGAGTGTGGGCAGAGCCCGTATCTCATGGTTGAGTTTGATGATGATATATGCCAGTAAGATAGATTTGTCTCTACTCGTTGTCTGTGTGATACTTGTATGTTATAGATTAGCAGCTAAGTGTGGGCGAGGCCCGTATCTCTCTGATAGTGGAGTGTGGGCGAGGCCCGTATCTCTCAGATAAGGGAGTGTGGGTGAGGCCCGTATCTCCCAACTAGCGGAGTATAGGCTAGGCCCGTATCTTAATGAGTGTGGGCGAGGCCCGTATCTCCTAGCTGTTCATTGTATGTTTGTATGGTGTGAGGTATTATGGGGGAACTCACTAAGCTTCGTGCTTACAGTTTTCAGTTTTGGTTTCAGGTACCTCTTCTTCGAAGGAGAAGGAGCTGGCGCGGTAGCGGCCCATCACACACATGCCTCGTATTCCGCACTATGAGATCTGCCTGGGGATTTGTACTCTGACATTATTATGTTTATGAAAATGTTTTCCATACACGTGAAATCTTTTATAAAATGTTATGATTGGTGAACGCTTTTATTTCTAATGCTTCACTAATTATATGTTTTAAAAATGAATTTTTTTGGCTCGTATTTTTGGGACGTTACACCACATATAACAGCGACATTTAATGTACGCTTTTGATGTAGTTATTGGTGATGTCATTGCTAAAAGCGTCACCACTATTGATACTAAACAATGATCTGAGTGCTTAGTTCCAACAGAAACCTAACCGTTAATCGCATGATGGATTCAATGGTTGGCTATTTCTCTTGTCGCCGCTAATACGTTGCTCCTTTAGATCCCCTTCTCCCCCGGACGATCAATTCTCATTGAGCTATAATAAAAACTGAGAATCAAAGTCCATTGCGCCCCAGTAAGGATGACAATCACACCCAGAGCATTCCACATTACTATTGTTACTCACCACTAGAGCTTTTCTACAAAACCCAACTAGTTTACTATAAAACTTTGTCATTTCTAATGTTACCGACGACCAACCCTGACCACCATCGATTAAGACAAAGCAACACCACCTCCATCAAACGCCACCACCACCTACCATCTATGGTTTATTTTCAACCACCACTTTTGGCTACCACCTAGTACCATCACCGGCTGCAACCACCTTAAGGTTCTATTTTTCCTTAAAAGTTATCGATTTTCCTATTGATTCTTACTTTTAAGTTCTTAATCAAGAGATGCTTCAAATTTCATGTTAATATGCTTTGAAAGTTCTTAATATGTTTAGAAAAGGCTTAATGAAGAGTTGCTACTTATTTGATGTGTAATATGCTTCGAAAGTTCTAAATGGTTTCTTAAGGGCTTAATTGATACAAACTTAATTGATAACTAATTAATTTTAAGGGTTTAATTAGACAAATCTAAAAGTTATTTTTATTGTGACTTAATTATTAAGGCCTTAATGACGTTATTATTTGTTTAATGTTATTAGTTATGATGTGCATTGTGTTGACTTAATTAGATAATAACATGCTTTTTTGAAGACTTTTTCCATCAGACATTGATCTATACTTCTTTTTATGGGTGATCTAGGTGTATGTTGTGGCTTTCCTTTAGGTGTTCCACCTTAGATTTTGTGGTGGTTCAAACCAAATCTGGGGATGTGAGGATTCGGTGGTAGATTTGCTGACGTAGGGTGCTAGCGACGATTGTGGCTGATCCCATGCATATGTTAAACATGATTCTTCTGTTGATAGTTAATGGCATGGCTTGCAGTTAGAACAGCGTCCGTCATCCCAATAACATGTTGTGTTTCGTCGAGTACCGTATTACATAGAACTCGATTGCCCGTGTTACACTTTCTCTCCCATCATAGCTAACTAGTGTGAAAGGGAGGTGTATGGTACCTAGTGGATATAGGCTGTGCCTTGTGAAGCCTACCAGTGGATCCCCAGTTGGTGGTTTTAGGTCTTCTTTCATGGAGGTTGGTAATTACCTAAAGAAGTGTTCATACAAGATACCGGTGCTACTTCTATTTTCTATGTAAACGTGGTAGATATGCTTTTTTCATATGCATGTGTTGATGTGGAGTTAATCATTGGGGTCCTAGTTGTGATGATACGGGTGTGCTGACGAGAAGTTGATGTTTCAGATCGTTTGTGATAGCTCATCTACGTCATTCATTTGACGACATGCATGCTCATTGTGTGGCCTCTTGATTGTGAAGGTTTTCCGATTTTGTTGGTTTTCGTCGGTTTCACGTGCTTTCTCCATGCTAGTGTTGGATTTGGTCAATCAGTCGATCCTGCTGACTGTTATGGTTAAGGAGTTCGTTTGTAGTTGTACAACCTACTGTTAGACTGTGAGTCAACACCGCTCGTGTGCTGAGAGAAGGTTGCGCTTTTGGCATAGGCAAACCTAGTGCCATCAATGGGTGGGTTCAATTTTTTCACACTAGGTTCACCAACATTCTGATAGCCTGACACCTTTATTCGCGGTTGCCGATGTCTAGTGTCATTTTTACTGGTTGTCTAACTCTGAGTACACACCCGGATGACACTAGATGTTGTAATATGTCATCCGAGCTTAACTCTATCTCTAGGTGGGCTAAGCCTGAGAATCACTGCACAGAAGGAGAGACCATTAGACGTCATCCGGGGAAGAATTCCAGAACGAAGCTCCGATGGTCTAGTCAGTAACGAGATGAGAGAATTTGAGTTCTACTGGAAAAAGTAAAGAAAATGGCAATCCCTTCTCTTGGAGGAGAAGGGTTCTACTTATACATGTAATCTGGGGGACAAAACTCCGACAATACCTTTTTTTCTCTTTAGAGCCGACATGATATAGGGGCATCCTATTGGCGGGTTGTGATCCTCTAATGGTTATCTTCTATTGGTGCAGAGTCCCCAGAGGACCATGCCCTGAGAGTTACACCCGATGGTCTGGGAAGAGGCTAGTATTGTTTTGTCATGGAGCTAAATTTGTACCTTGTGCACCAAGGGATGAGTCTGGGGCTGAGAGGGTGAGGGTCCAACCTCGGTGTCAAATAGGTGATGGCCATTGAGCAGGTCGTCTTTAATTGTTCTGTTATATTTGGCGTATTCCTAAAGGGATATGCTAACATGTAACATCCCAAAATTTATAAGGTACAAATTTTGTTTTTGATTCAAACATAAATACCATTTATCCTTTTTTATCATTCAAAAGTATATGAAAATAAAAATAGTTATCAAAGTACAATCCCAAAATCATAAAGTGCGGAAACGTGAGTGGTTGAACTGCGATCATGTCGGACCCTGCCCTTTCGAACCGGAAGTACCTGGCACCATAAACATAAACTTTAAGCATAGAGCTTAGAGCTTAGTGAGATCCCCAAAATACAGTATGTCATACATACATCGGATCCCACCCGACATCAGACCCTACCCGTTATACGTATAAACAGATACAACACATGCAATAGTCATAAAGACAACTAACATATTATAACATAATCCAATGGGTTGGCAGTCGTGCCTTCGACCCGTAAGTACAGCGACATCTAGCATACTATAACACACTCATCAAGCCCCGCTTGGCATAGGGGCCTACACGGTATACATATAAACACATACAATACATGTAAGATTCACAAAGACAACTAGCATAGCAGATCCTACTGGGTTGACATTGTTGCCTTCGGCCCACGAGTACGGTGAAGAGACTCACCTGAATCACAAATATGATCTCAGCTAATTGCTTTCCTTCCAAAATACGGGTGCTTGACACCTCCTATCAATCCACACAAGGCAAACACTAAGTCAACTTTCTAAAAATAGAATTTTGACCAGAAGTCAAACTAAGAAAAAAGTCAATGGTCAAAGTCAAATTCAACATCCTATAATGTCAACTATCCATCCTCACATATTGACCAGCCCTTGGTCACATTGTGAGAGCTCACTCGGTCTGATTCCGATTGATCACGACTCACCATAGCCAACTCAATCAAGGAATGACACCTGAGCTGGCCTCACGACGTGGGCAAACTTTCCTTATGCGTGAGCCCCAAGAAGCTCTTCAAAAACGGGATTAAGCACTCGTCACGACATGAGACTTTTTGTGTCATGTTATGAGAACAGTCTAAGACCAAAAATCCAACTTTTACGTCCTTAATCCATTAATCCTTGAACTCTAGCTTTCCATAAGGTCTTATAACTCCTTAATACACTTGAAAGTCGATGCTTTGAAGACATATATGTCCAATACATTTCTAGATCTCATGTGGGTCAAAAGTTAAAGAAAAATACATCCAACTTTCATGCAAGGTTCCAAAACCGAACCATTCACTAGATCTAAACTCCATAACACTCTTAAGGCCATTAAAACCCATAAGGTGCCAACTTTATAGTTTGTATTCGTTAAACTTGCTTAACCAGAGAGAAAAGTGGGACAAAACTTAGATCTAGCCTTATATAACAACAAAGATGGAAACTTTAACACTTACAATGGTCCAAAAAACAATGTAAGTTGATGATGATGTTGATTCCTTGCAAGCCTCCACAAAAGATCACCCACATCTTCTTTTCTTCTTCTTCTTCCAAACCGAGAAAGGCTCCAAATGACCAAAGCTCAAGCAAAGATGAAGACTTGGGTTTTTATGGGATAAAAGAGCGTTTGGGACTGATAAGAAACCCTCAAATGAGTTTATAAGTGCTTAAATACGAAGGAACCCCTAAAAGATCATGGGCTTGGGCTGCAACAGTTCTCATGTAGCGAGAAGTATGTGTCTCATGTCGTGAGACCAGTCCCACGTAACAATTCATCTTAACCCACCTCACATCATGAGCCTCTTATGCCTCATGTCGTGAGGCACCTTTTTCTCCAAAATCCAACCTTTTGACCCCCTTGAAACCCTAATTTTATTTATCCAGGAAAATGGGTGTTACATGAGGATTACATAAAAAACAAAACTTTAGGTTTAACAAGTTAGGTACAAATAAAAAAAAGATTAACAAATCATCAAGCCATTATTAATTAAGTCTTTAACAATAAAGTACTTAAAAATGAAGTCCTTAATAATTATGACCATAAAACTGAAACCATGTTCCAATCAAATTAGCAAATCCCTAAGGCTATGACTAATTCACATACATACATACATGTTTGCATATAGACATATACATACATTCATGTTTGCATACATTATACAAACATATACATTATACATTTTTCATATATATACAATATAAACACATATACATACATTATATAAGCATGCATTCCTCATTGCATACAGATACGTATATACATAAGTAATTCCAAGTTTTCAGACATATAAATACACTTAATATACACTTAGGCCTATAAATACACAATGTATACACTTTTATATATACATTAACTGTAAATATATACCTGATACATACATAAATAAATAAAGGGATAATGTCATTATAGCCCAATGAAGTTTTGGGTTTGGTATGAATTGACCAATCATGTTATTTTTTTTTTTTTGCACAATATGCTACCTAACTTTTATTGTACATGTCAATTAAGCCATTATCGCTAGCTTTTAATCATTGCTTCGTTAACATGTTATTCTAAATTACACAAATAACTCATATGGTTTAAATTTCGTTCGTTGTTGGTCCCTTACAGGCTATGATTTAAATTATACGACCAAAACTGCCACATTTCTGAAAATGTGGGGACCAAAGTGTAACGTTTCCTAATAATTAATAATTAGCTTAATTAATATAATTTTTAAGAAACCCACAGTTCATCATCGACCTCATCACTTCGTCTCTCCAACTACAAAATCTGCTCATTCTTTCCCTCTATCGACAATGATAGTTTCTCCAGACCTGAAGGATTTTAGATCGATCATCGTAACGTTTCTACAATCTGAAATTCAAATCTATATGGAAACAAACATCTCAATGATCAGCGATTCCCTAGAATTAATCATCACAACTCCTCAATATCGTCTACGAACTGAAATTCCGACTCTAACTCTATGATGGAAACCTCCTTCTCCAAGAAAGATAGGGCTTCCTATTTTGTGATGTCTTTTATCATGAATAAAATCAAATATTAAGATCTATTTTACCGTAGAGGTCTCTCCAAAGACGACGATCAAGTTCCATGGTTTGTTAATCTTCACTAAGTCAAATTTTCTTTTGTTTATGTGTGTTCATATGATTAAAGGGAGTCGTTAGTTTGAAACGGGTGTGCAATTGGTGTTCATTCCAAGTTTTTTCTAAACTATAAGATTTTTAGATTATGTATTGTAAACTAGTGTTCCTTCTGTCAAAGTTATTACCCTAGGGATTTGATTTTGCATATTCTTTCTTCTACTGTAATAGAGATAGTCCAGTCATGCCAATTATATCACAACTCCTCAATGTGTATGGAATTGAATTCAATGAACCATTAATCGTTAATCAATTTGAAGAAAATTTGTGTTGTATGGGTTGAATTTGATAAACCCAAAATGGTAATTTCTGTCTGGTATATTTCAACCAAATTTAATGGCGAAGACAATGACAATGTTACACTTTGGTCCCCATAATTTCAGAAATGTGACAGTTTAGATTGTATAATTTAAACTATAGCTGGTAAAAGACAAACTACAAAAGAAATTTAAATCATGGGGGTTATTGTGTAATTTATAACAATTGCTTAACGGATGAATGATTAAAAACTAACGATAATGGATTAATTAACATGTATAGTAAACGTTAGATGACCTATTGCGCAAAAAATAACATAGTTGGTCAAGTCGGACTAAACCCAACACTCTATTGTGCAACAATAACATTAAATAAAGTGGAACTTGATTCCGATTCCTGGCAGCAATAAAGAAGGGTGGTTGTGTTGTGGTGGATGTACTCTAGTAGTAAAAAGAAACAGCCAACCATAATCATGAAATTTTGTAAAATTAAACTTTGTATCTTGGTAATCAAGAGAAGAAAAAGAGCATAAGAGGACAGGTAGAGAAGAACTTGTGGTGGTCGTCGGTACCATGGGGGTTGTCGATGATGGATTAATGACGTTGTCAATAGTGAATGTGGCTCCTTGTGGCAGTGGGAGGTCAAAATCAATCGAACCAAGACGAAATCTCTGAAATAAGTATGAAATCGTCGGAGAGAAGAATTGAGAGAAATGGAAGATATAGGTGAAATAATGAATGAAAGAGGGATTAATCAATGACCACTTTTAGCGATGACAGTTGGTCATTAACAGAGAACCATTGGAGGGAGCAGTTCATTTTTTTCGAGTATTAGTGGCGACATTTGTCATCGTTATTGATGTCGTCGGCATTGTTGTTGTACGACACAAGATGACAGCCTTTGGATCGATACAACATATCAAAAAATATGTTTACCTCTTGGCAATAGCATATCATTTATTTGGCAATAGTGGTGATACCATTAGCGGCGACACCAAACAAATATGTTAGCTGTTGCAGCTAATAGTTGTTATCATCGCTAATGACATCTTCACGATAATTAATTATTGTTGTAGTGACTTAACTGTGACCACATGACATCTCCATATCTTAAGAAGTCAAATTGCTCTCGTCAGATATATTTTAACGACACACCGTCACTAAATCTCCATTTATAGCAATGAAATATTTTGAGGCATCGTGTAGGTACCTTTTCTTGTAGTGACAAGTAAGAAATGTATTAAAGAAGTATATCAGAGTAGCACTACAAGAAATAAGTCCTATGCCGACGACCGCTATGCACACGACTTAAGTTGTCGGTACTGTTTCATCTATATATATATGACATTTCGTCGGTATATAGTTGACTAAATTTTTTTTACATAAGAATATATAGAGTTGATAAGTCGTCAGTATACCATAAGCAGGAAAAAAAAGTTTTACACGGTTTCCTCAAAACTTTTGCCGACAATACATTGGTATAGTTTATGCCAAATATGATTTTTATATATTTATATTCCATTTTGCAGAAAAAAGAAATGATGCCCGTTTTGTATGGGTTATAGCGACGACAAGTCGTCCCTATAGAATGATAGCGATCTGCATGATACTCCATGTCGACACAGGCGACTTGTCGTCTGTAAATATATTTCTTATTTATCTTATTTTTAATTTATGAAAAGGGTAAATGACGTCGTGGGACTTAACTCTATACTAACGACATTTCGTCGGTATAGGGTTTTAAGTGATCTGCTTCGTTCGTTCGACCCCCTTTCTTTTGCAGCGCCCCACCAAAAGCTAGTTGTCTTTTTCTCAGTCGACGATTATCCGTCTAAAGGACCTCTGGCCACTCGTCTTCACCACCGACGACGACAATGAGATTGAGAACAATGAAGATTCTCATTGAACTTTTATGTTATATTTGAACAATGTTTGTTGCAGTTTTTTTTTTTTTTTTTTTTTAACAATGTTTGTTGAAGACTTACTTTTTTTTGTTATTTTGCTATGTAGTATTTATTTATTTATTTATTGAGTTTTAATGGTTTGTTATATTATATGATTATTAAGTATTTGATACTATTCTGCATATATACTGTTTGGATTGTTGTAAAAAAAACAGGTTTGGTATATATAACAAAACCTATGAAAATATTTAAAAAATAAATAAATAATAAAAAATTATACAGATGACAAGTCGTTGGTATAGCTTTATAACTGTAATAACCGTTTTACTTTTACAGACGACATGTGTCTCTATTGTTAAAATGGAAGTTGTCTGCCACCACTTTTCCAGACAACATGTCGTCTGTATTGCTTAAACCTGTCCAAACGAAATGTCGTCGGCAAAGGTGAGCTTTATACAGACGACAGGTCATCGGAATTGGTTTATAGTAAACCTTTTCTTTTTCGTCGAAAATCGGTCTCGAAGACCCTTTGACGAGGACATGTCGTCTAAATTGGTTGCTCTGTATCGACGATATTTATCCCGACAACATTTTCCACTTTTACCGACAGGGCTATCCCGACGACTTTGTACAAACGGCAAGTTGTTGGTATAGGTATAGGCTTGTCAGACGACATGTCGTCTGGAGAGTTGTCGAAAATATCGGTAAAGGCCTCATTCCTTGTGGTGTAGGTCCAACAAATATAACAAATATCATTAAATAATCTACATATAGACTCCATAAATTTTGCTTATATGTACCATCGGTAAATAAAAGTCTCCAAAACAAATATCGTGCATCAAAATTTCAAGCACTTAATATATTTTCATATATATAAATTCCTTTCTGGGCAACTCGTGAATGATTCGATCCACTTTTTTTCTATGAAAATCCCGCAAGCACTTAAGGACAAGCCGGAGGGACAACTTGACCCACAACTTTAGGTTTGATGTTTTTACACTCAGAAGTGGCAGGTCCCCCAGGTCCTTGCAAATTGATATCAGCAACCTCAAAATTCTGGCATGTCCCTGGGCTGCAAATAAGCTTCACTGCTACCTTTGTTGTTGATGATCCCTTGATCTTCCTAAAGCTCACGTTTGACAACTTCGTCTTTGAAGGTCCTTTCTAGTGGTCATAAACAAAGACTATACTCAATCCTTTACGTGAATAGAACTAATGTAGGTGTGTGGCTATCATTATATGCACATACCTGGCATTTCCCAGAAGGGCAGTATTCTTGATCAACCAATATCGGGTTTCCCACTTTCTGCATGATGATATCTTCAAAATGCATGTCAGTGGCGCTACCTGGTGTGCCAGCTGGCCAGGATTTGATCCTGAGTCCATTGTCAGTGCCGGTGATGGTGCTGTTTTTGATCCAGATTCCTTGTACAGGTGCTTCATTTGGGTATCTACCGAGGCTTCCAATACTAATGCCATGTCCTGGTCCGCATGTCACTTTCTCGATATGGACGTTCTTGCTTCCATCTCCAAACGAAATGCAATCATCTCCTGTTTTTATGTTTGTGTTTGTGATGTTGAGCCCATTTAATCTCCCGATGTGAATTCCATCCGTATTGAGACTTGTTCCAGGTGCATTAATGGTAACGTGGTCAAGTTTGCTATTGTCACAACCCAATATATTCATGTGGAAGAATTTGCTATTGGTGGATGTTAAGTCTTTCACCACTGCATTCTTGCAGTTAGTCAATCTGATATTCTGACAATTAAAGAAGCCTCACAAACATTAATTAAGGTTGTCTAAATGGTAAAATAGAGTGTGTTTTTAGCCAACCCAACCCAATGTTATATCATTGGAACAAATGAACGGATGTCACATTAATTATAAATTCCTATTGAATTCTGAAACGTAATCATTCGCTTTTATATTTGGATTTTTTTCAAACTTCATATTATTATCTTTACATATTTATGAAGATGCAATTCTTTTTATTAGCTTTAAAATGTGGAGTTGTTATATTTACCTATAAAGCTAAAAACTTGAAATATTTTTAACGATCTTTAACAATAAAACGTGACTATTTAATATTAACCGTGGAATATTGAGAAGTTTCAAAGAAAGACAACTTACAGCTGGTAATTTGCATACTCCGGTAGAGGCGCAGTTGTTACTCTTCCAAGTTGCCTGGCCTTGACCATCGTAATTACCACCAGTCATAGTCAACTTATCGACACCCTCTATCTCGATCCAACCATCAGTTTTGAACTTTGCAACCTCCGGTGGGGCTTTGATGGTTGCTCCGGTGGCCTTGATCTCAATCGGGCCCTTGCATGGACCTTTCAGTTGAATAGGAGATGCGAAATAAGTCCCCGGTGGAATCAGAAGCGAGCTTGGTGGTGGTCCTCCGCAGGCAACTTTCCAAGCATTCATTATAGCCTAAATTAGTCTCGATCGATCACAAAAATAACCGACCAATATTAACGTCAAATCAACGTATACAATGAGTAAGAAATTTTATAAAATGAAAACATAACACGTTGTTCTCAAGCTATTTTAACAAGGAAAATGGAAGGGTGGGATTTAAGCTTTTTTTTTTTTTTTTTTTGTGTTCCCCTCCGCATCCATTTCATCCCTTTAAAAAAAAGTTAGAACAAATTTTCCTTTTAAATTACTTTTCTTGCTTTCCATTCTACTCACTAAATAAACTCGAGAACAAGATGTAAAAATAATTGATTTAGATTTTACCGGGCCATCATCGGTTTTACCATCACCCTTGGCGCCCTTTGTTTTTACATCGACGACTGCAGCATGGTTATTTTCGATCAATACCATGAGAAAAAAACAAAATACTGCTCTTGGAATGAAGTTTTCTTTAGCCATTTCTGTTGAAGTTCTTATTACGAGGTTGTGTGCTTTATTTTTTTGGGTTTTTAATTAGAGCGAATTTAGATATGGTAAGGCAGGCCATTTATAGGAGATATAGGAAATACCTAAATAGAGGTAGTAAGTTTATTTAGGGAATTATTCTTTCACATTTCACCAAATCGTTTTTGCATACAAACGTTTCTCATTGTATGTAATTTCTATCTCCAAGGTTAAAATAGATAATGCCTTGAATCCTTTGTAATTCCAAGCTACTTGCTAGCCCTTGTTTGTTTTAGGCTTTGCCGTATGGGTCGTCAGAGTAAGAGGAAGAGGCACTCTCATCTTACACGTAATCACCTTCCCAAAGCATGGTGATTATCGAGTGGTGTAGGTTGGGTTACCAGGCATTTCAAAGGAGAGAGAAATGCTAATGGTAATATGACCATTTGACAGAATAAAAAAAACTTTTATTTTTTAAAACAAATTAATTTTTACCTACAAATATATACATATTTCACCCATACTTTCACGAGAAATTAAATATCTTCCTACCTTTTATTCATACAAATCCTCCTACCCATTTAAATAATGACATGTGTTATATTACTATCATAAAATATCTTTAAATTTTCATTAATTGAATATTAAATGTTACACATGTCACCATTTAATTAGGTAGGATGATATGTAGGAACAAAAGGTTAATTTCTCTATTTTCACACTACAAATATCATATATTGTTTTTCAAAGATTATGTATATTCTACACTACCAATGATGAACAATTTGTCATCCCCATCTTTATCCGATGATACGTTTTGTGACATTTCATATTTTTCAGAACTAAATTTTTTTTACACTTTAAAAATTGTAATATTTTTGTGGAAAATTTCAGCACAATAAAATATTTTACATAAGCTATCTTGTTTTAATAAAATATCTTAACTAAAGATGTTATTTCAAAATACAAAAACCCTACACATATCATATATAATCAATACACAACATATGTTATAAAGATGTTATTTCTAGACATTTTTTTTGAAAGGACCCAGAGTATGTATGATTCCTAACAAATCCTTAGCTCTTTCACTTGAAACAGTAAAAGGAACTTTAGTCATCTTTCAACATAAATAAGACTCACATATATCAAATAAGCAAAGATTATTTTCCTTCAAAATACCACTCTTTTGAAGTTGGGATATGTGTTCTTTGTTTATATGTCCAAGACGACGATGTCATAGATAAGAGTCACTCAAATCATGTTTGATTATCTTTGTTTAGCATGGTATATAGAACTATTTTTTAATGAGCTATCTAGGTTTACTTCATATATCCCATTAAGAGGTCTAGCATTAAAATAAAATATATCACTCTTATAAGGAAAAATAAAATCGTCATTAAAATGATAAGTAAAACCAGATTGTTTCAAATGTACAACTGAAACTATATTCCTAGTAAAGCTAGGTATATAAACAACATTATTCAATGTCAAATATAAGTCACTAAGTAAAAGTAATTGATAATCTCCTAAAGTTTGAGCTTGAAGTTTTTCTCCATTTCCCACCTGGAGTATAATTTTTCCTGTCTTCAGTTGTCTACTCTTCTGAACCCATGTAACGAATTACAAATATGAGTTCCACATCTAGTATTGAATTCCTAAGTACTTGAGGAAAAATTATATAATTCTAGGGCTATCCCATAGATATCTGAAGTGCGTGCCTAAGCTTTCTTCTATTTCAACTTCGTAAGGTTTGTAGGACAATTCCATTTCTAATTTCCAATGATACCACATTCAAAGCATATGTCTTCTTTTGCTACCTTTTCCTTATTATTCTGAGGTTGTGGGGTTTGTAGGGATTGGGTTACCTTTTTGCAATTATCCTTAACAAAATTATCCTTGGAGTTCTTGGCTTTGGGTTTCTTCGTTCCTCCTTGACTAATTGAGAGAACATGAGTAGTTTTGATGGGAATGTTCTTCTTGGCAGTTTTCAACATTGCATGTAACTCTGATATAGGTTTTTTCCAACCATTCATGTTATAGTTCATGATGAATATATCATAGGATTTGGTCAATGAGTTGAGGATCAAGTCTGTAGTAAACTCATTCGAAATGAGTGAACCAAGTCTCTCTAGATGATCAATGTGATTCTTCATCTTGAGTACATGTGAGGTTACATTTTGTCCTTCTCCCATCTTACACCCATGTAACGCTCTAACAGTCTCAAAGCGTTTCATCCTTGTTTTCTAATGTAACATGTCCTTCAGTTGGTAATGATGTCATAAGTTGGGAGATGTTCCAGGTCCTTCTAGAGGTTTGGTATCATCATGAATATCATAAGGCTCACAATCTCAATTGAATAATATATATGTTTCAACTAAGAATTATAAGGAGCCGTGGGAGTAGGAGCAGGCTCATAGGGAACATAAGCATCAAGAACATACACTTTCTTTTCTAGCATGGGGAGAATTCTCAATTTAGGTGCCAATGGAGAAAATTCATATGGTTAATTTTCTCTTTCTCAAGGATTGATAGAAGGTAACTGTTGTGGTGGTTTGAAGTTTGGGCCATCCACAAAATTTAACAAAGTTAATTTAGTATTTTTGATGTTTTTAAATCATTAATAACTAATACCTTTTGTTTCCATAAAAACTAATTAGTTAAAGTCTAGGATCCAACGTTGCAAATCAAATAATTGGTTAAGTGACCTTTATCCTGTTATTTATTTCAACAAGGTAGGTAGCGATTACCAATTACATCTAAATGTAATTCCCTATTGTATGGGATCCTTAACAATCTTTTGTTAATTGGCATATTAGATTCCATCTATTCCTCATATCTCTAATGCTTAGTTAACCTTTATCACAAAAGATTTCAGATCAAGTCATCTATCTTAAAAGGCATGTATAATCGACACATAACTACTAGTTAGGTGGCCTTTATCCCACTATAAATTTCAAAACTACTTAGAACATCAAAAGATAAATCCAAGCAGTTAGGTGTCCTTTATCCTATAAGGACCATATAAGTGACGAGTGGGTGTATTTTAAGAGGACGACACGGACTGACGTTTAAAGGGATTTATATGTTTTATAATTATAGTTTTAAAAACATATTATATCATGTGTATTGCATGCATTCAATAAAACATGGTACATTTTTTTAAGAAAATCATATTTTCATTTATTGGTTCATTTTACTTCAAATTTTAATATCTTTTATTAAATTTTGGGTTTGTGTGTTTGGAACTAATCTTAGTCTTTTAATTATGGGATATCTGTAGAAAAGTCTCAAATTTTGGGAAAATTTTTAATAAAGTCATAAATATTATTTTTTGAATAAAAAATCTTGACTTAATCCTCTTTAAAATAGAAAAGCCCAAGAAACCGGCTAATTTATTCAGTTTAGCCCTTTTTGACCTGTTCAGCAGGTCATGAGACCAAATTGTTTTTCTTTCGAAAATAATGGGATTTATTTGCAGATTTCGTCAAAAATTTTATGTAATGTATAAACATATTTTTTACATATCTATATCTTTTTTTACGTATTTTTGTATTTTTTATGTTTTTATATGTATATATTTACGTATTTTTATGTATTTTAAATGTATAAACGTATATTTTTACTTATTTATATGTATTTTTTTTTAACTATTTTACATATTTTTTATGTATTTTTATTTGTTACTTTTTATGTATTATGTATTTATATGTATTTTTATATATATTTACATATTTATGTATTTTTTAAGCTTTTTATGTAGATATTTATGTATTTTAAGTGTATAAACGTATTTTTATATAGATGTTTATGTATTTTAAGTGTAAACATATATTAATGTATTTTTTCTGTTTTCTTATATAGATGTTTATGCATTTTTATGTATATTAAATGTTTAATTGTATTATATTTACGTAAAAAATATATAAACACGTAAAAATAATACAATTAAACATTTAATATACATAAAAATATATAAACATCTATATAAGAAAACTAAAAAAAATGCATTAATAAGCAAAAATACGTATAAATACATAATACATAAAAAACAAATAAAAACACACAAAAAATATATAAAATACTGAAAAAATACATGTAAATACATAAACAGGACATCTATACATTTAAGATACATAAATATACAAAACCATCTATATAAAACACTTAAAATAATACATAAATACGTAATACATAAAAAAATATGTAAAATACTTAAAAATAGATATAAATACGTAAAAAAATACGTTTATACATTTAAAATACATAAACATCTATATAAAAAGACTTTAAAAATACATAAATACATAAAAATACATAGAAATACATAATAGATAAAAAAATAACACATCAAAATACATAAAAGAATATGTAAAATGGTTAAAAATACATATAAATAAGTAAAAAAATACATTTATATATTTAACATACATAAATATATGTAAATATTTACATATAAAAACATTAAAAATACAAAAATACTTAAAAATAGATATACATATGTAAAAAATATGTTTATATATTATATAAAAATTTTGATGAAATCTGGAAAAAAGTCTCATTATTTTCGAAAAATTAACAACTGGGTCTTATGAGCTGCTGAACAGGTCAAAAAAAAGCTAAAGTAAATAAATTAGCCGGTTTCTTGGGTTTTCTATTCAAAATGTGAAAAAGTCATGACTTTTTTATTCAAAAATAAAATTTAGGACTTTATTAAAAATTTGGCCAAAATATTGTGACTTTTCTGGAGATATCCCTTTTAATTATCTTTTTATTATTTTATACTTGGAGTTTGTCATGAGTTTTAAAATCTCTCTTTTATCCCATTTTAACAATTTGAAAATCTTGAAAACTTTTAGTGTAAAACTCATTTTATTTGAAAAATCCACTTTATCATCTTACGTTTAAAATTATTTCTTTTGAAAATATGAAACTCCATGATTATATGTATTTAGTTGTTTGATTGTCTAGCATGAAAAAACCTATTTTCATCAATACAAACAAACTAACAATACATTTATATTCACACACAAACATGAGTGCTTAAACCAAGTCATAACTATGTGATATTTCATGTGAGCCATACATGAAATATCAAGTCCTTTTCCTAAAGGACAACTGGGACCAAAAACTTCAAGAGATGTAGTTGTGGAAGCTCCTACTTGTGAAAACATTCAACTACTATTAAAGGTTGCGTTTGGGGATGCTGCTTCAGCTTCATAGAATCTTATGCAACACATTCAACAACATTTTACAAAAAAAGGTTGCATTTTCCACTGCTATTAAAATTAATAAATTTCAACGCTTTTCGATCTTAAAATTGGTTCCATTTTCATTTCAAGTTACATTTTAAGGTACTTATACAAGATTATAAACTAATCAAATATTTACAACAAAAAATGAAGAAACTCTTAGGTACTATTACAAAGAATTTGAATAAATAATTAATATTACAACCATATCGAAAAGTCCAACAACAAAAAATACATTGTCCATGGCTTGTTATTCACATATAATCATAAAAAATTATCAAATAATATTTTGTTTTCCTAAGGAAACATCAATGTGATCAAATGCATGTAGTTATAAATGAAAAGTGGATAACATTTTCTCTCTTATAACTAGCTTTGGATGTTGCAAAAGAAGCCATGCTTGAATTTTTCATACAAGCATTAAAATCGTCCACGACTTTCAAAAACCAAATATTTTCATATCATCATAAAATCTATGCATGCATGTAAAGAAGACTACAATGCCAATTGATGGAAACATGGTGTTCAAGAGTCAAGTTTCAAAAAATAAAACTCTTGAGTTTGAACCAGAAGTCATTAAAATAAAACTTAAACAACATAGAATCCAACAAAGGATCATATTAAATGAACATGCAAGATTTAAATCAACCATAGAAGGGAAGAGGATAAACAACATTTGTTGTCCTTGAATCCTCACAGGAGGTTAATGGTTGATGAAGTTGGCAAGAACCCCAAATGAGAGTTCCCCTAAATATAGTCCACCAATAAGCTCCAAAACTAGATTAATCCTAGTTCAACTCTTTAAAATACAACCTCTTAAGCTTGAACAACCATGAACGAATTTTGATGTTCAAGAGAGTATGCATTCTCTTCTTTTACCAACTGATAACTCAGAGAGAGAATGGAGAGAGTTTGTGAGAGTTAATTTTTTACATGCCATGAGCTAGATTAAAATGAAAGCCTTTCACTACTTTTAATCATCCCACTCATGCAAAACTCAATTATGATTTATTCAAAACCCTCTTCATGCATTGGACCACCCATAAAGATGGTCTTGAAAGATTATATACAAAATTAGGAGAGAGAAAAGGATGAGTTAGTCAAACACTCATTCTTTTTCCTCTTTAATACTCCAAGTCTTCTATTTTATAAAACTAGCTTTTATATTTTATAAAGACTTTCAAATATATATATATATTTGTAAGGTCTATTTATTTAATCTAACTCTTTAAATTAAATAAATAAATTTCACAAAAACTAAATCATTTAATGATTAAACGATACAAGTACCAAACTTATAATAATTCGTACACTTATGATCATGTTTTTATTATTATGATTAATATCAAATAATAATTTCAAGAGTTCTAATATTTTAATATGAATCAAACTCATATACTAATATATTAATTCTAGTGTCTACTTTTTATTGGTGTGACCCTACAGATCATATGTTATTAGCAGTATGAAGGTTTGTATTGATCAGATACACTCAAGTATGAATAGTGAAGAAAAAGAAAAAAGTAAACAAGAACAAAAAAAGAAGGATGATCACAAAGATGTTTTCACAATGAAAAGGTTATCACAAAGAGAACAGTTGCTCAAAGCGAGGCACAAAACTTTTTTAGGTTTTTAACCTAATAGTATTCCCACCTACTCTAATGCAAAATTCATTGAAAAATCCTCCAACAAAATAGGAGAATCTGCTTACAACTCACAGAGCAACTGTCGAGATGCTTACCTCCTTTAATGCAAAATCATTGAAGAATCCTCCAAAGTCATTCGCGATTTTGAACAGAGGATGTCCGATACGACCAAAAAAGTAAAAAAAATTACACCAAGAAGTACAATCATTCATGAATGATTTCTGAACCTCTTCGGACAATAACATAGCTGACATGAACAAGGTGATTGAATAGTTTCGGTCATTGTTGAAAGCCGAGAAAGAAGCTCTATAAAAGATACATGCAGGCATCAAGGTAGACAATGTCGAATTGCACACAACCCTCTCCACCTTGATTGAAAAATTACAAGAGGACTTAGCCATTAAAAATAAGATAATGGATGAACTAGCTGAGAAAACTTATAAAACCAAAGTTCTGTCTGTGAAGTTGAAGAATGCTACCCAGACCATTGCCCAACTTGAAGATGAGAGAGCTTTAGTTAAAGGGTGAATTTTGGAAATTAACCAATACCTAATGCGAATCGTTGAGACTCGCAATTCCTCCTTCATCGTCTCTGCTCGACAGGATCTCTCTGAAAATATTCAACCTGTCTTCACCATGCTAAATCAAATACAAGGTGTTTCGGGAAGCAGGGATTCTACGAAACAAGGGGGAGACGAGGACGAAAAGATAAAGGTTGTGACTGATCAGAAGGATAATGAAGCTTCCGGATCAGGAAAAAGACAAAGTCAAAGGAAAAGGGATTGCTGAAGAGGACAACGATGAAAATCCGAAAATGACTGAGTTGGAAGGATCGCTATGGAAAAAAGTGACAATGAGCTTGACGAGCTCAATGCTCTTCGGAGGAAGTTTGAGGTAGAAGAAGCGGAGTCTAAGAGTACAAAACTTGTTCCTGAAACTCAAAAATCTTTATTTCCAACATGGTTTTTTGAGCGCATTCAGAAAGAAGCTATAGAGGATCTGAATCTCTTCTAGTTGGATCCCACTACCTCTTTTGATTTGACAAATGATGTGGAATGTCAATTTGATTTTCCCATCACTCCGAGGGCATTTCTCTTTCGATGTTTCGAATTGATTAAGAAATCCATGATCTATGACAGTGCAGTAAATTGAAAGCTCTTTTCGTTTTACTTGAAGCATGCGAAACCACAGTATGAGACTTGGAGAATGAAGAGAATCATAGCGTTGAAGGTTAGGTTGCCGATTCAGACTAAATACTTCTTGAATATCCAGTTTAAAGGATTTCGAGGTGCCAATCACAAGCTTCATTATTTCACATCAGCTGGCTTGCCATTTATGAACCCCTACGATTGGTTATCTCTATTCCACATTGTAAAAAAGGATGTTCAGAAGTATGAGCCTATTGTTGAACACTTGAAGAGGATGATAAATTGTTATATTCTTGAAATTGCAAAAATAGATGTTGAGATCGCATCTGTTTTAAAGAAGAGGCCGATATTGAAGCTCGAAGAACAACCAAAAGACATCCAGCACTTGAAGAAAAGAATTATTCGGGAAGAGCATTGGAGTATTGTTTACAAGAGAAAAGAAGGTGAAGTGGTTCAGAACTACATGTTCTTTTTAAGGGACAAAAACTATACTCATCTTCATCTCTTAAAACTATCTTATCCTCTGCTGAAGCTCCCAAAGAAAACTCTTTCGCTGACATCAAATGTGTTGGGAATATGATACGTTAGTATATGTCAGTTCGGGGCTCTCTTCTGAAGATAATGTCGAAGATCTTTGTTGCGCAAAGACAACCATGAAGACCTCCTGCCAATTTGACATAAACGGGGAGATTGTTAAAGCTTTGTTTGCTGTGTCAATTGGTTGTATTTGGAATTTTTAAATGGGCTTGTCCATCTTTGGAATCTTAGCTCAGTAGGTCTATAAATAGCGCATTGTTACCGTTATTTTTTATCGATTTTTTGTAACCATCTAGCACTCACATAATAGTTCCGAATTGCAAACTGTTGTTTGTGCTTTATTATTGGAGATTCCGCTAATTTCATTCCATATCATTTGTGTTACCTGTTTCATTTTAGTATTTTGTATTGAATATAAAATCAATTGGTCTTATCACAAGTTCAGTCAATGTCATCAAACAATCAGTCCATGCTAAAAGATTTAATATATTGACACAAGTTTACAGTCATTTTATCCATGATCAGTGCCTAACAAAAAACTGTTAATAACAAATAACAAAATACATACAAATATTGTAACGTCCCAAAATTCGTACCAAAAATTTTCTTTAAATCATTATCAAAACCATGTTCATAAAAACATATCATAAGTCATAACATGAATTCAAAGTATCATTTCCAAAACATATTTTCATTATCAAAGTAAAACATCCCAGGCTGTCTAAACTATGGTGTGTGTCATGCGATCACCCCGAGCTCTTCCCTCCGCCACCGGAAATACCTGAAACCAAAACCGAAATCGTAAGCACGAAGCTTAGTGAGTTCCCCAACCTACCACATACCCTGCATAAACACGTACAGCATATACTGGGCCACGCCCGCTACTTTGGGCCTCGCCCGCTACAACGGCCCCGCCGCTCCAGGCCCTGTCTGGCTTTGAGTCCCGCTCGGATACATATCTGTTTCACTTAGGCCTCGCCTGTCACTGGGCCTCGCCCGCTAACATATACTAACACATACGCATATCACAACACATAAGCTAACATATACTAATAAATCCTGTCCTGAGGCCTCCCCTATCTTGGGCCTTGTCCTTGTCCTGCTACTGATGAGTCATGGAACCCCATCCATGCTCCTACTGATAATGAGATACGGGCCTAGCCCACACTCGCTCTTTCCCTAACTTGGGCCTCGCCCCTGTTCTGCTGCTAATGAGATGTGGAACACCGTCCACACTCTGCTATTGATGAGATACGGGACCTCGCCCACACTCACCTCCCTACCAGGCACATACATGTATCACACATACAATAAGTATAAACTATAATATAAACCATTACTTGGGCACCCGCCCGCTATCATTGGACCTTGGTCCTGAATATCATTCTAGCATACTGCGCCTAGGGCTAACCCCCAGGTCTTCCTACTCATAACTACATGGGTCGGAATTGTGGCCGTAGACCCATTCACACAAAGGGAAACTTACCTCGTACTGCTGAACTTGTTGGTAACCCCTCTGGATGCTGACCAACAATTCCCTGAACCACTGCTCCACTAGCTCTCCGAGCTACCAATATCAATACAACACTTAGCCTAACTGCCCTCCAAAAGTCAGCTAAGTCAACCCTGGTCAAAGTTAACCTTCCGGGTCAACCCTACTCCCCGAGTCTGCTTACTGACTCGCCGAGTTCCCAGGCTCAGAATCCTTTCATTCGCGACTCGACTCGCCGAGTCAGCCCCTGACTCGCCGAGTCTACTAATTTCCGAGTTCTGACCTGACCAACTCACTGAGTCCTCACTCAACACACTGATCTGAGTCTTAACTCGAGGGGTTTGGGGTTTCGCGACATGACTCGCTGAGTCCAAGGCAATCTTCAACAGACTCGTCGAGTTGTTCTTCGAACTCACCGAGTTCCTGCCGAACTTCATCCAACTCGCCGAGTCAACCCATGTGACTCACCGAGTCGCTCTAGTTCTTAATCCATACAGTGGCTTTTCGAGCCATGCTGGGGCTCCAAATTGTAGATCCACTCTTCCCAAGTCTATTCCTCACGTAAAGTTGCAAACTTTACGTGAAACCAAGGAGATATGAGCTTAAAACACTTTAGGGCTAGGGCTTGGGGAAAAGATGCTTTACCCACACACCACAAACTGATACTTTATGGGTCTCTAGGCCAAAACACACCTAGGGCTGAAGGGATCCATCTTGAGGACGTCCAAATCCTGAAATGCATCATGCTTGGTCCAAAATCTCATAAAGAGGGACATGATGAGATCTAACAAATAACAAGACAAAGAAGGAACTTGGTTACCAAAAATGAGCAGCAAAAGAGATGAATCTTCTGGACCCACAACCTTCCTCTTGAACCCTCAACTCCTTCTTCTCCTTCTAGGCTTTAAGAACACTTAAATCCTTCAATATTGGCTCACACACTCAAAGAGAGCACTAGGGTTTTGTGGGATAACTTCTGGACAATGGGGGCTACAAATGAGGCTGATAGAAGGAGAATGAGATGTTTAAATAGTGCACAAAGTCCCAAATTTAGGGTTTCCCAATTCAGACCAGACTCGCCGAGTCCTCTTTTCCGACTCGCCGAGTCGGTTGCTTAATCAATCCCCCGGATCCCACTCCGACTCGCCGAGTTCCTCCCTGGACTCGACGAGTCGACCCTTTAACTTAGGATTTTCCGTTCCTTTCTTGGTCTTTCTGATTATGGGTGCTACATACATAGTTTAGCATACACACAATACAATACAATCACATACATTTAAATAGATCTTGCAGACACACAACTTAAAATAAAGCATATGCCAGCAAATCAAATCCATATGTTCCAAAACCACATCCAGAAAATCAACAAAAGCACATAATTTTTAAATTCTCTATTCTATATTATATTCAAGGTTTGCTTCTTTTTCTCATGATTCATCTCCTTTAGACCATTTTCTTCTATACATGCAAATCAAGAAAAAATGTCGAATAACATCAAAGAAGAGGATAACGATTTTAAAGATTACTTAAGATATAATTCTAATTTTCTATGCTACAAAACATATCAAATTTAAAACATACCTGAAAGCAAATACAAACCACCAAGAAGCGCATACAAATGGATAAAAATAAAGAAATTGGCTTAAATTGAACATCTCAAATTGGCATCAAACTGTCATCCAAAGTATATTACTTGTTTAGAACTTCTTAGACATTGACACCAGCAAAGTATATAAAATTAAAAAGTGAACCTAAAATAAAATGTGATGGGATCCACATTATCATTGGTTACTTAGAAAACATAAATTTGGTTGCTAAAAGTTGGACCTATTGTAGACATACGGGCCCTTTGGCATTTGCTGGCCATATGAAGTCACTCAGCCCATACATGTTCCGAGGCGAGCCTGACATATTAGATGAAAATTCATAGGTTCGAGTGCCCTAAAAACACAATTTTACAGTCAAAACTGCAACATAAAAAATATTATTATGGCATGTGGTAAAAAAATTAAAATAGTTACATATTAACAAAATCGCATGTCATATGTCCTAACTATTTGGGAGAAAGGCAAAAAGAAAATATACAAACTAGCCGTCACATGTTTGGTTGTTTCAGTTTTTAATGCCTTCCAACGAAGATAAGACGTTTTCCCTGAAATACATAATTTATTCTTGTTACTATTAAAAAGAGCCAGAATAAAACAGGATGCAAATAGAATCAAAACTTCAAAAAATTAGAGTTACCAGAGATAATTCTAGTATTTTGTCCTATGTAGATTGGGTCTTGACAATGCTATATTTTCCAACACCTTCGATCTGATTTTCCTTTTCTAAACTTTCATTGTAGGCACAAGGTTCACCATCCCCACCATTTCGCTTTTTGTATATCCTGTTGTCCACATAAACACCATTTAATCATAAAAACAATATGTCTATAAAGTTCAAGTATATTATTGCTCAATAATAAGACATAATATGTTACCGGATAACATTTCAGTTTTTGGAAGATAATATCATAACATCTCTATAAGAACACCATTCATCAAAAACTTAAACCATAACAGCTTGTAACTATGAGTAAAAATGAGTTGAAGAAAGAAAAGGTCAACTTACTTGAGGCTACAAGCAGGAAACTTTCATCAAGCTCGTTCAAGAAGATTTTTCTATATGACTCTTCCACCAAATCCTATAAACCCAAATAAATTTCTTCAGACATACCTAAAACCAAAAAGTGAAAAAAAAAACAATTTAGTAGAAAGGTATATTATTAGAAAAAAATACATAAACGGTAGAAAATATTAGGTCTTCTTCATCTACTGGTGTCCTCACTTCTAACAAATCTGATTCTTTCTTGTTTTTCATCAGTCTGAAACAGAATAAAGATATTTAAATTCCAAAATAAAAAAATCTTTAAAAAGGTTTTGGATTTGAATCTCTATGACAAAGATTGAACCTGAAATCTAGAAATGTGGAAGAGATTGTGGACTTGAATCAAGGTGAAATTGGTGAAAATATCTAAAACATTTAGTTGTTCACCGTCAATTCAGAAGTAGGTTTCGAATTTTGGGTTTCACTCAAAATCATGTTGATAACAATTTTAAGATCATGAACACAGATGTTGTGTAACCATAAACCACAATGATAATATATGAGAGTCTCAAGGGTTACGTTTATGAATACTAAATTGATGGAGAAATTGTATAGATTGGTTCCGAAGAAGATATTGTATTCCTGCTGTAAATGAATGACCAAGCAAGAAACTCTTTACTCAATGTGAGAAGAGTAAGGTAGCTCAATGACTTATGTGATTTGATAGCGTGATTGGGAAGAAGTGATTGGAATGAAAGTTACATTAAGGCGTCAAACATAGAGTCTAAGAGGTTTGGGACAACATGCAGCAACATGCTTCTAGGGACGCTTAGCTAGTACATAGTTTCGGAATCATACCTGCCCCATCATTCTGAATTAGGGTAATGGAGAAAATCTACCTGAGAAAAGAACGACAATAACATGTTTTTGGTGTTTTTGATTTTTTAAAAGAAAATACAAAAACGAATAAAGTATTTTTGAATTTTTTTTAAAAGAAATAAAATAGAAATAAAAGAAAAATACTTTTGATAAATTTTGATGTTCTGAAAAAGATAAACAGAAATTAAAAAAATATATATTTTTGTGATTTTTGATTTTTCAGAAAAAAAATGAAAAATAGAAATGAAGAGAAATAACTAAGACAAAAGAATTCAGAAACTAAAATGAACAATAACTTCAAAGCCATTCTGAAGCTTGGAATCAATCGGAAGAGACTTAATTTACAAAGGATATGCATCGTTCTGAAATGAAGAACGGTAGCATCCAATGCATTCTGAAGCTCAAAACCAATCGAAATGTGAATAGTAATTCCGAAACATTCCGAAGCTCGGAATCGTTCGAAATGTGAAAAGTAAAATCTGAGACATTCCGAAGCTCGGAACCATTCGGAATATGATCAGTTACTTTAACAGTTATGAAGTTGGTTTCGGAACTAAGTCTTGTTTAATCATATTCCTAACGCTTGTTAAATTTGATTGAATAGGAAGGACCTTTGTGAAGAAATTAATTAACTGGACTGAGGATCTAACAAAATGAACTTCGACGTTTCCATTCTCGACATGATCCTTTATGAAGTGATATGTTTGTGCAATATGGTTTGTATTGGAGTGTTGCACTGGATTCTGAAAAATTCTTATAGCACTTTTGGAATCACAATAGAGAGGAATTCTTTTCATATTAATTACATAGTCTCTAAGTGGGTTCTGAATCCACACTACTTGGGACGTATAAAATCTTGTTGCAATGTATTCAGCTTCAGCTGTTGATAAGGACACACATGTCTGCTTCTTAGATTACCAACTAACAAGCTTGTTATCTAGAAACCGCCATCCCCCATAAGTGCTTTTACGATCAAGGCCACATCCTCCGAGATTAGCATCAGAATAAGCTTGCACAAAGAATATCGAATTGGATGGATACCAAATTCCAAGAGGTATCAGAATATGTTCTTTATAGCTACCATATGTGGTTCACGGGGATTCGCCTGAAACCTAGCATAATAACATACATTAAACATAATATCAAGACGACTTGATGTTAGATACCTTAGAGATCTGATCATCTGGCGACGTAATCTATCCTAATAAATATAGATATTTTTGCCAAATGGTACATTCTCCTTAATCATGACACATGTAATTTTCTCATAATTTTTTGTTTTCACATGTCATTTTCTTATTTTTTTCCATTTTTATTTTATTGCCACATCATTAAAATAATTAAAGCTATATTATTATAGCAATTAATTCCAATTGATTATAACCGATTGTTTACTATTATTTATTTAAATGTGTTATTAATGTAATTTTGTTAATAAATAAATATGTTTTTGAATAATATAAAAATTAATTTCAGTTAATTGTATTCGAATATTTAATTAGTTATAATTGTTTAATGATATAATTTATAAAAAGATTGATAGTATACGACAGTGATTCAGCTTTGACTTGTAATTTATATATATATATATATATATATATATATATATATATATATATATATATATATATATATATATATATATAATTTATTCATTTTGATTATATATATAACTAGATTTTGTTCGAATCAATATAAATTAAAATTTTATATAATGATAGTTGTTTTACTTTAAAAAATAAATAATATCTATTATAAAAGTGTGGAAATAAAATCTTTTAAAGTGCAATGTATTTATGGAGCCTTCCCTCAATATTCAAGTTGTTGAAATTATTGAAAAATCTTGGTATATATGTTGATCTTTGAAGGCTTTTACCTATGTTTATGGTTTTTGGATGAGTGTTGGTAAATTCAAAAAATACCACGGGTCTTGGTGGTTGTTTTGTTGTTAGACTTATTAATGTTTAACTATTTTCTTGGGGCTAGGTTGTTGTACTTTTAGACGTTAGCATGGTGGCTTGAATTCATCATAAGTTTCTTCAACAGGTGGTGAGAGCTCCATGACTTTAACCTGAACAAATTGTGTCCTATTTTGCTGCATTGTATTGAAAGGTATAAAGGTCATTATGATCAAGTAATGACTTTTGAATGTAAATTATTCCGTCAACCGTATAGATTGAACTACTTACTTATTCATCATATTGTTCGTATATATTTCAAATTTTTACTTTACAAAATGTTTATTGTTACATATTGATATTTAAATTTTTTAATCAACTCGTGTAGTACACGGGTCTCACACCTAATGTAATAGCAGTTGCTGGTTTGTCCAATGATAGAGCAAGTTTCATTTAGAATACCATTGGAACCTTTACCCTTGAGTCACCCACCATTCCGAATTTAGCAAGCAAGGTCTTTGTGTAGGTTTCTTGGTTGATGAATATTCCCTCTGAACTTTGTCTAATGTTTAAAACAAGGAAAAAGTTAATTAGACCCATTGAACTCATTTAAAATTTAGTTTCCATTAGTTTTTAGAATTCAGTTGTTAATTTAGGATCAGTGGATCCGAAAATAATGTCATTAATGTAAATTTGAACGATCCTTATATGGTCACCATCTTTCTTACGAAAGAAGTTTGGGTCAACCGAACCTTGTTTGAATTTAGACTGCTTAAGGAAACGAGTCAGAGTTTCATACCATGCACGAGGGGCTTGTTTCAGACCATACACCGCCTTATCCAGAACATATCAATGATTCGGATATTTTTCATCTATGAAACCTGGTGTTTGTTCCATATAGACTGTCTCCTCGAGTTCGCCATTCAGAAACGCGCACTTTATATCCATCTGATAGACTTCAAAAATTTTGTGGGCGACATAGGAAAGAAAAATCTGAACGGATTCCAATATAGCGACTGGTGCGAATGTCTCATCGTAGTTTATTCCTTCCTCTTGGCAATAGCCTTTAACCACCAAATGTGCCTTGTTGCGAATTACGTTTCCGTCTTTATCCATCTTATTCCGGAACACCCATCTCATTACAACAACCGATGCATCCTTTGGAGTGAGGACCAATTTCCATACTTTATTTCACTCAAATTCATTGAGTTCTTGTTGCATTATTAACCCAATCTGCAAGATCAAGTGCAATTTGACATTTTAGGCTTTATTTTAGATATAAAAGAAATAAACAAGCAAAATTCCAATTTAGAAAATAATGCATTTTCTTTCGATTTTTGTTGAACCCGAGTAAGAACTCCTAAAGATGAGTCTCCGATCACTTGAGATATTTGATGATCTTTGGTCCATTTAGACATTGGAGGATAGTTTTGATCATAGGAAGGATCTTTTCAGCATAAACTTCTTCAAACTCCGATTGTACATCCGAGTCATTATTTTCATTCTCCCCCTGGAAGTTTGCATGTGACCCGTTGTTCGGATTTGAATTCTCCCCTGGAGTGGATCATCGGAATTGAAGATTTGAGTGGAACTCTTCCCCTGGCATGGAGAAGCAGAAGATTTTGGTTGAGGTTCATTCGGAATTGGTTGCTTAGGAGGAATCTCTGCATTTTTGGCAGCTTCGTCGACAATCTTGATCAATTCAACATCTTGATTGTCTTTTGCGTTCGATTTCAAGGAAATAGCTTTGTCAGGTTCATCAAAAAATTTAGAAATTCCTCATATAAATTCACAAAAAGAATAGTCTTTGAACTTGTTGATGGAAAAATGTCCTCCGATTGACAATCTTCTTTTTGATATTTCTTCATATAATTTTCATCATCCGTGACGTAGTCACTCTCCTCAATCATCTTTGATTTCTTGTTCAGAACCTTATAGGCCTTTGACGTCAAGGAATACCCTAGAAATTTTTTTTCATCAGCTTTCACTTCGAATTTGTTTTAATGTTCTTTGGAATTTAATATAAAGCTCCAGGAATCAAACACATGAAAGAATTTAACGTTATGTTTCCGATTGTTAAGAATTTCGTAAGGAGTAATCAGAAATATTTTTGTTGATGTAGGAACGACTCTGAGTAAAACAAGCAGTGGCAGTGGCATCAATCAAGAAGTACAAGGGAAGATTCACAAATGATACCATTATCCTTATGGCTTCACAACGAGCTCAATTTCGTCTTTCAACTACATTGTTCTGCTGTGGAGTGTAAGGCGAAGAGAAGTTGTGAGAAATCCCTTTTCTAGTTAAGAATTCTTCAAATGCATGATTTTTGAATTCCGAACCGTTGTCACTACGAATTTTCTGAACATGCTTTTGTAATTTAAGCTCAACCTGCTTGATGAAATCTATAAGATTCTAAGTGGCTTTGGATTTCTGTCTAAGAAAGAATACCCGGGTAAATCTAGAAAAATCTTCAACAAGAACCAAAATATATTTGTTACCACCAATACATTCGATGGTTGATGGACCACAACGAGCAATGTGTAATAATTCTAGTGGCTCGGTGATTTTGGTATTTATGATTGTCGAGTGACTATTCCTGCTTTGTTTCCTGAGGTCAAATGCAGCACATAAATGTTCTTTTTCGAATTTCAGAAGAGGTAGACCATGAAAAAGATCACCAATGACGAGCTTGTTAATATCCTTGAAATTCATATGTGAAAGCCTTCTATGACATAGCCAATCATCCGATGATGCTTTCGTAAGCAAGAAAATAGATGGTTTCCCTTTGATTGGATTTAGATTCAGATGATACATCTCTCCTTTCCTTTTTGACTTCATAAGCACTGCTTTAGATTTCTTTTCGATTATTTCTGAACCTTCTTCATCAAACGACACCTTCAGACCAGTACCTACAACCAATTGTGAAACACTTATCAAATTGTGTTGCAAGCCTTCTACCTATGCTACCTTCCGAATAGAGAATTCTCCATTCGTTATCATTTTGTAGCCTTTTATCTCTCCAGTGGCGTTGTTTCCAAACGTCACTCTTCCACCATCTTTCAAACACCGAAACTCTCTTAGTTCTTCTTTCTTCCTAGTCATGTGACGAGAACAACTGCTATCGATGTACCATTCAGAATCATGCTGTTCGTCATGCATAACCTACACAGTTTAGATAGTTTTAGGAACCCAAACCTTCTTGGGTCCTTGTGAGAATTTCTTTTGAATAGGAAAGATTTTTTTTTTATCCACCCAAAAGGATTTTCTTTTCAAAGTAAGATTAATCCCCTTTACCATTTTGAAAACTTCAACCTTTTTGTCATAGAGATAAATTTCAAAAAAATTTTCTTTTCGTTGAATGTTTTCTTTGAATTTCAGAGCCATTCTTTTTGAAAATGCTTTTTCCTTCTTTTTCAATTTTGCTTCGTACTTTTTGAGAGTAATTTCTGGTTTCGAAGCAATTTTGCCTTTACCCTTAAAATCTTGGGATTTGACAATTGGTTTTGAAAACTGTGGTTTTCAAGACTGTGGTTTTGAAGAAGACTTTGATTTTGTTTTCGAAATTGAAGATGAATTCGTATTTTGATTAGAACTTTTTTATGTGTTAATAGAATTATGATTGGAATTCATTTTCTTCTAAAAACGCTTTCTTTCTTTTAAATTCTTCCTATATCTAGCATTCATTTGCCTTTTCTTTGCAATCATTTCTTCGGCAGATTTGTGAATGTTAGATTTAGGTTTATCCTTTTTGACTAGCTTTTCATTTTCTTCTGAAGTGGTTTCACTTGAAATATTGTTTCTGCCACTTGGTCTTGCCTTATTGTAACGAAGGTTCGTATGATTCAACGGTTCTGAAACATATTTCCCTTTTGTTTTCCAAGAGGTCATTTCTGAAAGACCTTTTGATTCATCTGCATTGTCTATTGGCTTGGACCAGAAGAATTCATCACATCCGTTCGCATTATCATTATTAACCAGGGACGTTAATTCAGACTTGTCATTTTTGTTCAATCATGTTATTACAAAAACTTGATTCATCACTATTTGAGCTTTCGGAAAAACTATTTCTTTTTCTTTTAAAGCATTTGAACCTTTATTTTCTACAATTCAAACAAATTCGATTGACTTTTATGAAATCAATTTTTTCTTTAGTTCATCACAATTTTGTACAAAAGTAGAACAATCAATTTCGTCCTTTACAGAAATTTCACTCATCTCGCTTTCATCGAATTCAGAAATATTCTCAGGATCAAGAGTATTTTCCGAATTCAACTTCTTGCATAATAAGTCATACTTCTACATAGAAGTTAATTTTGTTGGGTTTTAGGCACTATAACACTCCCATGGTGCACATGCAAACCTACATGCTTTGGATCTATGTTTTCTCTAATTATACATGCATTTTCAATTTTCCAAAGCATACATCCTGACTAGCATACAATAGAGGATATACAATATAAACCCATAGTTTGATGAATACCTCTTCTGTAGTTTGAAGTTCTTGGCCTTTGAAAACTTTAGCACCTTAAGTTTGATGCCTCTAATGTGTCACAAACACCAAATGCAAGAGGAGGCTTTAGAGAATAGGCTAGTTAGAACAAAATTATCACTCTCTTAGAATGAATGGGTAACCGATTTTGGCTCTAGGGGTGTGATTTTATAGTGTTACAAAGGCTAAGGTTTCAGCCATGAAAAGCCTAATGTACCATGACCCTTCATATTACTTATACTACATGGGTTAAACCTCCATGGACTATCATATTGGTTTAGCCCATCCTAATTAACCATCAATCATTGGCCCACACTATAAGAATCATTGATTCACTTAATCAGTCGCCGTATATTTAATCAGTTTGTTTTGATCACTAAATTAATTTCAAATTAATTCTTGATCAATACTAATTAAATAATATGATTTCTCAAATAATATATTTCTACTTATAATATATTAATAAGTCACAAATAACCTTATTCTCAAAAGTCCATCCTATCAAATTGCACTGGTGAAGGCAACCTAAAAGGACCATGCTACTATCGAGTCAATTACATCCTAGTTATAGTTATGGGCTTAGACAACTAATCCAACAGTCTCCCACTTGGATAAGTCTAAGAACTATGGCTGCTAATGCAACTTCAAGATTTGATTATCAATCGTAGCTTTCAAAAGTCGTTGTCGAACTCTAAGCTAGTCAGTGACACGTCCTTTAGATAAGGGATCATATATTACTCTGTTCTCCAGGGTATCGTGCGAACAAATACATGGAACATATTCATACTTATTTTCCTACAGTTTGTTTCCTGATTTCCGATTTGTCTGACATAGAACATAACTGAACACATCAATTTAGTTCTGACTGGGCCCATCACATAAGTAAAAAAAAAATCATCGAGGGGCCCAAGATATCGCTTTTAATCCTCTTAAGGTAAAAGAAACAGATAAACTTCGACATTATATGCTTGTACTAATTACTCATTAAATCATGCACAATGATACGTTATAACATCAAGTTACTGATGCGTTTTCATATCATCAATGGACAACCAATTTTTAGTCAACAACTCATATGTCTTAGTTTGAAGACTATATGATATTATCGTCACACAATCACTCGTGATAAATTCCATGAAGTGATTCAGGTGAGTGTGGGTTTAATCCAATACTCAAATCTTATTTTAGGAGTACTCATGAACGTTGTAGCATACTTTTGCTATGTCTAACAGCTTAGACAATCTACAAGCCAAGTTCTTGACAGTCTAACCTCATAACCTACTTCCAAAGTATGATCAACTATGGATAGTTTGAATAATCTTATTAGAAGGAATTCAAAACATGCAAAAGTCAAACAATAGTAAATAATTGACACAAGAGAGTAATTTTACTTATAAATTATACTCCTTTTATACAATCATCAAATGTCAATTACAATTTAGCTATTACAAGTTTCTAAATATTTATCTAATCACTAAAACTAATATCGTCAGTTAGCCCGATGCCCCTTGCATGCTGCAAGTGCCAAACACTACTCAGTCCCATCGTAAGTGGATCTGCAGGGTTGTCCTCTGACGATATCCTCTTCACCACGAGGTGTCCTTTTTCTACTTGATGTCTTATGATGTGGAAGTTTGACTAAGGCCTATTAGTCTTTTACTCCTATTTCTCAATATCCTTATCCCTAGGATGTAAGCAGCTTCTATGAGGTCCTTCATAGCGAAACACCTCCCAAGCCAGGACTTAATTTCCTGAAACGTTAGGATGTCGGTTTCTATTAACAATATGTCATCTACATACAACACCAGAAAACTAACTATACTACCACTGGCTTTGACATATACACAGGACACGTCCTCGCTTCTCGAAAATCAAACTCTTTGACTTTCTCATCAAAACAAAGATTCCATTTGCGAGATGCTTGTTTAAATCCATATATGGATTTCTCAAGCTTACACACTCTTTTAGGGTACTTTGCATTGACAAAACCCTCTGGCTGACTCATGTAAACATCTTCAACCCACTTTCCATTAAGGAACGCGGTTTTGACATCCATTTGCGATATTTCATAGTTATGAAATGCAGCTATGGCTAGCATAACCCTTATATATTTAATCTTTGCTACTGGTGAGAAGGTCAGTCCTTCGCAACTGTCACACCCCAAAACCAGACGGCGGAAACGTCTGGGGGCTTGTGTCACTAACAATTGAATAATCATCACAATGAATACACATGAAACATAACACATTCATCACCAACATTTCATATTACAACCAACATTTTTCACATCAAGTACATTGTTATAAATACATAAGTTCAAATTATTAAAATTACGATAAGTGATGTTACATAAAACAAAACCATACAACTTGCAAATTTTCCAGCTTAACGATTACCTGAGAATACAAGTTATTTTGAAAATGGTCAACATATATAATGTTGGTGAGTTCATAAATAAGTTTGAGTAAAAGTCTTTGTATCTTTTATAAAAACCCAGAAAATCCGATATTTTCTATAAAAATGTCTGAAAATGATGTTAAATAAGATATTTTGTATTGACACAATCGAAGGGTTAATCTCCGAAATGTTAAATTTGGTATTGAATCTCTATATGATCCATTATAATCATACATGATAATGACTAGGTTGCTTATCTTAACGTTTTTCCAAATGTCGGTATTTGCTCAAGATTTTGTCGTCCTAGACTGGCCTAGTCTAGCTGTAGTGAACATCTAAGGCGTGTGGGGTCACCTCGTATGGATCTATACACAAACTCTCGCTCTCCCTCCAGGAGACTCTGATTATAACTATAAGCTACGACTATACACTCAAGGTGCCAATCGACACGTCTCACTAGATTCTCAACCTTTCGAACAATGCTTAACATTTACGTGTATGTTATGCGTTATCCAAACCAAAGGTACATTTATAAGTATACAAAGTTCACTAGTTATGAGAAGGTATAGATATGATTTACTAGCATATGATTCTCAGTCCAAGCCCAATTAGCATGTAAATGGGTCATAAAGGCCTAAAAACATGTAAGTGGGTAATGTGGGCCCAATAGGCATGTAAACGGACCACAAAGGCCCAATAACATGTGACCCGTAAATCAAGCCCAAATTAATATGTAAATCGGTCGCAAGGCCCAATAAACATGTCATGGAAGATATTGGGCTCAATATACACTTGAATGGGCCCTTAAGGCCCATTGGCCACATAAGATGAATATTAGACCCAATAAAAATTGTTAACAGTGTATTCCGTCCATTCGTACTGTTTCGTTGTTTATTTTAGCTCGTGATCTACCAAATTTATTGTAAAAAGTCACCTTTTTCGTAAGACAACATGTTTGGTTAAGTCTCAAATTTTCATTTAAGGCCAAAGTTTTGTAAAAATGACACTTTAGTCCATAATTTGTAAAAATTTGCAATTTTGTCCCAAATGTCTAGAAATTCATGGTTTTAGTCAAAAAATATACATTTTGACATTTAAGTCCTAGTTTTACATAAAATTGAATTTTTAGCCCTTTGTTTGTAAAATCTTACACTTTCAGCCCAATTTTGGTAAAAGTTACATTTTTAGTCCAAATTAGAAATAAATGTTATTTTCACTCCTAAATTTGGTTTATTTACATTTATGACTCAAATTTTGCTTAAATAACATTTTTTAATCCCAAAAACTTCATTTTTTCGCAAATTTTGGTCCAAAACCATGAGGCCCAAAAGTTTGGCCCATTAAGCTCAAATTTGTATTTTTTTGCCCTTTTTAAAGTATGTTTAACATAAAAATCCCTTTTTATACTTGTAGGACCTGTTTGGTCCCCATAAAAACATAAATGTCACTTTTTGCCCTTATCTTTTGTTTTCATGAAAATTTTGACCCTTAACAAAGTTTTTGCCTTAAACTTTTGTATCTTAAACATCTAACACTTTTAACTTGATAGTTTGATGTCTCATTCCATGGATCTTAACTCAATGTTTCTTAAGAAGTTGTGATTTGCCAAGATCTAGCATATTTTTACAACATAAACTAATAAATCACACAAGACATGCATATAACACATAGATCTACACATTTTACTTGTATTATCCCCCAAAAATCATGTAAAAATCAAAAACAAGGGGGTATGAACTCACATTTGCTTGATGTTTCGGTTTTTGAAGAAAGAATGGAAAGAGATGAAGTGATTTTCGGCCCTAGCAAACTCCCTTGAGTGGATCTTGAACTTAAGAAGATCTCTAGGAGTATGAGCACCAAAAACTTGCTTAAAGGAGTGATCTAACATGAGAATGGAGTAATATAACTTGGATGTGTAAATACTTACCAAGAAATGATGATTATCTTGGGAAACCCCTCTTGAAACACAAGCAAATTTCGAGATTCTTGATGGAAAGAGGAGAATGATTCTTGAGAGTGTTTGAGAGAATTTGATGTAGTGTGTGTATATGTGTGTGGATTGTTGGGTCATTTTGAAAAGAAAGTTATAAACCAAGGGGGAGATTGTTGGGTCAAAAATATGACTTATACTTTACTTTTCTATGAAAATGTATTTTTGTGTCTTGGACCGTAAACACCTTGGTGTTTACGGTCGTATACGTGTTTACGATTGTGTTTACGGCCGTAAACCCATTCATGGCCCATGTTCACCAAGCCCATATTCCCCAACTATATATAAGTGTTAGGTGGTTGAGGAGGGAGTGATGAACAGAAGAGAATAGAGGAGCTTAAGTGTGTGCATTTGAAGGTGTTCTAGAGAGAAAAGAGAGTGTGTGTTAGTGTGTGTGAATCTTGTATCCGGATCTTCATTCATATCAAGACATACAATATTCATCATCTTCTTCTTCTCCTTCTCTTCTATTTGATCTGACATCATCCGTTTGATTGGGATTCCGCACCATCAAACGGATTTGATTGCTACACAAGTAGATTTGGGGACTTACAGTTATCTTCGGTCGTGAGTAGAAGAAGTGAGGGGAGAGAAGGATGAGGTGACTTTCATGGAAATATGAGATATCTTGCCTTTTTATATGGTGAGTAATATGGAGGTGGCACCTCCAAAGTCAACTCCCCCCCCCCCCCTTCTATTTCATTTTTCATTTTTTTAATGGTGTTGGGCCGAGGGTTTTTGGGCTAGGAGAAAGGGTGGAGTAGTTTGGGCCTTGACTTACCTTTACTCAAAATCATGAGGCCTAATGATTACTTTTCGGCCCAATAGGCTCATTAGATAGCTCACGACCCATTTTGAAGGAAAAAAGAAAAAAGGAGTTTACGGCCCATTAGGGCAAATTAATTCGTTAATGGCCCAATAAGGCCCATTAGGGTAAACTAATCTATTTTGGACCCAAAATGGCCCAAAATCTGAGTTTTATGAAAGTGGGTCCAATTAGAATCCAAATAGGATTCCCAAACCCAAAATAGTTGAATTGAATGCTTATTGGTCCATTAGGCCCAATAAGGAAATCCTAGTCCAATATGGACTTAACCCGGGATTCTTAGAGTTTTCAGACTCTTTGTTGAACATGAAAGATGAAACTGAATGAACATTGAGTGAGATTTACTTAGAGTATATGCTTAACAATAGTTGAATGGTTACAGAGGAATAGAATTTCCTAGCTAAAATGCTAGTTGTGACAACAACCATTCGTGCCTTATATGTGTGTACTTTCTTATCCATGTCGGTCTTCTTCTTGAAGATCCATTTGCACCCGATTGTCTTTCCACCCGGTACATTGTCAACCAAGTTCCATACTTGATTGTCATACATGGACTGAATCTCGTTGTCCATGGCCTCTTTCCATTTCGTAGATTCGGGGCCTACCATGGCTTCCTTGTAGTTGTTACGTTCATCCAGATTTATCAATGTACTATCACTGATAAATGTCTCATCCTCAGATGTTATATGAAAACAATATAACACAGGTGGAACACTAACTCTACTAGAACGTCTCAGAGGTACGGATTGGTCAATCGGTTCAACAGGAGTTTCATCCTCGGGTTGATCGCTAGTGTTTGAGGTTCCTTCATCACTTAGCTCTTGAAGCTCTTCAAGCTCAATTTGCCTCCCACTGTCCTCTTGGCATATGAGTTCTCTCTCTAGAAAGAACCCTTTCCTCGCAATGAAGACAACATTGTCACTCGGTCTATAGAAGAGCTATCAAAAGGATTTATGTGGGTAGCCGATGAAAATACATCGCTCACTATGAGGTTCGAGCTTGTTGTGAGTCTCACGTCTCATGAAAGCCTCGCAACCCCAAACCTTGATGTGATCCAACGAGGGAACCTTCCCTATCAACATCTCGTGAGGTGTTTTAGCAACCTTCTTAGTAGGTACTAGATTAAGGATATGGTGGGCAGTCCTTATGGCATACCCCCAGAATGAGATAAGTAACAAAGCTCGACTCATCATGGAATGAATCATGTCCATCAAGGTTCGATTGTGCCTCTCAGCCACACCATTCAAATGAGGTGTGCTAGGCGGCGTCAACTGTGAAACAATTCCACATTCCTTAAGATATTCTAGGAACTCGATACTAAGATACTCTCCTCTTCGATCGGATCGCAATATCTTTATCTTCCTGCCCAATTGATTCTCCACTTCTTGCTTAAACTCTTCGAACTTTTCAAAGGTTTCTGACTTATGCTTGATTAAGTAGATATAGCTATATCTGCTGTAATCATCAGTAAAAGTCACATAGAAGTGGTTAGCATCCCTTGTGGCGGTTCTGAAGGGTCCACACACATCAGTGTGTATGAGATCCAACAAACCCTCACCCCTAGCATAAGTACCAGTGAAGGGTGACTTGTTCATCTTTCCAAGCAAACAAGATTTGCAAGTGTCATCCGACTTCAAGTCGAATGACTCCAAAACTCAAGCCTTTTGGAGTTGTGTGACAACCCGATATTTCGAGACAATATGATGGATCACAAGTCAAATTTAGGTCAAAATTTAACTTTTCTAAAATCTTATTTAGGTTAAATAAAGTAGTAGGAATCATATCAAGGTTTTCGTACAAATAAAGAACCCTAGAATCTGAGTTATAACGAAGAAGTTATGACCAACTGAAGATTCCCGGCAAAACCAGCAACACTGATAGTCGTAAAACGCGAAGTTTCAATACAATAATTTTTAGCTTTAGGTATCTAAATGAAAGTTTTAGATATCATTAAACTGTAAACATACATGAAAAGAATGCCCAAATCTGACCTCATATAAGGAAGTTATGATTTTTCGAAGTTTCAGACATAGTAGTAGACAACTAAAAACTCGAAATCCAGATTCGAACGGCTTTTTGCCAACATAACCTAAATGAGAATCGAAGATCTCATCAATGGTATTACAACGGTAAAAAGTCTGGCGAAACCAGACTTCGGATGAAGGAGTTATGGAATTTTAGCGGACTTTTCCTGCCCCGGCCTATTAAAAATATAACATTAAAAATAAATTCAAAATCAGCTGACGGAGTCTAAACGGAAGTTATAGATCGTAGTCTCACCTACGCGTGGATATAAAGAACGTCGAAAACGGAGTTCGTATGAGGAAGATATTACTTTTTGAAGTTTACTAAATAATTAAAATATAAATTTAATTCAAAATCCGGTATTATCCGAAGGAGGAGTCATCGGACCAAACCAAGTTACGCCCAGCGTACTCGGATGCTAGGCTACGGCTCGTCCACGTCGCTCCTATGCATCGACCGAGGATGCGGCCATGCATGATGCATGAGTACGCCCAGCCCCTATAAAAGGGATGCGAGGGTTCCGGGGAAAATGCTCATTTCCTCTCATCTTTCTTGCGTTTTGCCTCGTTTTCCGTGCAAGTGATATCTCGATGTCCCAGTTTTCATATCCAAGTTGGGAAGGAAGTTTTACGCTCCCGAGATTCCCGAGAATCCCGAGAAATCCGCTTGCTTGAGTAGAAGTTCTGCTCGGTTTTCGTCTCGCTTTCTTCAATCTATCAAGTGAGTTCATACCCCTATAATCCACACTTTTAAATGTTTTATAAATGCTTTTATATGCTTTTAAAAGGGGGGGGGGGATATAAGTAAAACACACGATTATTATCGTGTGTTATATAAATTTTCATTATACACTTTTTATCAATGGAATCATATGTGATTTATAACTATTATAGGGAAACTTTCGTATGGAAAATATATCACGATAACATCATATCTTTTGAAATGAAAAATATTGTTATATATGTATAAATCAAACACTCTGCTTATATTGTATGTATATGTGTCCATCTTAGGCACTACAAAAATTATACTTTTCATAACAAGTGAGCATTTCACTAGGGATTACTATACAAACGAGACACACTTTTAGAAAACTATAATAGGTATAGTTTTACGAGAACATCACGAACTTTTACATACTAGAAATACTATTTCAAGGAGATACATTCATATAAAAGAAAAAACGAACATTTTCATATGTACTTCAAATAGTTTTCACATGTTAAAACACTTTTAGAAACTGTCTTACAAACTGTAGGTTTCCTTTTTGAATCTGTTATAGTTGTGCTTCAAACAAAGGTTTTCTCACACTTAAACTGTCTTGTCAAACGGTTTTCGAATCGATTTATAAACTGACATCAAGTCATAAATTCTTATTTATTAAACTTTTCAAAGGTTTTACAAAACTCCTTTTATACTTTTATATTGTTAAATGCTTGCCTATATTTGTATAGTTAAATAAGAAAGGTTTAAAAGACTTAGAACAGTTAGCTCGCCTTATTTCTTTTTCTGTTCTCATTGGGATGTGGCCTTAGGGTATCAGTTATTCGTCCGAATGTCGTCTAAATATTAGTTATATATATCATGTATACCTATATAGACATAAATGTTCCATCAGTTAATTCAGTTCCGACGGTCTTGGGTAGCAAGGGTGTATAAACCTACTTGGACACTCATCAATTAAATTCTAATAAACTATTATAGGAATAGTTTAGGGGATACAAAACATTATCCCTATTACAAGAAATTACACCAGAGTCAGTTCATTCATGAGTCTAAACTACATGCTATATGAAGGGATACTCTTACAGAGATTCCTCTTATGTGGATACACTTATATGGATACTCTTACAGAGATTCCTCTTACATGGATACACTTATAGGGATACTTTTACATAGATACTATATGATAAGATACTATAAGGACTAACCATTCCTACACCCGGCTGTTAGCAACAGAGGTAAATGCACATCTACGGATGTCTGCGGTTGATACCATTACAGGTATACTTACGGGACTAACTATTCCTACACCCGGCTGTTAGCAACAGAGGTAAATGCACATCTACGGATGTCTACGGTTGATCCATTTACGGTGAGTTTCCACGCCGTGTGTATCTTAGTACCAAAGGATACAACATAAGTTATTATATTATTACTTTTATAGTTTTATAATAATAGTTAAACAGGGAAAAACCGTCACATTTTCAAGTGATGCATACTTTCAAAACAGTCAGGTCTTGGTTAAAGACTACTTTCAAAACATTCGGGTCTTGGTAGAAGCCTACTTTTTATACTAGTAGGAAATATGGGACTTTCTAGGGTTTTCATACTTATACTAAATGTTTCAGAAAACATTCACCAGTCTTTCATAACAACTTTTCAAAGCAATAACATCAAAATACTTATGAATTCACCAGCTTTATTGCTGATACTTGCTTTCAAAATAGCTTGTATTCTTAGGTTACAAATAGACAAGTACCGATGCAAGGTTTAGAGAAGACGGAGCAGTCAAGACTTGTCTTTTAATTTGGGTATTCATTATGTTGTTTTATACTATGAAAGAACACACTTGTAAGCATAATTATTCTATTAATGAAATGGATGATGTTGTTGCTTGTTTACTACTTTACATTGTTGTGATACATACATGACGTCCTCCACCCAAGAACGTTTCCACCATTCTCGGTTTTGGGGTGTGACAAGTTGGCATATGCGCTTCTTCTTGACATGTCCGAGGCAACAATGCCACAAGCATGCCTTGTCCAAAACATTGGACGAATCAATATTCAACACATTATTTCCTAGATTATCTACAACCATCACAGTTTCATATATACCATTACAAGGCAATGCTTCAAAATAAAAGGTACCATTATAATAAGTATTAATACTACCAACTTCATTATTAAACAAAAAGGTAAAACCTTGTTTATAGAAACTATGAAAGGAAATAATATTTCTTGCCATTTCTGATGAGTAACAACATTTATTCAATTCTAAATTTAACCCACTACTAAGCAATAATGAATAAACTCCAATCTTGGTGAAATGTGACATTTTCTTATTTCCCATGATTAAGTTTATCTTCCCGTGCTCCACATCCCTACTTCTTTTTAGTCCCTGCACATCAGAACAAATCTGAAATCCACAACATGTATCAAGGACCCAAGAATTAGCATGTGATGAGTTATTAGAAAGAATAGTGTAAATACCTGCAAAGGAGAGCTTCATCTTCCCATCCTTAATATCCTGTAAGTATTTGGGGAAACTTCTTTTCCAGTGCCCTTTTTCATGACAATAGAAGCACTTTGCATCCTTTGGATTGGTAAAGGCATTAGCAGAACCATCTTTGGTCCCACTGGAAGAGGATCTATCAAGAGACTTTCCCTTGCGGCTCTTAGAAGGAGCTTTCATCTTCTTCCCATTCCCACGTCCAATTTCCAGAATAGGGGCAGGAGTAGTAGTAGGAGTAGGTACAACCGACTTACCATTCAAGTTGCTTTCTGCAGTTCTTAGAAGGCCTTGAAGCTTGCTAATTGTGACCTCCTCGTTTTTCATATGATAGGTCATATGGAACTGATCATAACAAGAAGGTAATGAATGTACGATGATGTCAATGGCCAACTCTTCATCGAAGTTCACATTTAACCTCAGCAAGCGGTCCACATATCTCTACATCTTTTGCAAGTGGGCGGTGATGGACTCTATATCCTTCATTTTGGTTGTGATCATGGAGGCAATGATCTCATACCTCTCCTACCGAGCACTTTGATGGTAGCTTTCCATCAAATATTGGTGTATTTCGAAGGGCCAGAAGTCCTCATAGGACTTTTGAAGCTCATCAGTCGTGGTAGCAATCATAATACACAACACCTTTGTTGCGTCCCTCTCACGAACCCTATATTCCTCGATTTGTTCGGGAGTAGCAGTTTGTTCATCAATCTCCTTCAGCTCTTTATCCATGACATATTATCTGTCCTCGTAGCGAAGGGCTATACAAATGTTTCTTATCCAATTGTTAAAGTTTGACCCATAGAAGATAGTTTTCCGAACCAAATTCATGAGGGAGAATGAGCTAGAAAGGTTGGAGCCTGAAGCATTATTTGGGATAAACATCTAAAAATAAAGAAGAACAAAGTTTAGATTAGATGAGAATCCTTAATATAACACCCAGATGAAATATTAAGGCTAGGACCCAACACAATATTTTACAATTTGGAAGAGGGATTCCGTATTCCAATTGCAAAATATTTGAAGGTAGGTAAATGACGATTTATCAATTTCCACCATGAAAAATGAAATTAATTATTAAGTTTTAATTGGATTGAAATTCCTATATTCTTTGAGATTCATTGAACTTTCAATGGCATGTTTAAATCTCGATTGTGCCCTTCAAGTTTGTGACTAGGATGTCGAGGATCACAAACAAGATGTGAATAACCATACAAATTAATGTGCTTAGTACTCTTAATGTTACAAATCACCTAACCAATGTGTCGGTTAACCACACACGCTCTATTGACCTTTGACTAACATCAAGCTACCCTTTTCCACCCTTGTTAGTCCCAGATTAGTGAGACTTTACAAATTCCAAAACATGAGGGAAAGTTTTGTAACTTTCAAAACATTTGGTTTCCATAACGTATGAAAACTTATGAGTTTTTAATGTTCATGAATGAGACTCTTCATATAACTTGAGGACACATTACAAAACTCACTTCAAAAACAACTTAGATCAATTTTGACTAACAACATTATCTTATAATTTCACGATTGATCTAATCTAACTCATAGCAAGGCAATTCATATCAAATAATACAAATAATACCTTATTATCTTAAAATTTGACAATTGTCCTTTAATTGGATGAGGATCATCATTACCAAATCAGAAAATACATTTTTAGTGATGCAAACATTTTGTGGCAATGATCCTAAACCAATTCTGGCCAAAAACTCGAAATTTTGCAACCAGAAGCATCTACTCAACAAGCTCATGAACTGGACTCGTCGAGTTTCCCTTTTACTAAGTGGACTCGTCGATTCTGGCATTGGACTCGTCGAGTTCATCAGTCAGAGGCCAAAAGATTGATTTTTTCAGCTTTGAAAATTAACAAGCATCAAATATAACAGAAAACAAACCTAGGCTCTAATACCACTGTTGGGTTTTAAGCACTATAACATTCCTTTGGTGCACATGCAACCCTAGATGATTTGGATCTATGTTTTCTCAAATTATACATGCATTAGCATACATCGTAACTAGCATACAATAGAGGATATACAATACAAAACTCATAGTTTGATGAATACCTCTTATGTAGTTTGAAGTTCTTAGCCTTTGAAAACATTAGCACCTCAAGTGTGATGCCTCTAATGTGTCAGAAACACCAAATGCAAGAGGAGACTTAAGAGAATAGGCTAGTTAGCACAAAATCGATTATCACTCTCTTAGAATGAATGGGCAACAAATTTTGGCTCTAAGGGTGTGCTTTTGTAGTGTTACAAAGTCGATGGTTTAATCCATGCAGACCCTAATGCACCATGACCCTTCATATTACTTAGGCTCCATGGGTTAAACCTCCATGGACTATCCATGGACTATTATATTGGTTTAGCCCATCCTAATTAACCATGGATTATTGGCCCACACTATAAGAATCATTTATGTACTTAATTAGTCCCCATATATTTAATCAGTCTCCTTTGATCACTAAATTAATTCCAAATTAATTCTTGATCAATACTAATTAAATAATATGATTTCTCAATTAATATATTATGCTTATAATTATTAATAAATCATAAATAACCTTATTCTCAAAAATCCATCCTATCAAATTGCACTGGTGAAGGTAACCCAAAAGGACCATGCTACTATCGGGTCAAATACATCCCAGTTATAGTTATGGGGTTAGACACCTAATCAAACAAATTTGATTTCTTCTTTATCCTTATCATTTAACATTTCTTTCAGCATATTTTTTTTGTTCTTTGGACTGAATGTATTCCTCAATTTTCTCAAGTTCAATCCTGTATGAATTAGAAACTTCTTCTGAGGAAACAATCGATTTGCATTTATAGCAATCCGTATCGATTTCATCCTACTTCAAGTCAAGGAAGGGCAAAATCATTTTATGCAAACCTTTCCCTATTTCACAATCCAAATGCAACTAAGTAATATTGAAATATAAGCGTTTAACAATCAAACAAAAAATATTCCTCTATTTTAAAAGTGCAATACTATCTCTTCTAAGATAAATAATGTCATCTCGTGATCTAGCGATCCCTACTTCCAATGCCTCTATTTTTAATCTTCTCTCTTCACTTTTAAATGTTACTTTGTTGATTTGATCATTCATATTAGAATTACTAAGGCGAGTCATTTTTAAACTATGATTAAAATTAGAACTAGTATATCTTATATCGTCTAATTCAGAATCATAATGGGTAATTGGAATGTTTAGAGATTTTAGAATAGAATGTACCTTATCACACTCTTTCACATGCTCTGAGACTGTCTTCGTAGCAAAGCATCTCTCCGAAGCCTTTCCACCATCAACTGTGTACCCAATCACTTGCCTTCATATCTTTGTTTCTCTGAATTCACCACAAAGCACCCGCCCTGGGTGGGTTTCCTAACTTCGTCATCCTCTGAGTCTGTAGACCACAACTCAACTCACCCATCATCACTTTCTTCCTGCACAATCAATGCTAGTTTCGCATTTGATATGTTCTTCTTTCTGACTTCCTCTATCTTCTGAACATAATATGCTTCGTCTTTTTCTTTTTCTTTCTTCACATTCTACCTCCTCAACAAGCATTCCTTCGCAAAGTGATTCTTGCCATGACAATAATTACAGTCATAACCCGAATCACCTAGTAGCTTCTTTTCCTTTTTCTCTTCGTCATTCATAGTGTTCTTGAAACTTTCCTCTTTTCATTTTTCCGAACTAGAATTACCTTAACTGTATTTGTTCTTCAATCGAGTGAAATTCTTCTTAAAAATCTTCTTAGGATTAGATACCATAAGAGCCTTGTGTTCTTTTGAAAGTTCATTATCTGAAAAATCAGATTCAGAATCACTTTCTAGTGACTTCTTTCCCTTCGTAACCAATGCTAAGGATCACATACTGGAAACAAGTTTCACTTCCTTTGTAACTTCCTCTTTGTGAGATCTCAGAATGCCCACAAGTTTGGCCAACGTATAGCTTTTGAATTGTTCATGTGCCTTCACAGTGGACACAATAGCCTTCCATTCGGATCTGAGTCCATTCATGAACGTGAATTTTTGTTTAATTACGCATTGCTTAAGATTATATTTGAGCATTCTGCTTAACATGTGGTTGAAGCGATTGAACATCTGATCTAACATCTCATCAGGTTTTTATACAAAAGAACCAAACTCAGATAAGAGAGTCGTTCACAAATAGTGTTCTAGATCAGCATCTCCTGATTACATCTCCTTCAACCTATCCCAAATACGTTTTGCAGTATCACATGCACTAACAAGACGAAAAGTGTTTGGAAGAAGAGAAAACCGTATAATTCTCATTTCTTTTATACTGCTCATAAGCTTATTCTTCTTATCCTATGGGATGTCGGTATGTTCAACAATAAGTGCATTGTAATCCACCTGCGTCTTGATCTCTTTTTTGGTAGTCGTATGCATGTACATATCTTGCATCATTGCATGCCATATCGTGGAACCATGTTCTTCAATACCAAGAACATAATCTTCAAAGTGCAGTGCCCATACTTCATAATCTTCTGGAAAGAGGATTGGAATCCTTGTTGTGGATCCGATACTGCTTGAGAGATTAAATGAAAGAGAGTGAGGATCTTCATTCTGCATATTATCAAGAATTCACTAAAACAAATATAGAACCAAATGTGTAAAACGTGAATTGAGTCCAAGAGAAAAACTAGAGATCTAGAGATTTCCGCAGAAGATTAACAACATTCTACGCGATCTTACTGGTGGGTAATGCGCCAAACAAGTATTAACCTGTAATACTATAACTTATTAATCTCCATAAGTTTCTGGTAATGAAAGTTAGATCTTTCACTAAACCTAATGGATACCGAGAGTTTTATCAAATAAGGATCAGCTAGGCCGAACAGTTGGGAGGAAGAACAATTCCAATGTTAGCCTTTCTAAAATCCAACAACCAAGACAACATGACCATTCTAGACACTTCTCCCATAGTAGATCAATCGGTATCATAACATGGAATTACTAATGAATCTAGCATTTATAGGTTCCTAATAATGATTATATTAGTGAAAAACAAGTTATCCTAAAAGTTTAGTAAGCGTAGCTACACCTACAAAGGCTTCTTTCGAACACCTAAAATTTTGCAAGCAGGACTTCGACCTGAGAGCTTCTATTTCCCGATCCCTCTAGTGCTATAAAGGTTTAATAGAGTAAAAACCTCCAAAACTCATGAAAAGTACCCAAAAGTTAGAGTAGAGAGAGAGGGAGAGGGGGAGAGAGAGAGAGAGAGAGAGAGAGAGAGAGAGAGAAGTTGTGCAGACAAATGAAAGGTAGAGCATCTATTTATAGTAGCCAGGAACATCACACCTTGCCTACCTACCAGTCCTCCGTGGGTTGGAAGGACCATGGTCTGCCAAGTGTTCCCTCTTAGATGGTGATGTATCACTCCTTACCTGGTAAAATCGCAGATCTTGGAAAAATCGTATCTCCCTCATAAGAGATCCGTTTTCGACATTCTTTATATCCACGTATATCTATTGAGGATTACAACTTTAATTTAGACTTCAACGACTCATTCTAAGCCAATCTTCAATTTAACAATCTATGAAGATTATACTCTTAACAACCGAGTAAAATTCGTAACTACTTCATACGTACTCCGTTCTCAATTGTCTTTTTATCAACGGATTCCTATAAATGAGATGTTCAATTCTCTCTTAGAATGTTTCTAATAATGAAATGATTTGAATATCGATTTTCGTGCCCGCATTGTTGTGCTAAAACATTGAAAAATCATAGGTTCCTCATATGAAGTCAGATTTGGAGGTTCTCTATATGTACACTCTCGACTTTTTTATTACTTCAACTTTGTTTAGATCATAAAGCCTAATAAGTAATCTATCTCTTATTCGTATTTTACTACGCGTATAGTTGTGTCGGTTAAATTGTGAAACTTGGAAGAAGCATAACTTATTCATACGAAGTCGGATTTAAGGGTTCTATATATCTATAGAAATTGTATTGATGTTTCCTATACAATTATGAGGGTTACTTTGTCTAAGAAGTAATATATCTTTACTATGAATTTTATAAATGATGGTTTATATTGAATTCTATTGGAATGCAAAAAATTGGGTGTTACAATATTTATTATACCTTATAAAGTATATTTGGTCAAATGTTGAATTTTAAGTCGTACAAATCTTATTGCGATATGTACAATGAATTTATGCATTAGAATCTTATTTGATAAAATCAAAAAGTAAAAACTTTTCTGATGCATGTTTTTCACCAAGCTTCTTAAATATCTTATATTAAGTTGTAGAATTATGATCTGTAAATTGAATTGGCCAACCAGGTATTCCCGATTCCATATGTCGTCTAGCAACCTCCTACTATATCGTCGTTTCTTCCATCTTATAATGCTATACCTATGTTAATATTTTTTCCATTCTTATAACCCATCACATCAGATGTCACACCCCCTTTGACAGCCACAAAAAAACCATGAAAATTCATCATACACCTTTCCTTATCGGCCAACTCCTTTGCTCTGCTATTCCAGCCGCCGATCACTTCCCACCTGCCCGGCACCTCTATCGCCACCTTCCACCGAACGCTTCCTATTTTATGATTATGTTCTTCCTATGATAAAATATGTCCTCGTTAGGTTTGTTTAAATGAAAATGGCGTAAAGCAAAATACACTCGGTAATGGTTGAAGCCTCACCCCAACACACTCTATATCTCTCATTGGATTATGAGTCGAATATCTTCTTTGCATGTTTCTAGGATTCTAACAAAAGACTTCAGGATATAACTTTTCATCCTTAAAGATAATATTTTGAAAGACCCATGTTTGATCCTGGCAAATTGGCGGTGATAACTACTTTCTTTTCATCTTTATTATTTTTATTTGTTTTATGGTGATCATACATGTAACTATCAATCTGTCTTCCACTTTGAATATTGATACCCTTATGTAATTGTGCCAATATGGAAACCGAATATAATGTTTTTGTGAAAACGCTTGAGAGATAAAAAAAACAAGAAATGAGTATGAACACTTTTTTACCGACCATCGAACATCGTTTTATTCTTGCAGGTTTGTGAAAAAATATAAGAAAGGGCTATCTACATATAAATATATTTCAGATTTGCAAGTGTATATGTTTTGGTCTTATTTTTTGTTTTTTATACTCTTTAAACAATTTAGACTGATACTGCTTTTTTTCCAAGTTGAGTGGTTTAAGAGTAGTTTGCAGGAAATGTGATCTATGAAATCCCAAGTTATGGCAATGTGTTTTCCGTAGTTTATTCTCGATTTTTCCTTTTTATTGCTTCAATTTAGTGTTTCTTTCCCTTGATTTATCATCATTTTCCTCCCCTTTTGATGATTCTACTTTTCTATTATACATTTGTAGTTTTCTATTTGGGAATCAGTCTATTTAGATTATCAACAATCAATCCATATGAAGAAGGTAAGCGTACATTCTAATTTATTTATTTTTATCTAAGGTTTTTATTTATTCTTGTGTTTTTAAGATTCCAACTTGAGGAAATGTTGAGTGAATCTCTATTTGGATTTTTGTAGTCTCTAAACAAGCTCAAGGGTCACAACATGCATGTATGAGCTCCTAAACAAACTATTTTCAAAAGTTTTTTTTCCTTCCTTTGCATTATAGAGTCCATGAATTTTAATTTAATGTGCTTTTTAGTATAACATACTCTTACAACAATTAACCACCTGATGAAAGACTATTTGATATAAATTTAGCATATTCAAGCAGTAAATTTGATGGATTGAGTGAGTGACTTGACAAGTTGTGTGCCCGACTCATCGAATAGGGTTGGTTTGGTCGCGTGGGTTTAATGACCAACTCAACGAGTCAAAGAGCCGACTTGCCAAGTTGGCGTTGTGTGAGGAAACCCTAAATTCGCAGGTTTGTGTCCAATTTAAAGGGCCTTAAGCCCTCATTTCCACCTCACCAACCACCCTACACCCTTGAGAGAAACCCTAATTGTCCACTTGAGCTAGAGAGTGAGAGAGAAGCTAATCTTGTGATTATTAGTGCACTTTTGAAGGAGATGTGGAGAGCATCAATGCTTGGATCAAGAGGAGGCTTTGGATCTTGAGGTTCATCAGGGTTTTGCTTTAGTTGGAGGTAAAAAGATGCTAAATTGATCATTTCCTTATGAGATCTTGGTTAAGGGAGTTTCTAGGGTTTTCTCCTATCCTTTTTGTATCATTGAGTCCCTTGAGCATGATTTGAGGTTGAAACCTCATATCAGGATTGTAGGAGGTCTTATGAGTCCAAAGACCCAAACTTTATTGAGCTAGAGACAAGATCTTGTGCATTTAACCCGTGTTGGAGCTTGTATTGGCACTATGGAGCAATTATGCCATGCATGGACGTAAAGATTGAAGCTTTACGTGGAATTCGAGCCTTAGGAGACTAGATCTAGAGTTTAGAGTGGTGGATCGACCTTAAAACGTCTGAATGAGAATACAGACTGAATGGAATCGTCGAGTCAATGAGTGGACTCGACGAGTCCGCTAGGGTTTCCTCCGATGAGTCTAGACAAGGGTTACTCGGCGAGTTGATGCGACAACTTGAAGAGTTAAGTTGGGTTTTCACGGTGTTCTGAGGAACAATTGGGACTCGGCGAGTCACATAGGTGCACTCAGCGAGTCAGGTCAACATGAACAGTTGACTCGAGTGCTGACTTTTGTTGACTTTAGGGTTTGGTCAAGGCAGGGATTATGAGGACCATGAAGGGGTAAAATGGTGTTTTACCCATCATAGGAGTTAAATACGTACTATCATGAGTTTATTTAAAGTTGTGATCTTTAAGTGTTAATTATAGATGTCATTACATGTAGGCGGGGGTTAGATTGTTCGAGGAGTATTTAGTTTCCTCGCTTGCTTACAAGGTGAGTCTTCTCACTATACTTACCTAGAGTGGTAACCTTTGTGCGACCGAAGGTTCTTATGTTCTTACTTGAGTAGTTTGTTATCTTGCATTATATCTTTGTGATTTATGTTGAGTATTATTTTGAGCTTATTGAGTTAGGACCGGAGGGTCCACCCAAGTTGTGGGACTAGAGGGTCTCCACTGAGACACATTGACCAGAGGGTCTTATTGAGTTATAGCCTCAGGTGGATATTGTGATATGTGTGGTATTTTGGGCAACTCACTAAGCTTTGTGCTTACCATGTTATGTGTTATGTGTTTCAGGTACTTCTCAGGATCACTGGAAGGCGCCAGCTTGATTATACACATCGATTCGAGACTATGTGGATGATTATGGGATAGTGGTATTTTATGTGGATTGTGTTGATACTTGAGACAATTGTGTTTTTGAGAAAGATACTATGTGTTTTAAAAATGAAAATTTGGTTTGAAAATTTATGTGGTTACAACTAACTGGTTCGAAACATGTAAATCATTTAAAAGATCATGATGTGTGATTGACATTTCATAAGAAATCATTGATACAATGTTAATCAATAGGATTCATGTTTATTTTTCATCATTTGTTGAGCTGCAACAAATGGTAGTGATAAGGTGGTGAGCTGTAACCAAAGGTAGTGAGAAAAGGCATTCCTCTAAGCAAGCACCTACAAAAGCCATTAGATGCTCATGGCCTTGAGTCCGCCTCATGTGCCACCTCGACAACTTTGTAGATAACATGCATAAACTTTGAGTGACATTAATTTGAAATCTCATCAGATTGAAATGAAGAATTTTTAAGTTCCTTTAATTATCTTAAAATTTGTAAATGAAAGTAAAACAAGGATTTAATGATTTTTTTAAGCTTGCAACTGACAAGGAGTTTCATTCATCACCACTGTTTGCTCCAATCGTGGTCTTACAATCTATGCTCATATTAAAAAGTGGCATCCATAACACTTTCTTCTCACTTCTATCCTCACTCTCTGCCTCTCACTACGACAAACCGTATATGCGACCCACCACATCTCTTATCACCAACGCCACCTTCTATTTTAATCTAATAAGCCTTTACTTAAGCTTTTTGTCACCTTATTCTCTCATATATATATATATATATATATATATATATATATATATATATATTGAAAGTTCAACTTTTATTTTTTTGTTAAATCTCCTGTTTGCTTCCAGTTATAGGTTAAAAGAAAAAACAATCACTTAATCTATTTTTTTTACCCTTGTAGACCAAAGGCATGCTAAAATCTTAACTAGGAAAACCAAAATAAACTCATTTTATGCCAGTTAATACCATTGACTTCACATTATTAAAGTGTTCAAAAGATATCAAATTGGTGTAGTTTCTTTCCTTTCATTTGATCTTGCAGAATTCTTAATTATCATGATCATAAGCAGTTACATGAAATATTTCTTTAGTAGCTGAAAAAGTAGCCAACAAGCCTAGACATAATTTAAGTATATCTTCTCTGTATTGTTTATTTTTTCCCTACTTTTGCATCTATTCCAATCTAATGATTTAGTTTTGGTAATCAAATAATTTTCCCCAATATTGTTCATGTGTTTTTTACATGATATAATAGTCGCTAATTTTATGTTCAACTTGATTTTCCAATGGTGTGGATTGAATAGAAAATTAATTCATTTTCAAGTCATGAATATCTTTGTGGTCAACCAATGAAACATATGTAGATTGCTTAGTTTTCTTGAAGTTGGCTATCTTACTGGTGTTTTTTGATCAATAGATGAAAATTTTATCTTGAGTTGTCTTTTCATACTCTATCATAACGAGTTAGTAAAGTGCACTAATTTGTGATAACATTGCCATATGATTATGATAGACATAAATTACAAGGTTCTCAATAAAAAACATAAAGGCTACAAAGAATAAAGCGGAGAATAAATATTAGCTAGACAAAACCCTATTGGGCTAAAGAATAAAGGGCCCATAAGCATGTGGGCTAATAATACATTGGCTAACATCCCCCCTCAAACTCACAATACCACAGTAATAAGCATTGAGAGTTTGTCACACAAGAACCGAAATTTAGAAGTCGATAAAGCCTTAGTAAAAATATCCGCAAGCTGCAAGGTTGATGAAACGAAGCGAAGCGATATGGTATCGAGCTGTAAGTGATGACGAGTAAAGTGACAATCAATCTCAATATGCTTCGTCCACTCATGGAAAACATAATTCTTCACAATTTGTATCACACTTCATTTATCAAAATGCAGATGGTAGCATGTTTCCAACAGATTCTGTGTCAACTAGTGGTGTAGCAGCAACAATAAACTGTGGAGGGCGAGGTGTTTATGGAGGAGTACCAGAGGAACGTGGCTGAAACTTTTGTTTACCAGACCTATTTTGTTGTCCCGACTAAGGCTGCCTAGATTTACCCTTGTTGATTAACAATGGACATTGAACTTTCCAATGATTTTTTTGTTTGTAGAATCCACACTCATCATAAGAAACCCTTGAAGTTTGTCGAGACTGATTAGAGGAAACAACAAGCACAGCAGGAGTGGAAGTAGGAATGGAGGTTTCTTTAAACCCTTTATCCACATGAGACTTGATACGAGTCTCTTCAGCAATCAACTCATGAACAACAGAATCCACTGAGGGAAGGGGGAGCGATGAGGAATCATTCCACGTAGGCCTTCAAAATCAGAATGCAAGGCGATCAAGAACTGGACCAAACATTGTTCTTCCCTCCTAGCAATGTAAGGCTCAAAATCTTTTAACTCTTTAGATTCAGTAAGAGCCAATTAATGCCACAAATCAGACATAGCAGCATAGAAATCTTGAATATTCTATTCATTTTGTTGAAGGGCACGAATATCATATTCTTACTGACACCGTTTAGCAAAGTTGGATTGAGTATACAGTCTCTCCAAGTGATCCCACAAATCAGACATAGCTGCATAGAAATCTTGAATATTCTAGTCATTTTGTTGAAGGGCACAAATATAATATTCTTACTGATACTGTTTAGCAAAATTGGATTGGGTATACAGTCTCTCCAAGTGATTCCAAACTTTCTTTATTGTGTCATATTTAGACAACTCCATACTAATAGACTGAGTGACAGAATTGTTAATCCAATTAATGAACTTGGAGTTGTCAGTCTCACAAGCATCAACCAACACATCGAAATTCTCACCTTCAGGCACTGAGGGTTTTGCTTTAGTCCTAGTGACATAGCCCCACATATTCTGCCCATGAAGGAAGTTCTTCATAACATAACTCCAATACGTATAATTTTTTCCATCTAGACGGGTGTTGATTGACTGAAGGTAATCATCCTTTCTGGTCATGTTGGAAATGAATAAATAACCACTACAATAGATAAGTAATCTGAGAATAAGAGGAGTAAGAAACCAGCAGAAGCAATCAATCGATCAACAACATAGAACAGCGGAAGAAATCAATCAAACAACAAGAGATCGATCAGCAACAACGAACTAGAAAACAACAAACGAATACCAACAAACAAATGAATATCAGCAAAGAAGAACCATCAAACAGATTGAATGAAACTTCTACAACAAGAGATCGATCCACAACACAGATGACTGTTACAAAGTCTTCTAAAAACGTATCAAACCTCTGCTCTGATTCCATGATAACATTTCCATATGATTATAATAGAGAGAAATTACAAGGTTCTCAATTAAAATCATAAAGGCTACACAAAATAAAGTGGGGAATAAATACTAGCTAGACAAAACCCTAATAGGCTAAAGACTAAAGAGCCCATAAAGATGTGGGCTAATAATATATAGGCTAACAATTTGTCCAATTGTAAGCAAAAAAATCAATGCATAGGTTTTTGATGGAATATATACACAAATGCTGAATTTTACTTTAGAAAAAACATGTAGAAATACACACTTGAGGATCCCTTATTTCGTGGATGCTTAAGATAATAAGAAAAAGTAAATAAGTACTTAATGATTGTATAATAGTATTAATCTTATATATGGTTTTGTTATTTTGCTTCTACTGATTTTCCACTAAACATTAAACAAAAGATGCAATAAATTTCGTTTAATGTTTCAATTTTACATTGTTTGCATCAGTTTTAAGTGGAAGCGTGTTGTTATAAAAAAATGAAGTATATATGAGATTAATAGAGAATGTAATTTCTAGATTTCTACTTAATCAATGTGGTTTATATCTCTTTAATGTTTAGTAGTATTTAGAATAATGATCTCAACATTTGTAGTACAATCATTTCTTACATGCAACAATTTCTTTTTTTCAACCATAGGAATTTAGTATATATCTCGAATTCAATTAATTTTATCATTAAGTCAAACCTTCCTTCATAAAAATAATACCATCATAACAAATAATATAATAAAAGTTGTTTGATTTCATTAAATCTATTTACTAACTTTTTACAATTCTTAAAATAAACGAGCTAAAGTACATTTACATTTTAAAAGCTATGATTTTTCAGGACTTTAACTGATCATAAGAAAACAAATTGGTTACATACTGTGATGAATATATATGTTCGATATGATTTAATTTTGGTTTAAAACCAACCCATATTGGTATGTGAAAGTACAATATATTGAAACGGTGAATGATATTTTTAATGTATATTTTGATTTTTTGGAATAAGAAATGTTATCCTGAAATAGAAATGATTTATTTTTTACATAATGGATCAAACATACAAAAACACATACTCAATATACACAAAAGTGACGAGATACTTGCCAATACATTGTGTCGTATTTTTAATATGACATGTTTTCTACATGTCTAAAGCAAACTAATATTTGAATTGAAACTAATCATTGTTCGCATGAAGATTATATGTTCTCATTCAAACTGAAGATAAAACAATTTCCAATTTGATATGTTCAGTGATGACAAATAAATAAACTTAGGGACAAACATTTAAAATGTATGTATATATCTTATAAAATCGGTTTTCTCGAAAGACAAGCTTTATGTGCCATTATCCAAATAGGTATCACGTGGAAATGCAAAAATATTATTAAATCCTAAAGAACAATTCAACAACAATAAAGTCTATACATCAAATATAATGTATAATGAAGTATTGTCCAATTAATAATAGACAATCAATCATATGTTTATGTATATTTGTAAAGAATCTTAACTTTTTATTTTTAGTTTTTATTGATTTCGTTTCTGTTAACGTTACTCTTATTTATAATTGTTAATATATAGTAAACTATTTGCACAAAAGAACTAAAAACATGTAAAAACTGATTTCTAAAAAACTATTCGCATTCGTCGCTTAGTGGGGGTAAACGACTAATATATATATATATATATATATATATATATATATATATATATATATATATATATATATATATATATATATATCAAGGTTGTAGAAATCGTTCGACGGTAGCTCGGCGGTGGACTGGGGTCAATGGATTAATCGGCTAGGCGGGGATTAATCGGGGGATTAATCGGGGACCATTAATTATTAAGAAAAATGTTCAAATATTAATAAATCTAACTTTAATCCAAATAATATAAGTAAATTCATAGCCACTGATGTAAATTCACAAGTGTTACAACATATCAACCAAACCCAAATTCACCTATGTCCTGTAATATCATTCACTATAGTATAAACAAGATAATTTAACAACTCTTTTATTGAAAAATTCTACAAATCATCCTATAGTGAACAGAAAGCATGTGATTTCCGATATGTATAAGCTTCTTTTGAGATCAAATCTTTTGTGAACAAAGGTGAGGTGAAGACAGAGTATGTAAAAGAGATTTGATGCAATGCACAGAACATGAAAATGGCTGAAGGTCCAAAAAAACCCCTGTTCTTAAGCCAAGAACAACATTGAAATCTTTGAGGATTTTCATCAAACAGCTTATGTGCGTCAATCTGAACTCTACTTGTCTTTGTGTTTGTGTTTTTGCTTTATCTTTCCCATCTTTACCCTTCTCCTTTCCCATTGTCTTATCATCAATGGATGTAGAAGATCGATCATCCTAAAGTCGAATAACAATTTTAGTAATAGCATAACAAAACAAAAACAATTTACATGGACAAAGACGAACCTGAATTCCATTACATCTGCCATTTAGATCCGATGTCAAAACAAATTTCCTGGAACTCAAGGCATTAAATCGACCGAAACACGGTGAATACGATGAATAATGGCTAACAAAAAGTTACGATGGGAGAAGTCGAAGACGATGGCTAACGGCGGTTGCAGGGGAGGAGTCGGAGTCGTCTTCGCTAAAGGAGTTGGCGTCGGGCAGCGTATAAATCAGATATACGCTGAAGAATAGTTGAAGTCGGAAGAAGAGTTAGAAGTAAAAACAAACCTGGATAACTCAATTAGTGTCGACAAGAGGAGCTGAAGTCGGAAGAATAGTTGATTTTGGAACCGATAAACTTCAAGAACTGCAATCTTTAAACTTCATGAGCCTAGAAACTTCGTGACGGGAGGAGATGAAGTCGTGAACTGAAGCTTGGAAGGAGACTGCACGTCGTTGCTTGAAGGAGATGACGAAACGGGGGCCAGAGCTAAAAACGGGCATGAGACTGTCGAAGGTGAATTGATGTCCCTTGTTCGTTCTCTTTTGTGGTTCAGAGAGGCAGATAGAATGCGATTTTTTTTGACTTCATCGAATGAGAAAACGGATGCAACCCTAGAAGCATTTCTTACATTTAGACAATTTTGCCCTCAAATTCTTTTTAAAATTTCGCTGACTTTCGTTGATCGATTTGGGCGCCCAAACCCGCCTAGACCCGTTTTTGACCGACTTTGACCACGTCGAATTATATAGCCCGATTAGCTATAAACGTCGACAGTCGAGGACTGCCAAGCGCCTAGGCGCCGATTAATCGGCCGCCTAGGCCGATATTTGCAACACTGATATATATATATATATATATATATATATATATATATATATATATATATATAACGAATTAAATTGTTTCCTACTTTTTATGTCTACAAATGTTCCTGTCCAATAAAATTATGATAAGTGTCACAATTCCATATTTTTTAAAATTACATATTAAGACTATATTAGAAATATATCAAATAAAATTAAATTGAATGATGAAAGGATGCCACTTGTCATAACTTTAGTAGGTAGGAATAACTGTAGGCATAAAAAGTAGGAGGTAGTTTAATATACATATATATATATATATATATATATATATATATATATATATATATGTATGTATATTAAACTACCTCCTACTTTTTATGCCTACAGTTATTCCTACCCAAGTAAATTGCTTTCTACTTTTTATGTCTACAGATGTTCTTATCCAATAAAATTATGACAAGTGTTATCATTCCATATTTTTTAAACATACTCGTTAAGGCTATATTAGAAATATCTTACATACTTATAAAGCTTGCATTTTTCCTTGATTGTCATGCATTTGAAACCATCCACATTAATTTGCAATAACCTCATGCATTTGAAACCCCCAAACATTTTCACCTTCTTAATAATTAATCACACATAATCAATGTTAATTCATATGAGATAATAATTTGCTAAAATCTCATGCATTTGTGTGGTACTAAAACATGTTTGAGTTTTTGGGTTTTAGACTTTAGTAAATGGGTAATCCGTTTGATACGTTGGATTTGAAGTTATCTTATTCGAATTACCCAAAACAAGAGATAAATTAATAATATATGCTCATGCATGTTTTGTACAAGCCCCAATCAAAATACAATATATCATGATTATACAATTAAGTGTCTTTTATTCCATTTTTGGCTTTATAACAAAAGTTTGTTTACGTGGCGAAGAAAGAAAACTTGAAGATGAATATTTAGGTTGGATGTTTATATAAGATTTGTTTTAAATATATAATTTAGATATAAATACACAAATGTGTGTCAAATACAGTCCATAACAAATTTAATGTTATAAACTACAATATAACTCAAAGTGGTTTTCCAAATATAATGTTTATACTATAATATAATATATTAGAATAATACCATATAGTAGACGAATCTCACATGTTGTGCAGAAATTTAGTTGCATAGATAATATATTATAATTATATTTCATTTAAAATATGTTAGGTTCATTTAGTTATTACATTGTTGTATTAGGCACTATAGTCTCATATATTTTGAATGACTCATACAAAAATAATGTTTGTGATTTGAATATAACGTAATATCTTATGATGTTTAATGAATGATATTATCTTCGATTGAGCACTTTTAATTGGAATCAACTTTATTATAGTTAAAAATTTTGGTTCCGTTTTTTCTTTTCATTAGTTCTAGAATATGATTTTTTATATTAACTTAAAATATGTCACTATCTTAAAATAGATCGAGAATGAGATTTTTTATATTTACTTAAAATACAACACCATTTTCTATTCAATAGTAAAACGAACAAAAGTCGTTAAATATGTATTTTTATGAGGTTCAAAATAAATAGACGACCACATATGAGAATTCATATCTAATCAATCATCAACTAATTACATTAGATACTAATGTGTACATAAAAATTACATTTAAAATTTTAAACTAATAGTAAAAAAAAATCATTATTTATTATGATAAAAAATCTGTAAATCAAAAAATATACATACTATTTAATCGCATACAAGTTTTATGTATGTCTTATTCACAATACATTAAACCATATATAACCATATTAAACTACATAATTATCCCACTGCACAACGCACGGACATTCGCCTAGTATCAAATAAAATTAAATTGAATAATAAAAGGATGCCACTTGTCATAACTTTAATGGGTAAGAATAATTATAGGCATACAAAGTAGGAGGTAGTTTAATATATATATATATATATATATATATATATATATATATATATATATATATATATATATATTTACTATCTTATAAAAGAAATCTCACTATTTCTAAAAATATATTGAATATAATAATATTATTTTTTTTAAGACGTTCAAATCATTAAGCTAATAGTACAAGTAGTCATCAATAAAATAATATTAAATTTTAACCTGTGTTTTGAATCCTTATATTTCTCAACAAATTCTATCTCCTTCCCTGAATTTCGGATAATTCAAAATTTGAAACCATCAGAAAATACATGTTGATTCAAATATCCCTCCTGCATATGGCTCTTTCTTAATAGGTTTTTACTTTAATCCTTACTTGTAATTGATTTCATCATTTTTAACTTTTTGTATTTTTATCTTATAAATATATTGGGTGAAGGCTTTATTATATCAGGTTTGTTCCTAAAAAGGTTTTTACTATGTTTCTTTAATGTGTTGGCTTTGCAGGTTCAAAGAACTCAACCAAGAGGACCAGTTAGAGCATTGTATTATCATTAGTTTGTATATTTTTGCATCTTATATTTGCAATAAAGAACGGTTAAACACAAGATTTGACATAATTAAGGTAGTTTGTATATTTTTCATCTTGTTTGGTCTAAAAATGAAACCTTTTTCATCATTGATCATTATAATATCAAGTTTAATCACATGGACTTCCTGATTACGGTGATTATTGTCCTTATTATAAGGTTCTATATAGATTTTGTTCAATATTTTAAGGTTTCGAGAACCTAAATCAATATGAATCCTTGAATTACATACCATCGCTGAAAATGTTTTAATTTGTGACCAAACTTGGTTCAAAATCACAATGAACAAGTTGACACCTGAGTATTTTGGCCTTCTCAAAGGCCTATTTATCGACTTTTGAATCACAACACCTGATATTCTAAAGGTTTATTTTTATAAACTATTATTTATATATTTTAGCATTTTACTTAGTAGGACATTAAATTAATAAAGGAATTAAGGAAAACAAAAAAAAAAGATGACGATAAACAGTACAAGTGGTTTGGGTATGTATAAATAGAAGTAATAACCATTAAGGGGGTGTTTGGCAAAAAAACTTATTGCTTATTAGTTTATTAGCTTATAAGTTAATAGGTAAGTGTAGAGTAACTTATGAAAAAATGACGTATTAGAGGTTCCCCACCTTAATAAGTTATTTTAATCCAAACACTTTTTTAACTTATAGTGATGTGGAACCTAATAAGTTGTTTTAAAAAAGCTTAGCCAAACACCCCCTTAATATGGTATGGTAATGCTCTTGAAAATAGATGTCATTTAATATTCATTTCTCAAAGCGAACGCAAAATGGTTTTAACTCTAAAAAGATCAAATTATTCGCCGTCCGCCGCTTTGCGCGGGTAGACGGCTAGTATATATATATATATATATATATATATATATATATATATATATATATAAACTAATTATGATGATTTTTTCATTAAGTTAGATTCATCCTAGGTTATAACTTGTGGGAACCACACTTACAAATATAAACCAATATAGATAGTTAAAATTATAATAATTAATTAATTAATTTTAAAATTTTATTATTTTGCAGAGTTATGTGATTTTGATGTAACTCTCAAGATTGATTAAAATTATTTTAAACATTTTTTTAAGATACATATGATACTCTTTTTTAATAATATATCATTTTTTTAATTTGTATGTAAAAGTATTTTATTGTTCTTATTAGTTATCATTTATATTCAACGCATTGGTAGTGATTTAACTTTTTTATATTTTCATTTTCATAAACTGATGAATAAATTAAAATATAAAATATATAATTATTAATGTAAAGGGGAGCAAAATATAGACTCAAGCTACAACAAGGACAATATATAAACAACCATAATGATATAAAAAAAAATTCAAAACCAACATTGTTTTATACGCCTTACTAATTTTTGCTAGTTTGATTAGCTCTCCTTTCCACCCATTAAAAAATTGGCTCTCTTATATACCATAAATAACATGTTATTAAATAAATAGGTAAAATGAGTTGCATTAGATACAAACATAAAAAGCTTTAGAAGGCACTTCAACAATTAGCTCACTTATGCACCATATTCTTGTATAAACATGGGTTTAGCATAAGCTTCAGAACTCCACTATGCGCATCATTATAATCTATTAATATGCTTGCTATTAAAAAAAATGAAATCACAAGAGAAGTAAAGTCAAGTAGATACTTGCATGAGAACAAAAGAAGAAAAGAAAAATAGAATAATTGTGGAAAGGCTAACAAAATCTAAATCAAGTATAAGAAATAAATTAACTTGAAGTTACAAAAGAATTTATATAAACACCAGTAGAAATGATAATAAGAGCAAAATGAACAATGTGTAGAATAAACAACTTACCAAATTGCTTAACCTATTATCTTTGAGAACATTTATAGGCAATAAAAAAGATGTCCAGTTATTTATTTATTTATTTATTTGTTTGTTTTTTTTGCAATAAGTCTTGAATTTCATTACCATTTATTTAAAAGCTGGATAAACTCCTCAATAACAATTCTTTAATAAAAAAATCATAATAAAATGTTGTAATTTAAAGAAATAAAAGTAGGATGATATAGAATGCAAGTAAAAGAAAGTATGTTGCTAGTTCTTACAGTTAAACCAAATATTTATAATGAATCAAACATGCAGTTTGTTTAGTTAATAATCGTAATCCTCCATTGGAAAACCAGAAACTTAATTAAGTAGAATACTTACATACCCAACCATCTGCATTTAGCTCTTGTTTCATAAAAATTGGATCTGTTCTCGTTACAAGCTATAAGAACTCATCATAATTACGTCCAAACCTACAAAACACAGTACAACTTCATAATTTATATCACTTACCTTGGAATCCACATGAGCATATAATCATTCACTGATAGCAAGTTCCATCCGTTTTCTAAAATTGAAAAAACGACTTAGTTGTTCGTTTCCATTACAATAATGCTAGATATTTCATCTTTTACATCAAGAGAAGAGAAGATTAGCAGCTTTATAGAGACTATACTATAGCTTCTACAACCATACCTAAATATTATAAAGTGTAAACTAAACATATTTTAGCCAAAGTTTCATCAAAGGGTTTTAGATCTTCCAATATAATTACCATGATAAAACATATGCTACACCTTGTATTCATTTTCAATATAAAATATAAGAACCAATATTAATTTTATATGCTATAAAAGTTGTGTTTAACCACAAAAGCAAAAAAGCATTTGTAACTTCGAAACCAAATTATATAATAGAGTTATACACCTTTGGACTTTAACTTCACTTATAAGATGCATAGAGTATGCGATTGTCAACAAAGTTAAAGAAATTTTGACAAAACCATAAATAAAATCCATTGTTGAGTGAAACATAAAACTTTCAGGCACATACATTTAGAGACAACATTATTTGTACAAACATCCTGATTTTCTCTCCAATTACTCTTATAGATGATTAAATAACTAATAGGACTAGGATGCCAAAGGGCAGGGGAATGCGCAAAGAGAAGATTCGAATGCAAAGAAAATTCAGGGAAATGGATTTAGTTATCGATGGACGACTCTTAATCTTTGTTAACATGTTCATCGGTTAATATGCATCGTTTAATCATATTAGAACATCATATAAACTATAATATTAACATTCTTAGATAAAAAAAACTGTCGGGTGTTACCTTCCCGACTTTATTATCCTTGAATCATTGTTGAGGGAATCCCAAATCTTTCAAACTTTTAAGGTATTTCCAATACACATATCGAAAATAGTATCAAAATCTTGCATTTCGTTTGCTTCTTCCTCAAAAGTCGACCAAACATATCCGCATAGGACTCTAGGTTTTCGTTTGTAAGTTCCAAAGTTTCCAGATCCGATCTTCGTTCCTCCGTTTTCAAGTCAGACGTGTCACCTTAAACGATGAGAGCGAGCGCGAGAGAGATAAATCTGGAGAAAATTGTGTGGATTCAACAGATTTGTTTGGGGATAAATACGCTTTTTTTGTTATGTTTGAATTTATGGTAGACTAAGTTCATGGTTAATTTATAGGGATTGCTGAGTCAATTTCAAATTCAAAAAGCATGCAAAGAATTATATGGAGAAGAAAAGGTATAACAAGTCTAAATGAGCGACAAGTGGCAAACATTAAATATGGAGGTGTAATATAACGGCATGTGGACAAACAAAACTATTATTATATTAGTTAGAAAGTTAGAATACATTAGAGTAGAAGTAGATTTAATTACATTGACTGTCAAGATCTATTGTTTCGTCGTAAAAGCGTAAGTTTGCGTCATTAAATTCATCATGTTACGGATGTGTGCTAATGAAATAGTTCTGTTTGATTTCGTTGTTAATATTTATTCAAATTGAAATGCAAAATCTGGTGTACATCTACCATTTCTTTGAGTTGCAAATACATATATATGGTGTGGGCTTTTGTTGATTTATCATCGATGATCAGGATTTCACTTGCGTTATCGTTTTATTTGAAATGATGATTTCTCCGATTATTTTAAATGTTGAATCATCGATCAGTGAAAAAAGTGTTTGTCTCTGCAGGAGCTTTCAAAGATGTCGTTTATCTTGCAGTTTGCAGAGAACTTAATCCTGAGGTCGATGGAGGACCCAGTAGAAAGAGATCGCAAATTTAGAGATCATATGTATGGCCTAAAGGAAAGTTGTGATAAAACAAAAAAAATGTGGAGCTATCCAATTCGGCCTTATGGATTTTGGACATTTGATCGCCACAATGCTCAGATCTTCTGGGACGCTCAGATTAGCCATGTCCGAGGTCGTAGGGATCCCTATGATGACATCCTTCAAGACTACTTCAAATAGATTGTGAGTTCCTATTTACAAGTTTACTATTAGGGATTTGTTTATCTGCCTTCATATTACATTATCTAAACAATATAAGAACATAAAGGTTGTGTTAACGAGGGGTTGTTACTTAATCCTATTACTATCCCATCTTCTTTAGTGCAACAGATCATGCTTCTCAATGAATATCATTACATAGCGTTTTGCCTTTTTCAGGTTCTGAAAACTGTTTGTGATGAAAGATGAATATGAATCACTCTCGAAACTGATTCATTACTGCTCGTTTTCATTTTACACAGGAAACACGCTTAATGTGTATGATATGTTGCTGATCTTCACAAATAAAGTCCTTATGAGATCTTCATCATAGTGTTCAATAGAAGTTTGGATTTTCGAACGCATGTGATTCCTTTTTTCCTACCATGAGTATTACATTTTGTAATAAAATTGAAAGTGATAATTTTGACCACTCTCTTATTGATTTAGATATGTTTTAGCCTTGATGTTAACCATATTATATATATATATATATATATATATATATATATATATATATATATATATATATATATATATATATATATATATATACACACATACTACCCGTTTACCCACACCAAGCGAAGGGTATTAATCGTTTTTCTAGAAATTCGTTTGTAGAGGCGATTCGACAAATAGTTTTATTTCGTGGATACTTTCTTTTTTTCAATTAATTTTCTTTCAAAAGCTTAAGATCTTTCTTTCGAAACCATATTATTATGTTGTTTGAACGGTTCGATGAACACCCCTAGTTTTGCCCCTATTGTTAATTTTTTTATTAATTTCGTTTAAGGATAACATGCTCATATTTACAAATATAACATCTTAATAGATAGATTTATCAATCGAATGACCAACCATGCATAAAAGTAAAACCACAAGCACCATCCATTTCATGATATTTAAATTTTTTGTTGAAACCATTGGGACCATTTTTGATACTTACTCATGTATTAATTATTTGAAGTTATGAACACCTTAATTACATCATATTATAATATGATTCATCATACTTAAAAGGTTAAAATTACCTCGTAAGTTTGGCCGTTTGGGAGTCGATGATCAGCCTTTTAAAAATAACTAAGAGGGTGTTTGGGAAAACTTTTTAAATGACTTTTGTCTTTTAACTTTTCTAAAAAGATATAAAGATGTTTGGATGATGCAAAAGTTCTTTTCAAAATAACTTATTGTAAAGAAGAAAATGGTGAGTTTTCAAAACTCAAGAAAGTGTGACTTTTTGTAACTTTTGGACTTTTAAAGCTAAATCACACTCAAAAGTCAAAAAAACCACCCAAACACTTTTTAAAACCCACTTTTGGCTTTTGTTTCCTCAAAAGAACTTTTATAAAAAGAACTTTTACAAAAAGATGTTTTAGGCTTAAAAAGTTTTCCTAAACACCCCCTAAGATTTACCGAGTCATTTTTTAAGTCTTGTTGGAAAAAATTGTCATTTACAAATTAACCAAGTCTCCTCGGGATTGGTCTTAATAAAAAAGAGTCAATTTAATAACTTTGACAAAATTTAACTGCAACCATCTACAAACATCCATACATACAACTCACAGTGACACACCATTTCATATACACAGACTCACTTGCACACAACAGTCAAATACAGATTCAAACACACACACACAACTATATACACAGTCACATAAACATACACAATGATACACACATCCATACACAAATAATCTAGATTGGCGGACTATTTTGTGTCAGGTGGTTTATTTCAACGGATAGTATCTATCTAGGTGTATACCCGAGCAATACGGCAGACAGATAAGTAAAAATACTTCTAAATTACAATGTTTATTCTAAAAAATAGAATTAATCAAATTTTACAAAAACATGTTATTTATTTTGTCATATATCATTCTTATACCTTGTTTAAAAAAATGTTTCCAAAAATCAAAAGCTAAATAATTTTTTTTTTCAAATATTAGATGATCACTTTGTTTTTATACCTATATCATTTTTAAAAAAATTAATGTCAATATTTCTAATTACCATCAACCAATAACAATAAATACTAAGAACAAATAGTTTAAGCACGTAAAAGATACCAATGATTTTGAGTATTTTTTTGTTTGAAAAAGAAAATATGTTATTTATCCATTTGATAGTTTTTTTTGTTATTATTTTGATTTTAGATTATATATATATATATATATATATATATATATATATTTTTTACATTTTTAAATACTTTATCTTTTGATTATCAAGAAGATCAAGAAGAAGAAAAATTAAATTCAAGGGCTGCTAGCTATCAATGAGGAAAGAATACAAGTTGGATTTATTTAAGAAAACATAGAGCCATTTTTTTTAACTGAAAGAGAAAGTACATAGACACTACAGTTAATGTAAAATACATGTGAAAATAAAGAAACTGTAAATGACAGGGTGGGAACTAACAAATGGACTTTTTAACAGCTACCAAGGGACTAATTTAAAGTTAATCTTTCCTTTTGGAGTTTGAGTATTCACGGCTAGAAGCCAACTTGACTACTTGAGTCTAAATAACAATAGATTCATGGAGATCCATATTGAGATGTCCAAACAAGGGAAGCGATGTATATTGGTATTTTGGTCAAATAGGCCCTATATGCAGCAAAATATTGATGTTATAAGTGATACCACATCATCCATTGACAAGGGTATTTTGGTCCAATTTTCCATCAACTACAAGACTCAGATTCCAAACCTCAGATTGTTTCTACTTCCAATAAGCCAACTGTGTATTTTATAAACTTGGCTAAAGATGTTAAACATGCCAAAAGTATCTGAAATATTTATTGAAATGCTTACAAGTTATTAAAGGCATTTCCCTTTTCATACATAAAGGGTCTGTTGTAAAAAAATGCCCTTGTTTAGTAAAATGCATAAATGAACTTTGTTTAAAAAATTAACTGAAATGGTCTGTGTTTAAAAAAAGGAACTCGTATAATGGCTTGTTACATAAAATAATTAAGCTTTTGAAACCATCTCTAATTTGTGAATATTTTTCTAAGAAAAAAAGGAAACTACCACAAGAGACCTAACAAGTCATTTGTCTATAAAAATAATGAAAAAAACAAAACAACACTTTTGAATCTATCTTTAATAAAAAAAAACTTTCATGTAATAGAACTGAAATATACTCCATTAGTTACCAATAACACCAGCAGATGGATTTCGTTCATCGACACTTTTTCTTCCATGTTCTTCCATTTTTCACACCAAACTGCTCATCAAGAAAAAAAGAAGCTTTGTGGTGTTAGTATATAGAAGAACATGACAACAAAACTTAAAATGAAGAGGTTATCATAGCAATCTTCATCAGATATCATCAACAACATAGTGCCCATCCAGATTGAACATTATCCATACAATGTTTTTTTAACACAGCAACACACAGTGTTTGGTGCTGTGTGGTTGTGTGTGTGTTTTCGATAACCAATTGTAAGCAATCCATGTTCATGTCACTCCTCGTTCCTGAGCATGAACCTCCTACCTTCATACCGACGGATATTAAATTTTGGCCAATAAAATGCCCCATCAACCAAAAAAATATGCCATGAGTTCGTAGTCTAATAAAAAAAAATTCAACCATAAATCAACCACATACCCTTACTAATAACACCTTGATATTCTTCCTAAAGAATAATAGTTATTAAAGATATCAACAAAAAAGGCAACATATATTCGAGTTGAAGAACCCTATACCTGAAACTGTCGAGGAAGAAAAAATTCTGAAGAAACAAATCCCTTCTCAATCCTCTGTTAAAACTCAGACAAATAATGGAAAATTTTTGTCAATGAGAAGTATAAAAGGAAGAAAATCTATAAAACTAGACCTTTACAAACAAACTCATTGCCACCTTCTGGAAACAACTTTTTGGCCAATTAAACCTTTACTCAATCAAAAAATTACCTCAGCACTCACTAACTTTAGTTCTTGGAACATAATGAAAAGCTTCACAACTCCTGGTCTTACTATCAACACTTAATTAGGAAGTATCTGTTCAAAAAGGATCTGTCAACAATTCCTGATTTCCCACATTATCTAACAATAACAACACTCCATATGTTCTGTATATTTGAAAATCATTTTAAAACCTCCAAAAAATGAAAAAAAAAAAAAAACAAAAACAAAAGCGGAAGAGAAATATATATACAGAGTGAGAAGGGGGACCAGGAAAACCGAGTTAAGAGCTCTCCTCTGATAATCTTTTTGATTCACTAGACTTGCACAGTACAATGAAAACCAAGTTCAGAGAAAATCCGGGATTTATAACCAGAATGAGAAAGAGGAATACAATAATAACAAAGAAGTTCGGTGGTGGAGACGATGGTCGCTGATGAAGTGACGATGTCTAGGGTTTTCACAAAAGATGGTTTCTTTGTTTTTCACCTGCAAGTTTTTGTATCAAACATGACAATAATAAGGGAGATTGTTATTACATGGTTAATGATCATGAAAATGGAACCTGTAGGCGTTAGAGATACACATATTTTGATGTTCATGTGAACCAAGTACCGTTTAGGATTTCTATTAGAGAGAAAGAGGGGGACTGTTGTGATGGTGTAATTGTGAGCATAGACTTTTGTAGCAGTCACTGTCGAATGGTGTTTAAGTGATGGTGCAATTCTATTTACCTGTTATCAAGGAAGATTGCAAGCAATTCAAATGAGAAGGCCAGATGAAGAGAAACGGGTCTTGAAAATGTTTGGTAGCTGCTCCTTCGCTGGAGGTAGATTTCATTCATCTGCAACAAAAAACTCAAATTAATATTAATAAACATCAAAATTCAAAAACAATGAAATCGAGAAAAGTGGAAACGAGGGCGGGTTATATAAACGGGCGAAGAAGAGTAACAAACGTATCGGAAGAAAGGGAATCATAGTTAAAGAGGTTGTTAAATGGGATATGGAGCAAGGAATGGGTCAATGAATCCCACCTTCTTATCTTGACCTTTTCAAGTTGTTGACCAATATTCACATTTTCTTCATGCATGAAGTTGTTGTACAAGATGTTTTAAAGGTAGTACCTCTTAAAATTTAGCAAAACATGGTAAATGCTTATTAAGGTATATATATATATATATATATATATATATATATATATATATATATATATATATATATATATATATATATATATATAGGTTCCGTTAAGATTAGAAATAAAATAGAGATCTTGAGATTCAACTTTAGCCATGTATTTCACATCTGCCGCTCTAACGCTCCGGCGTACCGACACGGTAGGATTGGTATAATCATAAATGATTATATAGTGTTGCTCGTTCCTTTCTCCTCCGCCACCATCCCCACCAATATAACCACCACCTCTAACACCAGTCAACCCCTATGCTACCGCCACCTCTATCACCACCACCACCTTTGCTACCAACTGTCACAATTATTTATGATTACTTAATCTGTGTCAAACATATATGTATAATTATTTATGATTAGACATATAGGTATAAATATGTATAATCCTATATGATTATACCTCTTTTCGATATAATCATTTTTTATTAAGCATACGCTGTTGCTGCCGGTACGCCGAACCATTAGAGCGACAAATGAGAAATATGTGGTTGAGGCTGAATCTCATGATCGCTACTGTTTTTAATCTCAAGTGAACCCTCCCTATACATATATATATATATATATATATATATATATATATATATATGTGTGTGTGTGTGTGTGTACTAGGTTATAACACGTGGGATCCACAGTTACAAAATTAAACGAATTTTGATAGTTAAAAATCAAACTTATTAATCAATTATTTTCAAAAAAAAATTATTAACTAAGAGAGTTATGTGATTTTTATGTAACGAATGATTTAAATAAATATGTAAAATTATTTTTCTTAAGATACATGAAGCATTTTTTATGCTTGAATTATTAAAAAATTATGATATTATATAATGAGATAAATTGATTATAAAATAAGACAACCACAATCAAATAAATAAAAATTTGTATATGACAAATTAAAAAGTTAAGTTACATAAACATACATGAAAATATAACAAACTACTTCGAAAAATTAAGAATAAAATTTATTTAACTAATAATAATAAAAGAATCATAATATCTCTAAATATTATTAAAAGAGAACCTTTAATTCACCAATGAAGCAATTAGGACCCTTGATTGGATTTAAATCTTATGTTTTCCACCATTAGATTAGATTGCTGACATCATCTTTTTCAAATAAAACTCAAACACAATTACATTTAATTATAGAATCTTTAAATTCAATAATTACATTATCAATTACAGCATATCATTTTATTTATATACGAGATATTAGTTTCTCTAATTAATATTGTTCCTAATTTAACTTCCTTATTTATAGCTTGTGGCTTCAAAATTTAAACCCGTTTAGTTTTTATTTAATTCTATTTTTTAAAAACTCATTAAATATGCATCTCGATAATTTGGTCATTAACCTATAAAAACTAATATAATCCTATTAAATTAGCAAAATATTTAAGAGTAAAAAATAAAGTCAATATTATTTATAATTTATTTCCCGATAAATCACATATAAAATATATCAATTTGAGATAATGGTTTTGAATTTAAAACTCATTAATTAAGCAAAACAATTAATTTGAAATTTTGATTCAATATAAATGATATCATTTTTTTCCAGATGAATAACCGAAAATCTCCAAGATAATATTTTAGGATCCCATTTTTTTGGAAGATAATGATTTCCTTATTGAAAAACAACCTATATATATATATATATATATATATATATATATACATATATATATATATATATATATATATATATATATATATATATATATACGCTTACATTGAAGTTGTTATTCTTACGATTTTGGATTGAGTCGTATGATTTACAATGTTCTTCTTCAACGGTCTTATTCTATAATTCTTTTTTCTAGGTTCTTTCTTTACCCTGTTCTTCTTCTTCTTCTACAATTTCCTGTATTATTACTTTGTTCTTATTACTTGTTATTACTGTATTCCTGTTGAGAGATGATGAAAAAATTAATCAATCTACTTTAAGTATATTAGTTTCTTTCATTTAGTTATAGAAACAAAATTATATCATTTATATTAAATTTTTTAATATGCTGACCTATTTTTGTCAAGAGAAAGTCATAAAAGTCGTTTTAACGTATGATGACAAAACTCGTGGAATGGACCAAAAGCAAGATGAAGAAGTTTTTTATTGTTACACTTCAACTTGCATGAACAAATACATATATCTTGTTCTAAGCTTTTTCAAAAATTCTTTTATACATATTATTATACTCTTTAGTTAAATTTTCTAATTTTATATTACTGTATTTGTTTATATCAATGGCTTTAGTTTCAAAATCAACATTCAAGTACAAGACTTTACCGGTGTGGTGTCACTTACGTTATTTGATCGTGACACGAAGAAACTTTTGGAAAAAACCGCACAAGAGTTGTTTCAAAAGTTTAATGAGGTATTCGATATTAACTTCATTTATATAAAACTAATTTTTTACCTTTTTTCTATCTATTTTTATAACCAGTCTTTTTTTTTTTAATTTTTAGTAAGATAATATGAAGATTTATCCATCTACTTTCAATGTACTTTTCGATAAAAAATTTGTGTTCAAATTCAAATTTCACATTATAATTTGAAGAACAAAGTTGATGGTTATGCAATCTCAAACTTCACTGTTGATAATACAATCATTGTTGAATTGGAAAAAAAAAATTAATATCGAACAGAAAACATTCTTTTACGAAGAATACTACAAACATCTCTAAAAATTATTAAAAGAAAACCCTTAATTCACTAATGAAGCAATCAGAACCTTTGATTGCATTTCAATCCTATGTTTTCCACCATTAAATTAGATTGTTGGCATCATCTTTTTCAAATAAAATTCAAACACAATTACATTTAATTATAGAATCTCTAAATCCAATAATTACATTATCAATTACAGCATATCATTCTATTTATATACGAGATATTAGTTTCTCTAATTAATATTGTTTCTAATTTAACTCCCTTGTTTATAGCTTCTGGCTTCAAAATTCAAACCCATTTAGTTTTTATTTAATTCTTTTTTTTAAAACGCATTAAATAAGCATATCAACAATTTGATCATTAACCTATAAAATCTAATTTAATCCTATTAAATTAGTAAAATATTTAAGAGTTAAAAATAAAGTCAATATTATTTATAATTTATCTCCTGGTATATCCCACGTAAAATAAATCAATTTGAGATAATGGTTTTGAATTTAAAACTCATAAATTAAGCAAATCAATTAATTTGAAATTTTGATTCAATATAAATGATATCATTTTTTTCCAGATGAATAACCGAAAATCTCCAAGATAATATTTTAGGATCCCATTTTTTTGGAAGATAATGATTTCCTTATTGACAAACAACTTATATATACGATTACATTGAAGTTGTTCTTTTTACGATTTTGGATTGAGTCGTATGATTTACAGTGTTCTTCTTCAACGGTCTAATTCTATAATTCTTTTTTTAAGTTCTTTCTTTACCCTGTTCTCCTTCTTCTTCTACAATTTCTTGTATATTACCTTGTTCTTATTCTTGTTCTCCTTCTTCTTCAACCTATTAATGTAATATTTATTTAATTTATATTCCCCGCGTTTAACGCGGGTCATAAACTAGTTTAATTATAAAAATAGAAAAAATAGTAAAATTTAACTTTCTAATAATCCTTCCACCCGATTATCACTCCACCCACCTATCCATTGATTAAGCATACAAACCACTTTCTTGCCCTAACCCTATCGGTGCTCTAATTTTCCAGCACCATCGCCGACCTTATTCGTCTACATTTTTCACTACAACACACATATACGCCTCCATCGATCAAATATCAAAAGTAGAGATATGTACCGATTACATTTCAAATTCTTTCAATTAAACCCCTTTTGCAGACGATTGTCGTCGATTACACATCGGAAGGACTAACCTTTAAAATTTAATGTAATATTGGTTCACCGGTGTGATGAAATCAGTACGTGTTGAAAGAAGAAAATTCTTGAACCAACCGAAGTACGCCATATGACAAATGTAAGATTCAATCTGGAAGGGTTGTCAAACGGGTAAAATTTTTGGGTTTCGGGTAGAACGAGTAATTCCTTAAGAACATAATACCTGATACCCGACCTATATTCTAATTCGGGTTTGGGGTCGGGTCGGGTAATTATCGGGTATACCCAAAAATTTCTTAAATGACACTTATTGATAAATTTTTTTATTTTTACATGTTGGTTGGTTTAATAAAGAATCGGGTAGGAAAATACTTCATACAATTAACAAGTACATATATAATAACAATACAAATCATTATAATATGTTATGTACTTTTTTAATTCTATTCCGTGCGATAATGAGAAACTGAGAATTGTGATGATGGTTCAGGACTTCAGCTTCAGCATCGTATTCTCTTTGCAAGTTTGCGTCGACTGTCGAGCCGTCGTTCATAAGAAGGAAACGAAGAGTTTTGTTTTATTTGAAGTATGCGTACGTGACTGCATTGTATATTTGATATTATTTAAAAAACGAATTCGGGTATTCGAGTATACCTGAAAATAAATATTCATGCCTAAAACCCGACTTATATTATTATCGAGTTAACCTATTACCCAAATGTTCATACTAGTTACCCGTTCTACCCGACCGATACTACCCGAATTCGGAACGGGTCGGGTGGGTAGAACGGGTTTCGAGTTTTTTCGACAGGCCTAATCTGCAGCACTTGCTTTTGTTCCTCCTTCTTCAATATTTTAACAAAAGACAACTGTTTCGTAATAGAAACTTACCTATTTAATTTTTAGGAAATTTCAATTGAAAGATGATAGCATGAAAACGTCAAAAGCAAATGACTGCAAATCCTGAGACTGAAAGAAATAATCGGGTACTTGTCAAAATTATCAGTGACTAAAACTGAAATTTCGAAATTTGAAAATGCTAAATATTAGGCATTTTTTGTTCTAAATATTCATCGTATTAATATATAGGAAGATAAGAAATTGATTTTATCGATTTACCTTCCATATTAGGTGAATAATTGTTTGACAAAAAAAAGTAATATTAAATATTTTTGTAGATGTATATTCCGAATGATCAGTCTGTTAGTTCAAATAATTATCTCCAATATAATTGTACTTTTCTTATCAGGATCATTTTATACTAACGTTTACATATCAGGGACCAATCATGTGGTTTATAATTTTCTAATATAGATTGGTATTTAAGTAACTTCGAGAAATATAGCATCTTACTTTCACCTTCATTAGTGATATATTTGAATTTACTTAAGACAAAGATTACTTTTAGGATTATGGCTGTATAAATACCCTAATTGGATGGTATAAGCTTGAAGTTTTTTGTCTGGTTTATGGTATAAATCTCTCAAAAATACTTGGTGACAAATTGCTAATGCTGAAATAGTTCAAAAAATGGAGTCAATTGCTTTCATTTTTATGTCCTTAACAACGTTTTACTTTAAGTTATTTTTCAATTAGAGCATTCAACTTTGAAGTTAATGTTCATTTTATGTCAAGTATAGAGTTCTACTACATGACGGATCTGAGTTTACTTACAGTATGTACATGTTATGATATTAATACCGCTAACTTGTGTATGCTACTGGAAAAGCAATCCCTTTGGCTACTGGAATTGTGGGTCAGCAGCAACAAGAGAGGCGGGTGGCCTTGTAGCTGATATGATCCGACTAAAAAGGATAGTTGGAAGGGCCTTTATGTTTGTTGGGCCACATGGAACTGGTAAAATTAGCATTGCCCTTGTATTTCCCAAGAAATTGGCATTAAGGTGTGTCATTCACACATCTACACTATATATTGAAAATTATTCTTCATATACTGGAATATGCTCATCTTATTGAGAAAATCGTTATATTTTTTCATCATTGTAACATCCCAATGATGAAGCACTTCTAATTTGTACCCTATAATTGAATTATATTGCATTTTGGTCCTTAAGTAAAAGAAAGAGTGCAAAAGGGGCCTTAGTGGCACTTTGGTAAATTCGGACTTTAGGGAGTACGCTGAGCGTACATGTGTACGCTAAGCGTACTGGGGCGCGCCTTATTATGTTGGGCGTACACCTCGTATGCAGGGCGTACGTGAAGATCATGCAAACCCTAATTTTTTGGGTTTTGACTCTATATAAACGTCATTATAACCTCAGGTCCCTTTCCTTCTTTAGCCACCCTCTGTGAGAACGACCCACAAGCAACCCCTAAGTGAAAGAGTGCCTTTTTGCAGCCCAGTGGAGTGTTTAAAGGAGTTATTGAAGGTGAAGAGTGAAGTGTGAAGAGCTTGGAGTTGGGAAGCACCTTGGATCTATGATTTCTACCTTGATTGCAACCTCCAGGAGGTATAAAGCTTGCAACTTTATCACTCCGTCTTGTAGATCTAGATTTTTGTTCTTTTAAGACACTTTTTGGACCCAAAATGGTGATTCTTGAGCATGGCATGTTCTTGACCATTAAGTTGTTCTTTCAGACCTTAGGAAGGGTTTTGAGTCATAAAAATGGGGTCTTAATGGTTAGTTTTCCTCCATGTATTCTTTAGAAGGTCTTAATGTGTTAAAATGTCGAGTTAAGCACTTAATCAACATGTGAAGTCATAAAGCTGGAAACTTTATGACTCTTGAGAATGATTTGGCTTTGGATCTGAAAATTGGATGTAAGAGCTTAAGGCATTAAGCTCTTAATGAAGTTTAGAGAAGTCTATGTGTAAGCCCTGCGTAACCTGAGTACGCAGCGCGTACGTGGTTAGCTCTCTCGTCTGTGGTCAGGATTTAGGTACGCCCTACGTACTCATTTTGTGTCGGCTCGGCTGAGTTAACTCGGGTGGGTAGACTCGGCTAGGTTGACTCAGTTGACTTGTTTATTTTGACAAGTTTGACTTTGACTTTGACCAAGCTTGACTAAGGGGTATTTTGAGTATTTTTTATGGGGTTTGAGAATTAGTCATTTGGATGAATAGGTGACGGCTAGAGCTGAGATTCGGAGTCGGGACCTTATCAGCTATTATTCAGAGTGTGAGGTGAGTTTTCCTCACTGTACTTACCGGTCGAAGGCACCAAGGTCAGTATCCTACTATACATTGATATGTTGAGTATGGGATAGATCTGTATGATTATATGCTAGTTATTGATATGTATAGAAATGTAGATCTGTAGGACTACCTGTGATTCCTGACTGCATGATTATCTGTCTGTTGATTTTGTTTGTTATCTGTTATATGTCGATATATTGTGTTGGGTTGAGGTTTTATTGCTTTGTGATGTAACCAACAAATCTGGGAGCATTCCAAATATGAGCTGAGGGCCGATTGGCATGCCAGACTCATACTAAGGGCTTAGGAGCATTCCAGATACAAGCTAAGGGCCGCTTGGCATGCCAGACCCGTACTGAGGGCCTAAAGGTATTCCAGTCTAATGACTTAGTGTAACCATTGTATATTGGCATTCTAACCTAGGGTATTCCATCCCGAGGATGACTAGACCTAGAGGTTGATTGGGGCTAGCGTATTCCAACCCGATGGTTGATTAGAGATGACATATTGTTGTATATGTTATATGTTTGTGTGTTGGTACTTTAGGAGTACTTACTAAGCTTTGGATTACGATTTTTAGTTGTTGTTTCAGGTACTTCTGATGATAACGGGAAGGCGAAGGCGTGACAGTACACATCCTCTGTTTATGGCTTTATGATTTTGGATACTCTGATATGGATAAGCAATTTGGAAACGATGATTTTGTAAAAATTTTATGAGTATGGGTTGTTTTTAAAAGTTTTAATTTTTTATGATTTTATGGATGTTACAAGTTGGTATCAGAGCCTAGGTTTGAGTGAATTGGAGGAACAACATTGTGAATCCAGTCTCAAACTAAGGAAATGAAAAGGTTTTAAAAATGATTTTCAAAATTGTTTTCAAAATAATCAAGAGAGGATATGATGTGTACGATCAGCCGGAGCCAGTAAATAGACCCCAAATTACTACACTGCTATTTCATATTGTGATATGTTAGAACATCATGCTAGTGAGAGGGTAGGGATCTTCAGGAATCACATGATAGAAATGTCTGATTATATGATGAATGATAGCCTAGGGTTTTCCTTATATGAAAATGACATCATTACTGTAGTTGCTTAGTGTATGCATCAAAATTATATATAACTAAGACTTTATAGCTTGACAATGTTTGATTTAGCCTTCTTTTTTGTTCCTTGTTTGGTTGTGGGCTTAGGGTGGAATCAAGTATTCGACTGTCTATTGGATCCAGTGTTATGTATGATTAGCATACACAGGTGCTGCAGGGTTGGTGGAATTTTCATGGATGAGTTATGTGGGGTCAGCCAACCAGTTGAGGGATGTTTATCCTTTTTCTAGGAAGTGAGAATATGGTGTATGTGTATTCTAGTGAGTATTATTAGGTTTGTTATGATGTTCTTTTGAGACAAATACGGGTAGGTGGGGAAGGTAGTATGGGCCCGTACTACCGGAAACACAAGACCTGTACATGTAGCAAGGAAGTCACAAACCCTAGGCTGTTGTTAAGAATTAGTCCCTATGGTATTATGTGCATTTATCTGATATCTCCCTTGTTTATTTTTAGTATGGTGGTTACGAGGCGATTTAAGGCAGGATCTAGATCAGGATGAGGAGCAAGTGGCCAGGATAGGCCAGGATTGACTGAGGACCGGGTTGGGGAGATGTGTAAGAGGATATTCGTTGATTCTCTACTTTTGGGTTTGATCAGGAAGGCTCGGGCGGAGGGAGCTTGGAAGGAGAAGTGAAAAAGGAAAGGATCAGGGGCGAGATTGATAGGTTGTCACTGATAGTCGGGGTTGTTGACCCAATGCGGTTGGTTTTGGGTTCCAGTTTCTGGTAGGATCAAGCAAATAGTATTGGAGGAGACTCATAAGTCTCGTTTTTCTCTACACCTGGGAGCCACCAAGATGTATCGGGATCTAAGATTGAGTTACTGGTGGCCGTGTATGAAGAGGGAGATAACCAGGTACGTCGAGAGGTGCTTGACCTGTAGGATGGTCAAGGTCGAGCATTAGAGGTCGCATGGGAATCTGCAACCATTAGAGGTTCCCATGTAGAAGTGGGAGCAAATCACTATGAATTTTATCACTAAGTTGCCGAAGACGGTCAATGGTTTAGATGTTATATAGGTGATCGTGGATCGATTGACCAAGAGTGCCCACTTTTTGGCCATCCGGGAGACCTCTTCGGCCAAAAAGTTGGTCGATGTGTATGTTCGGGAGATTGTTGCTCGTCATGGGGTCTCGGTCTCCATTGTTTCAAACCGAGATGTTCGGTTCACTTCCGATTCTGGCAGAAGTTCCACAAGGAAATGGGCACGAGACTACATTTCAGCATGACTTATTACCTGCAGACCGACGGTCAGAGTGAGCAGACAATACAGACCCTTGAGGATATGTTGCAGGCCTAATTCATTGATTTATTACGAGTTGGGGTTCCTATCTACCTCTTTCGGAGTTATCCTACAACAATAGTTATCACTCCAACATTTGTGCCCCACCTTTTGAGGTCCTGTATGGTCAGAGATGTCATACCCATGTATGTTGGGGAGAGTTGGTCATAGGGTCATAGAAAGAGCCATGTTGATCGGCGCCAATCAGCGTTGGAGTTTCAGGTCAGGGATATGGTGCTCCTGAAGGTCTCTCCCAGGAAGGGTATGATACGCTTCAGGAAGAGGGGGAAACTGGTTACCCGGTATATTGGACATTTCCATGTGATCGCCAGGGTAGGCAGGGTGTCTTACCATTTGGATTTGTCGAGTGAGCTTAGTGAGATCTAGAACACTTTCCATGTCTCTTAGTTATGGATGTGTGTGTTGGACAGCGAGACAGTGGTTCCTTTGGATGATATTCAGATCGATGAGCTTCTAAATTATATCGAGAGACTGGTGGCTATTTTGAAAGAAAGATGAAGGTACTAAGTAACAAGGATATACCTTTGGTAAAGTTTCAGTGGCAATATCGTAGATGCTTCGAGTAGACCTAGGAGTCGGAGGCTGAGATGCAGGAGCATTATCCTGGGTTGTTCGCCGTAGCTAACTGCGAGGAAGAAGTCTAATTCAAGTGGGGGAGAATTGTAACATCCCAACGATGATGTACTACTAAGTTTGACCCTATAATTGAATTATATTGCATTTAGTCCCTAAGTAAAAGACAGAGTGCAAAAGGGGCCCATAGTGGCACTTTGGTAAATTCAGACTTTGGGGAGTATGTTGAGTGAACGTGTGTATGCTAAGCGTACTTGGGTGCGCCATAGTACGATGGGCGTACACCTCGTACGCAGGGTGTATGATCATGCAAACCCTAATTTTTAAGGTTTTGGCCCTATATAATGTCCCCTTCCTTATTCAGCCACCCTCTGTGAGAATGGCCCCCAAGTAAACCCTAAGTGAAAGAGTGCCTTTTTGGAGCCTATTGGAGTACTTAGAGGAGTTCTTGAAGGTGAAGAGTGATGTGTGAAGAGCTTGGATTTGGGAAGCACCTTGGATCTATGATTTCTACCTTGATTGCAACCTCCTTGTCACACCCCAAAACCGGAACGGCGGAAACGTTCTGGGGTGGATGACGTCATGTCAAGTATCACAACACATGCATTATAGTAATCAAAGTACAACAAAACATTGAATTAATAGTAATAGTTTTACATGGTTACATTACAAAACACCAAAGTAATACAAGTAATACAGAAAAATATATGTAAGTACAGCGAGGCACTAAGCCATCTTCATCAACTGCTCCGGGGATGTACCAGTCTAATGCTAACTTGAGAATACAAGTTATTTGAAAAGCGAGTATCAGCATTTTTACAATGCTGGTGAGTTCATAAGTATTTAGTGTCATTTTGTCAAATAACTTTCTGAAGTAGTAGTTAAGTGACTACTGTGTATTAGAGTTCTTTCCAGAAAATCCTATATTTTCTTTAAATAAAGCAACCTTCTACCAAGACTGATCAGTGTTATGTGGTAAAAAGTAGTTTTCCCTAAATTTCTATCATTATCAAAATATTGAATTTGATTATTAAAGAAAACAACGAAATCAGGGAATAACATACGCCTCAGCAGTGAGGACTGCTGACTAAGGCAAGGAATCATAGACTCCAAGAGGGTATCGAACGAACGACACGCCTGGTTCAGTCTAACAAAAGAAGACACAGACCGCAGACAGTATCAAATGAAAGATACATCTTGCAAGGTCAAAATAGAGAATACAGACCGCAGACAGTATCAAATGAAAGATACATCTTGTAAGGTCAAAACAAAGTATAAAGACCGTAGACAGTATCAAATGAAAGATACATCTTACAAGGTCAAAACAGAGAATACAGACAGCAGACAGTATCAAATGAAAGATACATCTTGCAAGGTCAAAACAGAGAATACAGACCGCAGACAGTATCAAATAAAAGATACATCTTGCAAGGTCAAAACAGAGAATACAGACCGCAGACAGTATCAAATGAAAGATACATCTTACAAGGTCAAAACAGTGTGACTCTGAAAATGAGTTACCAACATACAGTGTAAATTGCCGGTGAATATTGTTACCTTAAGGCCATGAATTATAAGGTAACCCGGGATACTCGTAACCATACTAACCGACACTAGAGTACCAGACGCCCTACAAGCGTCTATATAATGTGACATTTGTCACCCCTTGGCTTGGTGAGCCGTGGACTGTAGCTAGCAGTCAGGGTGCGGGGTGTCAATCCCGTATAGATCTATACACACAATGTCCGCTCTCCCTACAGGAGACTCTGGTTACCAACTAGACGACGGAGAAGGCCGTGTCCCAAAGATGCATCCCAAATAGTGGTTAATGACTTCCAAACAGTGAGTAGTGGGTTTCTAATGTAAGTGCTGACCTAGAGGTAGAGACTCTTAACTGAATTGACTGAAGAAAACCCGTATGTCTATGCTTGTGTACATAATATATAACTAATGAATCAAACGACCTTCGGATGGACATCCGATCACACCAGACCACATCTCAACGAAGAAAAGGAAATAGGGCGGACAAGCCTTCCTAAGTCCTTCAATCATTATTTATATGCATCTATACAAGCACAAACATACATCTAACTATGCTTGAGTGTGTATCAAGTGGAATCATATCGTGAAGTACAAGTGTACAGTGTGGTGTAACCGACTTGTGAAGTATAAGTGTACAGTGGAACATCCGAGTCGTGAAATATAAGCATACAGTGGAACATCCGAGTCGTGAAGTATAAGCGTACAGTGGAACATCCGAGTCGTGAAGTATAAGCGTACAGTGGAACATCCGAGTCGTGAAGAATAAGCGTACAGAGTGGGATAATCGAATCGTGAAGTATAAGCGTACTAAATGTAAGTGTATCACGAAGTGGAAACGATGATGATAAGTGAAGTAAGTAGGAGTATAAAATCAGTATAAGCGAAGCAGCAGTAACTAACAAGTACAAGTATACATCGTGAAAGGGAGACTTTGATGAAAAACCTTTATACTCGGAGAAAAACACAATTTGTATTCTTTTGTAAAATATGTTTGAAAACCTTTGAAAATCTTTCATAAACCAGTTTAGAATAAATTTAAGTAAAACAATATAAGTAAGAGTTTTAAAACAATTGAAAACCATTATAGTGTCCTAGTCGGTAAAACAGTGTACAATGGTAAAATCTTGTGCATGCGGGTTATCAATCACATGTGATTGATATGATAACTGGCATGTTTAACTTGTATTCCCCCCCTATAAAACATGTAAAAATATTTAAAAGGTTCATTCAGGGGTATGAACTCACCTGGTGTAAGTAGGTCCGACGAAGGTGCCGTTTGGGCGTTCGGTGCCACGCAAGGACTCGAACACACACACTGACCTATTTAACATATGATAACATATGTTCACATACAATTAGTATATTTAATACTAATTAAACAAATATACGTGCTCAAAGGAGCGGAAAAAACTTTGGATAAGTGTTTGGGTGTCCCGGGTAGCGTCTAAAGGTGTGTGTGGCTAAGGAATGGAGTTTACTCTCCAAGAGTAAACCCCTAACACCATATTTACAGCCCAGGGACTACTCACCATGAGTTTACGGCCGTAAAATCATGGTGATGGGTTCTAGGGTGTTTTAAGGCTTCTACTTGCTCATGGAATTATTCTAAGTCCAAAACCATAAGGTGTGAATGACCTTTGAGGAGTTTACGGCCATAAGCAAGGGAGCTTACGGCCGTAAGCTCCTATACCCTCTTTCTTTTGGTGTTTTAAGGGCTTAAGTGGTAGTGGGTAATTTCCTAAGCATTTTTCCAAGTCAAATGGAGAGTTTAGGGCACCAAATAACCCCTTTGTGGGAGTTTACGGCCCAGGCACCCTTCCATGAGGGTTTTACAGCCGTAAACTCCTTATGGAGTTGTTTTAATTGCATTTAAGGTCCCTAGCTTGTTATTGGTCGTTTCTAGAATTTAATCCAAGGCCATTGGTGTGTTTAAGGGCATTTTTAACACACAAAAATGAGTTTACTCCCCATGAAGAGGAGTTTACGGCCCAAGCATGTTCTTGGGCAGTAAACTCTTGTTTACTCTTCCAAATGCTAGTTCAAGGTGTTCTAAACCCGATTCCATAAGCCTACAAGTCATATCTAAGCCTTAGGGACAATTTGGAGGGGTTTTGGGGCTTAAAAACCCCATTAATTGGTGTTCACGGCCCAAGAGTGTTCTTGGGCTGTAAAATCATGGTTATGTCCATATCTTATGTTTTAAACTCGAATTTGTACGCTAGATAAGTTATACAACGAGTTAGGATAGTTTACCTACTCGTTTGGGGCTCGAAACGGACGATTTTTGGATCGAATTTAAGTTGTAGAGAGAGAGAGAGAGGGGAGAGTGTAAAAAGTCTCTAATGGACTCCACTCACCCTTATATAGGGGTTGGAGTTGGGGCTTAGTGGGATTCTACCCGATACTGTCGTTATACGGGGCTTTTGGTCGCACCCGATTTAGTGGTCGTAATAATAAGAACTAACTTTTTCTAAATTACTTTGGAAATGTAATTTAAGTGTTTTCATTTACCTTATTACGACTATAACGACATATAAAGATAAATAAATAAAACATTTATTTATTTAACGACCTCTTATTAACGGAACCTTTATACAGTGGAATATTCCGTTAACAGTAACGGGGTAATGTAACGGAATAAACTTTGGGTTATCACATCATCCCCCCGTTAGAGGGAATTTCATCCCGAAATTTAGGTCTAGGCAAGGAAGTAGGTATGAATGTCCAAGTAGAGGTAAGAGATTACTTCCTATACGGTTGTCCTCGCATTCCCAAGCGAACTCTAGTCTATGTTTGTCATTTCGACAAACCTTCACATACGGGATGCGGATTCCGTCTCGTGTAGCTAGTGGGTTCCAACTGGTGTATCTACAGGGTTAGAGTTCTCAATGGATTCTATCAATATGAGTGAGGCACGAAGAGTGTTGTCGGGAAATCACATATCAAGTCTAAGAAGTGGATCGACCGGGTGTGAATCTTGTGGTATATCCGAAGGTAGTAGCGGCCTGAATAGGGTTGGACGAAATCTCCATGAGAATTCTCATATGGTCCTAAGCTCTCGGAATGGTAGAGCTTTTCAGTACTCAGAACATAGTGTACTTCTATGGCAAGATCATCACTAGCGTGATCACCATTCCGAAGTTCCCAACGTTCTCACTCGTACTGTGCGTGTAGTCCTTCAGGTTGGTTCTTAGGAATCTCGAGTGGTCTTTGGTTTCGTGTTTTCTATCAACTGGCTGATAGAGACTTTCTAGATCGTCGAGTGGGTTGCGTGACTATGGTTACCGGTTTGTTGTAGAGTGTCTATCTCAAGCTTGTGCAAAATGGACCTGCACTAACGAAGCTTGAGATGCGGAAACCCTGGAGGTCGGGAATATAAGGTTTCACCAGACGAGTGTTGGACTATCTCGGGAGGTGGTTCTACTATCTCTGCGTGAGATAGTATTCGTGGAACACCTAATAGTCCAATTAATCTCTAAGATTGTGGTTTATTCTAGCGTGGAAAGTGTATGCTCCTGTATAACCCTTCGACTAACACCAGGACTGGTGTCAAGTCTATAACCTCTTCGGGATCAGGGTCATGAGGCTTAACGCAACTACTTTTGCTCTTTGATCAAGTATTCTTGGCCACGAAGGTTATCCTATGGTTCTCGGTATTCTAGTGTTTACTTCGGAAAGTGTGATTCTTCGTCTACCGGGCGATGACGATTTCCTCCTTGCGAGAGGGTTGAGGATGATAAGCACCACTTGTCTATAATTGGGTGGATGAGGTGTGTGAGTAGTGCGAACATCTACTGCAACTACTCTTCCGAAGGTTCTGAGTTTTCTCGGTCTAGGTCAAATCTAGTGGGTATAGGGTCTCATCACTCGGAACTTTACTAGCTCAACCCGCAGTGATTCTCTTGATTCCGGCTCCTATGTTATGGAATAGGGTGAAGGGATTTTCTAAAAGGTTCGTGGTAGAGCTCATGCTTATCCTAACTACAAATACCGGGTGTATGCAAGCAGTATATAATTGAGGTCGGCAGGATGTTCAGCTGTGCGACTCCACCCCAAACCCACAACCCAACGAGGAACAGGGAATAGGGAGGAAACACACACCTTAAATCTTTTTTATCTCAATTATATGCCACCTTTACGCATATACCTAGTTATAGTGGTCAGTCTCATGAGTTCTAATCTCTATGCTTACGAACCTGACGTGCGAGGTGCGAAGGGTCTTTTTGGGGAAACTATGAAGTACGCTTCGGATGGTTGTTGTCTTCTGGAGTATCTGCAATGTCGTTCACTTCGGTGTTCATCTGACTACAAGGGGTCGGTCGACGGCGCGTGGTACCCTCTCTTGGTTACTTCGGAAGGTTTGAGATAAGAGGGACGATTGACGGATCGCATTAGGTTAGATTATTTGTGTTAGGTTTTAGGTTCGGGAGAACCTGTATTTGCCGACATGGCTATGGAGAAAGTTCTTTTTTACACAACACTAAGGATGAACACATGGTTGCACGAAGTCAAACCATGATCAATAGAGTCGTCGAAGTTGGCACACTCCGACATGATATAAAGTGAAGATCGATAGAGTCATGTGCCGAACAGGCACACCAGTTCTAGGCGTCTTGGGTTTCGTCCTATGTATCACTACCGCGGATACTTGGACCGATAGAGTCGACGTGGAACTATAGAGAGTCCTAAGTGTTTCCGAATAGAGTACCTTTTCATGAGTGGATTCTCAGAAGGCATTTCTATAATCGCCTCACATATACTAGTCATGTATAGTTAAGGTGGGGAGGACTGTTGACTGAGCGACCCCACCCTAAATCCACAACCAAACGAGGAACATGAAATGAGGCGGCATTCGCTCACTCTAGGTCTGTCCATCTTAAATATACATGGCCATAACGTATATGTTTAGCCATTATCGTTTTACCTAATGAATTTTAAATTTTATAACAGTGCTGCGACTTTCGCCTTACTGGGAAGAATTTACATTTGAATTAGTCTTTTATTGTTCTTATTTTAGTTATCCGAGATCGAGAGACGTACCAAAATCTAACAAGTTCCTTGTCGCTTCTCCCTAAGCAGTAGTGTCAGGCTCCTTCTGTGTCTTTGTCTTTCCCTTCGGTTGGGCAGTCCTTCTTGAAGTGTCCCATTTCACCACATATGTGGCAAACTGTGCGGGTCGCCACATTGGTGGTTGATGTAATGAACTCAATCGGGGTTCTGCAGACGCGAGCGGTATGCCCCAGCATGTGGCACCTAGCACAATAGAGTTCCCAGCAGGCACCATGATGATGGTAGCTGCACTTGCTGCAGTGGGGAAGGTCTCCTAGGTACGGTCTTCTTGGAGTCGGGAGGGAAGGATTGACAGGGGTATAGACTGCCTCAGCTCGTTGCCCATCGGAAGGTCCTTGAGCCGAGGTACTTCCCTCCTCTATCTTGAGTTTTCTCTTTAGTGGGTTCAGTGGAGGTTCTTGGGTGGCTGAGTATGGAAGTGTTGGTTGCTGCTGTCCATTGCCAGGATTGGAAATCCCGATAGGGCCCTTGCTAACATTGGCGGTGTTAGCATTCAGGTGAGCCATGACAGTTGCTACGGCTGCTGAGACTGCAGCTTGGAATGTAGCTTCATCGAATAAAAGAGTAGGTTTCTTGCTTGTGGATTGGTTACGCTTCTTCGGTGGCATGGTTTTCCTACACGGAAAGGAATACAAGGTAATGAGAGACGATGGTTAACCCTGGACATTTTTGTCCTGAACGTATTAGGCATAAATTTTTCCCGTGCCTCGGGTACTGGTTGTCTGAGTGTTGACCTACCTCCCTATGATGTAGACCTGGTAATCGAGGTAAGAGTATGAGTATCGGAAGAGGCCATGAGATGCGAGTTGTTCCTACTAAGTTACCTTTATACTGGGAAAGTTTTCACTCTCCGGCCTGGAGAGATTTGAGAACAGTCCGGAACGAAACTGCGGAGAGAGAGGCTCACAAAGGCAGATGGCTAAAATTCTCTCAATAGAGATGCGTGGATCCGCCCTAATCGTGTATCTGGCAATGGGAAACGACGATTTACCTAACACATAGCGTGAGTAGTGTAACCACTAACTCACTAAATTTGTATTCTTTTAAGGGTGTATTAGCGTGACGAACACGAGGAAAAGACACTTCTCGGGTTCAATGTACTGGCTCCCGCTGTCTGCCTCGTATCATTGACTGGAATCGGCGTTGGTTTCCTTCGGGTGGCTTCCTAGGGTTCTCTTCTCGTATGGACATATTGAATTTCCACTCCGCCTTCCTTCTGATTTCCGACTCTGGGTGTCACCACTTCATGATGGATGACTGGGAATCTCCGAAGTTTAGGCGAGTTTCTCACCGATGTCCCTAAAAGATATAGGCACTTGGTGAATTCAATAGTCTCAACCCATTTCATTTATTTCCGAACAGGAAATCTTCTTAATGAACCTCTTCTGGGTCTGCATCAACTCTCTTGTCAAGCACTGAAGTGGATAGGGTTGTCTACAGGGTTCGTGCGAGAATGGAAATGTCTAAAGAATCCTAAGAGATTATTAACATTTCACTAGATGATCCATATCGAGTCCTGCTACAATTACACAGGGTATACAAATCATATATAGCTTAGATCCGATAGGCCTTCGAATATGTGATACTACTCTAGAACCACATCCCAACGAGGAAAAGGAAATAGAGTGAAACCACACATTCTTAGCCTATGGGATCCTTATTATATATAACCTTGGGAGTACACCCTCTGTAGTTGTAGGTATATCAATAAGGATCTTTTTAGTTATTCACGCAAGGTTGGTTATGGATTCTAAAATACCCCTATGGTATTTTAATTCTTGTTTGATTCTTATCTTCTGAATATCATTCTCGGATTAGTGTGAATCTTTTAGTGTTCCAAAATACTCCTATAGTATTTTAACTTTATGTTTGGCTCTAGCAATCCTAGTTGGTAAGTTTCAGACCTGCTGCACACCACCCTCACTCCCGAGCACACGTTCATCGCATCTCGGATAAATGTAGTTGATCAGGTTACATTTATCCCAGCTTACAATTACATAACTGCCCAGGTTTGACGGTAATGCTCAACATCCGAAGACTTTTATTCTTGTTCTTCTTGTGATACTTTTGTTCGAGTGTTTAGATTCTGGATGTTATTATACTTTGGTAAAATATGGTTATATTTTAAAGTATAATTCTTGGTCAGAGTGTTTTATCCCTTTTGTATTTATAGGCTGTATATCTTTTATGAATTGATATACTTAGCTCACTATAAACAATGCTCTGATACCAATCTGTCACACCCCAAAACCGGAACGGCGGAAACGTTCTGGGGTGGATGACGTCATGTCAAGTATCACAACACATGCATTATAGTAATCAAAGTACAACAAAACATTGCATTAATAGTAATAGTTTTACATGGTTACATTACAAAACACCAAAGTAATACAAGTAATACAGACAGATATACGTAAGTACAGCGAGGCACTAAGCCATCTTCATCAACTGCTCCGGGGATGTACCTGTCTAATGCTAACCTGAGAATACAAGTTATTTGAAACGCGAGTGTCAGCATTTTTACAATGTTGGTGAGTTCATAAGTATTTAGTGTCATTTTGTCAAATAACTTTATGAAGTATTAGTTAAGTGATTACTGTGTATTAGAGTTCTTTCCAGAAAATCCTATATTTTCTTTAAATAAAGCAGCCTTATACCAAGAATGGTCAGTGTTATGTGGTAAAAAGTAGTTTTCCCTAAATTTCTATCATTATCAAAATATTGAATTTGATTATTAAAGAAAGCAACGACATCAGGGAATAACATACGCCTCAGCAGTGAGGACTGCTGACTAAGGCAAGGAATCATAGACTCTAGGAGGGTATCGAACGAACGACACGCCTGGTTCAGTCTAACAAAAGAAGACACAGACCGCAGACAGTATCAAATGAAAGATACATCTTGCAAGGTCAAAACAGAGAATACAGACCGCAGACAGTATCAAATGAAAGATACATCTTGTAAGGTCAAAACAAAGTATAAAGACCGTAGACAGTATCAAATGAAAGATACATCTTACAAGGTCAAAACAGAGAATACAGACCGCAGACAGTATCAAATGAAAGATACATCTTGCAAGGTCAAAACAGAGAATACAGACCGCAGACAGTATCAAATAAAAGATACATCTTGCAAGGTCAAAACAGAGAATACAGACTGCAGACAGTATCAAATGAAAAATACATCTTACAAGGTCAAAACAGTGTGACTCTGAAAATGAGTTACCAGCATACAGTGTAAATTGCCGGTGAATACTGTTACCTTAAGGCCATGAATTATAAGGTAACCCGGGATACTCGTAACCATACTAACCGACACTAGAGTACTAGACGCCCTACAAGCGTCTATCTAATGTGACATTTGTCACCCCTTGGCTTGGTGAGCCATGGACTGTAGCTAGCAGTCAGGGTGTGGGGGTGTCAATTCCGTATAGATCTATGCACACAATGTCCGCTCTCCCTACAGGAGACTCTGGTTACCAACTAGACGACGGAGAAGGCCGTGGCCCGAAGATGCATCCCAAATAGTGGGTAATGACTTCCAAACAGTGAGTAGTGGGTGTCTAATGTAAGTGCTGACCTAGAGGTAGAGACTCTTAACTGAATTGACTGAAGAAAACCCATATGTCTATGCTTGTGTACATAATATATAACTAATGAATCAAACGACCTTCGGATGGACATCCGATCCCACCAGACCACATCTCAACGAAGAAAAGGAAATAGGGCGGACAAGCCTTCCTAAGTCCTTCAATCATTATTTATATGCATCTATACAAGCACAAACATACATCTAAGTACGCTTGAGTGTGTATCAAGTGGAATCATATCGTGAAGTACAAGTGTACAGTATGGAATAACCGACTTGTGAATTATAAGTGTACAGTGGAACATCCGATTCGTGAAGTATAAGCGTACAGTGGAACATCTGAGTCCTGAAGTATAAGCGTATAGTGGAACATCTGAGTCGTGAAGTATAAGCGTACAGTGGAACATCCGAGTCGTGAAGTATAAGCGTACAGAGTGGGATAATCGAATCGTGAAGTATAAGCGTACTAAATGTAAGTGTATCATGAAGTGGAAACGATGATAAGTGAAGTAAGAGCGTCTATCAAGTCTAAGCGACTACAAGTATAAGCGATATAGAGAACAAATTCGGTATAAGCGCTTCAAGAAGTGAATGCGTTACTAAGTAGGAGTATAAAATCAGTATAAGCGAAGCAGCAGTAACTAACAAGTAAAAGTATACGTCGTGAAAGGGAGACTTTGATGAAAAACCTTTATACTCGGAGAAAAACACAATTTGTATTCTTTTGTAAAATATGTTTGAAAACCTTTGAAAATCTTTCATAAACCAGTTTAGAATAAATTTAAGTAAAACAGTATAAGTAAGAGTTTTGAAACAATTGAAAACCATTATAGTGTCCTACTCAGTAAAACAGTGTACAATGGTAAAATCTTGTGCATGCGGGTTATCAATCACATGTGATTGATATGATAACTGGCATGTTTAACTTTTATTCCCCCCCTATAAAACATGTAAAAATATTTAAAAGGTTCATTCAGGGGTATGAACTCACCTGGTGTAAGTAGGTCCGACGAAGGTGCCGTTTGGGCGTTCGGTGCCACGCAAGGACTCGAACACACACACTGACCTATTTAACATATGATAACATATGTTCACATACAATTAGTATATTTAATACTAATTAAACAAATATACGTGCTCAAAGGAGCGGAAAAAACTTTGGATAAGTGTTTGGGTGTCCCGGGTAGCGTCTAAAGGTGTGTGTGGCTAAGGAATGGAGTTTACTCTCCAAGAGCAAACCCCTAACACCATGTTTACAGCCCAGGGACTACTCACCATGAGTTTACGGCCGTAAAATCATGGTGATGGGTTCTAGGGTGTTTTAAGGCTTCTACTTGCTCATGGAATTATTCTAAGTCCAAAACCATAAGGTGTGAATGAGTTTAAAGCATGAAATGGCCCCTTCGAGGAGTTTACGGCCATAAGCAAGGGATCTTACGGCCGTAAGCTCCTATACCCTCTTTCTTTTGGTGTTTTAAGGGCTTAAGTGGTAGTGGGTAATTTCCAAAGCATTTTTCCAAGTCAAATGGAGAGTTTAGGGCACCAAATAACCCCTTTGTGGGAGTTTACGGCCCAGGTACCCTTCCATGAGGGGTTTACGGCCGTAAACTCCTTATGGAGTTGTTTTAATTGCATTTAAGGTCCCTAGCTTGTTGTTGGTCGTTTCTAGAATTTAATCCAAGGCCATTGGTGTGTTTAAGGGCATTTTTAACACACAAAAATGAGTTTACTCCCCATGAAGAGGAGTTTACGGCCCAAGCATGTTCTTGGGCAGTAAACTCTTGTTTAATCTTCCAAATGCTAGTTCAAGGTGTTCTAAACCCAATTCCATAAGCCTACAAGTCATATCTAAGCCTTAGGGACAATTTGGAGGGGTTTTGGGGCTTAAAAACCCCATTAATTGGTGTTCACGGCCCAAGAGTGTTCTTGGGCCGTAAACTCATGGTTATGTCCCTATCTTATGTTTTAAACTCGAATTTTTACGCTAGATAAGTTATACAACGAGTTAGGATAGTTTACCTACTTGTTTGGGGCTCGAAACAGACGATTTTTGGCTCGAATTTAAGTTGTAGAGAGAGAGAGAGAGGGGAGAGTGTAAAAAGTCTCTAATGGACTCCACTCACCCGTATATAGGGGTTGGATTTGGGGCTCAGTGGGATTCTACCCGATACTGTCGTTATACGGGGCTTTTGGTCGCACCCGATTTAGTAGTCGTAATAATAAAAACTAACTTTTTCTAAATTACTTTGGAAATGCAATTTAAGTGTTTTCATTTACCTTATTACGACTATAACGACATATAAACATAAATAAATAAAACATTTATTTATTTAACGACCTCTTATTAACGGAACCTTTATACAGTGGAATATTCCATTAACGGTAACGGGGTAATGTAACGAAATGAACTTTTGGTTGTCACACTCCTGGAGGTATAAAGCTTGCAACTTTTTCACTTCGTGTTGTAGATCTAGATTTTTGTTCTTTTAAGACACTTTTTGGTCCTAAAATGGCAATTCTTGAGCATAGCATGTTCTTGACCCATTAAGTCATTCTTTCAGACCTTAGGAAGGGTCTTTGAGTCATAAAAATAGGTTCTTAATGGTTAGTTTTGCTCTATACATTCTTTAAGAGGTCTTATTGTATTAAGATGTTGAGTTAAGCGCTTAATGGACATGCGAAGTCATAAAGTTGGAAACTTTATGACTCTTGAGGATGATTTAGTCTTGGATCTGAAAATTCGACGTAACCTTAAGCTCTTAATGAAGTTTTGAGAATTCTGGGTGTACGTCCTACGTCACCTGAGTACACAGCACGTACATGGTCAACTCTCCCGTGTACGGTCAATATTTGGGTGCACCCCGCGTACGTGTTCTTTGTCAACTCGACTGGGTTGACTCACTTGACTTGTTGATTTTGACCAGTTTCACTTTGATTTTGGCCAAGTTTTACTAAGGGGTATTTTTAGTATTTTGAATGTTGTTTGAGAATTGGTCATTTGGATGAATAGGTGACGGTTAGAGCTGTGATTCGGAGTCGGTACCTCATCAACTATTGTTCAGACTGTGAGGTGAGTTTTCCTCACTGTACTTACAGGTCAAAGGTACCAATGTCGGCCTATTTGATTGATATCCTGCTATACATTGGCATGCTTAGTATGGGATAGATTTGTATGATTATATCCTAGTTGCTGATATATGTAGTTCGGTAAATCTGTAGGACTTCCTGTGATGTCTGACTACATGATTATCTATCTACTAATTTTGTTTGTTATTAGTTATATGTCGACATATGGTGTTGGGTTGAGGTTGTACTGCTTTATGTTGTAACTAACAAACCCGGGAGCATTCCAGATATGAGTTGAGGGTGTCGAGGACTTCTTTTGTAGCTTCTTCACCAGTCCAAGGGGGTTCTTCCCAAGTAGGTTTGGGATTGGGCACATCTGCACTCAAATTCTTATCTACAACATTGGTCGTTGGATCATCCGTGTTAGTAGGAACATCATCAATAGATTGTTTGTTGGAAGTAGGTAGAAGAACGTCAATTTTGGAATCGATTGGACGCTTCATTGGAAGTTTTATTCGGAGTTCTCGATGTCGCATGCCAAGGATGACATATTCGATTTGTTATTTGGTATGTTCAGAATACTTGAGCTGAGCCCTGTCAAGAAGAGCATTCTAATCTTCATCAATAAGACCTGAACGTCCTTTACCCATGGTAGGTATCAGTTCGATTATGGCTTCCGAGCTTGGAAGGAATGATCTTTGTTTGGAAAGCTTAGGATCTATGGCAAGGTCCACAAATCATGCTTGTGAAGAAAAAATTGGTTTGACAATGACAGGTGGGTGTTTTCAAGGTAGGTGTAAATAGATTTTTTCAAAGTTAACAACATCCCTTTAAGAGGATGGAGGAAAATTATGTGTAGACTCCCCATGAGTGTTTGTGAGTGATTTTGAGAGATCGATGGGTACATCATACAAATGTAAGGGTGGGTTGGCTGAGACCTAGACTTAGTTCCAAAATCGATCTGTGAATCTTGTTGAAAGGATTCACCGACTTTGGTCCTCTTTATGGCTTGAACTTTAGCTGGAGAAGAGGATGCTTGCTTCTTGGATCTAATCTTAAGGCGACCTCCTTTCTTTGAAGATTTCTCTCATTCCAAGAGATTAACATCCGAGGTATAGGTAGAAATTACGGGGTGGACTAATTCGAAAACCTCGATATGTTGTGCTTTAAAAGGTGAGTCGGAAGGGAAAGAGTTCAACATGTGTTGTTAAAGACGTCAGATGGGCTCAAAAGCAGTCTGATTTGGGAAACAACAAGATTTAATAGTTTTAAAGGAACAATATACCTCAGGTGGGTTTCATGTCAAAGGAACAAGTTCGCCTTTGTCTGAGTAAATTTTCTGAATGGTAAGTGCCCAGAATCTCGTACTTGACATCTCATATGGTTTTGGACGTAGGGAGAACTTTCGAAAGTTCTTCTATCAGTCTTCAGCTAGGTTAACAACATTTAATCGTCCGGTGAAGATGTTGTAGATCATATACAGCCAGTCCTTGCTCATGGAGTCTAAGCATCCGTGTTTTCTTGAGAGACCTTTCATGATGATTTGCATCACAACTGTCCATATCCAAGGAACAACAAATGTCTTGAAAATTTTGGACTTGTATACTTCTTTGAACCCATTTTGGTTCAAAAACCATTGAAATTCGTCTGGAGCAAGTTCAACAACTTGGAATCCTTCTAGATTTGGGGAAACCCTAGCTCTCAAGAACATCATTATTGAGCTTGATTCTCTCAAAATATTTCTGCACTAAACGAATAAGGAAGTTAGGGTTGGGAATTTTAGTGAGAGGAACTTTAACGAGATGACGGGAGATGAACTCGATTATAACTCTAACTGACTCATCGTAGTCGCATAAAATGTTGGGTAATCAATTACCCCCTTATATGACAGTTAATCCCACAATGATAGGACATTTGTTTGTTCTAAAAGAGTAACTACCGATTCCATTCAGAAAAACTATCATACCCCCGACCGAGGCGGCGGAACACGCCTGATTGTGCGACTAAGTTCATCGATCATAGGTAAACAGAATATATAACACAAGTACAACAATAAAGAATATATAATTCATGTTCCATCTTGATATTTTAATAAAAGGTTTTTACAATTAATAATAATACATGAATTGCCTTAACCGATAGGTATATAATACAACAACAAGTAAACTAGGTCACCTGTAATCCAATCCGTCATGAATGTCTGTTTAGTGATTTCCTGAGAATACATGTAATTTTGAGGATCAACACAAGGTTGGTGAGAGTTACAGGTTTTCTTCTAATAGCAGGAATAATTTTAATAAGTCTAAAAAGTATTATCTTTGTATGTATAACAATAGTTAAAACTGTGTTTACAAAGAGTGTTTGAAAGCCAAAATCTATCTTTGTTAAGAAAAATCCATACTGAAAACCGTATTTGTAAAGAATTTTTGAAAGCCAAAATGCATATTTGTATAAGTAAATCCATAGTTAAAATAGTTTTTAAAGTATCCAAACCCATGGTTTGTAGTGAGAGAGAAAGATATTCCAGTTAGTATCCATGGTGAGTCCTATAACCAAGCTATGTGACTGAATGTACCCCCCTACAACGCTTCATTGGATGTTGTAGTAGCGATTGTAAACACTTATCATCCGTTTCGATTGATTGGTCAAGGTTGTAGCTAGCAACCGTTAGTGGGGATGTCAACCCCGTATAGATCTATACATATGTATCTCGCTTCGAAGATTAACAATTATAGTAGTGTGGGTATGGTAAGTGTTTAGACTCGGCTAATATATATAGTCTCGCTATAAAGCCCTTAACTAAAAAGTATGTGAATAGATCTCAACCCTAACTTAATTGTGGTTAAGTCACTCGACATAATGAATTTCATTTTTGTGATAACCTAAAATTTCTATTCTATACAACATTTCAATTCAACAGAAGTCAGAACTGTTGCTCCTAATTTTCAAGCTTTTTGGAATAAGTTTGAGTATTTTAGGATTAGCACTTTAGGAGATATCAGGAGAGAGGATGGTCTAGGGTTTATTGTGCAACAATAATACCCCAAAGATCCAAGAGTGTGGAGTTTACAGCCTAAAAAAAAGGTGTTTACGGTCGTAAACCCTTAATTGGGGGTATATAAGTGACACTTAGTCATTATTTACCCTTTTTCACAAAAACAAGATCCAAATCTCAATTCTATCTCAAGTATCATCCAACAATTCTTCAAGATCTTCAAATTGTAAGTGTTTCTAGACTTATTAAGTTGATATATTACTTAATCTAGTGATTTAACACACTTCCATCCGTGAAATCATTCCAAAAGGTTAGATCTTCAAGTTTCACCAAGAACACACACTAATTGGATACATGTATATGTGTTATTATATGTTAACTAGGATCTTTGAGTGTGTGCAAGTCTTCACTTGACACCTAGTAATCATGTTTCATCAGTTCATCCATACCACTCACTACAGGTGAGTTCATACCCCTTATTTAACCTTTTAAATGTTTTTAAATACTTTTATAGGGAGGATACAAGTTGAACAATTATAGTTATTATATCAATCACATGTGATTAATAACTACCAAACAAGTCGTTTTCTTATTTTCAAACTGTGTTATCAAACTGTTTTGCTTCAAACTATTTTACAAACTCTTTTGCTTGTCAAATACTTTTACTTAAAATCTTTTTATTCTTTTATATTGTCAAATGCATGCCTATGTATGTATAGTTATATAAGTAATGTTTAAAGGACTTAGGAAGGCTAGCTCGCTTTATCTCCTTTTCCTCGTTGGGATGTGGCTTTAAGGCATCGGTTATCCGTCCGAAGGTCGTCTAAATATTAGTTATATATTAAGTATACATATATAGACATAAAAGTTCTATCAGTCAATTCAATACCCTTGGGTAGGAAGGGTATACATTCATGTTCATGTGTATAAGTCATATCAATAGTAAACTATGATAGGCGTAGTTTAGGAAGTTACTAATACTATTACTAGAAAAATGAATCATACAAAGAGTCAGTTCATTCATGAGTCAATACTTGCTAGATAGAGAGAGAACACAATACATCTAGTACACACAGTACATTTCAATACTTGCTAGATAGAGAGAGAACACAATACAACTAGTACACACAGTACATTTCAATACTTGCTAGATAGAGAGAGAACACACAATGCAGCTAGTATACGCAGAACATTACAATACATACAGGCTAGACAGAGAAAGAACACACAATACAACTAGCACATACATTACATATACATTCATGCAGTTAATGTGAGCCACTAAACGGGGCATGGCACTACCTGCCATGACCGTTTTTGTATCCATAATCTCCTTAATTGGGGAGCATATGAGTTTGCGTATAGATCTATACTGGATTGACTATCCTACACCTTGTTGCTCGCTACAGTGGGACTTGCAAGTCTACGGGTGCCAAATGTCATTTCTTACGGCGTCTTACATTGTCGTTTTTCTATTGAGTCGGTAGCAGGATACATGCCGATCACATGGTACTTTAAATTACAATTGGTTTAAGCTAGTTAGTACAACAATAGTTACTTAATACGACACTACAGTACTATAATATTTTTCTCATTACATTCACTTCGTGAACATTCACACGATGCACGGTAATGTAAAAACTTTGTTTTTGATAAATGATAGTCATAATTGGGAAAATACACACACTTACAAGAGACACACACACACAGACACTAGATGTCTTGGTAGAAGACTACTTTTAGTAGGAAACATAGGGTTTTCTAGGAGAGCTCAAAACATCTTACAAAAAATCTTATAAAACATCTTACAAATACTTTTATACAAATACAAACACTAATATACTTATGATCGCACCAGCTTTAAAGCTGATCCTCTCTTTCAAAATAACTTGTATTCTCAGGTCACCAGTAGACAGGTACCGGTGCTAGGTTTTGAGAAGATGGAGCTCGTTCAAGACTCATCTTTTATTTTGATATATATATATATATATATATATATATATATATATATATTTGGTTACTATATAACTTGACAGAACACACTTGTATGAAATTATATTATTAATGAAATGGATGATGTTGTTGCTTGTTTACTACTTTGCATTGTTGTGATACTGAACATGACGTCCTCTGCCCTAGAACATTTTTGCCGTTCATGGTTTTGGGGTATGACAATTTTATAAAGTTTATAAAAGTCGAGTATGCTTGGTATGCATGTAAAAGTGTAAAGTACTCGCTTTTATAATGATGTATGTTCCGATGTAGTGAATATATGTAGAAGTATAAACTTTATGTATTTAAACATATAAATATACATGAATAGTAATAGCTTGAATCTTTTAAATACTAAAAAGTTTTATAACGTGCTTGTTATAATATGTAATGTTACATAAAAGTCATATTTTTTTTGTATCGTGTACATTTGTTGTGTGTACTAGTTATTTCACGAGAAAATAAGCATAATACGTATGCGAAAAGTTTATACTAGTTTATTTGTAACTATATGTTACATTGTTAAATCACATTTTCATGAACTAAGATTATTGTATTTTCGCATAAAAAGATAATTGGTTTGTATAAATGAAATATATATACACATGTATTCCCCCCGAAATAATTAAAAATATTAAAAAGGGGACATAAACACTCACCCTTGAAGCGTGAGTTCCATTTGTTTGAATTCGGTTTCTTTTGTGAAACATGTCATGAGAAACCTCAGATCCACTATTCTTCATCTTTGAAATACTTTCGGGACTGTTTTTCAACAAATTTATATTATAAGGGTTGTTTTGTAACTTCGCTAAACTGCAAAGGTTGTTTGGTAATTTAATTAACCAAGGTAGGATTGTTTTGGTTAAAATAACTAAAGTGAGGGACTGAAATGGTTTACATTGAATTAGTGCTCGAGTCTTGGACTGGTATTGTTGAGAAATCTCCATGGGAGGGGCTGTTTTGAATAAATGAGAGTCAATGGTTGGGGGTTGGGACTTATATTAAAAGGGAATGTTGCAGCAGGGGTTATTTAGTCATTTCTTGAAACTAAAAAAGATTTAGGGCTTTTTGTATAAGGAAATCTCATGGAGGTGCCATTTTTGGTTAATGGCCCAAACTTAAACGAATTTAGGGCTTTATCCCCCGTCGTCACTTGCTGCTCGATCAAAACGAAGAACGCAAACGAAAGCAGATGAGCGATGGCGATTGAAAGGAACACGAGGAGAAGAATGGAGGCAGAAACGATCGGGGGGGGGGGGGGGGGGGGGGAGTTCGATCCTCGTACGATAGAGAAAAAGAAATACAAATGGGAACAGCCCCAAGGTCGATAGATGATCTAGTGGCCGTCGCCTCTTGTTGTTCAGCGGGAAGAGAAATCACCACCGATGCTTTACTTGTCCGGAGAGGAGGATGAAGCGAGGGCAGTAAGGGCTGCTTGAGCAGCTCTTGTGCTGTTCTGACTCGGAAGGAGGGTGCGAAGGCAGGGGGCTCGGTGGGGCTAAGAGAATGCGAAGGGAAGGAGGCCAGAAAAGGGTTCGGTGGAACAATAGTGTCGCAGGTGGTGTGTTCGATAGTGTTTGCTCGACGGGTAAAAAGGAATGGGTCTCCGGTAACCTCCTTGCTTCTTCTCTCTTTTTTATTTTTCTGTTTTGACTGAAATCTGTGGAGTTTTTTGTGGGTTTTTGGCTTTGATTTTTGACAGAAAAAGAACGAGGGAAGCTGCCATGAAGAAGAAGGAAGAAAAGAACAAAGGAAGAATGAAAGGGAAGCTGTGGTTCTTCTTGTTTGCAGGTAGACACGAGATCAAGAACAAAATGCTCTTGGCTGGAAACTAAGAATGCAAACAGAAAAAAAAAAAAAAATACCGAATCCATAAATTTTAAGTTTCAGATTCCAATTGTTGATTTTTATCATTGTACATGTTTTGGTTTGTGTGTGAGTGTAGTTTTGGTTAAGAGAAGAGTGCATGTGTAATTTTGGATGTGGAGTTAGCAGTGTTTTGAGTATAGCATGTGTATTTTGTGTGAAACCTGTAAATAATGAATTTCCTTATGTATTTTGTGTATGTATTGTTATCTATTTCTAGTAGACTTAATGTATATTTCTAGGTTTAATAATATTGTATTTATGTGTGTATTGGTTGGAGACATTTTATGACAAATATTTATACACTCTCATATTAAGAGTTTATTATGTATGTTTGTGAGATATATAAAGGATTCAAGATTTATTTGTTATATGCAATATGAGTTTATGAAAATTATAGCAAATACATAAAAGATTTTTGAAAAATATGTTCCCTACAAATATATGTATATGGATGTACATGATTTTAGAAATTTCGAGTTATCTTTTCTCTAAGATTCGCAATAACCGGAGTGGATAATAATATATTATTTGCAGAATATATTGCAAATAATTGAGATCATATTGAAATCAATAGTTTGAGGTTTCATGATTCAATGATTTAAAATGTCTATTTTTTTAACTTTTATAAATATTTTTGATAAAAATAATCTGATTATAAAAATTAAATATTAGGCTATAGTTTGAATCCAAAAACGTTCTCGAATTTTTTATATGAGGTGTGTAAGTATTTCAACGAATAGAAACGGTTTCAAGAAAAATCAATATTATACTGGTTATGAATTCTTAAATCGGTCGTATATTTTGCATATAACACCGTTTTGAACGTTCTTTATATTTTCGGAAACAGGGTGTAACAGTCCGGATTCTCAGGTATTATTTATTCTTCTTAATTTTGGTGATTTGTGAGGAGACTCGGCAAGTTGGAGCTCAAACTCCCCGAGTATGATCGCGGTTTGGGAAAGGGTTCGCGTTCGGACTCGGCGAGTCCACGCTGTTTAATGAAACCCTAAATTTCAGGGTATGAGACCTATTTAAAGGGGGCTTATGACCGTCATTTGCGGCCACCAACCCCAGAGAGAACCCTAAAAGAGTCCTGGAGCGTTTTGTGAGAGAAAAGAGGAAGATCCTTGATTATTTGTGGGTGATTTTGCATATAGAAGAGGATCAAGGCAAGAGGAAACCAAAGGAGGTGCTAATCCAGTGATTCCTGAGTCCAGAGACTTCATTTGAGGTAACCATTCTTTCCTTTCTCAGCCTTGGTGTAAATATTAGAGTTAGGGCTTCTTTGTGGAATGATTCATGGAGTAATTCGCCTCTTTTGTGTTGATGCGTTAGATCTGGACCCAAAGAGGTCCAGAGACTCTTTTCCCTCAAGCTTTATGAGTGTTAATGGAGGCCATGAGCTTGGAATAGCATTCTAGAGACCATATCATCAAATAAGGCCCTTAGACCTTTGCATGAGCACCAAGATTGTAACTTTACATGATAAATGTGCTTGGAAGGACTGGATCTATGAGTTACTGGAACGGATCTGACCTCAGGAGTGAGTTTGAGTTCATGCATGGCTTAGACTCGCCGAGTCCGAAGAACAGACTCGGTGAGTAGCATGAAGATTGTCCATAACCACTCAGCGAGTGGTCTTACCGAGTTAAGGGTTGACTCAGTGAGTCAGGGAGAGTCAGAGAGGGTTGACAGGTGGACTGAGTTAAGCTGGAACTCGCCGAGTTGTTCTTGAGACTCGGCAAGTTGAGTCGTGGTGGCCCCGCGATTCATGTCAGGTGGAACTCGTCGAGTCAGGGGAGTACTCGACGTGTCAAGAGAGGATCCTAGGGAGTCAGTGAACACGTATAGACTCGCCGAGTCGCTCTAGTGCACTCGCCGAGTTCGGTCAAAGTTGACCGTTGACCAGAGTTGACCAGTGTTAACTTGATAGGGGTAGTCAACCTTAGATGTGAAAGTGTTAATTAGAGATATATTGTGTTATAGGAGGATTATAGCTCGGAGGATCGAGCGTGAGTGATTTCCGGGATTTGCGAGTTATCGAGATACGCGAGGTGAGTCTTCTCACTATACTTTACCTTGAGTAGGTAACCAGAGTTATGTGACAGGGTATTTGTATGTTATGTGTTGTACTGCATTATTTATATGTGATTTATGCTATGAATGTTTACAGAGTTAGAACCGGAAGGTTCACAGAGTTAGAACCAGAGGCTGTTGGATAAGTGTCTAAGTCCATAACTATTTCGGGCTTGTACTTGACCCGACCCGGCATGGTTCATTTGGGTTGCATGGCACCATGCAATTGGATAGACTAAATGAGAGAAATAACACTTGGAGATTATTAATATATTATAAGTTCTAATATATTAATAATACTATTTGATTAGTTTGATCAATAATTAATTTAGAATTAATTAAGTGGTCAAAAGAGAACTAATTAAATATATGGGTTGATTATGTAAATCATCCATATCTTGTATAGTGGGCTAAGAGGCTCCATGGATTATCAAGTTGGGTTCTACCCATAGGATGCTCCATGGATGCTCCATGGGAGTTACAAACCCATGGGTCATGGAAATGAAGAGTCATGACACATTAGGGTTTACATGGTGTAAACCTAGATGTGTCAACACTATATAAGAAGCATATTCTCCACCAAAATCGGCTACACTAAGAAACTAGAGGGCTTGGCCGATTTTAAGAAGTGTGTATTATGTCAAGAGTCTTTCCAAGAGCATTTGGTGTTGTGTGAAGCATTTGAGGCATCACACTTGGGGTGCTAGGCTCACAAGGTTTCAAGGAACACAAGCAACAACAAGGTAAGTTATTCTATCTATGATTCAAGTTAAAATTGTTCCCCATGTATGCTAGATAGGAATATAACCTTGGAATTCAACTTTGCATGATAATTAGACAAACATAGATCCAAGGTTATTAGGGTTGCATGTACACTTAGGAAGTGTTAGAATGCTCAAAACCCATCAGTGGTATCAGAGCCTAGGCTTGTTTGTTTGTTATTTGTGCTTAAAAGTTGAAGAAAGTCGAAAATCGTGCTGTCTGACTGATGGACTCGGCGAGTCCATGGGGAGGACTCGTCGAGTTCACGTGTATCTTCAACCTACTCGGCGAGTAGGTTTATGCACTCGGCGAGTAAGGTCGACAGAGTGCAGAATTTCGACTTAAGTTGCTGGAAATGGATTAGAAACATTACCCTAAATTGTTTTGGTACTTGAAAACTTGTTTTAGAAGGTGTAATGTCTTTTCTAACTCATTCACAACAACTAGTTATCAAAATTACAAAGATTAAATGTGATTTTGATTCTTGAAGGTGTTCATATTCATATTCTTGTTCTTATGATGTTTAGATGATCATAGGAATTATTTGTAACCTATGTGGTAGATTAATTCATGATCATAATGTGTTTTAATGGAGTCCATAACTTGTCCTCAAGTTATGGAAAACCAAAAGTCTCTTGGATTAAAAACCATTAAAAGAACACAAGAGTTAGGAAAAATGAAAAGTCCTCATTTTATTACTCTATTAAACTCATAAGTTACAAGAAATGAAAAGTTTTGAAAGTTTACAAAACTTGCCCTCAAGTTTTGGAACAAGTAAAGTTAAGTTAAAACTTTAGTTCCAACCCTTAGAATTTTAAAAATTAAAATTCAACCCTTATACTTATATATGTATAAGAACAAAGTCGTCTTACCGCTAGTACGCCTCATTCACGAAGCCGGTCTATAAGGTGGGTATAAGGTTGTTGCCTATAAAATGGTGACTTAATGGGTGTCCACTCTCACCCACTGCTTGCTTGATCGGTGGAGGGTCGTTAGCCGAACGGGTAAGACAAGGACTTATTAATTCTCATTCAAAGTATGATGAATATTATAAAGTAACTAAATGTTTTATTAAATTCCCAATCTTAGTTACTTTAGGAAAAATGTGAATAAGGTGCTATTCCATGAAATTACACTTTACACTTTGATTAAGTCGTTGGTGGAGCGTGTGTGGTTAACCGGCACACTAACTTGGACTTAACAAGGTAGGTAAAGGGTGACTTAGGGTTTATTATAGTATCGATGGAGCGTGTGTGGTTTACCGGCACATCGATTGAGTGATAAACTTTAAGGGTACCAAGTGATTTGCATGGTTACTTCACACCTCGTTTTGTGATCCTCGGTATCCCAGTCACAAAACTTGGAGGGCACACTCGAGATTGAAACATGCCTTTGAAAAGTTCATTGAATCTCAAAGAATCTAGGAATTTCTAAGAACCATTCAAAAACCTAATACTAAAATATTGCGGTTTTCGTGGTGGAAATTGGTGAATCGTCATTCACCTACCTTTCAAATATGATATAGCTTAGATTACGGCATACCTGTTCTAAGTTATATTATATTGTGATTGGATCCTAGCCTTAATATTACATTTGGGTGTTTTATTAAGGACTCTCTTATATCTAAACTAATCTTGTTCTCTTTTCTTCAGATGTCTTTCAACAATGCTTCTGGCTCTAATCCTAATGTCTCCTTTACTCTTATGAACTTGTGTGGGAAAGTCACCTTTGATGGATCCAACTTCAATGAGTGGATCAGAAACATCAGGATGATTACCCGCTACGAGGACAAAGAATATGTCCTTGACAAGGAGCTTAAGGAGATTGATGAGACCACTGCAACTCCTCAGGAGATCGTTGACTTTCGGGCACATGAAAGGGATGCTACGAAAGTGGCTTGCATCATGATGGCCACGATGACAGCGGAACTCCAAAAGTCTTATGAGGATTTCTACCCTTATGAAATGCACCAAGATTTGATGGAAAGATACCATCAAAGTGCAAGACAAGAGAGATATGAAATCATCTGCTCCATGATAACAACCATGATGAAGGACGGGGAATCCGTCACGAGCCACATGCAGAAAATGCAAAGATATGTGGATTGTTTGCTGAAGCTTAATGTGAACTTCCCGGAGGATCTTGCAATAGATATCATTTTGCATTCCTTACCATCGTGCTATGATCAATTCCGCATGACATATCACATGAACAAGGAAGAAGTCACCCTCAGCAAACTTCAGGGACTTCTCAAGACCGCAGAATCAGGTCTTAAGGGGAAGTCGGTTGCTATCACTCCTACTCCAAACTCAACTCCGGTTTTGGCAATCGGGAAAAGTCGAGGGAGGAAGAGAAAGAGATCTTCGAAGGGTACCAAGGCTCGGACCCTTGATGGCTCTTCTTCAAGTGGAACCAAGAAAGGTTTCATTACTCTTTCTTCTGACCCAAAAGAGGCTGAATGCTTCTATTGCCATGAAAAGGCTCATTGGAAGCGGAACTGCCCAAAGTACCAGCAGGATGTGAAGGATGGGAAAGTCAAACCCAACCATGCAGGTATTTACACTATCATTTCTAATAACTCACCCCATTCTAATTCTTGGGTCCTTGATACCGGTTGTGGTATTCATATTTGTTGTGACTTGCAGGGACTAAGAAGAAGTGAGGATGTGGAGCAAGGAAGAATAAACTTGATCATGGGAAATAGGAAAGCTTTACCTGTTACCAAGATTGGAGTTTATACTTTATCGCTAAGTAGTGGGTTTAGTTTAGATTTGAATAAATGTTGTTACTCGCCAGGTATGGCAAGAAATATTATTTCCTTTCATGCTTTGTACAAACAAGGGTTTACCTTTTCGTTTAATAATGAAGTTGGTTCTATTGATGCTTTCTTTAATAATGTTCTTTATTTTAAAGCATTACCTTGTGATGGTGTGTATGAAGCTGTGTCTGTTGTAGATAACTTAGGAAATAATGTTTTGTGTATTGATTCTACTACTAATAATAACTTGGATAAAGCATCATTATGGCATTGTCGTCTTGGACATATAAGCAAGAAACGCATAGGCCAACTCCAAAAGGATGGAGTCTTGGAGTCGTTTGACCTAAAGTCAGATGATAGTTGCGAATCATGCTTACTTGGAAAAATGACAAAGTCACCCTTCACAGGTTCGTGTGAGAGGGGTGAAGGTTTGTTGGACCTTATACACACGGATGTGTGTGGACCATTCAAACATGCCACAAGGGATGCTAATCGTTATTATTTGACTTTTACTGATGATTACAGTAGATATGGATATGTCTACTTGATCAAGCATAAGTCAGAGACTTTCGAGAGGTTTAAGGAATTTAAACAGGAAGTCGAGAATCAATTGGGCAGGAACATTAAGATGCTTCGATCCGATCGTGGTGGTGAGTATCTTAGTTCAGAGTTCCTTGACTATCTAAGGGAATGTGGGATAGTCTCACAATTGACACCTCCCAGGACACCACAGTTGAATGGTGTGGCTGAGAGGCGTAATCGAACCTTGTTAGATATGGTTCGTTCCATGATGAGTCGAGCTTCGCTACCAATCTCATTCTGGGGGTATGCCTTAGAGACTGCCGCCCATATCCTTAATCTTGTCCCTACAAAGAAAGTTGCCAAAACTCCTCACGAGATGTGGATTGGCAAAGTACCTAAGCTATACCACATCAAGATTTGGGGTTGTGAGGCTTTCGTGAGACGCGAGACTCATGATAAGCTCGAACCCCGAAGCGAGAGGTGTATTTTCATCGGCTACCCACAACAGTCCTTTGGTTACCTCTTCTACAGACCTAGTGAAAATGTGGTCTTTGTAGCTAGGAGGGCTTTCTTTAGAGAAAGAGAGTTCATAAGCCAAGGAAACAGTGGGAGGCAAGTTGATCTTGAAGAAATTCAGGAGTCAAGCGGTGAAGGAACTTCGAACACTAGCCCTCAACTTGAGGAGGAAACTCCTGTTGAGCCAATTGACATGTCTGTACCTCTGAGGCGTTCCACAAGGGTTAGGAATGCTCCTGAGCATTACTATGGATTCCATATTACTGCAGAAGGAGATACACTTATTAGTGATGGGACACTAGTAAGTCAAGATGACCCTAACAGCTATGAGGAAGCCATGGCAGGCCCCGAGTCTGCTAAATGGAAAGAGGCTATGGATAGCGAGATACAATCCATGTATGACAATCAAGTTTGGAACTTGGTTGAAAATGTACTAGGTCGTAAGACAGTAGGGTGCAAATGGGTCTTCAAGAAGAAGACCGACATGGATGGTAAAGTACACACTTATAAGGCTAGACTGGTTGCAAAGGGCTTCTCTCAAATTCCTGGAGTGGATTATGATGAGACCTTTTCTCCGGTAGCCAAGATTAAGTCTATTTGGGTTCTGTTAGCCATAGCTGCATTTCATGACTATGAAATATGGCAGATGGATGTCAAAACCGCTTTCCTTAATGGAAAGTTGGCTGAAGATGTTTACATGAGTCAGCCAGAGGGTTTTGTCAGCAACGAGTACCCTAATAGAGTGTGTAAGCTTGAGAAATCCATTTATGGATTGAAGCAAGCACCTCGCAGATGGAATCTTTGCTTTTATGAGAAGGTCAAGGAATTTGGCTTTACTAGGAGTGAAGATGAATCTTGTGTGTATGTCAAGGCTAGTGGGAGTATAGTTAGCTTTTTGGTATTGTATGTGGATGACATACTACTCATAGGAAACGACATTCCAACCCTGCAGGAAGTAAAGTCCTGGCTTGGGAAGTGTTTCGCTATGAAGGACCTTGGTGAAGCTGCCTATATTTTAGGGATAAGAATCTTGAGAGATCGGAGTAAAAGACTAATTGGACTTAGTCAGAGTACCTACTTGGATAAGGTGCTGAAGAGATTCAGCATGCAGGATTCCAAGAAAGGAGAGTTACCCATCCAAAGTAACACCAGATTGAGTAAGACACAAAGCCCTAGCACTAAGGCTGAGATAGCAGAAATGAGTCGAACACCTTATGCTTCGGCTGTAGGATCGATCATGTATGCTATGACGTGTACTCGAACCGATGTAGCCTTTGCCCTGAGCATGGTTAGCAGGTATCAGGCGAACCCTGGCAAGGCACACTGGACTGCGGTAAAGAATATCCTCAAGTACCTACGAAGGACTAAGGACTGGGTCCTTACCCTCGGTGGGAGTGATGACTTGAGAGTAGTAGGGTACAGTGATGCTAGCTTCCAGACTGATAGGGATAATTTCCGCTCTCAGTCAGGCTGGGTCTTTACCCTAAACGGAGGAGCAATTTCTTGGAAGAGTTCCAAGCAAGAGACAGTGGCAGATTCTACTTGTGAATCAGAGTATATTGCAGCTAGCGAGGCAGCAAAGGAGGCGATATGGCTGAAGAACTTCATTGGAGACCTTGGAGTTGTACCAGCTATTAAAGAGCCAATGGAAATTTTCTGTGATAGTGAAAGTGCTGTTGCCTTAGCCAAGGAACCAAGGGATCACGGGAGATCCAGACACATCGACATAAAATACCATTTCATCAGACATCGGATCGAAGAAGGACACCTCGTGGCAAAGAGGGTATCATCAGATGAGAATCCGGCAGATCCCCTCACAAAGGGACTGACTCGGGTTAAGCATCTTTAGCATGCTCGGAGCATAGGGCTGAAGGATGATATTAGATTTAGTAGTTAGATAATCTCGAAATTTGTAAAGTGTAATTGACATTTGATGATGAATAAAAATGTTTTATTTATAAGTAAGGTGTTGCTATCTCTTGTCGATCATTTACTATATTTCTTTTGCATGTTTTGACTTCCAGAATAATTTTGTTTGGTATAACATATTATTCAAACCTCCACAGTCAGTCATATGTCGGAAGTAGGTATGAATCAAGACTGTCATGTTTGGTTGTAGAGGTCTTGGACAAGGCTACAACAATCATGAGTGCTCATAAGTTCTGAGCATTTGACTCAACCCACGCTCACTGGAATCACTTCATGGAATTCTATCTCGAGTGATCGTGAGACGGTAATATCATATAAGTCTTCAAACCTAGAGATATGATCTGTTACTTACAAGTTGGTTATGCATTGACTGTACGAAAACGCATTGGTAACTCGATGTTATAAAACGTGCTTTTGTGTGTAATTCAATGAGTGGTAGAACAAACATATGAGTCGAAGTTTATTTGTTCCTTCTTGGATTAGAAGCTGATATCTGGGCCCCTCGATGATTTTGTTTTGACCTATGTACCGGGCCCGGTCAGAACTAAGTTGATGTGTTCAATTAAGTTCTTTGTCAAACAAATCAGAAATCGGGAAACAAACTGCTGGACAATAAGTAAGACATTGTTCCATGTATTTTTCCGGCTGATATCTAGAACGGAGGATTATATGATCACTTATCTTAAATGGCGTACCATCATCTTCTCAGTTCCGAGAAACCTTGAAAGAGCTACGATTGCCGGTCGGTTCCTGAAGTACTAGAGATATAGTTATTAGACTTATCCAAGTGGGAGACTGTTGGATAAGGTGTCTAAGTCCATAACTATTTCGGGCTTGTACTTGACCCGACCCGGCATGGTCCATTTGCGTTGCATGACACCATGCAATTGGATAGACTAAATGAGAGAAATAACACTTGGAGATTATTAATATATTATAAGTTCTAATATATTAATAATATTATTTGATTAGTTTGATCAATAATTAATTTAGAATTAATTAAGTGGTCAAAAGAGAACTAATTAAATATATGGGTTGATTATGTAAATCATCCATATCTTGTATAGTGGGCTAAGAGGCTCCATGGATTATCAAGTTGGGTTCTACCCATAGGATGCTCCATGGATGCTCCATGGGAGTTACAAACCCATGGGTCATGGAAATGAAGAGTCATGACACATTAGGGTTTACATGGTGTAACCCTAGATGTGTCAACACTATATAAGAAGCATATTCTCCACCAAAATCGGCTACACTAAGAAACTAGAGGGCTTGGCCGATTTTAAGAAGTGTGTATTATCTCAAGAGTCTTTCCAAGAGCATTTGGTGTTGTGTGAAGCATTTGAGGCATCACACTTGGGGTGCTAGGCTCACAAGGTTTCAAGGAGCACAAGCAACAACAAGGTAAGTTATTCTATCTATGATTCAAGTTAAAATTGTTCCCCATGTATGCTAGATAGCAATATAACCTTGGAATTCAACTTTGCATGATAATTAGATAAACATAGATCCAAGGTTCTTAGGGTTGCATGTACACTTAGGAAGTGTTAGAATGCTCAAAACCCATCAGAGGGTTCATAGAGTAGGGTCCACGGACCCACAAAGTTATAGCCTCGAGTGGCTAATATGTGTTATGTGTGGTATTTTGGGGAACTCACTAAGCTTCATGCTTACAGTGTTTTGTGTTATGTGTTTCAGGTTTCTCTTAGGATCACGGGACGGCACCGACTCGATTGTACACACCAGAGAAAGAGTCATATTTTGGAGGATCCTGGTTTATTATGCAAGTGAAAAGGAGTTCTGTTTTGTAATTCAATTATGAATGAAATTTTAAACAAAGTGTTTTAAGAATTAAACAATTAGTTTTAATGAAAAATTGTTTTGAAATTTTCGGTGTTACAAGTTGGTATCAGAGCCTTGGTTTGAGGAATTCGGATGCGCCTTCAGGTAAATCTGGACTCAAACTGAGGAAGTAAGAAAAGTTTTCAAAGAAATAATTTTACAAAGCGAATAAGAGTTCAAAGAGAAAGCGAGAAAAAGCAGTGTGTACAATCAGCCAGAGCCCGAACGGTGATTTCCCAAAATACCCTTACTTTTGTGTTATGAGATATTTATGATGCACTTTATGAGATATTATTGCATGCTAGAGACAGGCTAGGTATTCCATATCATAGGACTAGAGTGGCCTGATTTGTGATGCCTTAGCCTAGGAATTGCTGTTATATGCGATGTGCTTTTGAGTATGTGATGAGTGAGAATATTTAGTTGGAATCCTTTAGGGGATTTGAGTAGAGGAGTAATCTAGGGGAGATACCTAGATAAGTACCATGGTACTTAGAGAAAGAATAGTCAGAACCCGCGAGGGGAAGAGTTGCAGAGTTTGGTGGTACTTTCGAGGATGAGCAGAGCAAGCGGAGTTATCACCCAGAGTGAGTCATATAAATTCTTCGATGCTCGAATGCTGTTTGCTTCGTGCTTTGTGGAACTCTTGATGATGGGAGTCAGCTACCAAGCGAATATGACGATATTCAGGAGGTAGATGGCTGGCATCATTATGAGCTCTTCAGCAACTGATGGCAGAGAAGTGTGGGAATCTAAGAAGAGCCTAGGGAGTCACCTTAGCCAGATGAGTGCGCTGGCAGAGTAGAGAATTTCGCTGGGGAGCGAGCGCGCGACGGAATTGGTGAACGGGAAGCTCGAGCAGCTACTTAGGAGCTCCGGGATAGTCCGTGTGGAAAGTATGGGTAGATGTGGCAGGTAGTATGGGCCCGTACTACTGAAAGCAGAGGACCCATACTTGATACAGGGAGTATTCTGAAGGTTTTAATGAGCGGATGGATGAGTGATGTTATGGTTCGAGTACCATACATCGGAGCGGATTGAGAAGTGATGTTATGGTTCGAGTACCATACATCGAAGCAGATTAAGGAGTGATGTTATGGTTCGAGTACCATACATCGGAACGGATTGAGGAGTGATGTTATCGTTCGAGTACCATACATCGGAGCGGATTGAGGAGTGATGTTATGGTTCGAGTACCATACATCAGAGCAGATTGAGGAGTGATGTTATGGTTCGAGTACCATACATCGGAGCGGATTGAGGAGTAATGTTATGGTTCGAGTACCATACATCGGAGCAGATTGAGGAGTGATGTTATGGTTCGAGTACCATACATCGGAGCGGATGAAGGACTGATGTTATGGTTCGAGTACCATACATCGGAGCAGATGGAGGAGTGATGCTATGGTTTGGGTACCATACACCGGAGCATATTGAGAAGAGATGTCATGGGAAGAGTACCATGGTTCGTAGTGAATGATGCTTGTGGTTCTCCGGTTATCCGGTCATGACTGATGAGGTAGAGATTGGACGCTATGGGTTTTAGGCCTGTGGGCCATGATTGAGTTCGAAGAGGCGTCCCTTGAGAGGGAGGTCGAGAGCCTTTCAGAGTATTTTGGTAAGGAGTCAGAGGGAGGGGAGAATTTCGGTCTGAGTTGAGCAATCAGTCGATAGAGGAGATGTCACCTTCTATGACCTGGGTAGTGCTATTTATGTTCGTATGCGGAACATGAGAGGCATGATGTTTGAGTTTTGGGTTTGGGGGTAAACCCTGCAGGTTGTCATTGATGATGATTTTCCATCAGAGTATCAGGTAGCTTGTGTGCCGCGAGGCAGTGATTTACTATGAGCAGATAGTTAGTTGGGACTGAGATAGTCGAGGACCACGTTACACCTATTTGAGTATAGTAGGGCGTATTGTAGAGGTATCAGTGAGGAGTCCAGTCGAGCTAATCAGTGAAGTGGTTTTTCTATCTATGTTGGGTATTGAATATGGGAGTGGGTCCCTGTTCTTGGGATGATCTATGTGTTGGAACGTCGGTTGATGAGTCGAGGTAGGGGAGTATGATGATTTCGTGGTCCAGTCTATGAGTCAGTGATGTTATTGGACAGTTGAGTTGTTTGGTATTGGATTGGTACGAGACTTGGAACGACTAGAGGCAATCGTGATGAGAAGTTCTTGAGGATTTCATCTGAGGTTCAGAGTTATGAGATCGATTGATTTTCTTAAAGGGGCTTATCGGGCGTTGCGTAGCACTTTCCAGGGGCAGGTGCGTTATTGCTGGTGAAAATAGTTTGTGAGGTTGTTGATGTGTCAGATAGTGATGGTTTGAACCCTAAGTGGGGGAGAACCAGGTGGTTTATTGAGAGAACCAGAGATTTGTGCAAGAGCGGTTAGGGGTTGGATATAGAAACCTACGGCTTGAATTCATGAGATCAGGGTCATTGGTGATCAAGGAAAGGTGCAGGGTGAGATAATGCATGTGGTATATGTATGTGAGAAGGATGGGTGTCCCCACGGCGGGTGTTCAATGGTCAGGAATCTGGTGGTGGTCAGAGTCGTTTCAAGTGGAAGACTCGTAATGATGGTCTGGGTAGTTGAGAACTTCTGGGTTGAAATATGGGTAGAAGATTTTCGAGTAGCCAACTCCCGGGCTGGGATGTGTATTCTTTCTTGGATTTTGAGAAGTAGTGGAAAGGGTTTCGGAGGATCATCAGTGTGTTCTGAAGGGTTAGCGCCTTCCTTGTATTCCAATTGAGTGTTTGGATGCACTGAAGTTACGCATTGAGTGAAGTAGGAAATTATTATGGGATTCAGAGGAAATGTATTGTTGTATGTGTATGGTGCTGGGAGTAAGGGAATCAGTGGTAGAGGCAGGACATTGTGATGCTCTGTTAGGGTGTTCCGTGGTTTCCGCGTATAGCGTCCCGATTTCAGAGTTATTTAGAGTCTTGGGTTTAAGATGACCAGTGATGTATCATGTATCCATGGTTCCTGTGGGAGCCCTTCGTGTATTGTCATCAAGAGGGATTATTTAAGGAAGTGGATCTCCGTAGAGGTAGGTTCTATGTTATGGCGGTTGCCGCCAGAGTCTGTAATGCATATCGGGGCAAGTGTGTGTGTAACTATCTATGATAGTCTTCGGTACATGAGTTAGTGAACATAGTATGGCGTTGTAATGAGAATGAGAGTATAGGGTGAAGCTACGGGGAGCCGTAGTATTCACCAGTCAGAGGGTGTTGTGATGCTACGGGGAGCCGTAGTACTCACAAGTCAGAGAGAGAGAGAGAGAGCCGTGATGCTATGGGGAGCCGTAGTATTTGCCAGTCAGAGGGTGTTGTGATGCTACGGGGAGCCGTAGTACTCACAAGTCAGAGAGAGAGAGAGTCGTGATGCTACGGGGAGCTGTAGTATTTGCCAGTCAGAGGGTGTTGTGATGCTACGGGGAGTCGTAGTACTCACAAGTCAGAGGGAGGGAGTCGTGGTACTACGGGGAGCCGTAGTACTCACTAGTTAGTTGGCGTTGTGATACTACGGGGGAGCCGTAGTTCTCACTAGTCAGAGGCTGTCGTAATGTTGCGGGAAACCATAGTACCCACTAGACGGCAAGAGAGTGTGATGATGGAGTGTTCTCCAATAAATGCATGATGCAGAAGAGTTTTAGGCTTGAGTAGCCCTAGTGTTGAGTTTTTGGAGCCTAGTGGTTAAACCAGGGCGAGACTGGGGCCTCCGTCTCTGTCGGGAGGGTCAGCGAGGCGCGCGGGAGAATATGCGCAGCAGACGCCAGAGGTTAGAGCTGAGTCGATCTTCGATTGGATTGTATTTTTTTTATGAGGAAAAGGGAATTTCGTGACTTGCGTGTCACTAAGTCGTGATAGTGGTCATGGGGAGGAAGTTAGTGAGATGTTTTGGATCATGTTATGTGTGACCTTTGGGGGTTCAGCTGTGGGGCCAAAGGCTGACCTGGTGCTCGGTATCGAAGATGAATATGAGAAATGAGCTAGAGTTTACCATGGAGATGTCTGCGGACACTTCAGAGTGAGCGAACGATTCGGATGCTCGAGGATATGTCTCAGGCATGTGTATTAGATTTCGGGGGGAAATTATGGCCCGTATTTGCCCTTGGCAGAGTTTTCCTACAACAACAGCCATCATTAGTGCATCAGTATGCCACCCTTTGAGTTGTTGCAGGGAAGGGGGTATCATACCCCATTTGCGGGGGAGAAGTAGAGCAACGTGTGATGGGAAGTACAAATATCGTGCTTCAGACGTCAGAGCAGATACAGCAGGTCAGACAGAGGTTGTTGACCGCTCAGAGTCGCCAGAAGAGTTATGCGGACAGGCACCGGTCCGAGCTCGAATTTTTGGTCGGTGACTTTGTACTCCTGAAGGTCCCTCCTTGGAAAGGAGTGATCCGATTCAGGAAGAGGGGCAAGCTGGGGCCCCGAGATATTGGTCCATTCCGAGTGATCGCGAGGGTAGGCTGGGTAGCCTATCGTTGGATTTACCAGCAGAGTTGGGGCAAATTCACGACACTTTTCATGTGTCGCAACTGAGGAAATGTTTAGCCGATGAGTCGACAGTGGTTCCATTAGAGGATATTCAGGTGGATGAAAGCCTGAATTATGCTGAGAGACCAGTGGTAATCAGAGATCGGAAAATCAAGGTTCTGAGAAACAAGGAGATACCCTTGGTTTTGGTTCAGTGGCGGCATCATAGGGGGGTCCGAGGTGACTTGGGAGCCGGAGCTTGAGATGCGTGAGCAGCATCCGGAGTTATTTGCAGAGTGAGACTTCGAGGGCGAAGTCTAGTTGTAGTGGGGGAGAATTGTAACAGCCCGGATTCCCAGGTATTATTTATTCTTCTTAATTTTGGTGCTTTGTGAGGAGACTCGGCGAGTTGGAGCTCAAACTCGCCGAGTATGATCTCGGTTTGGGAAAGGGTTCGCGTTCGGACTCGGCGAGTCCACGCTGTTTAATGAAACCCTAAATTTCAGGGTATGAGGCCTATTTAAAGGGGGCTTATGGCCATCATTTGCGGCCACCAACCCCAGAGAGAACCCTAAAAGAGTCATGGAGCGTTTTCTGAGAGAAAATAGGAAGATCCTTGATTATTTGTGGGTGATTTTGCATATAGAAGAGGATCAAGGCAAGAGGAGACCAAAGGAGGTGCTAATCCAGTGATTCCTGAGTCCAGAGACTTCATTTGAGGTAACCATTCGTTCCTTTCTCAGCCTTGGTGTAAATCTTAGAGTTAGGGCTTCTTTGTGGAATGATTCATGGAGTAATTGGCCTCTTTTGTGTTGATGCTTTAGATCTGGACCCAAAGAGGTCCAGAGACTCTTTTCCCTCAAGATTTATGAGTGTTAATGGAGGCCATGAGCTTGGATTAGCATTCTAAAGACCATATCATCAAATAAGGCCCTTGGACCTTTGCATGAGCACCAAGATTGTAACTTTACGTGATAAATGTGCTTGGAAGGACTAGATCTATGAGTTACTGGAACGGATCAGACCTCAGGAGTGAGTTTGAGTTCATGCATGGCTTAGACTCGCCGAGTCCGAAGAACAAACTCGGTGAGTAGCATGAAGATTGTCCATAACCACTCAGCGAGTGGTCTTACCGAGTTAAGGGTTGACTCAGTGAGTCAGGGAGAGTCAGAGAGAGTTGACAGGTGGACTGAGTCAAGCTGGAACTCGCCGAGTTGTTCTTGAGACTCGGCGAGTTGAGTCGTGGTGGCCCCGCGATTCATGTCAGGTGGAACTCGTCGAGTCAGGGGAGTACTCGACGTTTCAAGAGAGGATCCTAGGGAGTCAGTGAACACGTATAGACTCGCCGAGTCGCTCTAGTGCACTCGCCGAGTCCGGTCAAAGTTGACCGTTGACCAGAGTTGACCAGTGTTGACTTGATAGGGGTAGTCAACCTTAGATGTGAAAGTGTTAATTAGAGATATATTGTGTTATAGGAGGATTATAGCTCCGAGGATCGAGCGTGAGTGATTTCCGGGATTTGCGAGTTATCGAGATACACGAGGTGAGTCTTCTCACTATACTTTACCTTGAGTGGGTAACCAGAGTTATGTGACAGAGTATTTGTATGCTATGTGTTGTACTGTATTATTTCTATGTGATTTATGCTGTGCATGTTTACAGAGTTAGAACCGGAAGGTTCATAGAGTTAGAACCAGAGGGTTCATAGAGTAGGGTCCACGGACCCACAGAGTTATAGCCTCGAGTGGCTAATATGTGTTATGTGTGGTATTTTGGGGAACTCACTAAGCTTCGTGCTTACAGTGTTTTGTGTTATGTGTTTCAGGTTTCTCTCAGGATCATAGGACGGCACCGGCTCGATTGTACACACCAGAGAAAGAGTCATATTTTGAAGGATCCTGGTTTATTATGCAAGTGAAAATGGAGTTGTGTTTTGTAATTCGATTATGAATGAGATTTTAAAGAAAGTGTTTTAAGAATTAAATGATTATTTTTAATGAAAAATTGTTTTGAAATTTTCGGTGTTACACAGGGAAACATGTATTACATGACTAGAGTGCTTGTTTTGCTCACAACTACATAATATGAAATTTCAATTTTTCAGACGCATTCCTAGGGTTGTTGTTTGAACAGTTTGATTTGTTTGTCAGATTACATATTTGGAAGTAAGATACCATTTGCTAGTTTATGATAGTTGAAATGAACCCATTTATTTCACATAAGATGCACTAAAACTCAATGAGTCAAATTACCAAGAGATTTACTATGAAATTGACCGTTCATAGTCTTTGACCTAAATTCTGGGATGTCACAAACACACTCAGTCATTTCTTATTTTATGTGCTCAAGTATGTTTATTGGTACTTTTAGAAAATTCATATAACCATTGGAGAAAATTTTGGCGATCCAGTAACCAAGATTAAATGAAAATCTTAAAGATTTGTAATTATTCATTTATTTGAAGGATAAGGTCGAATTCAAGAAATTTCGAAATAACAGTCAGACATAATATGCTTCTAAGAAAATGAAAGTCATTCACTAATTCTTGATATTGATATGAGAAATGGCACAATTTGTTGAGTGGATATCAAAGATACAAGTTACATTGAAGATCTTAGAGATCATACAAATTTAAAATGTTTTGAGAAATTCTAAGAGCTAAAGGAATAGAGTTTGGAAAGAGAACGAAACGAAATCACATTACCATTTCGGATTTGAATTCCGAAGTAATTTTATCAAGGATAGCTCGGAATGTGAGATTTCGGATCCCGACAAAGAACTTTCTCAACATTATTGATTAAGGTGATTTAAAAATGTGTTGCTAGACTATAACCATAACAACCTGAAAGAGCTTGAACTAGATGAATGGTTTGATAAAAAGACATATAATGATCCTTTATTAATTTTCCAAAAGAAATATTGTCAAAGAAAATTAATTCAACTCAGAATTATTTGACTTTCTTATGTTTCCATCCAAGAGTGCAAACTTCTTTGAATTAATTCCCTTTTTGTTCAGAAAAACTGTTGAATTTGATCTTGTCCAATGCCTTGGTAAAGACATTAATGATCTGTTCATCAGCTGGAACGACAATGACCTGAATGTTACCATTTAAAACATAATATTTAATAAAATGATACCCGTATCGATATGCTTAGTCATGGAGTACTAAATCAGATTATGATAAATCGCGATGGTACTTTGAGAATCACAACAGATCGGTATCTGTTGAAATCAGAAACCATAATCTAAAAGTTGTGATTTCATCTAGAGAACTTGTGACATGCAACTTGCAGCAACGATGTATTCCGCTTCAGCTGTTGAAAGAGAAATGCAATTTTGCTTCTTGCATGACCAACTTAACAACCTTCCACCCAGGAATTGACAACCACTGGATATGCTCTTCTAATCAATTTGTAGGCCACCATTGCCAGAATCTAAATAAACTTGCAACAAAAATCATTCATTTGAAGGATTCAGAATTCCGAGGCTCTTTGTAGGCCACCACAGCCAAGAGGTGAGACATTTTTGGGTAGCCTGGAATCTAGCACAAAGATACCTCAAGAACATAAAGCATGAGCAACTTGCAGTGAGGTACAACAATGATTCGATCATTCCCATATACTTCTTCTAATCAACGACTTCACTAGATGGGTCAGAAAAGATATTATGTCCGAATTCCATTAGAAATTTTGTAGATGCACAAGTGTTTATTGAATACATCTTTAGAAGTTATAAAATGTACTTCTTTTGGTGAATAAAGAATCCTCGATTTGTTTGTTTGACATGAAATCCGAGGAAGAAACTTAGCTCACGGTTTATACTCATTTGGAATTGGCTAATCATCAGCTTGGCAAAGTTGGGAAGCATCGTCAGATCAGTTCACCCAAAGATGATTTCATCGACATATATCTGGACCTGCATGAGATGCTTCCCATAGGTTCTTTGGAAGAGTGTAAGGATCAAGAACTCCTCGTTGAAAACCAGACCCCTTCAGGAAACAAGTGAGAGTCTCGTACCAAGCGCAAGGAGCTTTCTTAAGGCCATACACCGTTTTCTAGAGTTTTTAGCAGTAGTCTAGATAAGATAAATTGACAAGCCCTAAGAGGTTGGCGAAGATAGAATTCATGGTCCAATTCATAATTGAGGAAGGAACTTTTGACATCCATTTATTTAACCTTAAAGGCCTTGTGAGCTGTATAAGAAAGAAAGATATGGATAGGTTCAAGGTGAGTAACATGTGCGAATGTCTCTTATATTCGAAACCTTCAATCTATATAAATCCTTTAGCCACCAATCTTGCTTTATTTCGTATGATAATTCCTACGTCATTGAGCTTATTTTAGAAAACCCAACGAGTTCTAAAAATTGGGTGATCATGAGGAGGAGGGACAAGAGTCCATACTTGATTTCTATCATAGTCAACTAATTCTTCTTGCATGGTTGCAATCCAACCATAATGTTATAATTCTTCTTTGATGGGTTTCAGTTCAACCATTACAATAAATGCAAAGAAGTGACATTCATTTTGAATGTTGGAGGCAAAGCAAGTTTGAACTCCGATATTCAAATTTTCAATAAATTGATTGGGAGGATGATCCTTTGTCCATATATGTAATCTTGGAAGTTCTTGTGTAGTAGATGATCTAGGGTTGTGTTGCCCCCCCCCCCAAACAGTTTGAATTTGAGGATGATGCTCATCCTAAACTTCAGAACTAGAGATATATGTGTCATCGTTTGGAAAGTCAAAGAAATTCGCATCATCATCGTTGTTCCGAATTGGATCAATTTCAACAAATTGCTCTACTACATCTTCAAAACCTTCAACATTTGATTTGAGGGTTGGATTACTTCCCTGCCCTTGAGGCATAGAGGTGGAGGTATTCTCCTCAAGCTGAGATGCGAAAAGTTTGGAATCAAACAAAGGAAAAATTGGCATCGGACCAGATACATTTTGAGAAACATGAGGATTTTAATTTGGCGAGGATCTTTATCAACATTCCGAGTCAAGAGCTATTTCTACACAACTGAACAAACTTTAAAATCAACTTCATAAATGAATTGAGGATTCAGAGCACCTGGAGGTGGAGATTCGGACTCCATGATGTGGGTTGTAACATGACTTGGTTCTGAGATCCGAATAACATTGTCATCAAAAGTTATATCAAAGTATTATTCAATAATACGGGTTCGGTGATTAAGAACCCTATAAGCCTTTGATTTTATAGAATATCCCAAAAAGATAGCTTTGTTAGATTTCAGTTGAAACTTTGTAAGTTGATCACAGTTATTCTTTATGAAACATCTACATTCAAAGATGTGTAGAAATGAGATATTTGGTTTCCGACCATTCATAGATTCATAAGGTGTCATGTTGAGTCTTCGATAGAGGATGCTTCGGTTTTGAGTAAATCAAGTTTTGGAGACTGCTTCAATTCAAAGATAAAGAGATAGATTTTCATATTTCAACATCGATCGAACAGCTTCAACAAGAGTACTATTTCTTCTTTCATTGACACCATTTTGTTGTGGCATGTAAGGAACAGAATAGTTGTGTTCAATGCCTTTTTCAATTTCGAACATTACAAGTGTAGCATTAGTGAATTCGGTTCCATTATCACTGCGAACTCTTCGAACGGGTAACTTTGTCAAAACATGGATTCCTTTGATAAATTTGATGAGTTCGGAATTTGTTTCTGACTTCAATCTCAAAAATGAATCCCATGTAAATCTAGTGTAGTCATCAACAATCACAAGGAAGTATTTCTCATGATGAAAACTTTTAAATGCAGAAGGGCCACACAAATCGATGTGAAGAAGTTCTAGTGGCTCAAAAATAAACTTTTCAATCAAAACTGAATGATCACTCTTGGATTGGTTTCCACATTCACACGCAACACGGATATGATCGTTATCAAACTTGAGGAGTGGCAATCCTCAATCCATTTCTCTAGAAACCAGATTAATCATGTATCGGAAATTAAAATGAGAGGGTCTCTGATGCCATAGCCAGCTGACATCAGGAACGACCTTTGTAAGTAAACACATTTTAGGTTTTCAGAAAATCATGTTAATATCCAAGGGATACTTGTTTTTGTTCCAATCTAATTTGATGAGACATTATTTTTGATCTTATGTCACGACATAGTTGTGCTTCTTGCAAAACTCAACTCCCTGATTTACATCAATAAATTGGGCTACACTAATCAGGTTGTATTTGAGATCATCCACATATAATACATTCGAGACAGAGAAGTTTCCATTGGTGAAGATTCCTTCATCTTAAATCTAAGAATTTGTGTTATTTCCATAGGTAACATAACTTGCTTTTGAAGCTAACTTGAGATCTAGCAGAAAATCTTTCTGCCCAGTCAAGTGCATATTACATGAACTATCAATATACCATATTGTATCTTGTTGCGGATAAAAAGGCTGGAAAATAAGTGAGTTTTGGAGTTTTTAGACTCCGAGTTATAAGGAGGGACTTTAGCATGGGCTTTAGACTTGGCATTGGATTTTCGAAAAGCCAGGATCTCGGATTGCTCCTTGCAAGACTCTTTTGGGAGAATGAAGAATGATAGGGTCCTTTCATTAATCCAAAAATCATATTCCATTTTTTGTGGCTTAGATATGATGTTGTTTTGAAGAACAACTTTTCGAGAGGATTTTGGAAGAACTGTTTTCCGAGATTCATATGGAATAACATTCCCTTTAACTTTCCATTCATATTCCGTAATTGAACCTTTTGATATTTTTACATAAGAGGTCTCAATATCCTTTCCCTTATTCACTGTTCTCGTTGGCCCATTTGATTTCGGAATTTGTTTTGGCTTAAAACTCATGCCTCCCAATGTAGAAGTGAGTACTGGAGAGCATACTTTATGCGGACAATTGATTTTATTTGGTGAGGTCACAACGTTAATAGATTTCACACAATTTTTAGTTGAAGTATAATGAGTATCCGAGCTAATAGGAATGGATGGTTTTTTTAGAATTTTAACAGGAGAAAACGTATTTTGATTCTAAGTTACTGGATTGACAACTTTTTATGACACTTTCTGGTTAGACTTTTCAAGGAACCTAGATCATTGTCTAGATATAGTCTCTTTCTTTAGTGCTTTTCTAGCTTTTAACATTAGATGAATAATATCCTTCTAATTAAACCATGGTTTCTTCTTAGAGTCAGATGTTAACTTAGAAGATTCTCCGAGAGATGGATTTTTGAAACAAGATTTTATCGGAACTCATGTACGATTTAAAACAACTTTGAATTCGGAACTGAGGAATCAGACGATGAGTCCTCATCACACCTTATTTCTTCATCAACGTTGCTATTTAGAGACGCCCAAAATGAATTATCATTTTCAGTTGGTATTACAGAGTCATGTCCAGATATCTCGGGAATGATTTCTTCAATAACATAATTTTTTGGAGGACCGGATTTCAGAAAATAAACTCCAATACAATCTATGCCACGTGGAATTGCTTGAGATTGATTTAGGTCCAAGGTTATCATAGGCGGAAGTTGTATGGATCAAGATATGTGACACTGATATGTTTGAGCTAAGGAATGAGGGTTTGATATCCTCATGTATGCTCTTAAAGGGGTGACAATGGAGAGACAAGAGTATCTAAGGTTATCATAGGCGAAAGTTGTATGGATCAAGATATGTGACTGTGATATGTTTGAGCTAAGGAATCAGGGATTGATATCCTCATGTATGCTCTTAAAGGGGCGACAATTGAGAGACAAGGGTATCTAAGTAAGTGTGATTCAGAATATCATCAATAAAGTTTAGATTTTGAAGTTCCTTCAAGTTCATAACAACTCGCTTATGAGACCAGGAGCTTTTGAACTAGGATGATGAAAACTATGGATCATCTTTTCATTTGCTTCAATCATGTCAATGGAATTATGCAACTTATCAATGTTAGAAGTAAGACGAATATTATCGTTAAACAAAAGATATTTTTTGTTAATAGAAGTAGCACAATTGATATTTAAGATAATATATTCCTCCTTAGCTATTACAAGTTCTCTTTCTAAGGACTCTATCTCAAGCTGGAGATCTTCAAAACATAATCTATGTCTGGTCAATTTACTATGCAGCTTCTCACTCACATCTATGGCAGACTCATAGGCTTTTAAAATAAATTTCATATCTTAATCGATTTGATTTAGATAAGGTTTACACATAAATAAATCAAAGTTGTTTTTAGAGATCATAGATTTTACCTGTTGGATGATGCTTCTACATGGTGATCCATTTGTTGCCATGTAGAAATAGTTGGGATCGAAGTATCTTGTATGCTCAAGAATCATACTAAAATGATATTGCTAATTAACATATGATACTAATGGGTCACACTAAAAACAAACTTGACAAAATTGATTATTTATTAAAAATTGATTTTAATAAATATTCAATGAACTCTTATAATTAATTGGAAATTATTTATTTCTTAGAAATAATAACTTTAATTAGCAAGTAACATTACATAATTCATATGATATGAATTAATATTTCATGCACAACATTTTGGACTAGGTAAATGTTTTTGTCTTTTACCAGAATGTTAAGGTTTATATTTTATAAGCTTTGGTTATAAAATATAAAAGACTTGCTCTTCTTTTATCCTATCAAAAGACGAAACTAGAGGGGGGAAGATAGGGCATGGGACTTTTGATTAGTTTAATTGAAAGTAAGGCTATATCTTACAAGCATGAGGGACAACATGGTCTAAGGACATAGGGGCTTACTTGGTTATTAACTTATGAGTAATAGCTTTACTTTATAAAAGATTTAAAGCCTTCATTTGAAAGGTATCAAGACCATAATATGTAGAAGGTGGTAATAATCTCTCATATTTTGTTCATGCATGAAGATTACTTGCACATTCGTATACTCTCTTGATGTTCATATTGATTATGAACTTCAAGCTTAAGATATTAAGAGTTTTCCAATAAAGAACTAGCATTCTACGTCAAGTTGAGTCATTGTTAGTGTATCTGAAGTTCATAATTCTTCATCAACTTCCAAGCCTTCCAAGAGGACCCAAAGAACTAAAAAGGTTATAATTTCTTCTTCCTTTCTTTGGTTATTGTTTAAATCTTTCTACAACTTGCAAGATGATTGTTGGTGGGTATAAACTTGTTTATGTTGTTCAAACTTATCAAGTCTTCTATTGCCTAAATCTTATGTTTTTGAAACTAATTTTGAATAAAAACCTAACAATTGGTATGAAAAGCCACCATGCAAGTTTCGTTATATATATATATATATATATATATATATATATATATATATATATATATATATATATATATATTTTAATTTTTGGAAATCTTAGTTTTTGAGAATATGGATAACTTGGTTTTATATAAAAACAGGTTCATACATATTTTCTATGTCAACTTTGTAATTGTTATTTTTTATGTGACAAAAGTTTCATGCATCTTTTGTCATTTAAAGTTGTCTTAGAAAAATGAAGGTTGTTTAATGTGTATGTTCATATTTATGATGTGCATAAACTAGCCAATGCCCATTCTGTTTGTTGTGTTGTGCTGTTGTTTTGATTATAAAAATGGTTGTAATAATTTATTTATTCATATGGTATGTAATAAATTAAATAGATTAGTTTTGTTGATTTACTTTTGTAAGTAACATATTAGTTTTTAGAAATAGTTTACTTGTAAAAAAATGTAACAAAAAATGAAGTTTGGAGCCATTTTTTAAGAAAACAAGGCAACTTTTAAAGTTAAACGCATGCTGTAAAGTTGTGACAGTTTCTAAAAAGTTTCACTGAATCTATTTTTCTTAAGGGTTATTGGACTTTTAGCGACAGTTGTTGAACTATTATCTTTAAAGAAGTTTTTCCAATCTTTTGCAAGCAATTGGTGTTTTCTCAATTAGGAGCTTCTACAAAAATATTATAAGAAGATTTTTGGTCCCTTTAGGAATGGAATTGGTAGCTTTTGTGTTGGCTCACAAGAATGTCATTAGTTTGTTATGTTTATGTACATTTATTTTTATGCATTTTTGTGTTGTTTATTTTACGCAGTTATTGCATATGGTTGATAAATCAGTTATTGCGTAAGTTAATTTTTATGCATGTTTGTGTTGTTTATTTTATGTAGTTATTGTGTATGGTTGATAAATCAGTATTTCACATGCTAAAATAATTATGGACAAATAAACATCACATGGAGTTTGGTTTTCAACATTTACGTTGAGAACTTAAGATGTAACAAGTTATTGTTTTAAAATAAAATTTGGTTTATAAAAATGTTAATAAAGACAAATTTTGAATTACTGAATTGTAAGTTTTAAAATCGTGATTTTTGTAACTTATACAAACTCCAAATATATAAAAATAAAATGAAGTTTTATTAAAGATATAGAATGTTCAAATGCACTCAAACTTATACCAATTATTAAAACTGAATCGCGTTAAAATTATATAAAAAACTAGCTTTTTATATAGAACCTTTAAGAATGTTTTCTTTTGAAAATTAGTATCTTGGTTTATTATATGCATGTGATAACCATGTAAGGTCACACCTTATGATCTGATGAGTCAAACACATGACGCACTGATCTATCAACGTCAACTTCTATACGTCGACAACACCAGCGTATCAAGTTTACCGACGTCATCTTAAAGTTTAGTTATCGATTGTAATCTTTGTATATTAGTTAATGATATAGATAAGTATAGAATAGATCACAGATCTAGTATCTTTATGATAAGATCGTTTCTTAGTATAGGTTAGATACAATCCCATCAATCATGGGATATACATGTATAGATTAGTATATATACAACATTAGGGCAAACCCTAATGTTGGGGAACACGACTTTATGTCAAGCGTCTTTGTGAGAAACCCATCTTCGTGGCGAAGACAAAACCTCTTTTCATAGTAAAAGGAACAATTTAGAAAACTTATGTGTTATTTACTTTCTGTTGATTATTTTGCTTTGATTAGTTTTACGTTTGTTATTCATACTTGAAGTGTATTCGATCATCACAAACCTCAGTTGGTATCAGAGTAGATTTGTGATACAATCCACTAATCATGTCAACCTCTTTCTTTCTGTAACAAGATCCCTATGTTTTTTAAATACAACTTCTCAGATTGGAAATCGAGGGCCATGAAAGTTTTAGAGTTCATGGATTTCGATATGCTTGATGTTGTCAACAGAGGTCCTATAGCTTCTATTCATCAATCATCAAATAATGGTGCATCTAGCAATAAGTTGAAAGGGAAATGTGTTCCCTATTATAAAAAGGAAGAGAAAAGGATGTTGAATCTCGATGTAAAGTCTAGAATTGCTATTGGAAACTCACTCCCTTTTTCTATCTATCGTTTGGTCCAAAACTACTTAACTACTAAAGAGATGATGACCACTATATCATCTACTTTTCAAAAGGAACACTCTTCGTATGACGAAGCTAAGTGTCTCATGGCTCAGCTTTTTGAATCTCAAACTGACACTACACATGACAGTGTTGGGATCCTTAAGGGTGATTCTTCTCACACTGTTGATGACCTCAAGTCAGCATGGGATGATACATCAGCGTATCAGGAAAAAATCATGTTAATCTTTCCTCTATTGATAATATCGAAAAAGATGACATGATCGATCTCTTACGTTTCAAGTTATTGATCCCAAATAAAGAAAAATCTTCTCTCAGTCTTGAGTTAAATATTCTCAAAGAAAAAGTCCATTCTATAGAAAAATATCTTTATGTTTTAAAAAAGGATAACACTTGTATCTCTCTTACCAATAATTTTCTTCACATTGAAAAAGAAAAAGATGTTAATCATTCTAACATCCAAAAAATTTCAACAAATTTAAACTTTTCAAAAAAACTCATTTATTAACAAAGTGTTTACAAAAACATTGTTTCCAGAACATGATTTAAAATCAGATTCTCCCAAGATCCAATATGTTGTAAAACAAAGGATGTGTACGGTGATGCCTTCGCCTTGCCACAAAGCATCTGAAGAACCTGAAACCATAAACAAAATTGTAAGCACAAATGTAACAGCCCAAATTTCCAATAAAACTTTTTCATTTTTAAGTAACGAAATCATTTCCATAAAACATAAAATTCCAATCATATTTGTTTTCAAAATCCATAACATCAAACAACTTATTCATAATATCAGAGTGTCCCCAATAAAACGCCAGAAAGTACATGACGTGCCATCACACCGGGCTCTTTCCCTTAGACCCTGAAGCACCAAAATTTTGAATGGAAAACCCATCATATAACACAAAAGGTTTTCTGCCTTCAAAACAAGACACTGAACGAGACCAACCACCAATGCTCTTTTTATCTCCAAATCACTTATATGGTCTGAGTCTATCAATCCAACTAAGTCTGCATGTCGTGCATTAGAACCATACACAAGACAAACATCTAGCGTTCCCTTCAAGTGTCACAAGATCCAGTTGATCACTTCCTAATGAGCTATCCTCCGATTGCCATGAATTACCAAAGAAGTACCAACAAGTTTAGACTGATCACAACAGAACAACTATAAGAGATTCTAAATGTAGTGAGAAATGTACAAAAATTCTAGTCTTCTATCCCTTCGAATCTCTACCCATATTATCTTCTTTTCAACTCCTAAATCTTCCCTGGTTTGTACAAGGCATTCGTCATATCTATGTTGCTCCGTGATGTCTTGTTGTTCCTCATTTGTCAAAAAAAATATATGGGGACTTTGTTCCAAACTCCACCTTCTAGCTAGTACCCTGATCATTCCCCATAACACTTGTGCAGCCTCCTATCTTGTTACATATATCATATTCAAGGGTCATAACTCTACTAATAATGAATTTTAGAGTCTTTCTTTCTTCTGTACACCACATATGATAACCTTTGCTTCTAGATGCATATCCTAGAAATATACACTTTATTGGCCTTTGTTCTAGTTTACCAGAATAATCAGATATTTTCTAGACCAAACCTCTTGAGGAGTCTTAAAGTTAAATGCAGATAATGGAGATCTGTTCACCAGATAGGAAGCATTGTTAACTGCTTCGGCCCAGGATTACTCTGATATATCAGTAGATAAACACATGCACCAGGCATACTCCATCAGTTTTTTTACATATTATACGATGCCTCAATATACCTTCTACATTACAAAAGTTTTCAAATGAAGTCCTACATAACTCCAACCAATTTTCTCTCCTAAGCAACTAAAATTGGCTCCTACTCTATTTTTCAACCATAGTATTTCACTCCTCGAACCGCCCAACACTTCATCATTGTCTTTTGTTTTCAGAAAGTACACCCAAAACTTCCTTGAGTAGTCATCGATAAAAGTCAAAATGTATTGACATCTGACATAATACTTAACTAAAGATGGACCCCACGGATTTAGTGAACACACTTGACGATTTCCTTGCTTAAGTGTTGAACTGAACTTCACTTCATGTTGGTATTTTGAACACAAGCTTCACCTAGTCAAGCATTTGTAGTTACATCTCCACCAAACAACCCCCTTTTGCTCATATGTCCCAAATTATGATCCTTGCGTCATGGAGCATCAGTGATGCTACATTCCTTTGTTAGGTGCTCTACTCCCTTCTTAAGTGCTCTGTTCCATTCTTAGATGCTTCATTAATTTCTCAGGTGCTCCATGTTCATTCAAGTTCTCCACTGAACTCAGATACTCACACGTGATCCTTGATGCTCACGTATAATCCTAGATGCTCACATGTGATTTTTGATGCACACACATGATCTATGATGCTTACTCTTGATACCAGATGCTCACCTCTTATCCAAACACTCACTCATGATTGATGATGCTCACTTATTATCTCTAATCCTCACTCGTGATCCCTGATGCTCACTCATGATCCTTGATGCACACTCGTGATCCTTGATGCTCACACATGATCCAAATGTTCGTTTATGATCTGTAATGCTCACTCATGATTCCAAATAATTCATTGCTCATAGATACACATGCAAGACTCTACTATTCCAACATATCATGAAACCTAGTATCCCATACTGGACATACATAATAAGGACTTATCCTAGTCAACTACCATGTTCTTCTCTAACAGTACCACCATCCTAACGTACAAAGGATATACAATGTCAAACGTGGCATAATGAGAAGACTCACTTGTATTGCAGAACTAGAAAAGCACGAAAACACTGTCATTCCATGCACTGAGAAATCCCACGAATTGACTAATCACCAAAAAAGGTAAATCCTTAATCCACAACACAAAAGCTCCAAGTTTAACCCAAGGTCAAACTGGTCAAAAGTCAATGGTCAACCAGGTCAACGATCACTACGAGGTGGTAACCTCTTTGCCACATTGTGGGCATAACAAGAAAATATCGTCGCGATGTTGAACTCCACCATGCCATGGATCCTCCTTGGGCACGTTGTGGTTTATGGCAGATATCTCATTTCATCATTAAGAGCTTAATCCTTACAAATAAAAGCTCAAACTTTAGATTTGATTCTTCTTAATGACTTAATGGATAAAGTTTTCAACTTTATGCATTAGGATCTCACAACAAGACAAGATCGTAAACCCTAAGTACATCAAGTCCTTAATTCCACCAAAACTTGCACATGGAACAAAAGGGACCATGAATTAACACTTCTTACACAAAGTTAAGTCTAGAAATGGTCACTTCAAACCATGAAATAAGAAACGAGAATGATAAAGGTGGAAGCTTGAAACCTTCCAAAGTTGCACAAGATATTGGACATGGAAGATCTAAAGTAGCTACACCCTTTCAACCAACAAGCATACCATATTCTTCTCCCAAGATGTATTGCAAGGCTTAAAACCTCAAGAAATCTCATACACATCAAGAACACTCAAATAGGGCTAGGGTTTTTTTAGTTAGGAGGGTGGAGACTAAAGAGAATGACCTAAATCTAAAGTTAAGGCCCTTAAGTATGGAGGAAACCTTAAACTTCTTGGGCTTGGACCGCAACAACCACCATGTCATGGCCACTATGTTGAAAATCGTGGTGCCCCTTGGGCACACTCTTCATTTAAACCCCATTGCCACACCATGGTTATCAACTCACTACTTCGTGGCATAAGGTTTTCTTTTTCAAAAACCTTATCTTTGAAACCCCCAAATCTTCATGTGATCATTTCGAAAAAAACCAGTGTTACAAATTATGAGAAGTTTTCACTTTAATTCGATTGAATCATTCAATGTTTTTTTTAACAATTTTTGTTTTCATACGAAAAAACAGTTAGAAAACATTACCAGTATTAATGTAATACTATATATTTGAATAATAAAAACGGATGTCCCCTACTTCTATTGACAACCTAATGGATTTAAAATTCAATATATATATATATATATATATATATATATATATATATATATATATTGAAAGTTCAATAGAGAACCATTATTAATCAAAGAACCAAGGAACCAATCCAAATCCTTGAAATTTAAAGAGATCAACGACAAATGGTGATGGGTTTTCTAGGTTATAAAAAGTTTACGTATGGCAGAAAAACACTCAAACCCTTAAGTTCACATGCAACCTAGAAAGGGTCTATGTTTTCTCTATTGATAGCAACTAACTGTGAATATCAAGAAACCCTAGGAGAAAGTCTATGAAATCGAAATTCACATCAAATTTACGGTTACATACCTTTTGATTATGGTTGCAAATAATCAATATAGAATGCTTCTTCAAACTCTTGGAAAGCTAGCACCAAAAGAATGGATGTCTCTAATGGCTTGTACCCAAAACCATAGTAGCAAGAAGACTTTAGGAGGCTTGAGCAAATTTTGACTCTAATAAGGCTCAAAGGAGTGGAGGGAAATAATGAGAGTCGAGGAGGCCTTTATATAACTGAAGGAAACATGAGACCAAATTTCGTTCATCACCATCCCATGGGGTTCTAGAGCTTTTCTACTTCAACTTTCAATAAATAACCAAATAGGCCATGTAATTTTAATTAATTCAATTAATTCCAATTAAATTATGATTAATTCTAAATTAATTATTGTTATATCCCATTAATATATTAATCATATAATGTATTAATAAACTATTTATTCCAATTTAATAATCATATAATAAATCAACAATTCAGTCTCTTCCTCTAAAAGTCATTCTATCCAAATATTAGTTTTGAGGGCAACCCAAAACGGACTTTGCTTATAATTCACGAATTTACAAATTTAGTTATTGACTTAGATACCTTAATTCAATGGTCTCCTACTTTGGTAATTCTGTAACTACGATTGCATGTATAGACCTAGATATAAACAACAAACAATGCTTTCCAAAGCCACTGCCGAACTCTAGTTCAAATCAAGTGTTGGCCCTAAGATAAGTGATCATATATTACATCGTTCTACAAGTTATCATATGAGCTGAGTCATAGATTAAATGATCAACCTCATGTTCATTTACTCTATTTCTCGATTTCCCAATTTGTGAATGAATTTCATACTACAAAATTGACACATCAATTTATTCCAGACCAGGCGCCTGGTTTTTCATAGATCAACTCTAATCACCGAGTGGCCTATAGATATCGCTTTCCATTATTCAAGAAAAAGGAATGAATTACATTAACTATATAGTCATGCAATTTACATGTCAAATCACACATGGAATAACCCTTTATAACATCCAATTACGAGATGTGTTTGAGCAAACCAATACACAACTGATATGTAAACTATGAACTATATATCTCTATTTTAAGAATAGAAGATATTATCGTCTTAGAATTACTTGTGATTGAATCCATGAAGTAATCTCTATGCGTGGGTTTATCCAATACTTAAAATATCTATTTTCAAAGTACTCATTAATATTGTAGCAATCATAATTGCAATTTCTTAACCTCAATTGACAAACTACAATCAATTCATGACAATCTTAACTCACTACTAACTTCCAAAAGTATGAATGATTGTGGAATTTTGAATAATTTAAAAATTACTCAGTGAAGTAAAACATGCAAATTGAAAAACAATAATAAATTAATTAACTATGGTATCATACAAATTGATCATAAATAAATCCATATTATTTAATCACTATAAAAACGATGAATTTATTCATTGTATAATGTTTCAAGTAATCAACTAACCTCTAGAATTAGATAATATTAGTCATCCCATGTCATGAAAATCCATATTATGCCTCTCGGTGTTCCCTCATTTGTGAACAAATCGATTGGAAATTACTCTAACAATGCTCAATTCACGATTCCAAATTCTTATCACTATCTAAGATGTAGTGGAATTTCAATCGTTACAGACATTGTATTTATGTGATGTCAAGGTTCTTAAGTCATAGAGATTGAGTCTTCGACAATCGACACTACAAAATGCTCCACTGGAACATGTTCCTGAGAACAATTCCATGGTTATGAAGTCTCAAATTCAAGGTACATTCCTTGAGCACTTCTTTACCTTAAAGTTTCCAACTCACATGTAGATTTTGAGAACATCTCCCAATATGGAAACATTTCCATATTCCCATATGACCATCAATTCTGACCAAGAATCATCTCAATCCAAAATGTGTCACTATGGTCCTTTACAAACAATAGCATACTTCCAACTATCCACAAGCAACCAATTCTTCGGTAAAACCTTAGAATACTCTTAACAACTGTTTGACAACTTCAGTCATATGTAATTCTAATCCTTTTCACACAACGTTAAAATCATTTGAAAAATAGAAAATCGAATATTATATAATATGTAATCGATCTTATATCTGAAGCATATGAGACTCGACTCATTATTACAAGGGTGCTATATTTGTTCAATTTCTTGCTATAATGTTCCATATATTGAATACCCAATGTCGAAACATTTAAACGTGGTATGCCTTTGATTATGTTCTATACAATCTAAACCTTTAGATTCAAAACGAAGCATGAGTGCCGTCTCCCTTATGTAACAGTTCCTAACTTTTGCAACTTGCAAATTAGAGATATTGTTCCCTATCTATAGTATTGTCAACTTGCAATACCAAGCATAAAACTTGTTCTCCCATTAGCTTTGACATATGCTCAGGAATCAAATGGACTTCTAGAAATCAATACCTTTTGACTTTCTCATGGAAGTGTGGATTCCTATTTTGCGATGCTTCGTCAGGCCTGTAATTAGGCCTTTTCAGCTTATGCTCTTTATTCGGATAGTGTATGTGTTAAAACCCTTTAAAGATGTCATAAACATATTTCCTGAAAATTTAAACAATACCTTGCCATCCCTCACAATTCAAAATATGAAAAGGGATTCCATAATCATATTGTGAATGTGAGAATCCAATTAGCACAACCAATATCCATGTTAATCTTTATTAGAACTTTAAAATCTATCAATGAAAGTGTTTCCTCATAATCATTTTAATGAATTAGAGCGAAACCTTTTCTCACCTAGAGTCGAAGGTGATTATGTTCCCATCCATGTAAAAATTTAATTTTTAACCTACATCATAAGACAAGGTTTAAGACAAACCAAAATCACATTTAGTTCTCCTTCATGGACTAAAATTCGCTTAATCCAAATTTCTTGACTTATGGTAGCCCAAAGGCCCACCAGTGTTTCCATGTTGTTAGCAACTCACTCATATTGATCAATGTACTTTCACTGACTAACATGCTTAGCCTTTCGTAGATAAATGAAAAACACAGAACTCATAGGAATTCCCAACTCAACTGGAAGTGCATAATAATTAGAATCTGTAAATAAACACAATAGGTTATGAACCTCAAGTCGCAGGCCAGTGATAACTAAAAGGATCATTGTCGGTTGACTCTTGAAACTCTCAAGATCAGTCGACTCCCACTAACTTATTGACATATGAGTTTTTTAGTCAAGAAACATTCCTTGATGAGCTAAAACAAATATTCAAAAGTTCGTGTGGATTTTCGACAAGAAAAAAACTTTATGGAAAAGTTCTTAGATTATCTTTTGTTTCTCGATCAATGAAAACATCACAACTCTAATTCCAAATGTACTAGAGTAAGAAAACAATATTACTCCACACATTAAGAGGTGTTGTTATCCTTCTTAGTTTATTGAAATGCGTTTTAAGATATGATTCATAGTTACTAGACCATGGCTCTAAAACTTTGATTAGGAACAAGATATGAATCCTTTTACGATCAAGGCATTTATAAAAGTGTTCGATCCCTCTTCTTAGTCATATAATTTCACTAATATGTTCTTGGAGGCTTAATTGCGATATGATTCCACAATTACTAAGATGATCATAAAACTGTTGGATAAGGTTTCTAAGTCCATAAGTATTTCTGGTAAGTACTTGACCCGACCCGGCATGGTCCATTTGGGTTGAATGGCACCATGCAATTGGATAAACTAAATGAGAGAAATAACACATATGGTTTATTAATATATTATAAGTTCTAATATATTAATAATATTATTTAATTAGTTTTGATCAAGAATTAATTTAGAATTAATTAAGTGATCAAAAGATAACTAATTAGATATATGGGTAGATTAAGTAAATCTTCCATAACTTATATAGTGGACTAAGATGCTCCATGGATTATCAAGTTGGGTTCCACCCATAAGATGCTCCATGGAGTTTACCCATGGATCAAGAAATGAAGAGTCATGGAACATTAGGGTTTACCTAGTGTAACACACTATATAAGCAATGTAACTCTCCCCAAAATCGGCTACAATAAGAAACAAGAGGGCTTGGCCGATTTTGCATGTGTTAGAGTATTCTCTCAAGTTTATTCTTTGAATTTGGTGTTGTGTGAAGCATTTGAGGCATCACACTCGACGTGCTAGGCTCACAAGGTTTCAAGGAACACTTTCAACAACAAGGTATGTTGTTCTATCTTTTATACAATGAAAATTGTACCCCATGTATGCTAGATAGGTTCATAACCTTGGAAAACAACTTTGCATGATTATTAGACAAACATAGATCCAAGGTTATTAGGGTTGCATGTACACTTAGGAAGTGTTCGAATGCTCTAAACCCATCAATGGTATCAGAGTCGAGGCTTGCTTGTTTGATTTTTGTGCAAACTGCTTGAAAAATCGAGTTTTTTGCTTTCTACCCGTATGAACTCGCCGAGTCCATGGGGGGACTTGACGAGTCCATGACCAAATGCAAGCTACTCGTCGATTCAGTTCATGCACTCGACGAGTAGAGGTTGCAGTTTTCAGAATTTCGATTTTTGTTGCTGGAAATGGACTAGGAACATTACCCAAAACTGTTTTGGTGTTTTAAAACTTGTTTTAGTTGGTGTAATGTTCATGTTAATCCATTTACAATGACAAATTATCAAAATTACAAGTTTTAAGTGTAATTTTTGATTCATGAAAGTGTTCATATTCATGTTCTTGATCTTATGATGTTTAGATGATCATAGGAATTATTTGTAACCTATGTGGAAGATTAATTGATGATCATTATATGTTTTAATGGAGTCCATAACTTGTCCTCAAGTTATGGAAAACCAAAAGTCACTTTGTTTTTAAAACCATTAAAAGAACACATGGTTTATAAAATGAAGAGTCTTCATTTTTAATACTGTAATTAACTCATAAGTTACAAGAAATGAAAAGTTTTGAAACTTTACAAAACTTGCCCTTAAGTTTTGGAACAAGTAAAGCCATTTTAAAACTTTAGTTCCAACCCTTAGAATTTTAAAAGTTAAAATTCAACCCTTATACTTATAATATTATAAGTTAATAATATATATATATATATATATATATATATATATATATATATATATATATAAGATCAAAGTCGTCTTACTACTAGTACGCCTCATTCACGAAGCTAGTCTACAAGGTGGGTATAAGGTTGTTGCCTATAAAATGGCAACTTAATGGGTGTCCACTCTCACCCACCGCTTGCTTGACTGGTGGAGGGTCGTTAGCCGAACGGGTAGGACAAGGACTTATAAATTCTCATTAAAAGTATAATGATAATTATAAAGTAACTAAATGTTTTATTAAATTCCGAATCTTAGTTACTTTAGGAAAATGTGAATAAGGTGCTAATCCATGAAATTACAGTTTACACTTTGTCTAAGTCGTTAGTGGAGCGTGTGTGGTTAACCGGCACACTAACTTGAACTTAACAAGGTAGGTAAAGGGTGACTTAATGTCTATCATAGTATCGATGGAGCGTGTGTGGTTAACCGGCACATCGATTGAGGGGTAATACGGGTACCAAGTAATTTGCATGGTTACTTGACACCTCATTTTGTGATCCTCGGCATCCCAGTCACAAAACTTGGAGGGCACGCTCGAGATTGAAACATGCCTTTGAAAAGTTCAATGAATCTCAAAGAATCTAGGAATTTCTAAGAACCAATTAAAACCTAATTTCAATATTTCGTTTTTCATGGTGGAAATTGGTGAATCGTCATTCACCTACCTTTCAAATATGTTATTACTTAGATTACAGCATACCTCTTCTAAGTATAATATATTGTGATTGGGTCCTAGCCTTAATATTACATTTGGGTGTTTTATTAAGGACTATCTCTATTTCTAAACTAAACTTTTCTTCTTTTCAAATGTCTGCAAACACTGATGCTTCTGGATCTAATCCTAATGGCTCCTTTACCCTTATGAACTTGAGTGGGAAAGTCACTTTTGATGGATCCAACTTAAATGAATGGATCAGAAACATCTGAATGATTACCTGCTACGAGGACAAGGAATATGTCCTCAATAAGGAGCTTAAGGAGATTGATGAGACAGTTGCTACTCCTCAAGAGATCGCTGACTTTAGGGCACATGAAAGGGATGCCACCAAGGTGGCATGCATCATGATGGCTACTATGACAGCCGACCTCCAAAAGTCCTACGAGGACTACTACCCTTTTGAAATGCACCAAGATTTGATGGAAAGATACCATCAAAGTGCAAGACAAGAGAGGTATGGAATCATCTCCTCCATGATAACAACCCGAATGAAGGATGGTGAACCCATCACGGGCCACATGCAGAAAATGCAAAGGTTTGTGGACCGCTTGGTGAAGCTTAATGTGAACTTCCCCGAGGAGCTAGCAATAGATATCATTTTGCACTCCTTACCTTCATGTTATGATCAATTCCGCATGACATACCACATGAACAAGGAAGAGGTCACTCTCAGCAAACTTCAAGGACTCTTAAAGACTGCGGAAAGTGGTCTTAAGGGTAAGGCAGTTGTTACTACTCCTAATCCTACCAACTCCGCCCCTGTGTTGGCAATCGGGAAAGGACAAGGGAAGAAGAGAAAGAGTTCTTCGAAGGGTACCAAGTCTAGGACCCTTGATGGGTCTTCTTCAAGTGGAACCACGAAAGGTTTCATCACTCCATCTTCTGACCCAAAAGAGGCTCAATGCTTCTATTGTCATGAAATGGCACATTGGAAGTGGAACTGCCCAAAGTACCAGCAAGATGTGAAGGATGGGAAAGTCAAACCCAACCATGCAGGTATTTACACTATCTTATCTAATAACTCACCCCATTCTAACTCATGGGTCCTTGATACCGGTTGTGGTATTCATATCTGTTCTGATTTGCAGAGACTAAGAAGAAGTGAGAATGTGGAGCAAGGAAGAATAAACTTAATCATGGGGAATAGGAAAGCTTTACCTGTCACCAAGATTGGAGTTTATACTTTATCGCTAAGTAGTGGGTTTAGTTTAGATTTGAATAAGTGTTGTTATTCGCCAGAAATGGCAAGAAATATTATTTCCTTTCATGCATTGTATAAACAAGGTTTCACCTTTTCATTTGATAATGAAGTTGGTTCTATTAATGCTTTCTTTAATAATGTTCTTTATTTTAAAGCATTACCTTGTGATGGCGTGTATGAAACAGTATCTGTGGTTGATAACTTAGGAAATAATGTATTGTGTATTGATTCTGTTAATAATAACTTGGATAAAGCATCATTATGGCATTGTCGTCTTGGACATATAAGCAAGAAACGCATAGGCCAACATCAAAAGGATGGAGTCTTGGAGTCACTTGACCTAAAGTCAGATGATAGTTGCGAATCATGCTTACTTGGAAACATGAAAAAGTCACCCTTCACAGGTTCTTGTGAGAGGGGTGAAGGTTTGTTGGATCTTGTACACACGGATGTGTGTGGACCATTTAAACATGACACAAGGGATGCTAATCGTTATTATTTGACTTTTACTGATGATTACAATAGATATGGATATGTCTACTTAATCAAGCATAAGTCAGAGACTTTCGAAAGGTTTAAGGAATTTAAACAGGAAGTCGAGAATCAATTGGGCAGGAACATTAAGATGCTTCGATCCGATCGAGGTGATGAGTATCTTAGTTTAGAGTTCCTTGACTATCTTAGGATATGTGGGATTGTCTCACAATTGACACCTCCCAGGACACCACAGTTGAATGGTGTAGCTGAGAGGCGTAATTGAACCTTGCTGGATATGGTTCGTTCCATGATGAGTCGAGCATCGCTACCAATCTCATTCTGGGGGTATGCCTTAGAGACTGCCGCCCATATCCTTAATCTAGTCCCTACAAAGAAGGTTGCCAAAACTCCGCACGAGATGTGAACTGGTAAAGTACCCAAACTAGACCACATCAAGATTTGGGATTGCGAGGCTTTTGTGAGGCGCGAGTCTCATGATAAGCTAGAACCTCGAAGTGAGAGGTGTATTTTCATCGGCTACCCACAAAGATCCTTTGGTTACCTCTCTTCAGACCTAGTGATAACGTGGTATTTGTAGCAAGAAGAGGAGTCTTGAGAGAGAGAGAGAGAGAGAGAGAGTTTATAAGCCAAGGAGACAATGGGAGGCAAATTGACCTTGAAGAACTTCAAGAGTCAAGTGGTGAAGGAACTTCAAACCCTAGCCCTCAACTTGAGGAGGAAACTCCTATTGAGCCAATTGACGAGTCTGTACCTCTGAGGCGTTCCACAAGAGTTAGGAATACACCTGAGCATTACTATGGTTTCCATATTACTGCGGAAGGTGAGACACTTATTAGTGATGAGACACTAGTAGGTCTAGATGAACCTAACAACTACACGGAAGCCATGGCAGACCCTGAGTCTGCTAAATGGAAAGAGGCTATGGATAGCGAGATGCAATCCATGTATCAAAATCAAGTTTGGAACTTGGTTGAGAATGTACCAGGTCGTAAGACTGTAGGGTGCAAATGGATCTTCAAGAAGAAGACCGACATGGATGGTAATTTACACACTTATAAGGCTCGACTGGTTGCAAAGTGCTTCTCTCAAACTCCTAGAGTGGATTATGATGAGACTTTTTCTCCAGTAGCCAAGATTAAGTCTATTAGGGTTATGTTAGCCATAGCTGCATTTCATGACTATGAAATATGGCAAATGGATGTCAAAACCGCTTTCCTTAATGGAAAGTTGACTGAAGATGTTTACATGAGTCAGCCAGAAGGTTTTGTCAGTAACGAGTACCCTAATAGAGTTTGTAAGCTTGAGAAATCCATTTATGGATTAAAGCAAGCACCTCGCAGATGGAATCTTTGCTTTGATGAGAAAGTCAAGGAATTTGGCTTTTCTAGGAGTAAAGATGAATCTTGTGTGTATGTCAAGGCTAGTGGGAGTATAGTTAGCTTTTTGGTATTGTATGTGGATGACATACTACTCATAGGAAATGACATTTCAACTCTGCAGGAAGTTAAGTCCTGGCTTGGGAAGTGTTTCTCTATGAAGGTCCTAGGAGAAGCTGCTTATATTCTAGGGATAAGGATTTTGAGAGACCGGAGTAAAAGACTAATTGGACTTAGTCAAAGTACCTACTTGGACAAGGTTTTGAAGAGATTCAGCATGCAGAACTCCAAGAAAAGAGAGTTACCCACCTAGAGTAACGCCAGATTGAGTAAGATACAAAGCCCTAGTACTGAGGTTGAGGTAGCAGAAATGAGTCGAGTGCCTTATGTTTCAGCAGTAAGCTCGATCATGTATGCTATGACTTGTACTCGACCTGATGTACCCTTTGCGTTGAACATGGTTAGCAGGTATCAGGGGAACCCTGGCATGGCTCTCTGGACTGCGATAAAGAATATCCTCAAGTACCTATGGAGGACTAAGGACTGGGTCCTTACCCTCGGTGGGAGTGATGACTTGAGAGTTGTAGGGTATTGTGATGCTAGTTTCCAGACTGATAGGGATAATTTCGGCTCTCATTCGGGCTGGGTCTTCATGCTAAATGGAGGAGCAATCACTTGGAAGAGTTCCAAGCAGGAGACAGTGGCTGATTCCACTTGTGAATCGGAGTATATAGCAGCAAGCGAGGCTGCAAAGGAGGCTATATGGTTGGATAACTTCATAGGAGACCTTGGAGTAGTACCAGCTATAAAGGAGCCCATGGAAATTTTCTGTGATAGTGAAAGTGTTGTTGCCTTAGCCAAGGAACCAAGGGAGCACGGGAGATCCGGACACATCGATAGAAAATATCCTTTTATTAGACATCGCATAGAAGAAGGAATCCTCGGGGAAAAGAGGGTATCATCAGATGAGAACCCAGCAAATCCCCTCACGAAAGGACTGAGTAGGGTTAAGCATCTCCAGCATGCTCAGAGCATAGGGCTGAAGGATGATATAAGTTTTAGTAGTTAGATAAATTATGAAATTTGTAAATTGTAATTGACATTTGATGATGCATAAAAGTTGTGTTTATTTATGAGTAAAGTGTTACTATCTTTTGTCAATCGTTTACTATAATTTCTTTTGCATGTTTTGACTTCCAGAAAGTATGTTGTGGTTTCACATATTATTCAAATTTTCCACAGTTAGTAATATGTTGGAAGTAGATATGAAGTAAGACTGTCATGAAGTTGGTTGTAGGTGTCAGGATATAAGACAACACTTCATGAGTGCTCACAAGTTCTGAGTATTGGAATCAACCCACGCTCACTGGAATCACTTCATGGAATTTTATCTCGAGTGATCGTGAGACGGTAATATCATATAAGTCTTCAAACCTAGAGATATGATTTGTTGCCTATGAATTGATTGTACGAAAACGCATTGGTAACTCGATGTTATGAAACGTGCTTTTGTGTATAATTCAACTAGTAGTAGAACAAACATATGAGTCGAAGTTTATTTGTTCCTTCTTGGATTAGAAGCTGATATCTGGGCCCCTCGATGATTTTGTTTTGACCTATGTACCGGGCCCGGTCAGAACTAAGTTGATGTGTTCAATTAAGTTCTTTGTCAAACAAATCAGGAATCTGGAAACAAACTGCTGGACAATAAGTAAGACATTGTTCCATGTATTTGTCCGGCTGATATCTAGAACAGAGGATTATATGATCACTTATCTTAAATGGCGTATCAACATCTTCTCAGTTCCGAGAGACCTTGAAAGAGCTATGATTGTCGATCGGTTCCTGAAGTATTGCAGTTATAGTGATTAGACTTATCCAAGTGGGAGACTGTTGGATAAGGTGTCTAGGTCCATAAGTATTTCTGGTAAGTACTTGACCTGACCCGGCATGGTCCATTTGAGTTGCATGGCACCATGCAATTGGATAAACTAAATGAGAGAAATAACACATATGGTTTATTAATATACTATAAGTTCTAATATATTAATAATATTATTTAATTAGTTTTTATCAAGAATTAATTTAGAATTAATTAAGTGATCAAAAGATAACTAATTAGATATATGGGTAGATTAAGTAAATCTTCCATAACTTATATAGTGGACTAAGATGCTCCATGGATTATCAAGTTGGGTTCCACCCATAAGATGCTCCATGGAGTTTACCCATGGATCAAGAAATGAAGAGTCATGGAACATTAGGGTTTACCTAGTGTAACACACTATATAAGCAATGTAACTCTCCCCAAAATCGGCTACAATAAGAAACAAGAGGGCTTGGCTGATTTTGCATGTGTTATAGTATTCTCTCAAGTTTATTCTTTGCATTTGGTGTTGTGTGAAGCATTTGAGGCATCACACTTGAGGTGCTAGGCTCACAAGGTTTCAAGGAACACTTTCAACAACAAGGTATGTAGTTCTATCTTTTATACAAAGAAAATTGTAGCCCATGTATGCTAGATAGGTTCATAACCTTGGAAAACAACTTTGCATGATTATTAGACAAACATAGATCAAAGGATATTAGGGTTGCATGTACACTTAGGAAGTGTTAGAATGCTCAAAACCCATCAAAAACATGATACAAACGCAGTTTCCTTTCTTTTCAGATTGGAGAATCTTTTAACTTTCTGTCTGATAGATTCTTTTATTTGTTCTGCTGCTCTTTGAACTTTTCAAAAGTACTAGAATTCTACTTAATCTTATAAATAAAAACATATTTATTGAAGCATCAGTAAATCATGATGAATAGAGTGATCATCCTTTGTGGTGGATCTGAAGAGTCCATATCAATATGTACTAGATCCATTAGTCTTTCACTTGCCTCAAATAAACAAGTGAATAATGAATTAATTCATGATTTTCCAATGAAAGAGATTCTCATATATAATACAATTCGAATTGTACGACAGCATGTATCTGTCCAATAAGTGATGAGATTTCTTTTCAATTGGTCAATTATGACAATACCATGAGTGATACCATAAGAATCAAATCCACAATTAATATTTCCATTATTGGAAACATAACCAACACTTTCATAAATGTCATTTCAAGAAAATAAGGCAATTTCATAAACCAAAACTTCATTTTATTGATAAAAAGAAAATTGGAACTTGTCCTTACAATGCATGAAATGAAAAACTATATTTCTAGACATTTCTGAGGAGTAATAGCAATCAATTAAATTATCCTAACTCCCTAGTAGAACCTCCAAATTCTGATCATCGAACCATGTGACCAAAGTCCATTTCCCACGATCAGATTTAGCTCACTTCACTTAAGCTTCCATCTTTCATTTAGATCGTGCAATACCATCAAAATGTGATCATCACATTATGTAGTAAGAGTCTAACAATAGGAACTTATAAAGCAATGGATTTAGATAATGGATGTACCAAAAGTAGAGTCATATGAATTAACTTTACCATCTCTGAGATCCTTCAAGTAGTTTGGGCTACTTCGTAACCAATGTCCCTTCAAATGGCATAGAAAAAAATGGACTCTTTGGGTTTAACAAATGGAACAATCCCATAACTAATCTTTATCTTAACCATACAATCAAACGGTTTATCTTGGACGACCACTTTCCATTGAGAAGAGAAATCTTTTCTGGATCAGCAATGTCACCATTACCAATGTCCATGGAAACCTTGGAATTAGACCCTATAAGCATCTCTACTTCAAATGTGTTCTTAAGCATTTATTCCTTAACAACCATCAACATTTGGGCCAGATTTATTAGGGTTACATCGAGATTCCTCATACGAATGTTCTCAACGAATTGACAATATGACTTAGGAAGTGAGATAAGAACCAAATCAATGGCTTGCTCCTTTGGAAATACGACACCCATCCTATTCAATTTGTTAATGTACGACTTCATTTTCAGAATGTGCACACATACATAATTGCTAGCTTCATGTTCACATGTAAAAAGGGATTGAGTAATTTCATATCTTCTAACTTGTGACGTTGGTAGAGTCACAAGAGGAGGTGGTGGAAAAGTTGAAGAAAGATGATGTCTAGTTCCACCATTTCCTAAGGAAGGGAAGACACTTTAACCTTGGCTTGAAAGTGGAAGATCATCAACAGAAGATTGAGGAAAACCATTTCCATAAGAACACGGAAGACCATTATTATCTTGATTTGACATCTAAATTGGGAGAAGATAGAATTCAAGTTAGGTTATTTTAATCCTTAATTATTAACCCATAATTAAACTAAGATAGGATCCATATTTTCCATTCGACCTTTGAAGAGGAACGCCGTAATTAAATTCGAATCTACTTTTGGTAGATAGAATCATTTCACTAGTTTCGATCACATGAAGCTCCAAGATCTTTTGAGATTCATTGAATCTTATACATGACATGTTTAATCTTGATTATGCTCTTACCAATTGTGACTGGGATGTCGAGGATCACAATTAAGATGTGAATAACCATGTAAACCCGCTTGACAACCTCAAGGTCATTTATCATCTCGAATTGATGTGCTAGTTAACCACACATGCTCAATCAATAATGATAATTTTTGATTTGTCCATCACCTCAACTTTACAGTCCAAAATTAGTGTACAGGTTAGCAACACATGCTCCACTAAGGAGATATAAAGAGTGATATGTGTTTTCATGGATTAGCATACAATTTCACATTTTTCCTAAAGTAACTAGAGTTGGGATTTATATATAAGATTCTAGTAATTTAATAACATTATACATTTAAGAGTTTATGTCTTATCAAATCCGTTTAGCTAACGACCCTCCACCATGCAAGGGAGCAGTGGGTGAGAGTGAACACCCATTCAACGACCATTTTATAGGCTGCTTCCTTATAACCCCTTATAGTATGACTTCGTGAATAAGGCGTATTAGCGATTTGACTGACTTGTCTTATACATAATATATTCAACATTTAATCATATATAGTATAAGGTGTATTTTAATACTTTTCAAAATACTAGGGTTTAAAATTAATTTTCGAATTAATCAATTAATAATTAATTATTTTTTAACTAAATGATGATTTAATCTTTTATCTTAATTAAACAATTAATAAATAAATTTGTATCATATTATTTACAAATTAAATAATTAATTAAATAACATGGATTAAATAATTATTTACAAATTAAAAAATTTTAAGGCATTTAAAATTGCAATTAAGGAAATTAGAAACCCTAAGGTATCTTCCTTATTTTCGAAAACAAGGTTGGAGGTGGCTAGGGTTCCATAAAACCCTAGCGAATTCGAAATTTTGCTCTTTAGGGTTTAATTTCCATAAACCCTAATATTGATCATTTCATTTTAGTGCACACTCAAATAGAAAACCTAAGGCTCTGATATCACTGATGAATTTTCTAGGTTATAAAAATTTTACGTGTGGCGGAAAAATACTTAAACCCTTAACTTAACTTGCAACCTAGAAAGAATCTATGTTTTGTCTATTCATAGAAACTAACTATGAATATCAAGAAACCCTAGGAGAGAGACTATGAAATCGAAATTCACATCAAATTAGGGTTACATACCTTTTTATTATTATTGCAAAGAATCAAAGTAAAATCATTCTTCAAAATCTTGGAAAGCTAGCACCAAAGGAAAGGATGCCTCTAAGGGCTTGTTCCCAAAACGGTAGCAAGAAGACTTAAGGAGAGAGGAGGCTTGAGAAAATTTTGGCTCTAAGAAGTCTTAAACGAGTGGACGAAAATAATGAGAGCGAGGGAGGTCTTTACATAACTGAAGGAGACTTGAGGCTGATGCTAGGGTTTTAAGGATAAGTTCCAGATTAATTAATATAATAATCAAGCTGTCTTGTCTCCTTATCCCAGGCCCTATGAACGAAATTTCTAGGTTATCCTAGCCAAATTTCGTCCACCCCTACCCCATAGGGTTCTAGAGCTTTCGTGCTTCAACTTTCAATAAATAACCAAACAACTCCTACACTTTTAATTAATTCAATTAATCCCAAAATTAATTCCAATTAATTTCTGATTAATTCCTAATTAAATATTATTATTTCCCATTAATATATTAATCGTATAATATTTTAATAAACTATTTATTCCAATTTATTAATCATATAACAAATTAGCAATTTAGCCTCTTTCCTCCAAAAGTTATTCTATCTAAATACTAGTTTCGAGAGCAACCCAAAAATGATTTTTCTTCTAAATCATGAATATAACAATTTAGTTATTGGTTTAGACATATTAATCCAACAAAAGGAATGGTTGTAAACTTTTTGAATGGACGCACATGGATCAAATTATAAAAAAAAACTCACTTCATTTTTTTCGTTTAATTTTTTAGGCCATGTTTATTATGGAAAATAATTGAATATACCATTGTTCATAAATTTTCATCCTTTTATCGTAGAGATCTATATTGAGATAGAAAAAATGAATCTTTTTTTTTCAAAATAACCTATTATATTTTTTGTTTTTTCAAAAGTTATGCTCTATTTTTATCCAAAAAATTTAACAAATATATTAAAATTCTTATTTTTTGGTACTCTATAAACATAGATTCATATTAATATAAAAAAATAAATAAATAAACTTCAGTTCATATTCACATTGCGAATCTATTCAGATTCACATTACCAATCTGATCAGATTTACAGTGTGAATAATAGTAAATCAGATTCTTGTTGTAAATATGGTACAAAACTAATTTCTTAGTAATCAAAACATTAAAATATAATAAAATTACATTGAAATATATTTCTATTCATATGAAAATTTCACTTAATTAACTTTTGAATGATCAAAGAGATGAAATAGTAAGTAAGGTTTACATTATGAATGTTAAAATTGAAGTATTTGCAGTTCAGATTGATAGTGTGAATCTGAACTAATCAAAGTTTTTTTTTTTTTAAAAAAAAAAAAACTAATGTTTATGTTTATTAATAGAGGACAAAATTGAGAATTTTGGTGCAATTACTTTTTTTTGGATAAAAATAAACTTAAGTATTAAAAAAAAAACAACAAAACGAAATGGGTTTTTTTCGGAAAAGTAAATTTGTTTTTATATATCAATATCAATGTTGTAAAAATCTTTATTAGGACCCAATTAATCTCCGATTAATCCCTAGGTGCTACTCGACCGATTAAAGAGCGCCTAATGATTAATCCATGCATACAAAATGACTGAAACAATAGAACCCGATGAAAATTTAACACTTTGAAGAAGTTATATCTCAATAGAAACTATCTGAGGTATGATTAGTGTAACGACCCGTTTCCGGTATGTTAATTCCTTGGTAATTGTTGTAAGTTTTGCAAGAGGAACTCGGCGAGTTCATAGTCTGACTCGCCGAGTAGGGTCGCGGCTGCGAGCACGCGTGAGCCGGGGACTCGGCGAGTCCATATCCTGGACTCGGCGAGTCCATCCGTCTGGGTGAAACCCTAAATCCCCGGGTTGCCCACTATTTAAACCACCTTATAGCCCCATTCTCGCCTCCCTCACCTTGAGAACACAGTGAGAAAACCCTAATCCTCCCTTGAGAGCTTATAAGTGATTTGGTGCCATTTTGTGAAGGTGTGAAGAAGGAGAAGAAGAAAGAAGCAAGGAAACGAGTTGTAGTGCAAAGATCCAAGGGCAAATCTGAGTTTATTGAGGTATTTTCAGAGTTCCCTTCTTGTTATATGCTTTAAACTTCCATTAGAGCTCTTCTAAGAGCTATTTGATGTTTGTTCCAAGCCTTATGTTTGCATGAATGTCTTAATAAGTCGAAATACCTTTGGATCTGGATGTTGGGGTGTTGTAGAGCCCAGATCTACTGTCTTTTTGGAGTTACTTTGCATATTAATCATAGATCTACCCATTTTATGCATCTTTTAGCCTTATTTCCCTTATTCATGAGGTTGTGCACGTAAAGTTGGAAACTTTACATGGTAAATCAGCTTATTGGACTCAGATCTATCAATTGTATGTGTTGGATTCAAACAAAATCGAGTAAAAATCAGTTGCATGGCGGCAACTCGGCGAGTCGGGAAGAACGACTCGGCGAGTTGGGTCGCGAGTTCCCGAGTCCTTTATTTTGATCTGTGTCGAGTGAATCCAGTGAGTTAGAGAGTGGACTCAGCGAGTTGAGGGTAGACTCAGTGATGGAGGGACTCGACGAGCTGTTCATACAACTCGGCGAGTCCAAGGCAATCTCCTTAGGATCAAGAACAACTCGTCGAGTCTGTTCATCCGACTCGGCGAGTCGGATGAAGATTTTCTGAGTTCTTGGATCAAGAGGGTACTCGTCGAGTCGATGCCACACTCGACGAGTCGCAGTGAGTATGAGTTGGAAGTGAGAGTGAGACTCGGCGAGTTGGGCGGCCCGACTCGGCGAGTCAGCCCCAAAAGTAAGTTGACTTTGACCAAGGGTAAAAGAGTCATTTTACCCCAAGTGTAGTGTTTAGTATTTGATTGAGTGTGTTCATGGGCTTGTAGCCGAGGAGATTCAGGAGCAGCAGCCGGTAGCTTTCAGAGACACACGCTCAGCCGCCAGTTTACGAGGTGAGTTTCCTTCCAGTAGGGACGGGTCTAAGGCCACAATGCCGGCCCGTCCAGTTAGCAGTAGTTTTCGGACTTGATCCGATGCAGAAGTTAGTATGTTTGATGCCTTCGTGGCTCAGACAGGATTTGTGAGCTATGTTTTATGTGTTATGTATTATGTGTTCCGGGCTACGGCCCGATGTAGTATGTAGTATATGTGTTCATGCTAGTTGTTATGATATGATATGCTATGTTCAGTCCCGGATTTCGGTTCGATGCAGCCAGTTCCGGACTTCGGTCCGATGCAGTTAGTTCCGGACTTTGGTCCGATACAGGGGACAAGGTCCCAGTCAGTTCCGGACTTCGGTCCGATGCAGTTAGTTCCGGACCTTGGTCCGATGCAGGGGACAAGGTCCCAGTCAGTTCCGGACAGTATTTTATTATGTTTTGGAATACATCACGCATGGTTTTATTATATGATGCTCTGATTACAGTTTTGATTATATTAAAAACAAAAATTTTTGGGTCGTATTTTTGGGTCGTTTCAATTAGTGTTGTATTTATTATAGTATCATATTTTCTTATGATATTAGTGGTATTTATGATCATTTATATGCTATTAGTCCTATTTAATTTTTTTAAATCTAACAAAGTAGCAATTAATGGTCCCCAATTAATCTCCGCCTAGCCGATTAATCCCTTAAGAGTCCACCGACTAGCTAACGTCGAACGATTTTTACAACCTTGATCAATATGGATCTCTTTGAAAAAATGATGAAAAATTATGAACAACGGTATTTTCATTTTTTTTTTCGATAAAAAACATGGCCAAAAAAATTAAAAGAAAAAAAGATGTGCATTTTTTTTTTGATATAATATGGTGTATGTGCGTCTAATGTACAAATATATATCCATTTCCCTTGGCCCTTGATCATTATGATTTCTGACGCTCACGATTGGTTTGTTGGTTCAAATTTTTCTAATATCAATTGTGTCCATTTAGGATTAATTCTGGACCAATCATTTTCGTTATTCTAAGAAAGTAATTTATGCATTTTAAATGTTGAAGATATAATGAGTATTATATCTTCAACATTTAATATGTATTTATTACTTTTATAAAATAACTAAAATGATTGGTCCATAATCAATCCTACATGTACACAATAGATAGTTAGAACACAATAACCTAACCTTATATATATCCTCCCTAATAAATAAATGAAAATAATTTTGCCACTAATCAATTTATCATATGTTTTGAGGCTTGTCATTTTGTGGTAGTTTTGAAATAAATATTACCCACTTATCAATTTCTAGTTTGTTTCAATTTTTAAAATCAAAGTCATATACTTATATATGTAAAATATTAAATATAATATTAAATTGTATTGAATACGTTTTTTCATTTCTTATTTTAATGTTTTAAATTAAAAAATATTTGATGTTTACACCTTAATGTGTAATCTTATTTTAAATCAACCCGTGTAATACATAGATCTCACAAATAATATATATATATATATATATATATATATATATATATATATATATATATATATATATATATATATATATATATATATATATATATATGGAACCACAAAACAAAACATCATCAAAAAATTCTTCTAGGTAAGTTTTACCTAAAAATGCAATTTGTAATGCCGAACATTTAGAGTTTAAAACAAGCAAGTACATCGTTTGTGTGGTCTTCAATCTCATCAATTTTCGTAAATAACTGTAGTTTTTAAGAGCTTAAAATTATATTAAGACATGTTTTTATCGTTATGTTACTTGCGTTTGATTATTACTTTTTGTACTTAAAAGAGATTCGTCAATATCTTTCGATGTCGAAACAACATAAGAATGGCTAACTAATATTAAAATTTGAGAAACAAAATATACTCATATATTTTATTCCTAATCATCATCTTATTATATCAAATATTGACATGTGTGATATTTAATGACACATTTAATAAAATTAATGATATTTTAATCCATTTGTCATCATTTTATATGGTAGAATGATGAGTATGATTAAAATGTATGAAGGTATTTAATTTCTCTTAAAATTACTTTTTTTTTGTGATGGGATACAAATTTAAGTTAACATGAGAGAGTTATGATTTTTATATCATACTTTTGGGATACAAATTTCAATAAATATGAGAGATTTATGATTTTGAAAAAACTGATAAGAGCCAATTTGTTTATTGCTTTTCTGGAACGTAATCAAAGGTTTACAATATGTTCTTTTTAAAAGAGAATAAAGCTAGAAAACTAGCTAAACAAAATGATAAGCTATAAACTAGATAAGAACATCAATGATAAGCTATAAACTAGATAAGAATTAAAATAAATTCCTTTACTCCCCCTCAAGATGAACATGCAGATTCCGAATGTTCATCTTGACATGAAGTGAGTGCAACTGTTAGAACATAGTTCTCTCAGGATCGATTGATTCTATGCATGCAAACAAATAAGTACGTAAATATAGACACGAATATTGTTTGAATATGTTGAATGATTAATGCTTCAACACCTTAGAAGAGCTCGACTAAAAACTTCGACTGTAGAGGTGTTTTAGGGTTATAATACTCAAAACGTAATCAAAAAGTCTTTTCTATAATGCACACATGCATGCATATATATAGTCTAACCCTACAAGAGAATCAAGGAAGGACAGGCCCAATCTGGATATAAAACAAAAAGCCCAAGACGCAACACGATAAGCCCTAACAATCTCCCCCTTTGCGTCTTTGGGACTGAGACTTTAACTCTGTTTAACAACCGAATTCTTCTTCACCGTCTTGAATATCCTCGGGATGATAGCCAAAAGATGGTACCGAAAGGTAATGTACCAACAAAGCATATTAGTGAAAATTTTCTTGTCAGCATCCGAGTTCTGCTAGCACTGATGTATCAAGTTGATAATGTGCTCCAAGCAGTCTGTAGAAAATAGGTGCTTATCTACCAGAGCAAACAAAAACATGTGAGCTTCACCTTTAGTAAACATCACAGTCAGATGTGTCGAATCAATTTTCCCTATCTTCATAGTGTTCACATCCCCTGGCTTTTGAGTGAGCTTGACCGTCGGCTTCTTGTTCATCACTTTCGCTATCTCCTGATCCATCGTTGCAACTTCATAGATGTAGGAAGCTAATATTCCTTTTAAGTGCTCCAAAATCGGCTCATACTCCATCAGATCAGAGAGCAGAATGTTGTACAGCAATATCCAATCATGAGGATTGAGATTGGGTAGATCTGCTAAAGAAATCATTGAAACCGAATTTGCAGACCCTCGAGTAATCTTGAAGTGCACGTTCACAAACCTTCCAGCCGGTGTCGGTTTCAATACCTTGGTTGTTATAATTTTCTGTGCCCTCCATGTCAAGTATTGAGGTTGGCCATACTTTAGGTAAAAGTCGATAAGCTCTCGGTCAACCTTAGGACTAGGAAAAGGAACCTCAACAGTTGACTAAAAACAATGGAATGTAAATGCTTTCCTTGTAATTGGCATATCGAATTGTGAGTCCTTTGAATTATCACAGTCGAAAGAAGCAATCAGTTCTAACCAATAAACACTTGGTGATTCTATTGCTTGACTGATTAGCACCTCTCTAGTCCACTCAAGAAACAGAGCCTTCTTACACTTCAGGACATCTTCTTCTTCTTTGTTACGCCTCTCTGTTTCCTCTGCATCTTTTGTTATTTTCAGATTGTCATCCAATTCTTTATCTCTTTTCTTGCGTTTGAGGGCTTCAGCAACAGTCTCTTCTGCATCACTATCACTGTCATTAACAACCTTTTTCTGCTTATCTGTTGGACCAGAACCTGAAGCTACATTAACCTTCAGTTCTTTAGAGACTGGAATATTTGGCTTAAGAGTTTCAGTTGTTATCATCAGTTTCTGTTAGTCACCCTCTCCCCTAGTTTTGGAGTAATGAAAGGCTCTGAAACACCTTTCATCTCATGAAGCCTGACAAGGGCAGGAAGCAATTTTCCAGCAAGATGATTCCGGATGGTGATAGTTAAAATTGGATCATGAGCACCAAGGAGATTGGTCAACATGTCCGCGACATCACTTGCACAGCTTCGTAAGACAGCTTTCTCGGTTTTTAATAAGGTAATCTCCTTCTTGGCTTGAGCCAGTTGAACTTTTTGAACTTCAATGGAAGAGGCTTGACGAGCAATTTCTTCTTTTAAAGCACTCTCTTTGGCAATATCAGCATGAAGTGAGTCCAGCCGAGAAGAAACTGAACTTATAAAGGAAGCATTTTCGGCTAGGATGGAGGAACGAACATCAACAAACTTCTGTTGTTCTTCCTGGAGAGAGTTTGAAAGAGATTCAACGGATTCATGGAGTTTGGCAGCATTCGTATCAGCATGCCCTTTAAGAGAATCCAAAGTATCAATAGCCCTCCTTGTGATAATGGTCCAGAACCTTCCACAAGAAATCTCGGAATGACGAGTGGAAGTATTGAGGCTCTGTACAACCTGAGACCAAATTATAGACCCATAATGAAGATTTAAACCGTTGTAAAGACCATAGAGGATTGTCAGAAATCCTTTACTGGTACCATCCAATCCAACACTATGTTCCGCCAAGCTTTTAATCAAAAGAGTAAGAAGCTCGTTCCATTGAGACGGGAGAAACGACTTCTTGATCTTTGTAATGGTGGTCAGTACGTCTGTATATCCCATTTCATATAACATTGAGAATAGTTGTGCAGTTGTGATAAAATTAGGTCAGATAACAGAGGAATCCACCGCAAGATGTAGTAAAGAACAAAACCTCCCTTTGGAAATAGAGGACTTTTTAGAGTGTATTTGAAAGTAGATGCGTTCTTTGTTCTTGTTTTAGGTTGCTGAAGAGTAAACTTGGGACAAGAGAGACATGGGAACTGCTTCAAATTGAGTTAGGGCCTGAACTAATGGAGAATACTTCAAACACTCCACAACTTGTAACATATAGGAATCATAAAGGAACAGATTGAGTTCAATGATCATGTTATGATTTGGCTTAATGGAAAGAAATGCCGAAGAAGCAGTCTGATCTTGAACTGAAGAAGAAGTTGCCATTGTTGATCGAAGAAGGAAGATGAACGGCTCAAATCACCGCTATAGTAGAGAAACTTTGTGACTGGTAAAAGACAAAGAATCGTCAAAACCCTTTATATACCATTGCTAGGAGAGAGAAAAATCATGAGGATAATGACGTGATCACTAAAACGACTCCTGAAAAAGTGCTATGTGACAGGTTGGGTGCTCCAAGAAATACGTCAGCACGCGTGCGGATAGGGATCTTTCAAATTCACGCGCCAAATACTTATCCTTAATCGTCGTTTAAACTTCAATATGACTTTAAGAGACATGAATTCCCCTGTGTAAACAAAACTTGAACCAACAACAACTAGAGTTTTGGAAAATAAAATTTTCATGCAATAGAGTGACAATCGATAAAGAAATAAAGCAATTGTGTATGGAATGTGCGTGATGTCTTAAGAGAAGACAGAAAGCAGGTGATTCCGGGAAAGAATCGCTTCCTTCAAGGTCAAAATAGACTTGAAGTGCTTGTGTGGAATCCCGAAAAATACGATCAAGTGTTTATAGAGAAACATTGAAAGGCTTTTTTTCAAAATATAGGTTTAAGGGTGACTTATCTTCAACCGAACATTAATACTTAACACAAGATCAATTGTTGGAAGAAATACTTGTGAGACTAATGTGGTATGTTGAACAAGTAGGTGAGATGTAAGTTGGAGGGTCAATGGATGTAATAGAAATCCAAAAAAAAAAAAAAAAAACTGGATCTTGTTGGGAAGAAATGCCTTGGTTTTAGACAATTTCATAAAGACCACGCAAAAATAAAAAAAGGATTTCATTGGGTAAACAGTAAGTTCTTGAATTTAATAATTCACCATCAATTCATTATTGGAGTTAGATTATGGGTTTCACTCAGCATGTGGCATACGTATCCAAGATCACAAACACAGACTTTGTGCAACCATAAACCTCAGTGGTAAGAACCGAGAGTCTCAAGGGTTACATTGGTGAAGTGAAAGTCGATGGAGAATATAAGAAGGTGGTTTGAGAACCAAAAGTACATTCTGCTGTAAAAATATGACCAAGCAGAGAAACTCTTGACTCAAATGAGAAGAGTAAGGTAGCTCTAGACGAGGTTGATGTAGATGGCCTTATTGGGAAGAAACGATAAGTATAGATCGAATCGTTAAGGCCTACTCGACGTCATAGAGGCTTTTGTCAACATGCAGCAACATGCTTCTACGGACCCTTAACTAGTTCGTATAGAAATAATTGTACCTGACGAAACTCCAACTTCGTTGGTTCTGTAACTTTTGGGACCTAATTAAAGTAAGTACAAACACACCACACAAAACAAACAAATCGAAAAATATCTTGAAATATTGAGTTTTCTGAACAAAAAAAAAAGAAAATAATAAAAAAAATATTTTTGGATTTTTGAAGTTTTATGAGAAAAAAAAATAAAGTAAAAAAAATATTTTTGGATTTTTGAAGTTTTCTAGAAAAAAATAAAGTAAAAAAAATATTTTTTGATTTTTGAAGTTTTCTGAAAAAAAAAGTAACAAAAAATATTTTTGGATTTTTGAAGTTTTCTGAAAAAAATAAAGTAAAAAAAAATAGAAAGCAGATAAAATAAATAAGCAAAGACCAAATGAAGAGAAGAGAAGTAATTTACACAGTATACAACCGAAACCTTATCTCAATTGAGTGAAGCGAAATAGACCGAGATTTCGGTTCTTAAGAATTTTAGAGCCGAAATAGACCGAGCGTTCAGTTCATTTCGGTTCCCAAAAATTTCAGAGCCGAAATAGACCGAGCGTTCGGTTCATTTCGGTTCCCAAAAACTAAGGAGCTGAAATAGACTGAGCGTTCGCTGCATTTCTCTTGTGTAATTTTAATGAGAGATTTGAGTGTTTGGTACCGACTCTGCTTCCATCATACCCAAGCCTTGTAAGATTTTGTTAAAGAGTGCTTTAGGTAATGCCTTAGTGAATATTTCGGCCAATTGATCGGTAGATCGAACAAAATGTACTTCTACGTTCCCTTCTTCGACATGATCCTTGATAAAATGATATCTAAGTGCAATATGCTTAGTTTTGGAATGTTGCACTGGATTGTGACAAATCCTTATTGCACTTTCTGAATCACAATAGAGAGGAATCTTCTTCATGTTTAGTCTGTAATCTCTTAGTTGACTTTGAATCCATATAACTTGAGAAGTACAAGAAGCCGCAGCTATGTATTCGACTTCTGCTGTAGAAAGTGACATACATGTTTGCTTTCTGGACTGCCAACTAACAATTTTTCCGTCAAGAAATTGGCATCTACCTGTAGTGCTCTTTTGGTCTAGTCCACACCCTCCAAGATCAACATCAAAAAAAGCTTGAATAAAGAATCTTGATTTGGCAGGATACCAGAGACCGAGAGATGAAGTTCACTTTAGATAATGGAAGATGTTCTTTACAGCCAGCATGTGAGGTTCTCTTGGATTAGCTTGAAACCTTGCACAATAACAAACAGAAAACATAATGTCCGGTCTACTAGTTGTTAGATACATAAGAGACCCTATCATTTGTCGATAAAGCGTAATGTCAACAGCAGGTTTCTCCAGAGACGGTGTTAACTTAGTACCTAATGCCATAGGAACCTTTACTTTAGAGTCACCTGTCATGTCGAATTTAGTTAATAGACTTTTTGTGTATGTTTCCTGGTTGATAAAGATGCCTTATGGACCCTGTCTAATATTTAAACCAAGGAAAAAATTAATTGGACCCATTGCGCTCATTTCAAATTTAGTCTTCATCAACTTTTTGAATTCAACTGTTAAGTTAGGATTCATAAAGCCGAAGATGATATCATCAACATAAATTTGAACTATCATTAGATGTTCGCCTTCTTTCTTTCGAAAGAAGGCAGGTCAACCAAACCTTGCTTAAATTTTGACATTTTAAGAAAACGAGTTAGGGTTTCATACCAGGCTCTCGGTGCTTGCTTTAAACCATAAACTGCTTTATCCAACACATATCAATGATCAGGATATTTCTCGTTCACGAATTTGGGAGCTTGTTCAACATACACTTTTCTTCTCTACATTTAAGAAAGCACATTTGACGTCCATTTGGAAGACTTCAATGTTTTTATGGGCAACGTATGCTAGGAAGATTCTAACCGATTCCAACCTTGCCACAGGAGTGAAAGTTTCCTCATAATCTATCCCTTCCTCTTGGTAATATCCTTTTACACCAATCGAGCCTTGTTTCGAATAACATTCCCTTCTTTGTCCAATTTGTTACTAAAAATCCATTTCAAGCCAACTACAGAAGCATCCTTTGGTGTGGGAATCAATCTCCAAACTCGGTTACGTTCAAACTCATGGAGCCCATCTTGCATTGCTTGAACCTAAACAGAATGATCAAGTGCAGCATGTATTGTTTTCGGTTCGATTTTGGAGATGAACGAGTTAAACATACAAAACTCAACTTTAGAGAGTAATGCCGTTTGTTTCACTTTTACTTGAGCATGAGTAAGAACTTTCTTAGAAGATTCACCAATAATTTGCTCTTTAGGATGATCCTTGTTCCATTTCACTAACGGAGGATAATTTGGATCGTATGCCGGATCCAATTCAGCATTCACTTCTTCTTCAAATTCTAAGTGATCACTCCTGCCTTAATCAGTTGCCTGGTCTTTCTCCCCTTCGACTGGCGAAGCGAACCCAGAGGTAGCATCAAAGTTTTCTTCCTCTGAGAGAGTTGGATTCTCCCCTTCAAACGTTCCTTTATTATATAGGGATCTTGTAGAATGCTCCCCCTCGAAAGATAGCTTGGTTGCATTTGGTGCATTTAAACTCTCCCCCTTGAACGTTGAGTCGTAGTCTTGTGAGTCAGCAGAGGATTGATTATCTGTAGATTTGGGAATGTCACTTGTCATTTCTTTTTCCGCATCATCAATAATATGTTAAAGATTATCAATTTTGTTATCAGCTACTTTTGCCTCTGAGTGTGCCGCTTTCTCCGATTTATCGAATAACCGAATGCATTCCTCGAACAGGTTGGATATAGGAACCGAGACTAGTCTTGATGTAGGAAAGATTTCCTCTAAGTGACTTTCGTTTCTTTGAACTTTCTTTATGTAATTGTCATCAAAGGTGACGTAATATGTTTCTTCAATCCTTTTGGATCGTTTGTTTAAAACTATGTAAGCTTTCGAGGAGAGTGAATAACCAGAAATAAACCCTCATCAGCTTTAACATCGAACTTGTTTCGTTTCGCCTTTGATTTGAGGATGAAACACCTTGAACCGAACACATGGATGAATTTGAAATTGGGCTTTCTATTATTTAAAATCTCATATGGATTAAGTGAGAATCGTTTATTAAGAAAGGATCGGTTTTGAGTGTAACATGCAGTTGCTACAGCATCAGCCCAGAAGTATAAAGGAAGTGAATCAAAAGAAATCATGGTTCTAGCGGCCTCACATAAGGAACGATTTCACCTTTCAATGATGTCATTCAGTTGTGGTGTATACGGGGCTGAAAAGTTGTGAGTGATCCCCTTATTAGCTAGAAATTCCTCAAGGTCGTTATTCTTGAACTCCAACCCATTATCGCTCCTGACATTTCTCACAGTCTTTTTCGGTTGCACTTCCACCTGCTTAATAAATGTCTTCAACTTGGGAGTTGCTTCAGATTTCTGTTTAAGAAAGAAAACCCAGGTGAAACGTGAAAAATCATCTATGATAACAAGTATGTACTTACTACCACCGATGTTTTCGATAGACGAATGTCCACACAATTCAATGTGTAATAGTTAAAGATCTTCAACAATCTTTATATTGATCCTTGTAGGATGGCTCTTTCTGCTTTGTTTATCCATCTCACAGGCTGCACACAGATGTTCCTTTTCGAACTTGAGAAGAGGGAGTCCTCGAACATGATCGCTGAGCACCAATTTATTCATGTCTTTGAAATTCAGGTGTGACAATCCTCGATTCCATAACCATATTTCATCTGTATTTTCCTTTGATAGCAAACATATTGCCGGTTTGCCACGTATCGGTTTGAGATTTAATGTATACATCTCTCCATTTCGCTCTGATTTCATGAGTACCTTCTTGGATTGTTTTTAAATTATTTTAGATCCTTCATCATCAAAGGACACTTTCAGACCTGTTCCTACGACTAGTTGAGACACACTTATGAGGTTATGTTGTAGTCCTTCTACATAAGCCATTTTTCGAATCGAGAATTCTCCATTTGTTATCATGCCATATCCCTTGATTGTTCCATAGGAATTATTCCCACACTTGACAGACCCACCATCTTTCAGGTACCGAAACTCCCTTAACTCTTCCTTCTTCCCTGTCATGTGACATGAGCAGCCACTGTCGATATACCATTCATCATCGAACTGCTCGTCACTGATTACCTGCAAATTTAAGCAGATTTAGGAACCCAAAGTCTCTTGGGTCCTGGTGAGTTTTTCAGAGAATAAGGAATTGCAATAGAAATATCAACAAAATATGTTCTTTTTATTAAAGTGGTTTGATCTTTTCTTTTAATTGTATACACTTTGATTTTAGTTTTATCTTGTTTAAACTCAAGTGCATTAGTTGGTTTGTTAGATGGTATTGGCATTTGATTTCTCTTTTGAGATCTTGGGTTAGCTGATGGTTTCATAGTGTGGAACTTAGAATCTGAAGTTATTTTTCCCTTTCCTTTGATGTCCTTAAAAGAATTTGCTTTGCATTTGGACTTGGATGTATCGCAACTCGCTTTAGGACCGAAACTGGATTTGGGACCGAAACTGGGTTTAGGGCCGAAATTGGGTTTAAGACTGAATGTTGACTTTCGGTTTTGAGACATGGAATACTAGGAACTTGGGCTGAAATTTTCCTTAACTTTTTCTTTTCCTTTGTCCGTTTAGACCTTCTTATGAGGCACATAGTTGGGATTTTGGGATTGCCAGTAACTCTTTCGCTCATTCAGATTCTTTGCATATCTTTGATTTCTTAAACGTTTCTGTTTAGCTAGTTCCTTCTGTGATTTATGTATATTGAAGCTGGCCTTTGGTTTCTCTCTTTAGTTCCACTTGTGCTTGGTTTGTCGAAGCTTGAGGGTTTGTTGATGGGTTCAATAAGGTATCTTCCTTTAAGCCTCCATGAAGTTTGCTCAGACAAGCCTTCGGTTTCATCTGCGTTGCCAATAGGGGCAGACCAGAAGAAATCTTCGCACCCTTCTGCGTTGTGTTTTTCCACCAAGACTCTTAGTTCTGTTGTTTGTCTAAAAATGACTCCTTTTGCTGCATACACTTGATTTGGCACAGTTTGAACTTTTTGATAAACGACAGCCTTTTCCTTGAGTTTTTGTGGCTTGTCTTTTGTCATGTGAACAAATTCAACCGGATTTTCTGAAATGAGGGGTTTCTCATTCTGAGTATCGCTTTTTACAAACTCGGAGCAATCAATGACATCTTCTACCGATATTTCACTCATCTCGCTTTCTTCATCAAATTCAGATGTAGTATCAAGGTTCATTCTATTTTTGGAGGTCAATTTGGCATTGGACATGTCAAATGATTTTAAAGTACCAGTCAGGCCGAAGGCTCGGAGAACGGTCCAGCCAAACTGAGGGCACTGAGAGCGGTCCAGATTGGTTGAAGGTTCTAAGAGAGTGGTCCAGATAGGCTGAAGGCCTGGTGAGGCAGTCCAGTCATGCTGAAGACTCTGCAGGTATTGTTAGATCAATTGGAGGATATGGTTTGTGTATGTTGCAGTGTGATTGCGTTAGAAGGCCTGGCCCCGGGTAGTGATCTTGATTAGTGGAGATAGTGCAGGGGCTTGAGAGTCCCTGCAATGAGGGCCTGTGTATGTGTGTTGGATGGATAGCGGATACGCTAAAAAGGGTGGTCTAGCGTTGGGCGAGCACCGTGGCACTTGTTAGAGTTACAATAAGGCCAAGTGGATTCCTTGGAAAAGGAAGTGAGAGAGGTGTGTAACTCCGAGAGGGAGTGCAAGTTCACGGAAGTGAATGCGGCAGAGCAGAATTATGATTAGAGTAATTCGAGTATGGTTTTTGAGCAGCGCGTTTGCGGCAGTGCAATAGAAGCTCATCTGGTTTGGGATGTCTGCTGAGGTTGCGGAGGAATTTCCGCAGATGTAGAGCCAAGAGACTCGGAAGGGATGCAGGGAGAGAGCCTTGGGCTCTCAGTGTGATTCTAATTGGGGTATTGGATATGTATTAGAGGTTCATCCTGGGGGATGTTGGAGGATATCATCAGTGTATCAGGTTTTCCCAACCTGAGGGTGCTGGAGAAGTTCAACATGTGTATGCGATTGCAAGAGGAGAACTCGTGGGAGTTGCTCTGAGATTGAGAATGGGTCTTTCCGTCGTCGCGGAATGGATAGAGTGGGATTCGGATCGGGGATCCGATGGTTCATGGCTTTCTAAGCCCTTATAGGTCGAGTGATTGTTGAGATTTGGGGCAGTGATGCGTCATGGGTAATTCGCGGTTGTTGAGGGTGATTATCAGAGGGTACAGCCGGTGCCCGGTTCGAAACGGTGGTCAGGACACCGTAAGGAAAGAGAAGGTGTGATTGAGTTTCGATGGGTATGCCTTGAGGGACTTGGCCTGGTTAAGGCCAGGTGGCGCGTTGTGGGAGCATCGTTGGGATTGAATTGCAGTAGGCTTCGAGGACGAAGCCTAATTTAAGTGGGGGAGAATTGTAACATCCCGAAATATCAAGAGTAGAGTAGAAGGGCTAAAAGAGTAAATTGGGAAAGAGTGACTCGGCGAGTCCATGGGTGGACTCGGCGAGTAGAGTCGCGACTGGGCCGCATGTTAAGTAGCCGAATCGGCGAGTCAGTAAGATGGACTCGGCGAGTAGGCGCTGAGTGGAGAAAACCCTAATTCTCGGGGTTGAGCCCTATATAAAGAACATTATGTTTTCCTCCCAGCCTCTTTATCACCCCTTGAGTCCAAAAACCCTAAAATCCTGGAGAAGCACCATTGTTGAGCAAATTAGAGCTTGGAGAGGTGGGTATTGAAGAGATCTTAGAGAAGGAGAGGCTTGGAGTAAGGGGCTTTGCTTGGATTCAAGTTTCATTGCAGTTAGGGCGTTCTTTTGAGGTAATATCTCGTCTTTGAGCTGCTATTTCCTTGATGCATCATTTTGGGGGTATTAGAGATTATATATTTGGATGTGTTGGAGTTTAGAGGTTAGATCTGAGGTTGCTACCTCAGATCTGGAATGGAGAAGAGTTGGAATGCATGAAAGTCCCTGTGTTGAGTGTTGGATGAAGCTATCATGTCCCAAACCTTAGCCCTAATGTGCAAAATGCATAGATCTCTTTGGATTCACGTAAAGTTTTCCACTTTATGTGATGGATGAGTTGTAGGAGGCTAGATCTATGTTTTGGAGCAATTGCATGGCCTGGAATGCTTCTGAATGGTTTCATACCGGTCGTACTCAGCGAGTCACATGGGTGTACTCGACGAGTTGCTTGAAGACGAGCTGGAACTCGGCGAGTTGGATGAAGATGGCATGGAACTCGGCGAGTTGTATGAACAACTCGGCGAGTAGGTTGAAGATAGCCTTAGACTCGGCGAGTCTTGTCGAAGTGTCCCAATATATTTTCTGGTCGAGTCGAGAATCGGTGAGTCAAGGGATGACTCGGTGAGTTGTGTGAGAGTGGACTCAGAGTTGTTGAACTCGACGAGTCTCGGGGTGACTCGGTGAGTTAGGTCACGGATTGAGGGAAGTTCTGAGTAAGGGGACTCGGCGAGTCATCGGGTTGACTCGGCGAGTAGGGTCAGTCAGGGGTTGACTTTGACCTTGTCTTTGACCAAGGGTTGACCAGTGATTTCCAGGGGCATTTTGGTAATTGTTGATTATTGTTTTGAGTTCAGTGCATTGGTGGTTGTTCAGCAGTGGAGATCATATCAGTGACCGGAGCAGCTTGGGTTATCTGTTCAGTTGGCAGTTTCGAGGTGAGTTATCCTCACTATATCAACAGGGTCTAAGGCACCAAGGCCGGCCCTTATCGGATTGACATCCGGGTAGTTATTGTTATGTTGTTGCTATGTTATGTTTGCATCCCGAGAGCTAGGATGGCATATAGAGACTTGTTGAGATCGGTACCCTGAGAGATAGGGAGATGCTATGCTAGTGACCTGTTAGGTCGGTATCCTGGTTAGGATGATGATATGCTATGTGATCTGTTTGATCTGCTTGTTGACTGTGAATTTCTATATGATTGTATGTATATGTGCACATGGTTGTTTGGACTGGAGTTGGGTTGAGGCGGGTCCTGCTGCGTGCTGTAGGCCAAGATACCCAGGGCAGATCGGTTGTCCCGAAGGCCCCGCGAACCGTCCGGATAGGCTGTAGGCCCCGAAAGGGTGGTCCAGACGTGCCGAAGGCTCGGAGAGTGGACCAGATAGACTGAAGGCCTGGTGCGGGCGGACCAATCATACTGTAGACTCAGAGAGAGTGGACCAGGTGGATTGAAGGCCCGGGAGCGGGCGGACCAATCACACTGTAGACTCGATGTATGTGGATAGACTCAGAGGGTGGACCAGGTGGACTGTAGGCCGGTGCGGCGGACCAGTCACACAGTAGACCCGAAGTGCATGGCTGTTCTGTGATCGGATATGTTATGGCATGTTATGCGTGTATGGTATTTATGGTTGGTATTTTGGGGATATCTCACTAAGCTTTCGGGCTTACAGTTGTGGTTTCATGTTTTTCAGGTTCTTCAGGAGACTGTGGCAAGGCGAAGGCGTGATCGTACCGCTCCTCGTGATTTTGTAGTATTGTGATTCTGGGAACACGTTAAATGCTTTGTATTGAAAACCTTTTTGTAAAGATTTAATGGAATCAAGATGTTTTTGAAAAAGTTAAAATCGGTTGTATTTTTCGGTCGTTACAAGTTTCGGTTCTTACTGACCGGGAATTTTTTTCTTGCAAACATCTTTGGATTGGTGACCATCATAGCATACTCCTCACTTGTAAGGTCACATTCAGACAAATCAGACTTTTCTTCTTCTTCTGCAATGCCTTTTGCTTTAGAGACAAGGGCCAACGATCCTACTCCAGAAACCACTTTTGCTTCTTTGGTTACGACACTTTCATGGGACTTAAGTATTCCCACAAGTTTCGCTAGCGAATAAGACTTAAATTGTTCATGCGCTTTTACGGCAGAAACCACAACCATCCATTCTGGTCTGAGTCCGTTCATGAAAGTTACTTTCTGCTCAATCAACTTCCTCTTTATTCCATGTTTTATCATCTTACTTAAGAGATGATTGAACCGATAAAAAGTTTGTATTAGCTTCTCCTCAGGCTTTTGTTCGAAAACTCCCAATTCTGTTAGAAGCAATGTTTGAATGGAGTGTTCAAGATCTTAATCGGTCGAATAGAGCTCTTTCAACCAATCCCATATTTCTTTGGCCGTCTTGCACGAACTTACTAATCGAAACATGTCAGATTGTAATGCGAATCTTATCATTCTCATGGCCTTCACGTTACACAACAACTTGTCTTTTTCATCCTGTGGCATCTTCTGTTCATTAGCAACCAACTTGTTATATTCTGTTTGAGTCTTAACTGTTGTGTTCGTTCCAGAATGAACAAACGGTCCGAGTGTGATGGCTTCCCATATGAGATTGCCATTATCCTCAGATCCGACCACGTTGTCTTCAAATTGATGTGCCCACACTTCATAGTCCTGAGTGTAGAGTATGGGTATTCTGGTAGTGGATCCAATGTTGTTTGAGATTTTGATTGGGTTTGTTTGCGAATCATCGTGAGCCATGGTGAGCTGCTAAAATCAAACATGTAAACTTGAGATTAGGGTTTTATCTATAACTTAGTTGCCGTCAAAACAAAGAAGACGACTTCTTATTTATACGATAAAATAGAAAACGCTAACGAATTCTGAATACAGAAGGAATGTGTATTGATCACACAGTTTCCTGCTCTGATACCAATTGTTAGAACGTAGTTCTCTCAGGATCGATTGATTCTATGCATGCAAAAAAATAAGTACGTAAATATAGACACGAATATGGTTTGAATATGTTGAACGATTAATGCTTCAACACCTCAGAAGAGCTCAACTAAGAACTTCGACTATAGAAGTGTTTTAGGGTTACAATACTCAAAACGTAATCAAAAAGTCTTTTCTATAATGCACACATGCATGCATATATATAGTCTAACCCTACAAGAGAATCAAGGAAGGATAGGCCCAATCCGGATATAAAACAAAAAGCCTAAGACGCAACACGATAAGCCCTAACAACAACTTATCCTTGCCAAGTGGCTTGGTAAGAAGGTCTGCAAGCTGATCTCGGGAATGAATCCAAACCAGAGCTATCTCTTTAGACTCTACTCTTTCACGAACAAAGAAGCAGTCCATCTCCACAGGCTTCGTTCTCTCGTGAAAAAAAGGATTGTGAGAAATGTGACGAGCTGATTGATTGTCACAGAGAAGTGGTGTAGCGGTAGTGACCTTCAGACCAAGTTCTGACAATAACCATCGAACCCATAGAATCTCGCTGATGGTGGTGGCCATTGCTCGATATTCAGCCTCCGCTGAAGAGCGAGAGATGACTGATTGTTTCTTTGACTTCCAAGAGACAGGAGCTCCACCTAATATCAACAATAACCTATTCTAGAAAGACGTGAATACGGGCATCCATGCCAATCGGAATCGCTGTAAGCGACTAAATCTGGCGACCCATCTTTCGGCAGTAGTATCCCCTGTCCTAAGCTTGCTTTGAGATATCGTAAAACACATACAGCTGCATGCCAATGATTTACTTGAGGATCTGAAAAAAACTGGCTCAATACATTTACTAAATAAGTGATGTCTGGACGAGTGGCTTGCAAATAGATCAGTCGACCAACGAGACGCCGATACATGTTGGCGTCGATGTGATCTTCGTTATCCCCTTATCGAGCTTGAGATTTCGCTCCATGGGAAATTTGCTCGGTTTACAGCCAAGCATACCCATGTCATCTAAAATATCCGTAGTATATTTTCATTGGCTTAGAACTAAACATTCCTTCGTACGAGACACCTCGATACCCAAGAAATATCTCAAGCTACCAAGATATTTAATGCTAAATCTAGCATTAAGATTTTATTTGGTGTTTGCAATTTTCGTGGCGTCATTTCCAACGATAATGACATCATCCACGTAAATGAGAGCTGCAACAAAACTAGTGTTGTTTTTGTGAATGAAGAGCGAATGATCTGCATGTGATGACACGAATCCCATGTCACGAAGGGCTGTTGTGAATTTGTGGTACCAATTTCGGCTTGCTTGTTTTAACCCGTACAACGATTTCTTGAGCTTACATACTCGCGTGTCGCCTTCCTTACCAAATCCTTGAGGCATCTTCATGTAAACGTCGTCCTCGAGATCGCCATGCAAAAAGGCATTATTCACATCCAATTGGTGGATTATCCAGTTATTCTTCATAGCTAGAGTCAATAAAATTCGTACAGTGACCAATTTAGCGACTGGAGCAAACGTGTCGTGGAAATCAACCCCTTCCATTTGTGTGTATCCCTTAGCTACAAGGCGAGCTTTGTATCTTTCTATAGCACCTTCGGGATTAAATTTTATTTTATATATCCATTTTGATTCTATAGCTCGTTTTCCTTCTGGAAGCATTACGAGTTCCCAAGTATCATTATCTTCCAAGGCCTTGATCACCTTCTTCATGGCATCACACCATTTTGGATCATAAGCTGCATGTGTAAAACTTCTAGGCACATCGTCAGTTACAATAGCAGCCAAGAAAGCTTTATGTGAAGTTGAAAAGTTTTTATATGAAATATAATTGGAAAGGGGGTGTACCATAGAAGCAACATGGTTGGCAGCAAGTGTCGCATGGTTGATCGATGAGGGTAAATTAACTTCATAGTCTTGAAACTTTACAGGTTGAACCTTTGATCTGATGGGTCTGGAGCTATCTGAGCGAAGAGGGTCATCAATTTCGAAATCTGGGCTGGAGTATGGGGCTTGTTGCACAGCGGAATCATGATCTGTTGGACTTAAGTTGTGAGATTGATGTGCAGCGGAATCATGGTTTGTCTCGTGACCACTGGTTTCGTTGTCATTGCTAAAGAATACATTGTCTTTAGGGCTGTGATGCACGACTTCTTCATCATCCTCTAGCTGAAAAATATCATATGGCTTTGAGTTAGGATATTCCTTAGTTGTATTCATAGGAAATTAGCTTTCAACAAATCGTACATTCTCGAGATAACAATTCTTTTGCTTTCCAAATAAAAATCTTATAACCCTTGGTGCGACTTTGGTACCCAATAAACATCCCTGGTCTTCCTTGTGGCTCGAACTTATCTCTCTTTGTTTCAGTACTGCGATGGTAGGTTAAACAGCCAAACACTCGCATGTGTTCATAGCTAGGCTTTCTTCCAAAAAGAACTTCATATGGTGAAGCTCCTTATAACACTTTGGAGGGCATTCGGTTTATATCATACGTGGCAGTTAACACGCATTTTCCCCAAAAGGTTTTAGGAAGGTTGGCTTGGAAACGAAGAGCTCTAGTTGTTTCTAGTAAATGTTGGTGTTTACGCTCCCCACCCCGTTTTGTTGTGGGGTGTTCGGAAAAGAAGTTTCTAAAAGAATGCCTTCCTTTGCATAAAAATCATGCATGGAATTGGACACGAATTCACCTCCATTGTTGCATCGTATTCATTTTATATGTTTTCCAAATTGGGTTTTAATCATTTTGTAAAAATCTATGAGGCATGTGCTTGCCTCACTTTTGTGTTTTAGTAAGAAAGTCCAAACAGCCTTACTAAAATCGCCTACGACAGTCAAAAAATAAAATGCTTTACTTGTTGAAGGGGTTCTATATCTCCCCCATATATGACAATGCACCATATCAAAGCAAGCATTTGTTTTAATTTCAATAACAGGAAAAGGTAGTCTAGTGTGCTTCGCCTTAAAACAAGCATCACAGTTTAAATCGTTCTTACAAACTGGAATAAAATCTAAATGAGAAACTTTCTTTGATGAAGGGTGCCCGAGTCTTTTGTGCCAGGTCTCAAAGGTGGTCAAGAGAGCTTTATTGGTCTTCACTACCCCCATGCGATACAAGCCTTCTGTGAAATTACCCGCTCCAATCAAGCGCTTCGTCCCCAATTCCTGCATGACAAAGAAACCCGGAAAGAAATTTACAGCACAATTGAGCTCATCAGTTAGTTTCCCAACAAAGAGTAGATTATAATTAAAATTAGGTACAAATAATACTCCTTTGATTTTCATTCCACCTGGAAAAATATGATCACCCTCACCCAAAACATGAATTTTGTCTCCATTTGGGATGACAATAGGGATTCCCTTTGGGTTTTGGGTTTTGTTGTTAAGAAAGTCACTTATATGAGTCATGTGTTTAGTGGCACCTGAGTCGACCACCCATCCATCATATGCATCAATTCTGCCTGCCATGTTAGCCCCTGCCTATTCAGTTATGCCTCCGACATCCTTGAAGTGCTTGACAAACAGATGATATTGCTCATCTGTTAACCCTGGGATAGGGCTGGTCACCTTCTCAACACACCCAGCCTTTGGTGCCCCATTCTCTCGATTTCCATGCCACCACTCAGGGTATCCAAATAACTTGAAACATCCCTCCTTCACATGGCCTTCTATCTGACAGTAGTTGTATTTTTCTTTGTTTTCATTCTTGATCTTTGCAGCTTTTGGGGCTGTTTTGTTGATTGCCTGTGTGTTCTGTTTGCTCTGCGACTGTCGCTGCATCTTTACCTCACCATATTTCGCCTGAAAGGTTGAAGCTTCTGATCCTGGTCTCTTTGCTCCACCCGTAATTTCCCTCTGCTGTTCATCTTCCGCCACCAAGTGGTAAGTAGTTGCAAGAGAGGGTGTTGGTTTCATGGCTAGGAATTGGGTTCAGATGACTGAAAATTCTTCATCAAGTGCCATGAGGAATTCATAAGTCCTCTCTTTCTCCTTCACTTCATTCAACTGTTTCCCAATTGCACACTCACACCCATTGCACACACATCGTGGCATAGGTACGACAATCTGAATTTCATCCCAAAGAGACCTTAACTTGGTATAGTAATTTGAAATGGACATACCTCCCTGTCGCGTTACATTGAGTAACTGTTTTAATTCGTAAGCCCTTGGTGCCCCTTCCTTTTCGAATCGCTCCCCCAGGTCCTTCCAAATTTCATAGGAAGTATTGGCATACCTAACGTTGGTGCATATCTCCTTTTCCATTGCAGTTGTTAGCCAACCCTTGACCATGGCATCGGCTCTAAACCAAGCCATGTGTGTTGGCGAGTTCGTTTGTGGCTTCTTTATGGTACCATTAATTAGTCCCATCTTGTTTTTCGCAAGAAGAAAGTTAGTCATTTCCTGCTTCCACTCGTTGTAATTATTGTCATTCAGAATGTTGTTCACATGCATCTGTTTTGGATAATCAGATGGGTGAATGTAGAATGGAGAATTGACATCAATGGTTTCACCTTCAGTTTTTTTCTTCCATCGCCTTTCTCTCTTGTCATGGTTGTCGGACGATTTAGTTATCCGGTGTCGATGACCTGCTCTGATACCATGAAAAAACTGATAAGAGCCAACTTGTTTATTGCTTTTCTAGAACGTAATCAAAGGTTTACAATACGTTCTTTTTAAAAGAGAATAAAGCTAACAAACTAGCTAAACAAAAGGATAAGCTATAAACTAGATAAGAACATCAATGATAAGCTATAAACTAGATAAGAATCAAAATAAATTCCTTTAGATTTTTAAACGGACTTTAACAGTATAAGTCTATAAAAATATTACTTTAAAAATAAAGTGAGAATAAGCCAACGGAGTCTAAATGAAAATTGTAGATATTGTTGATAGCTTCACGATGATATAAAGAATGTCAAAAAACAGAACTCGCGTTAAGTAGACACAAAATTTTGAAAATCTACCAAAATCTCAGGCATAGGCACGCGTGCCGACAGGCTGTGTGGTGCGCCTTTAACACAGAAGTAGCTTGCCGACATGTGTCACCACCCAGACAATGCTACAACATCACCCCTAACCAAATGTGAGACACACAACCCACCATGTGAGTGGTGCGCCTCCCGAATCCACCTATAAATTGCTGCTTTCAGTCCCTTTCGTCACACCAATTCTCACATTCTCTATGGTTCTTTCAGTTCGATTTTTGGAGTTTTTCGGGAGTTTAGAAAGTTTCATTTTTATTGAAACTCTTGATTATCATAGGGTTCGGGAATTAAAAGCTCTCGGGTCGAAGTTCTGCCAGTGCAAATCCCGGTTTTCAATAGAAACTCTCTATAAGTTAGGCGACACTTACTTTGCTGTAAGTGTAACTTATATTCATATTTATAGTCGTTGTTATGAATGTAGAAATAAGATTTATTTGTAAATCCAGTTATAATATTGATTGATTTATTTACGGAAGAGGTGACTAGAATAGTCATGTTGGCTTCGTTGTTGGATTTAAGAAAATATATATGTCGAAATGGTTATGCCTCCCAACTATCCTGCCTGACCAATCCTTATTTGCTAGAACTCTTAGTTTTCACTAGGATTAGTAAAAGATCTAATGTTCATTGTCAGGTTGTTATAGGGATTAATAAGTTGTAGTTTTATAAGTTAATACTCGTTAGACACGTTACCCGCCAGTTGGTTCACCCAGATAACTGCCAGTTGTTTGAGTAGTTATCTAGGTGAGTTTTCTTACTATATTATATGCTCCAGTATATCTCCTCTGTATGTTAGGATATAGTTTCCCTATAATATGCAATTAGGCAATTAGAAAATGATAGTAGTTTCCTATTATGTTGGATTGTTTGCATGGTATATATGTTTTGTGGGAGTTGAGGGTGGACTAGCCTTGTTTAAGGTTAATAGACACGGGTGGACCGACTTTATGCTGAAGGCCAAGGTGTAGATGAAGGAAAAAAAGGGGTGGACCAGCTATATGCTGATGGTCAAGAGGTGATTCAGCTTTATGCTGAATGCCATTATGTGTATGCATTGTATATGTATTGTATGATAGATATTTTGGAGAACTCACTAAGCCTAGCATTTACCCAGTTGAAATTAAATATTTCCAGGTACTCCATCAGATAATAAGGAGGGCGGAGCTTAATTGTACATATGCATTCGCAACCTGTTTCCGCATATACTATAAAATAAGATAAATAACTTTTGAAGGGATATATACAGTAAAGTCCTAATATTTACAACGATCTGACAAGAAAGTACTAAGTTTCATTTTTTTTTACAGTAAAGTCCTAACTACCAGCAGTTTTTACACCTTTACCCTTTTTTGCCAGTTAGTCGGTAATTAGGGCTTTACTTTCAACAAAATAAAGTATAGGACATTCTTGTCAAATCGTGAATTAGAATTTTTCTGTCAAAAAACTAAAGTTTAGGACTTTCTTTTCAAATCGATGAAAATATTGCGACTTTAGTTTATATATCCTTTTTTCTTGTTAGAAATTAAATGGTATGATAGTTTTTAAGCATAAGAGTTATTGGAATCTCACCAATCTGCTCTGGTTAGCTAGATCCTATTGAAATCTTCAATGTTTGCTTCTTTTAAATAATTTTTTTAATCTCAACAAACCAAAATTGAAAAAAAAAAATCGAAGATAATCAAGAAAGAAAGGAAGAACCAGGGTTGTGTTGGCTTTTTGCAATCCTAAAAATGGAGAATTAAGGGTTGTGTTGTTTGTGTTTCTTCTATCTGTCCCCTCTTTTCAGTTCAAGATTTGGCGGCAAACCAAGAAGAAAGATTTACAAGTCTTCTCACCTTCTCTTGCTCTCTCTTTTACATCTGTGTTCCCCTGATCGTGGTTGTAGTAGAGTAAAGATGATGATGGTAAGAAAAACAATGGTGTTGCGACAAAAATCACAATTAAAAATTCTTGGGATAGAAATTGGGTCTCACAAGGTTGATAAAGTTATTTGTTTCTTGGGAAAACAAGACTATACACTAAAGTCCCAATATTTTCAAGGATTTGACAAGAAAGTTCTAAAATTTATTTTTTTGACAATAAAGTCCTAATTCATGATTTGACAAGAAAGTCCTAAACTTTATTTTTTTGACAGTAAATCCATAATTACCGGCTAACCGGAAAAAGGGTATGCCTGCCAAAAATTGCTGGTAGTTAGGACATTACTATAAAAAAAAAGTTTAGGACTTTATTGTAAAATCAGTGAAAATATTAGGACTTTAGTGTATATATCCCACTTTTGAATGTAAGACATTGATATTTTTCACAATGAATTGAAATGTTGTTTTATAGAAATGAAAATTTTAAGTATGAAAATCGGGACCTTACAGTTTTGATTCTCTTAATCCGGTGGACCCTTTTTCCTATGATGACTTAAATTTTTTTGAATATATGAATGGTACTATTAATCCTAGTGACTTGAATGTTAGCCACCATATAGATGGTTCTAGTGCATCTCGGCCACTATATGAGACTATTTTTGATACTACACAAGTAAACAACCAAACTAGCAAGGCACACGTGCCCTTATCTGGTAGGACTATGAAAAGTCCATCTAATATAACTTAGGTAAATAGTCAAACTAATACATTTCCTTCCTTAGATGAGTCAGTAGGGCCCTTGTCACACCCCAAAATTGATAACGGCGGAATACGTTTCGGGGTGGAGGACATCATGTACAGTATCATCACAATTGTATAATAGTAAACAAGAAGCATACAACCATTGCATTTACATTGTGAATTTAATTACAAGCCTGTTTCGTATTGTTCAACAAACACCAAAAGTAAATCAAAAATAAGAGATGGATCTTGTATGCTCCACCTTCTCCAAAATGCTGCACCTGTACCTGTCTATCTTTGACCTGAGGATACAAGTTAGTATGAAAACGAATATCAACATAAAGCTGGTGAGTTCATAAGAGTTTAGTGTGAGTTTTTGTATAAAAGCATTAGAACCGATAGTATAAAAAGTTGCAATTTACATTCATAAGTAAAAGAAAACCTAGAAAATCCTATATTTCCAGAAATATATTGTAAGTGAAAACCTTTAAGAAATATGAAATTTTCATCTTCGAAAACCATTTATTGTAAAAGTATAATAGTAAATCTCAAATAAGTAATGCAATATGGAAGGTTTTGCCTATAGTCAATAATAGTGGTGCAGACTTCCTTTAGTATTAGATACTTTATTTCTTCGGGATATTAATTTAGCCTTTAGTTTAGTATTTTAGTGTGGTTATAGGTATTTCTTGTATGTTTCCAATAGTGTGAATAATAGCAGACCCCATGACCTTCCCGATCATGCATAGTGTAGTGAAGTAGTTGCATCCCTGGGCCTGTACGGCGCGGACTCAAGTTAACAGTCGGGATGATATAGTGTCTGCCCCGTATAGATCTATACATGTAGTGTCGTCTTCCTGTCGGAAAACTCTGGGCGTAGTGGGTAGCGAATAGAGTATCTCGTAGTGGGTTAGTGTGTTATCGTCTGTTTAGTGCTTTCTCTTTTGTTATAGTGTAGTAGTCTTTTAGTATGGATCATAGTGTATTCTCTTACTAGTGTATTGCCTGGTAATAGTGAGTATTATAGTGTAGAGAGTAGTGACTATAGTGAGTAGTAGCAGTTGTAGCATTAACTATACCTATTATAGTTAACTTAGTGTGGATGGTTCTTGTCATGTTAGTGACTTTAGCATCTAGTGAAATGAGAAGTATTCGTGTCCCATACTAATATACAAGTTATATAACTAAGAAATCAACGACAGTCGGACGGATAACCACTACCCTAAGCCCACAATCAGACAAGAACAGGAAATAAGGCGAGATATCGGTCCTAAGTCCTCCAAGTCTTACTTATATAAATATATTAGTGTGGTTACATTTTATAAGAAGATTTATTTAATAAAAGTATTTTCCAAAAGAAACATTTAAAAACTTGCTTGTTTGTCCAAAATAGTTTTGAAAACGTAAAAATCTGTTTATAAGGCATAGTGATAAATCACATGTGATTTGAACTACGGATAGTGAATCAGATGTGATTAATTCTCGTAACGTGGAAAATCGTTCTGTATAACTTTCCATAAACATGTATAATCAACTTGTATCCCCCCCTAAAACATATAAAACATTTGAAAGGTTCATTAAAGGGGTATGAACTCACCTGAAATCGCGTAAATCGGGTGAATCGGATAAAAGTGTCAGTTGAGCGTTTGGTACCAAATAACGACTTGAGCACCTTTTTAGGACCCTAATGTCATATGAAATATGTATTTTACAAGAAATTAATCATCTTATGCTTTTCATTAAAGTATTTAGGCATTCTAGCATCAATTCGGGGTTTTAGGGCCTAGAAGGGGTTCCCGGGAGTGGTACAAGGCCACGAAAGGTTTACGGGGGAGTCCATGAGCTCACTCCCTTGGAGTTTACGGCCCAAAGGCCACTCCTTGGGAGTTTACGGCCGTAAGCCCCCTAGGCTTGGCCGTAAACTCATGTATTCCTCCAAAGTGCAAGTTTAAGCCTCATATCACTTCCCTAATTTTTCTAACAAGTGCCTAGGACCATTTGGGAGGGTTAAAACCCTCATTTTGTGGTATTTTGGGGAGTTTACGGCCAAGGCTTGTGCTTGGGTCGTAAACTCCATTTAATCCCTCAAAATGGATGTTTAAAGGGTCCAAAACACTTCCTTGAGTCTTAGATAAATTCTAGAAGGCCTTAAAGGGGCTTTTGGGTCAGTTTGTCATAAAATTTGGGGAGTTTACGGCCCAAGTAAAGCCTTGGCCGTAAACTCTTCTATTGGCTTCAAAATGAGGTGTTTTATGGCCTTAAACACTTCCTAGGGTCATAGCTAATTTCCTTACATGCCCTAGATGAGTTTTTGGGACTTGTTTGACATAAAATTTGGGTGTTTACGGCCCAAGCTTAGACTTGGCCGTAAACTCCTCTTTTTGTCCCCAAATGGTGTTGTTTAATGTCCTTAAACATTTCCCTAGGTCAAGACTAAATTACTACATGCCCTAGATGAGTTTTTAGGACATTTAACATGGGTTTTTGGGTGTTTACGGCCTAAGCATAAGCTTGGGCCGTAAACTCCTTTTTAGGCCTCAAACTCTTATGTTTTAATGTCCAAACTCCCCTAGGTATATCCCTTAATTAGTACATAAGCTTAAAGGAAGGAAAAATGAGGCTTTTGGCAAGTTTTTAGGTGTTTACGGCCTAAGGGGCTTCCTAGGCCGTAAACTCCACTTAATCCTCTAAATTCTTTGATTTTTGGCCTCTAAATGCTATGGACTATGATTAGAACAAGATAGGGAAGAAACCCTTACGTTTGAAAGCCAAAATTTGCGGTTTTGGAGTCGGGTTCGGGTCTAGAGAGAGAAAGTAGTGAGAGAGAGTGAATGTGTGGTAAAAGAGCTTAAAAGTGGTGTCCATTTGCTTATATATGCCTCGGGTATTACAGAAATAACTAGATATTTGTTTATTTGACGACTCCAAATATTACAGAAATAACATATAGCGACGCATTCCGTTAGTGAAGATGGAATTGTAACGGCAATAGATTTGGGGTTGTCACATCTTCCCCCCGTTAGGGGAATTTCGTCCCGAAATTTAGAATTCATACAGATAAGAATTAGAATACTACTAAGCGAAGAGCTGGGGATATTTGAGTTTCATTTGGTCTTCGCGCTCCCAAGTGAATTCCGGTCCTCGCTTGGCGTTCCACCGAATTTTCACGATTGGGATGCGGCTTTGTTTCGTTCGTTTTACTTCCCGATCCATAATCTCCGCAGATTCTTCCACGAAGTTGAGGCTCTCATTGACCTCGATCTCGTCGAGGGGGATCACGAGAGTCTCGTCGGACAGACATTTCTTCAAGTTCGAGACGTGGAAGGTAGGATGTATGTTACTTAGCTCGTGGGGTAAGTTGAGTTTATAAGCTACGGGGCCGATTCTGGCGAGAATCTCGAAAGGCCCTATGTACCTTGGGTTTAGCTTTCCATGCTTTCCGAAGCGTATCGTGACCTTCCAGGGTGAGACCTTCAAAAGAACTTGGTCTGCCACCTGGAATTCCAAGGGTTTTCTCCATTTGTCAGCGTAGCTTTTCTGTCGATCCCTAGCGGCTTTTAGTCGTTCACGTATCTGTACAATCTTCTCGGTCGTCTCTCGAATGATCTCCGGACCAGTGAGGGCGTTGTCAGGAACTTGTCCTTTAGCTAACTGAGTGTCACCCACCTCAGCCCAGCACAGAGGGGATCTGCACTTCCGGCCGTAGAGGGCTTCGAATGGAGCTGCCTTGATGCTCGTATGATAACTATTATTGTAGGAAAACTCCACAAGAGGCAAGTGTGTATCCCACGATTTCCCGAAGTCGATCACACAAGCTCGCAACATATCTTCTAAGGTTTGGATCATCCTCTCACTTTGTCCGTCAGTCTGCGGATGGTAGGCTGTACTCATGTCCAGCCTCGTCCCTAGTGCCTTTTGCAATGATTGCCAAAACCTAGAGGTGAATCTACTATCTCTGTCTGAGATAATAGATATAGGGACGCCATGCATTCGTACTATTTCTTTTATGTATGTTCTAGTGAGCTTCTCCATCTTGTCCGTCTCCTTGATGGGTAGGAAATGTGCGGACTTGGTCAACCTGTCAACGATGACCCAAATGGTATCTAATCCACCCACAGTCTTGGGCAGTTTGGTTATAAAGTCCATTGTGATCCGCTCCCACTTCCATTCCGGTATCTCGGGTTGTTGGAGGAGTCCTGATGGCTTTTGATATTCAACTTTGACCTTTGCGCAAGTAAGGCACTTACTCACAAAGGTAGCGATCTCTGCTTTCATGTTCGACCACCAGTATAGCTTTTTGAGATCCAGATACATCTTATCTGAACCCGGGTGCACGGAGTAGCGAGTGTTGTGTGCTTCCCTCATGACTAACTCTCTGAAACCTCCATGGCGTGGAGTCCAGATTCGGTCCATGAAGTAGTAGGATCCATCACCCTTAACCTCCAAATTTTTATCCATTCCGCGCAGGGATTCTCCCGTCACGTTTTCAGGCTTTAAGGCTTCCAGCTGAGCCTCTTTGATCTGCGTGGATAGATGTGAATGGATGGTCATCGTCAATGACTTGGTCCTTCGACCAGAATACTCCTTCCTACTCAAGGTGTCTGCTACTACGTTGGCTTTCCCCGGGTGATATCTAATTTCACAGTCCTAATCGTTAAGTAGCTCGACCCATCGACGTTGCCTCATGTTGAGTTCTTTTTGGTTCAGTATGTGTTGGAGGCTTTTATGATCAGTGTATACCACGCTCTTCATCCCATATAAGTAGTGTCTCCAGATTTTTAGTGCGAAGACGACCGCTCCTAACTCGAGGTCGTGAGTAGTGTAGTTTACTTCATGGGTCTTTAGCTGCCTCGAGGCATAGGCAATAACCTTACCTTGTTGCATCAAGACACAACCGAGCCCCTGATTGGATGCATCACAGTATACAACAAAATCTTCTGTCCCTTCGGGAAGGGATAATACTGGTGCGGTGCATAGGGCTCGCTTCAGGGTCTGAAACGCCATCTCCTGTTTCTTTTCCCAGTCGAATGATACACCCTTCTATGTTAGCATAGTGAGAGGCTTCGCAATTCGAGAGAAATTTTGGATGAATCTGCGGTAGTAGCCAGCGAGGCCTAGAAATTGACGAATTTCTGTAGGCGTCTTCGGTGCTGACCAGTTCTCAATAGCTTTAATTTTGGAGGGATCCACGTGGATTCCGTCTTCACTGACCACGTTCCCTAAGAATTCAACTCTTCGGATCCAAAACTCGCACTTAGAGAACTTCGCATATAACTTCTCGGATCGCAGCGTTTCTAGGACTCGTCGTAAATGATCCCTGTGTTCTTCCTCGCTCCGAGAGTAGACGAGTATATCATCAATAAAGACGATGACGGACTGATCTAGATATGGACGACACACCCTATTCATCAAGTCCATGAATACTGCAGGGGCGTTAGTCAATCCAAAGGGCATCACTACGAACTTAAAATGTCTGTAGCGGGTTCGGAAGGCTATCTTCGGAACATCTTCCTCAAGCACCCGTAACTGATGATACCCGGATCTAAGATCAATCTTGGAGAAGTAACTTGCTCCTTGTAGTTGGTCGAATAGATCGTTGATACGAGGGAGAGGATAGCGATTTTTGACCGTGAGTTTATTGAGTTCCCTATAATCGATGCACATCCGAAACGATCCATCCTTCTTTTTCACGAACAAGACCGGAGCTCCCCATGGTGAGAAGCTCGGTCTTATAAAGCCCTTGGTGAGCAGTTCGTTGAGTTGACCGGATAGTTCTTGCATTTCGGCGGGTGCTAGACGGTAGGGCGACTTAGCTACGGGGGTAGCTCGTGGGACTAGGTCGATTCTGAATTCAACCTAACGTTTGGGAGGTAGGCCTGGAAGATCCTCCGGGAAGACATCAGGGAAATCGCATACTACGGGTATGTCTTTTGGATCTTTCGATTTCTGGTTAGTGTCGACAACGTGAGCAAGAAAGGCGCGATATTCGTTACGCAAGTATTTCTGAGCCTGAATACTGGAGATAATACGAAGGCTCGTACTCGGTTTATCTCCATAGATCAAGAGGGTTTCGTGATTCGGAAGATTCAGGCGAATGGCTTTGTCGGAGCATAGGATATCGGCACGATGAAGACTCAACCAATCCATACCAACAATGACATTGAAATTTTTGATTGAGACTGGTATAAGATCGATTGAAAATGGGTGATCATCTAACGTGAGAGTACAACCTATATAGATTTCATTAGAGCTTTCTGTCTTCCCATTAGCCATTTCTACGACGAATGTTTCGCTTAGTGGTTGAGGGGTTTGTTTGAGTAAGTGTTTAAAGTTTTGATTTATGAAGCTTCTTTCTGCACCACTATCGAATAAGACACATGCATAAGAGTTGTTGAGAAGAAACGTACCCGTGACCACCGTGGGATCAGCTACCGCTTCATTGTGACCGATAGCGAGTAACCTTCCAGTTCCCCCAGCATTTGTAGCCTTCGGATAGTTCTTTTTAAAATGACCCGCTTCACCGCAGCCATAACAAGTTGGGGTCACTCCCGTACCAGGAACCTGTGTGATAGGTTTGGGAGGGGCTTTGCAAAATTGGACAGTATGGCCCTTTCGGCCGCAGTTGGAACACTGCAATTCACGGCAGGGGCCGTTGTGGTGGAAAGGGGACTTGGGACACTTGGGCAAGTTTCCACTGTAAGCTTTTGGCAGGGCTGGAGCTGTTGGAGTGGCTGGGGTGGTGGCAGCATGGACCGCCACAATTTGCTGGTCCTTGGAGGCGGTTTGAGTTTTCTTGCCTTTCTTCTTATCCCATCGTTTCCTTTTTCTGTCAGATGAATCGGGTGGTGCAGTGGTTGTTGTGGTTGTTGTTGCTGTAGTGGAGGAGATTTCATGGTTGATCAGACTCTGGGCCAATTCCTTGGCACTGTCAAAAGTGGTAGGGCGTGAGGCTAGAACATTTCCCCGATACGGGGGCACTAAACCCCAGATGTATCGTTCAATCTTCTTGCTTTCGGACGGGATCATATTGGGACACATAGCCGCCAAGTCGCAAAACCTGGCCGTGTAAGCCGTTATGTCAGTCCCTTTCATCTTGAGGTTCCAGAGTTCTTCCTAAAGTTTCTGAACTTCGCCCCTAGGGCAGTACTCTCCTCTCATGAGATCTTTTAGAGTGTCCCAGCCCATGGCATTGGCTGTGACTAAGGAGAGTGCACTGACATGGTCGTTCCACCATGACAAGGCCCTGTTAGTGAGGGTAGCAGTAGCGAACTTGATTTTGCTCTCTTCGGGACAAGAGCACATCTCGAATACATCTTCGGTTCTTTCGAACCATTGGGACAATGCCATAATTCCTCCTGTACCGTCGAAGAAGGTAGGTTTATAGTTCATGAAATCCTTATAAGTGCATCCTTGCACTTTTTGATGGACTTCACCGAACCTGGAGTTACCACCGCTCGCATCACCCGAGTTCATTTGGGCCATGGCTGCTGTTACAGCCGCAGTCACAGCCGTTTGGAACAGCACCAGATCGAACTGCGGAGGTGGAGGTGGTGGAGGAGGGGTTTGAGTTGCTGGTCTTCCTCTGCTTGGACACTTTCGTGGAGGCATCCTTCATTGGAAGATCATAGAAATGATAGCAATAGTAAGAGCCTATTGCGAATATGAATAGAGTGTTTCGTGGATTAAATCAACATAATCTAAGATTAGAATGAGAGTCATAGCAATAGAGAAATCAACTGCCAATATACTAGTATTAATGATGCAACACAAGTTCATGAAAATTGACCTAACAGTAGGTCTTACATCAAACCATAGGGAAAATGTTGGCAGTTTAGAGGTTCAACTAGAGTACTTTTAAACTAGGAATGTTTACAGACAAGTGATCTACGGAACATGGAGATAAAAAGGCTAGTCCTTTAAGCAAAAGAGTGAGGTAACTAGACGTCTTCTACTGGCAACGGTTGCTTGTTGGGCAAATCCTCAGATCCGCTAGTTGACGCATAACTTCTTGAAGGTGTCGATCATGAGTCCTTTGGCGTGCACGGAGTTCCCTAACTTCAGCTCAGGATGCAGCCAGCTGATGCTGCAGAGCCTCATTGGTCCTCCTTGTCCTGTCCATGGTTTCTTCGAGTTGGCTGATACGAACAGTGTTGAGATTCGAGTTGGCATCCACTTTTACAACTCGACCAATAGCAGCTTGACCTTGCTCAACATTCTTGGAAATCCTTCGGATCATGATGGGCAGAACCCGATCCACTGATCCTCCTTCGCTTATGTTGTAGAAGCTTCGGTCCCCATTGTAAGGCAAGGGCTGACCCTGCTCCTCGCTCCATCGGTGCAAGGATATGGCCCACATAGGAGTGGGACCCTGAAATGCCGGATGGGGGTTAGGGTTCGGGGCTTCAGGAGGTTGGTTGTTAACTTCTGGTTCGGAGCTCGAGCTATCTGAGAAGCCTTCAGCATGATGATCATCCAAAGGGATCGGGCGATCATCGTCTGACTCCTCTTCGAGCCATCCTCCATTGCCCTGGTTCGGAAAGTACGGATCGCCGGGATGGTGGAAGCCAGCCATGCTATCTACGCGAGAAAGGGGAAAGGAAAGGTTAATAGACGTACTATTCTAAGATACTTATAGGATGAATCGTTATTAGTCGACCCAATACTTGCATAGTGCATACCGATTACATGTAACCGAAGCAAGATAGTCCTTCGAATAAGCCACCCTAACTTCAGACCCCCAATCAAACAAGAACAGCGAATGAAGCAAAGGCTTCAGATTCTGAGTCTATAGCGCCCTAGTCACATGTAATCGTGGTGTATCGACTTAGCAACTATTGTCCTACTAGTAACGACCCTTTTTGTTATCACATATGTATGTTCTAGAGATATAGAATACTTCTATAGTATTCTTATGGTAACGTTATTGTGGTAGTGTTGGTAAGTTTTAGACTTGTTGCAACACCACAACCAATCTTAGGCACATGCTAGTCACTCTCAGGAAAACGTAGTTAATCAGGCTACATCACCCCGAATGTGACTATATGTCTCTAAACCCAATTGTGCTGCCCAACAATCTTAATACTTTTGTTTTGTTATAGGATGATACCGATTTCTGTGTTTTATAGTGATGTGTGTATATATATATATACTTAGTTAGATCTTTTAGATACTTAACAGTATATATTCTTGGTCAGAGGGTTTTAGTCCCGAAGTGTTTATAGTTCGTATATCTTTTACAGGTTGATATACTTGATTCATTATAAACAATGCTCTGATACCAATCTGTCACACCCCAAAACCGATAACGGCGGAATACGTTTCGGGATGGAGGACGTCATGTACAGTATCATCACAATTGTATAATAGTAAACAAGAAGCATACAACCATTGCATTGACATTGTGAATTTAATTACAAGCGTGTTTCGTATTGTTCAACAAACACCAAAAGTAAATCAAAAATAAGAGATCGATCTTGTAAGCTCCACCTTCTCCAAAATGCTGCACCTGTACCTGTCTATCTTTGACCTGAGGATACAAGTTATTTTGAAAACGAATATCAGCATAAAGCTGGTGAGTTCATAAGAGTTTAGTGTGAGTTTTTGTATAAAAGCATTAGAACCGATAGTATAAAAAGTTGCAATTTACATTCATAAGTAAAAGAAAACCTACAAAATCCTATATTTTCCAGAAATATATTGTAAGTGAAAACCTTTAAGAAATATGAAATTTTCATCTTCGAAAACCATTTATTGTAAAAGTATAATAGTAAATCTCAAATAAGTAATGCAATATGGAAGGTTTTTCCTGTAGTCAATAATAGTGGTGCAGACTTCCTTTAGTATTAGATACTTTATTTCTTCGGGATATTAATTTAGCCTTTAGTTTAGTATTTTAGTGTGGTTATAGGTATTTCTTGTATGTTTCCAATAGTGTGAATAATAGCAGACCCCATGACCTTCCCGATCATGCATAGTGTAGTGAAGTAGTGCAATCCCTGGGCCTGTACGGCGCGGACTCAAGTTAACAGTCGGGATGATATAGCGTCTGCCCCGTATAGATCTATACCTGTAGTGTCGTCTTCCTGTCGGAAAACTCTGGGCGTAGTGGGTAGCGAATAGAGTATCTCGTAGTGGGTTAGTGTGTTATCGTCTGTTTAGTGCTTTCTCTTTTGTTATAGTGTAGTAGTCTTTTAGTATGGATCATAGTGTATTCTCTTACTAGTGTATTGTCTGGTAATAGTGAGTATTATAGTGTAGAGAGTAGTGACTATAGTGAGTAGTAGCAGTTGTAGCATTAACTATACCTATTATAGTTAACTTAGTGTGGATGGTTCTTGTCATGTTAGTGACTTTAGCATCTAGTGAAATGAGAAGTATTCGTGTCCCATACTAATATACAAGTTATATTACTAAGAAATCAACGACAGTCGGACGGATAACCACTACCCTAAGCCCACAATCAAACAAGAACAGGAAATAAGGCGAGATATCGGTCCTAAGTCCTCCAAGTCTTACTTATATAAATATATTAGTGTGGTTACATTTTATAAGAAGATTTATTTAATAAAAGTATTTTCCAAAAGAAACATTTAAAAACTTTCTTGTTTGTCCAAAATAGTTTTGAAAACGTAAAAATCTGTTTATAAGGCATAGTGATAAATCACATGTGATTTGAACTACGGATAGTGAATCAGATGTGATTAATTCTCGTAACGTGGAAAATTGTTCTGTATAACTTTCCATAAACATGTATAATCAACTTGTATCCCCCCCTAAAACATATAAAACATTTGAAAGGTTCATTAAAGGGGTATGAACTCACCTGAAATCGCATAAATTGGGTGAATCAGGTAAAAGTGTCGGTTGAGCGTTTGGTACCAAATAACGACTTGAGCACCTTTTTAGGACCCTAATGTCATATGAAATATGTATTTTACAAGAAATTAATCATCTTATGCTTTTCATTAAAGTATTTAGGCATTCTAGCATCAATTCGGGGTTTTAGGGCCTAGAAGGGGTTCCCGGGAGTGGTACAAGGCCACGAAAGGTTTACGGGGGAGTCCATGAGCTCACTCCCTTGGAGTTTACGGCCCAAAGGCCACTCCTTGGGAGTTTACGGCCGTAAGCCCCCTAGGCTTGGCCGTAAACTCATGTATTCCTCCAAAGTGCAAGTTTAAGCCTCATATCACTTCCCTAATTTTTCTAACAAGTGCCTAGGACCATTTGGGAGGGTTAAAACCCTCATTTTGTGGTATTTTGGGGAGTTTACGGCCAAGGCTTGTGCTTGGGCCGTAAACTCCATTTAATCCCTCAAAATGGATGTTTAAAGGGTCCAAAACACTTCCTTGAGTCTTAGATAAATTCTAGAAGGCCTTAAAGGGGCTTTTGGGTCATTTTGTCATAAAATTTGGGGAGTTTACGGCCCAAGTAAAGCCTTGGCCGTAAACTCTTCTATTGGCTTCAAAATGAGGTGTTTTATGGCCTTAAACACTTCCTAGGGTCATAGCTAATTTCCTTACATGCCCTAGATGAGTTTTTGGGACTTGTTTGACATAAAATTTGGGTGTTTATGTCCCAAGCTTAGACTTGGCCATAAACTCCTCTTTTTGTCCCCAAATGGTGTTGTTTAATGTCCTTAAACATTTCCCTAGGTCAAGACTAAATTACTACATGCCCTAGATGAGTTTTTAGGACTTTTAACATGGGTTTTTGGGTGTTTACGGCCTAAGCATAAGCTTGGGCCGTAAACTCCTTTTTAGGCCTCAAACTCTTATGTTTTAATGTCCAAACTCCCCTAGGTATATCCCTTAATTAGTACATAAGCTTAAAGGAAGGAAAAATGAGGCTTTTGGCAAGTTTTTAGGTGTTTACGGCCTAAGGGGCTTCCTATGCCGTAAACTCCACTTAATCCTCTAAATTCTATGATTTTTGGCCTCTAAATGCTATGGACTATGATTAGAACAAGATAGGGAAGAAACCCTTACGTTTGAAAGCCAGAATTTGCAGTTTTGGAGTCGGGTTCGGGTCTAGAGAGAGAAAGTAGTAAGAGAGAGTGAATGTGTGGTAAAAGAGCTTAAAAGTGGTGTCCATTTGCTTATATATGCCTCGGGTATCGCACCCGATACACGACTACCCGATGCTAAAGTTTAACGGGGTTAAAACTTTTTACCCGGGTGAAGTGGTTGAAGAGTAATATAACTCTATTTAGTTAAACAGGGTTAACACGTACAAGTTATAATTACTTATGATAATATCAAGACATATAAATAACTAGATATTTGTTTATGTGACGACTCCAAATATTACAGAAATAACATATAGCGACGCATTCCGTTAGTGAAGATGGAATTGTAACGGCAGTAGATTTGGGGTTGTCACTGTCCTCTAGGTCTATAAGAGCATCCCGTGTGCCTGTTAAAATTTAACAGCTATATGGTAGATGAAAAACATAGATATATAATTAAAAATACAATTAACTGTTATTATCTAAATATTGAAAATAAATGTTTTGTTGCTAATCTAAATAAGATAATTGAACCAAAAGGATATGAAGAAGGATCTCAAGATCCTAACTAGATAAAAACTATGAATGATGATATATAATTAAAAATACAATTAACTATTATTGTCTAAATAATGAAAATAAATGTTTTGTTGCTAATCTAAATAAGATAATTGAACCAAAAGGATATGAAGAAGGTTCTCAAGATCCTAACTAGATAAAAACGATGAATGATGAGACATAACCTCTCTGATGATGTGTACATGAATCTTCCTTAAGGATATCACCCTAAAGGTGATACAAGAGTATGTAAATTAGTAAAGTCTTTATATGGGCTAAAGCAATCCCCTGTGAAATGGAATGAAGAGTTGCGTACTTATTTATTTTGCATTGGTTTTTAGGAAAGTGTAAATGATTATTCTCCATTTTTTAGGAATAAATATAATATTGTTATTATACTTACTGTTTATGTTGATGATATAATGATCCAACAATCTAGGGCATCATACTCGGATACCCCGATACAACATTTCAGAATCTCATGATGTCTTGATACGGCCACTGATCTCCCTCTTGCACAACTCATAACCTCGAAATACTCCAACCGACGATTGGAAACATGGAGGAGTCGTCAATGACTAAGAACATGTTGACGACAATCCGAAACCCATCCTCTACTGCTCAAAACTCATGCTAGAATACTCATACCGACTCTGAAGTTGGTTGCCAAATCAACTGTTTCCCCTTCCCGGAGTGCATATAACAATCCATGCATCGAACTAGAAATTCTCTATAGTCGAAACCGGACCTCATGAGCCAACCGCCTTGAACTCAAATACTACATACTCGAAGAATTCCTAACCACAAAAAGGCCCTTGACAAACGGTTACACGCCGCGGATACACTCATCCTTTTCTGAACACATACAACATGCATCATATTGTTATGCACCTTACCTCATCCACTAATAACCCAAATCTCATGTATGCGTACTGCAGATCTCCACAACCAGTTCTCTAACTGCACTTGAACAGACCGCTGATCTTTCTCAATAGAATACCCAGTTCTTCCCCACTAAGGATTCAAACCATCACCAATTGGCATACCAAAAGTCTACTCCACAGACTGTTTCACTAGGTACATCATACTTGACTCTTGGAACATACACCGTAACGCTCGATGTTCATCCCGACAGAGACTAAACAACTCCAAATATTCCGAACCTCAGATGAAATTCTCAGAATCCTCCCCACGTGACTGTCTCTAGTCATCTGGAAATCCCATACTGACATATCGCCAGATATCCCAACCGTCCCGAATTAGTCACGACTTTTGATCTGGAAATAATGCATTATCACACACCTCGTCTCCAATCTCTCAACCAACATTCCATCGCATGGATCATCATAAAAGCAAGATACCTCACTCTCTCAGTCGATACACAACGTGACAATGAAGGTCGTCGCCCCGGTATACTCCTCTTGATAACCTGGAACTATTGCTAAAAAGTATGCCTTACTTAACTAAGGCATTTCCTTGTCATCATCCATATCGGTTCTCACAGATGACTCTTTCACGGAATAGGAAATACCTCGCGGTGATCATACCATAATTACTCTGGTGAAAATATCGCAATTACGTGCTACCCCTCGGGGTTACCTCCAACTCTGAATCCGGAAACTCGTTATCCCATTCGCTTCACGCGAGAAGCAAAATAGTGTAATTTCTCGTCATAGGATGTGGCATCTCAACCATTGGTCCATCACTCAACTCAGTCTGCAATTCTCCTCAGCGTATCACCCCCACTCTTCCTCAAGTCATGCATCTCCAACTGGTAGCCCACCAGTCAACTCCCCGGAATCTAAAATCAATCTCCCCATAAGGTACACTCTATCTAAGCTCAATCGACATGGCCCTCTGGCACCACAATTTACCATACCCATTCTCAGTCTGAACACCCATCGTCGAATAACTGGTAAAAATGGCAACACACTCTGCTACAAATCATGGTACTCAAACCATGTTATCTCCCTACCACCCGCTATATAGAACCTCTGGAATCCTCCCCGTTTCGAGTATGTGTCCTCTAGTTTCACTAGTACGGGACCATACTACCTTCCACATCTACCTATACTTTCCACGCGGATCATCTCGGATTTCCTAAGTAGCTTCTCAACCTTATCGATCACCAATCCCATCACATAATCGCTCTTTAGTGAATAATCCCCTCTATCAGTGTACTCATCTGACAAAGGTATCTCCTTAGGCTCTTCCTAGGTTCTTACGCTTCTCTGCCATCAGCTGTTGAAGGACTCCTCATGATGCCAGCCATCTACCTCCTGAATATCATCATATTCACTTAGTAGTACTCTCCCATCATCAAGAGTTCCACCAAGCACAAAGAAAGCAGAATTCGGGCATCGAATCACCTCCACTAACATATAAAACCCCTCTAGCACACAACTCCACTCGCTCTATCTGCGACTCAATAAGGCATTACCGAACTCAATCAACCCTACCTCTCGTTGGTATCTCACTACTCTCTCAGTAGATTCCTCAAATGCACATCTAGGTATCTCTCCTAGATTACTCCACTATTCAATCTCCCACTAAAAGATTCTTGCTAGGTACTCTTACTCAGCACATACTCAAGGCATGTAACAGATGGCAATGACTCCTAGGCTAAGTCATCACAAATCAGACAAATCTAGCCCTAAATATGAAGTACTTAGCCTATCTTATAGCATGCGTCACTAATATCTCATAAATATCTCATAACACAAATAAGTAAGGGCATTTTGGGGAATCACCGTTCGGGCTCTGGCTGATTGTACGCACTGCTCCAACTCGTTTTTTCTTTAAACTCTTACTCGTTTTAGAAAAATCATTTATTTTTGAAATTTTATCTCAAATGATCAGTTTGAGTCCAAACATACCAAAGATTACATCCGAATCCCTCAAACCAAGGCTCTGATACCAACTTGTAACACCATAAAATTTCAACCATTTTTTTTCATTTAAAAAAGAGTCACTTAAATCTCATAAACACATTTCACCAAATCCCAAATCTCAAATCATCAAAACACAACTCCATAATTGTTTCATTAAAAATTCAGGATCCTCAGAACATAACTCTTCCTCGCGTGTGTACGATAGAGCCGACACCTTTCCGATATCCTGAAGAGTACCTGAAAGACATATCACATAACACGGTAAGCACAAAGCTTAGTGAGTTCCCCAAAATACCACATACACAAATAATAAGATTCTCATGGCTATAACTCGTCATGGACCCTTTGGTCTCATGCTTCTCGGTGAAGACCCTCCAGTCTCACAGCTCAGTGTGGACCCTCCGGTCATGTGTCTTAGTGAGGACCCTCCGGTCTCACAGCTCGGGTTGGACCCTCCAGTCCTATATCTCAGTAGATACCCTCTAGTCTCATAACTCGGTTTGGACCCTCCGGCCTAATCTCAGTAAAACACAGAATAGCATAACATATGTTACAAAGATAGAAATACATAATATCACATAACTCAATATAAGCACATAGGACCCTCCGTTCGATAAGTCAAATAAGAACCTCCAGTCACTCGGATTACCACTCATGTAAGTATGGTGAGAAGACTCACCTCGTAAGCAAGCAAAGAAACTGGATACCCCTCGAACAACCTAATCTCCACCTACACGCAATAAGAATCTCTAATTAACACTTATAGATCACAACTATATATAAGCTCATGCTAATCCCTCTCTAACTCTTGGGATGGGTAAAAGACCATTTTACCCCTCTATGGTCCCCATAATCCCTACCTTGACCAAACCCTAAAGTCAACAAAAGCCAACACTCGAGTCAATTGTCCATGTTGACCTGACTCGCCGAGTACACCTATGTGACTCGCTGAGTCCCCATTGTTCCTTAGAACATCGCAATACCCCAACTTAACTCGTCGAGTTATCTCATCAACGCGTCGAGATACCCATGTCCAGACTCTTCGGGGAAAACCCTAGCTGACTCATCGAGTCAGTTCATCGACTCGTCGAGTCCCTTAAGTCAAATTCTCTTTCAAACATTCTAAGGTAGAACCCATGCCCCATACTCCAGATCTGACTTCCTAAGAATCGATTAGGACGTAAAGCTTCGATCCTTACGTTCATGCATGGCATATTTTCTCCATAATGCCAATTTAAGCTTCAACAAGGGTTAGATGCACAAGATCTTATCTCTAGCTCAATAAAGTTTGGGTCTTTGGACTCACAAGACCTCCTACACTCCAAATCTAAGGTTTCAACCTCAAATATTGCTCAAAGGAGTCAAATGACACAAAAGGGATGGGAGAAAACCCTAGAAACCCCCTAAACCTAGATCTCATAAGGAAATGATCAAGTTAGCATCTTTTTACCTCCAACTGAAGCAAAAATCTAATGAACCTCTAGATCCAAAGCCTCCTCTTGATCCAAGCTTTGATACTCTCCTCTTCTTCTTCAAAAGTGCATTAATAACCACAAGATTAGCTTATGTCTCACTCTCTAGCTCAAGTGGACAGTTAGAGTTTCTCTCAAGGGTGTAAGGTGACCGGTGAGGTGGAAATGAGGGCTTAAGGCCACTTAAATAGGTCACAAACCCGGGGATTTAAGGTATCCTCACACAACGCCAACTCGGTGAGTCGGCTCTCTGACTTATCGAGTCAATCATTAAACCCACGTGACCAATCCATCTCTACTCGACGAGTCGGGCACACAACTCGTCGAGTCACTCAGTGAACACCGAAAATAAATAAATATTACACCTGGGAGTCGGGATGTTACAATTCTCCCCCACTAGAATCAGACTTCGCCCTCGAAGTCAGCCTCCGGAAACAACTCAGGGTATTGCTCTCACATCGTGGACTCTGACTCCCAAGTCCACTCGGATCTTCTTTGGTGCTCCCACTGCACCTTAACTAGATGCACCTCCTTGTTCCTCGGGATCTTTACTTTTCTATCCAAAATCACCACTGGCCTCTTAATATAGTTCAGGTGGTCATCAACCTGAATATCCTCCAGTGAAACCACTACTGTCTCGTGTCATACAACAATCTCTTTCCCAAGACACCCAACCCATACACGAACTCACTATCCTGCAACAGGATGGATCCGTCTGCCGTTTCTCTTCCAGTTCTGACTCTTGAGAACCTGGAAACTCTAGTAGTCTGACTCCCTGCACGACCGCCCATGCAAGATATCATCATGTCACCCACTCTTCGAATCACTACTAGAAAAATAGCCTTTTACGACGCTCATTGCGCGTCGTAAAACGCTCAGACGACGCGCAAATGCGCGTCAAGGAAAGCCCTGTCATAAAGAGAGACGACGTGCATTTACGACGCACAATTATTACACGCAATGCGTATCAAGGAAGGCTCTGTCATAAAGGAAGACGACGCGCATTTGCGTGTCGTAACCTTACGACACGCGTGTTTATGACACGCAATGCGTATCAAGGAAGCCCCTGTCAAGAAAGGTCAAAGTCATAAATGAAGATGACACGCATTTTTGCGTATCGTAATTTTAAATGTATAAAAAAATATTATTTATAGATTTACTAATTTTCAAATTAAATTTGCATTTAATGTCTCATAACAAAAAATAAAATACCATATACAAAAAATACAATCCAATGCATAAAATTTAATGTCATACAAATAGTCGATCCATGGAAAGATAAAAGAAATCAATAGAAGTTGTTTTCTCCCTATACATGATTATCACATACTAAATAACAAACTTTATTTCATATTCATACATATGATTACATTATTCATTAAAAAAAACATATACTTACATCTTCGTTTAAAATTATTACATGATGTAAGTTGGCCACTTCATTGATGGATCACCAAGAGGAAGAACAACAACTGCCCTAAAATGTTCCATGATGTGTCCATACTCAGGTCTTGTAACTTTAAACATTTAATAAAGTAAAATACCTCTTAAAAATAAAATTGCACAAGAAACAACACATCATAATAAGAAATTACTAACATTAATAGAAGAAGTACACTATAAATTTGTTTTACCAAGAGTGGCATGGACGATCAGGTGCAACAATTTTGTCCAAGTTGCCAACCAAAAGCCAAAACATTGGAAACTATGTAGATGCAAAAGCCAAAACATTGGAAAAAGTTGAAGCAGAGCTTCTTAGAAATCTCCATATTTTTCACAGTTCATGAAGGATTTGGCAGTGCCTGTAGATAGCTCAGAGGCAAAAATTTGACATAGAAAAATGTAGCATGCATCTTTTGAAGTGTGACATAGCTCAGGGGCAAAAAGGTAATTTGACAGAGACATAATTATCTTACCATGTATGAGCAGAAGGAAAACGATAAGAGCTTCCATAAACTTTGTGAATCTAGATGGTGGTGCTAGTCTTTGGAGTAGCTTGAAATCCATTCCCAAATCCAGGCGTCACCTCCTTTCAGACAGCCAATAAACATGTTCGTATCAGAAACAACTAATAAACCATGTTAATTATTCAAGAAAATTTAAATAAATACACAAAGTATACGGACAATTTTATATAAAATGTAGCTATTTGGAATTCTGACAGCCATGCAAGCTCTCTTACAATGGGGGTTACTCATTTCTAGAAAGAGACCTTGAAGATTCCTCCTTGTCTTACAGATAAAGGAAATGTAAGAAAAAAAATTAAGTCTCACAAAGTATATGGACAATTTTATACAAAATTCTACATATAGCTTCCATGATTAAGTGCATGCTTCTTTTTGACTTGATAGACTTAATATTTCTTTTTTAACATGTTAAATAGTGTGTCAAATTTAAGTTGTTACTGATTAAACAGCCATTTACAATTTCAGTTTGTAAAAGTTCTTGATTAAATAGTCATTTCTTGTTTAGCATCACTTCCAAACAGAAAGGGTAAAATGGTCATTCACTAACATCTAGACGATTAATCTTAACACAATCACATGAGAAATTTGTACCTTCATTATTCAACCTGCAATATCGAAGAATGGTTTAAAAGACTAATAGAAAAACAAGTTAAAGAGAAGAAGCATACTCATTATTAATGGTATCAGTGTTACGATTTGGGAAAAGAGGCTCAATATCCTAGTCTCATGTAGAAATATTGCTTTCATTACATGCTTTGGTGATAAACTGCAATAATAATAAAAAAGTGCCAACAGCAACATGTTCAAATGTATTTTGGGGTTAAAATTATATAAAGTTGTGATAGAATCAATGTGATTACACATATAAGAATTTTAGTAAGTTACAAAAGCAACCAAACCTGCTTGAGGACATTTTGGCAAGCTGCCATCTATCTATCATCCTTACAACGAGCCAAAGCCTTTCTACATACCCACGTAGCGACTTGGGAAGCGTACCAGGCTGTAGAAAATAAAATATTCAATGATTAAATTGTAAAGAAATTGAAATTAAATATCATGTTATTAAATAAATGATGACAAAAATAGCTTCTTTAGTCCAAGTCTAATCTCACCTTATCAGCAGAATCTGCAACACCATGTGATGATGTGGTGGTCCTTCTCTTGTCCATGTTTCAACAATTCCACTCTTGGAATCTGTAGTGAAGTAAGCATCCGTATGAAGTAATGTAATACACAATCATCTGCAAATAGCCAAAAAAGATTATTTGATAATAGAAAAATGAAGGCTAAAAAAACACAAACCATGCTGAGACATTTCGGTTCTCTCTTTGAAAGGTGCAGTTCTGCCAGAGGCTGTGCTAGGACGAACATGAGATTTGTTATTTGACACAAATGCAAAAAATGAAAACATAAAATGCAAAAACAATCTTTATTCGATGACTGATCAAAAGGCACTTCAAGTTGTGGCTTTCAGCTTGGTGAATTCGTTCAATTGTGATTCTAATATATGATTCGGCTCAATGGTCCACGTGTCCCCTGCAGTTCTGTAACACTAATGATATAAGCATAGGTGCAGGTTCCGTGTTTTCATCTTGCAAGTTTTTTTCACTCATTACCTGATACAAAAGAAAAAGAAGTCACTGAAAAAAGAAATACAAGTATGGAAGTAATACATATATAGTTTCTCAAGTGTCAAGAATTACATAAGATATTGTTTCATAATTTTTTTATAGGAACAACACACTTTGGAAACCATACACCATAAAATTTGTTCGTAATCCGGCTCCATTAAAGAGCTTTCATATGAAGAATAAGAAAAATGAAAAAGTATTTTAGCATATATACCGTGTAAATTTTCAATAACCTAGCCAGTCGAAACTTCCATTTGTAATGGACAAAGACTCCACATATCCATGGATATTGTCAGCGGGGAAAAGGTCACATGTGATACAATGTAAAAAACTTCTTCGAATTCTCTCAAAAACAAATTATAATAATTAAGTGACTTGTATGTGAGTTGTATTATGTGAATTTGTTGTTTTATGGGTCAAAACATCTTAAACAAATTATATCTTTCCCTTTCTCATCTATTTGTAAGTGAATTGTAGACACAGAGGACAAACCATAAATCAATACTTGTATGCAACAACATTCATAAACAATGTGATCAACACACCCTACAAATTTATTATACTGTATATAGACCTTCAATTTCCTACATTTCTTTAACCCATGGGAAGAAAACACTACAACCCTAGTCAACTTAAACCACACTACAAAATGTCCACCACAACTAATTACTATAATACCCCTGGTAAAAAACAAAAACCTCAAGTCGCCCTAGGAACCGGGGTGTTCTCTGGCACTGTAACTGACATATAAATTCATCATATCATTAAATAATTCATGATATATATATATATATATATATATATATATATATATATATATATATATATATATATAGAACATGAATAAATAAATCTCACCTGAAGCAAGAACACATCCAATGCAAGAACAGGGCTAACCCCAGGAGGGATACCTTAGTAATATGGAGTAGATGAAGAAGTAAGATCCTTAGCTACTAGGATTCCTATTGGGGTCTGCATCCCTAAAATAGCAGCACCCATTCCCACAAGGTTCATGTCTAATTGTGAGTTACCAGAGAAGATTTTGACTCCCGCTGGACATATACACAACCAAGACATTTGTTAAAATAACAAAAATTGATAATTATAATCCAATGATAGCCATTTTATAAAGTATATAGAAATAGTACAAGAAGCTAGAAAACAAGAACATCAAAAAAATAAGGAGAATTGCAAAGGAAAAATCAACATTGAAGGGATATAAACTATAATTTTCTTTTATTTTAAATTTTTTTTCCATTGAAGTGTTGTGTGGATGTGATTTAAACCAACCCTATAAGGCCAACCAGAGGAAGCTTGCCCACTTATCTCTTCAGCAATGATAAGCAACAAACCAAACAAAGTCAGTTTATATTACCACAAACTTAAATGGAAATAACATTTTGGATCTAAAAAAATAGGCAAACCTTGTCAACAAAACTTGGAAATGAGGAAGACAAAATTAATTGGATATAACATTTTGACATGAACTCGTGTATTATCTCTAAATATGATACACAAACTAAACTTCAAGTCAAGAAACCTACACAAAAAAGTAAACTTATTTGTATCACAAATTAACACATAAAACCCAATAAACAAAAAGAGAATCAGACCATATAAAAATAGATATGAAATAGAACAAATAATGTTCATTAGTGAAAAGAAAGCAAAAGAGAACATTTCGACGAATCTAAAACCTAATTCCACTAACAATTAATCTTAAAAAAATGAGAAGTTCGAGAGAGAATTAGCACATACCAAAGAGAAATTTGATCTGGGGAAGGAGTAGAAGAAATCGCACAGAGAAGCAGAAGGGCGTACTCAGTGGAGGGAAATATCAATTCATTTACACAGCTTCAAAAACACAAAAATTGAAATCCATTGAAGGACTTCACTGTATATCATTGGACAAAACATTGCAACTTCTTCCTCCACTTGTTGAGTTGAACCATTAGGAGGAGCGTGGTTTGGGGAATAGGGACAAAACATTCAACAACACTGAATCAAGAAATAAAATGAAGAGAGGGTTTTTGGTAGTAGAAGTATTACCCAGATATAAGGAAGTGAGAAAGCATGACGATGGGTCTAGGGTTCATGGTGTATTGTGTGAGGACTAAGGAGGAGCGTGGTTTGGGGAATAGGGAGAAGAATCAGACCTAGGCCTTCATAGATAGACAATTTTTATTCCAACAAATGAAGTTACTAGGTAAGAAAATAGGTTGAGGTTGAGGCTAATGTTGCCAGCCGGAAAGGTGAGTAGTCGAGGTTGGCGATAACAAAGCGGTCGTCATGTGGTTCTTAACAAAACCCTAGCTTACATGTCATGATTTCAATGGTGCCTGAAGGAAATCAAAGGAATAATTAAGAGCAAAAATACGTAGAAGAGAAGAGAAGATATTACCTACGCAAGTGAGAAGACGGAAAAGACGAGTGGGAAGCAGTTCCGCAGGGTTGTACTTTGTGGGGATGATGGAAACAGAAAAGAAAATTACAAAAGAACCCTAGCCTATTTTATTCACATTCACCTTTCAAGAAAAACTCCGGTGATCTCTCTCTCTCTCTCTCTCTCTCTCTTTAACATTCCCAACAAAGCTACGACAAGGGGAGACGAGGTCAGGTACTGAGATCGACGGTTGTTGCAGAGTCCAAGGAGAAGCGAGAGTGTTTTCAAAATTTTAGGGTTTCGTTTTCCCCCATTATCTACTGAAGGCGCATTTCACTAAAATTATAAAGCGACACCTATAGAGGACGCGTGTTTAAGATAAAGCGCCCCCCGTGTTTTTAATTTTTTTTCTTTAGACACTAATTTAAGGGCACGCAAAAATGCGTGTTCTCTATCCTTCAAATTTTGGAAGGCTGACATTATTTTTAAGGGCACACAAAAATGCGTATCGTAATTCTGCGAGTGTCATTGTTTGCGCGTCATTAAAGGGTATTTTTCTTGTAGTGAATGACCGATCTCAAAATCATACCTCCAACTCTAATTGTCTTGATGAGACTGATGAAATTAGATCATTGACCATAACATCTGCCGAACTCTCATACCTGACATGTCAGTCGGTCGAGATCGTACTGCAAAGGAACGAAAGGGTCACATCTCACCAGAGATCCATCAACTTCACTGCTATTAAAACGAATCTAAACAAAACGAACTCGAATACTTTGTTCTCAACACAAGAAAATGATTGTGCCCGCTCAGATGTATCCTTGGACCTCTATGAACATAAGCCCCAACTCCTTCTCACATATCCCGTCCAACACTGAGCACCAGGTCGGCTCCCGACCTAGCATTCGAACCTCCAAAGGTTACACATTGCACTCTCAATAATACGGCTTTACAGGCTTCCTTCCCATACCAATGAATTGACCCACTCAAGTCTAAGACATCTAATGGAAATCAGTACCCCTCAAAATGAATCCCATCTATGAATTGGCCTACTCAATAATCAAATTGCCCCAAACTCAAACTCGAGAGTCTCATTCAACAGTAGAATTGGAACCACTCATTTCCAATCTGATACTCAAACCATGACCTGAGATTTGCGAATTCATGCACATAGTATCTCTCTAATTCCTTCCAATTGCGATAACCCCTCCTCAACTCGGGATATAACAATTCCCAACCATCACGGAGACCCCCGTCTCGCCCCTGGTCTGTCTCCCAAGTTCCCGAAGACTCAAGTGATAAGGCTACCTAAGCCTAAGAACTCCTCTGCCTCACGCTCTGACTAGTGAATACTACAGCTCCCCATAGTGACAATTAGACTTGGCAATGGATTGGGTTTTGACCCTGATCCGATCCAAACCCGCAAGAATTATATGGGCCTGGAGCATAGTTTTTTATTCGTTTACCCGTTAACGATTCATACCCGCTAACCCTTTTATTAAATGGGTCGGGTATGGATCATCACTGATCTGCTCCATTTATAACTCGCCCCATATAAATTTTAGAATTATACATTTATATTCTACACTTCTTAACGTTTAATTTTAATTCTAATCAAAAGTACAAAGGGCAAAGGCCAAAGAGAAAACGATTTTACATAGGAATTGATAAGTTGGTTTCTAAACTTATAGACTTTTATCAAGAATCATAATGTCATTCATTTTATTTTCATCAAGAAATCGTCATATCCATTTCTAATTCCATAAATCATTTTTTTGTTAGGTTTTGGTATAATACAACATCCTATGGTGCACATACAACCCTAAATACCTTGAATCTAAGTTTTCACTAATTATACATGCAAATGGATTCCAAGGTATTGAACCTATAGCTAGCATGCAAGTGTCATACAAACTGCATAAAATACTAGATAGTGTAACATACCTTTCTGTGTGGCTGGAGGTCTTGATGTATTTGGCCTTAAGAACTTAGGCCCAAATAGGGTGGAAGCCTCAAATGAAGTCACTACACATCAAGGACAAAGGTAGGACTTGAGAGAGAATCTCCATGCACTCTAAAACCTTCATGAACTCCAAGAACATGCACACACACTAAAGGTGGCGGTTTTAGGTTATCATATATGTATTTATATGTGTTGAATTCTAAGAGTCATGGGTATAACCCAAACCCATACCCATGGGTTTTATGATCCATGGTTCATGTGGCCCAACTCTTTATGTATCCATACATAAACTTGGTCCAACATGGATCATAAGCCCAACACATATAAATATAACTAATTATCATAATTATTCCCCATAGATTTAATTAGTCTCTTTTTACCACTAAATTAATTCCAAATTAATTCTTGATCAATACTAATTAAAACATATAATTTCATATTAATATATTATAACTTATAATATATTGATAAACCATAAATAACCTTCTCTCAAAAGTCCATCCTAACAAATTGTCCTGATGATATGCAACCCAAATGGACCATGCTACTCTCGGGTCGAATACATACCAATAATAGTTATGGGCTTAGACATCTAATCTAACTGTCTCCCACTTGGATAAGTGTTGGGTCAATATTATGGTTTATACTTTGCTTTTCTAGGAAATTGTAATTTTCTGTAATATTTTATGAGTTTACGGTCAGGTGGGTGTTTACGGCCGTAAACAGGTTTACGGCCGTAAACCCTGTTTACGGCCCGACCATAAACCCATTTACGGCCCATGTTTCTCATGTATATATATAGGGGTGAGGGGTGTGAGGAATAGATTGATGAAAACTAGAGGAGCTTAAGTGTGTGCATTTGAAGATGTTCTACAGAGAGACAAAAGAGAGTGTGAGTTAGTGTGTGTGAATTTTATATCCGGATCATCATTCATATCAATACATAAAAGATTCATCATCTTCTTCTTCTCCTTCTCTTCTATTTAATCTGACATCATCCGTTTGATTGGGATTCCGCACCATCAAACGGATCTGATTGATACACAGACATTTTGGGGACTTACAAGTGGTATCAAACCTTGGATTGTATCAGTCAATTTTGTCAGATCTGGAGCCGATTTGATCTTATTTTGGAAAGATTCTTGTGGTTTTGAATAGATCTCTGAAAATTAAGGGGGGAGGGGGGGTTGTTCTTCGCGTTTTTTTTTCGTAATAACGAGTTTTTGATCGAGTTTTGGAGCAAAAATGGTGAAAAATGTCGTTCTTTTTCGCGATCTGAAGCTGTGTTTACGGTTCTTGAAGAGTTTACGGTCCGGAGTTTACGGCCGTAAACGTGTTTATGGTCACCGGAGTTTACTGTCGTCGGCTTGCGGCTCGGAGTATACGGCTCGGCGGTTTGCGGCGGCGGTTGTGGCTCGGCTCGGCGGTTTATGGCTGGGATCGTCAGCGCCTCGGCTCGAAATTCGGCTTGGTGAATCGCGGCTTGGAGGACGGCTCGGCAACGCGGCTTGGTCTACGGCTTGCATCAGCGCTTCAATAAAAAAGGGAAACTGATTTGGGGGTTGCCGGGGATCGAACCCGGGACCTCTGAGCAACCAAGCGCCTTACCAATTGAGCTGACTTACCACACGATACTCCCCTTCGAAATTTAATTCAAAACCTATCCTTCTCGGTTTCCATTTTCACAAATTGACACTTTTAACCCAAAATTCAATTTCTTTACATTTTAAATTCCAATTTCAACCAAAAATTTTAATTTTTAATTTTTGACTGTAGTTTTGACTTTTTCCTTAAATTTTTTTGACTTTAAAGTTTGACCTTTGACTTTAAACTTTGACTTTCTCGTTTGACTTTTAAATTTTCAAATGTATCTTTTCGGTTTGACTTTTAAGTTTGATTTTTAAAGTTTGACTTTTGAGTTTGACTTTTAAAATTTGACTTTTGAGTTTTTAGTCAAAGGGCATATTAAAAAAAATGAGTTCTTCAAACGTTCCAGTCAATAAAGTTTTTTGTTCTCAATCTTGTGAAACTATGATTAAATTTCTTCGGGAACAAATTGATTTATTAAAAAGAGAAGTTGAGGACCTGAGATATGAAGGATATCAACTCAGGAAAGGATAGAAACCCCTTAAGACTGAATTAGAAACAAAAATAAAGTATTTTAGAAGAATTCAGTCATAATACAGTGAAAAATGTGAACTGTATGATTTTTTTAAGAGACAAAATGATGAGTTAATCACCGAGCTTGATACATTAAAAGGACTTGAAACCACAAATTTTGATTTTAGAAAATTTGATGGATCAAGCGAGGTAGTAGCCAACATGATTGATCACTGCATGCAGTTCAAACGAAATCAGTCAAAGGGTTTAGGATATGATAGTGTACCTCCTCCTTATAATCATATATATCAGTATCAACCCCTATCCAAAGAGGAGATTGCCAACGAACCATTCATGGTTTATGGCAATCCATCTGGTTTTGTTTCAGGAGGATTTATTAATGTTGAAAGTACTAACATTTCTACTTCCCCTGTAGATCAATCCTTAGATCAGTCGAAGCTCAAAGTTGAAGGATCTATTTCTGATAACAAAACTGAGCCTGAACCTGATGTTTCTGTTTCCAATGATCAACCTTCTGTTTCTGATATTAAAGTTGACGATACATCTTGTGATGCCTTTGATGCTTTTGCATCTGATCATGTTGAGTTAATTGTTTTGACATATTTGACTATTTGTTTGAAAATACTGATGTTCCTGTTTCTAGCACATCGACTTCATGTGTAGGTAAAGTAGCAGAATATGAGAACAAGGAGAACACCTCTGAACAAACCAACATCTCCTTGAGCTCTGAATTTGTTGCTTCGAGCTCAGTTGCTTCTGATCAACCTGCTGTTGAGAAATACAGGCCGCCAATTCCAGTGAAACAGAGTACCTGTTGTAACTGTGCGTGTGGTAAAGCAAGAGACAAGGCAAAGACACGCCACCAGGGGCAGGAAGAAGCAATTTCTCAGTGAAGAAAAAGACTTGTTTTCACTGTGGAACACCTGGACACATTGCCAGAAACTTTCCAAATCGCGCATACGTTCCTTACTATGCACAAGACTGGCAGAACGCGCCAAGAGGGAGATACTCCAAAATAAACCCCTCAAGGTCATGTTCAGACCATGATGACTGGAACACGTAGAAGGCCAAGAATCAAACCCACAAGGACAAGAATCTGAATCCCAAGGGTAAGAAGGGTATGTTGGCCAAGAAGTCCAATCCAAGAGATGCTCCCGTGAAGCCAAAATCATAGTTATCTCAACGACTGACATCAAGATCAAAAGCAAGTACTGAGCCACCCATCAGATCGAAAAAGAAATGCATTAAACCCAACTACAAATGGGTTCCAAAGGCTCACTCTCCCAAATCTTCTAACGATTCTAATATTTCTTCATCTTTTGTTTGTGATAAACAGGATATGTCATGGGAGAGAGTACCGTGCAAGGATGAAAAAGGTCATCCCAGTTTCAAAATGGACTGGGTTCCAAAGACCAACTAATCCCACTCTGTGTCGGAGCAGCTATGGAGGCATATCATCAGACTTCGGTTTGTTGGTAGTAGCTGTTCCAGGCACATGATAAGGGACATCTCTCAACTATACAACACTCAAAACATTGTTTGAGAATATGTGCCCTTTGCGGGAAAGGAAGAAAGGAAGAGATCACTCATGGGGTTAGTGCTTAATGACATGAAGAATTTTCGGATCTGCTCTGAGATTACGCATGTTGTTCTTAGACCTTTTGGATGCAAATTCAATCGGTGAATTACGGTTTGCGTTTTCTTCTCTATACTCCGGAGTTTTTTCTTATGTTGATTCTCTTTAAAGACTAATTTTTGTTTTCGGATAGTTTAAATTTGCGCATTTACTTTCGTTTATCTCCTATGCACAAATTTTGGGGGAGAAATAAAAACAAAACAAAAATTAGAAAATTTAAAATTACAAAATTAGAAAATTAAAAAGAAAATGTTGGTTATGGAATGTGCTTGAGGGAGATCTTTTGGGAAGTGATATTATCAAGTGATAACAGGCAATCTAAGTCTGCGTAACGTACCTAAAGTTGAAGGGTCTATGCTCAGGGTTGATGCGTCGGTAGGCACGAAAGATTCTAAATGGACATGACTAGGCAGAGTTGAACTTAGGAAATTTATAGACTTGACAAATCTTGACCTAGTTAGATCCGTTTAGCCTGACAATACAATGCTTTGATAGATTGAGCAGGGAGATATATGTGGGAATCTACTAGTCACATTAGAGAACCTGTACTTGGAACCGTGGATTAACTTTTCCTCAATGTGCGGATTTTGTCCTTACTTCCGGTATTGATGGGGCAACTGGTAAATTCCGATGAATTAGGTCTGTAGAAAATTGTTTTCTTTCTCTATCTGTCTGTTAGTCATATGTTACCTCCTCTGCGTGACTCAAAATCCGACCTAGACTGTAACATATGCAACTCTATTTCTCTGCATCTTCTATCTATGCAATTCTTTCTATCTGTTAGCCATATACTGTCTCCTTTATGTGACTCACAATCCGACCTGGTACATAGTATATGCACCATTCTTTTTCTCAATCCCTCTAAAACTTCAGTTAGTCATATGTTCCACCCTCTGTGCTATTGGAAGAGATCCGACCTGGGTGCATAGCATATGCATTCTAAATCTATCTTCTCTCTTAATGATTGTCTGCTCACCCGATGTAAGGAGTACTCTGGGAGTCTTTGATTACTGGGGCATATCAGGAAGCGGGAAACATGTTCCAATACAATTAAAATTGAACACTCAAAGACTGTCTCTAGATCTCGTTGCTCAATTTAGGTGGACAACAATATCCCTGGTCGTCGTCAGCTGAATGGTCCTTAAGAAATATTTTCTAGGAACTTAAGATCACTTTGTCTTATAACTAATAGTATGTCCTAATTTTGTCATAATTTTTCGTGTTTAAGTGGACAACAATACCGGTGATTTACCAGACAAAGACGTGAAGATAGAAGGTACCGACAAGCAGATAAAGGTTGTTTAAAACTTTGATCCCAAATCACTCTTAAAATTAGATATCATTTTATTTTTGTTAAATTTGTTTATAGTTTCTTCTAATTTAAACATTAGGGGAGAATTAAATTTTTTTTAAAAAAACCAAACAAAAATCAGAAAATATGAAAAATCCAAAAATATTGTGTGCTAAAATTTTGTTCTAGTTTTGTTTTGTCTTGAAAAGTGAATTCAGGTAAAGTTGAAACTCATGGAAGTTTGTGTCGAAGATTTCTGACCGAAGGCTTCATTAGTGATCATCGAAGAATTCTTATTCGAAGGAGCAAGAAATGAAGATTATTCTTTCGACATTCAATCTTTCAACCCCAGAAGCAAGGTGAAGCTGAAATTGAAGAATATGTGACAGATTGCATTGAAGCCTCCTCAATCAGTCTGCTGCTATCTTTGTACATGCTGAAGTGATCTAGAAGTTCAGTTCTCTCTGAAGATTCTGAAGCTGAAAGCGCTATCTTTCAAGAATCAGTATGTCAAGCCTCCTCACCCAATGTGCGTTCAAAGTAAAATCCTGAAGCAAAGCCCAACTGCTCAAGATGAAGTCATTCATTGAAGATAAATGTTGAAGCCAAGCTCTCGATGAAGATTAACAAGAAAACCCAGCTACTTTTTAGGGGGAGCTTGTTGGGTCAATTAAGAAAAGAAAGTTATAAACCAAGGGGGAGATTGTTGGGTCAATACTATGGTTTATACTTTTCTTTTCTAGGAAATTGTAATTTTCTATAATATTTTATGAGTTTACGATCAGGTTTAGGGCCAGGTGGGTGTTTCCGGCCGTAAACAAGTTTATGGCCCATTTTTCTCATGTATATATATAGGGGTGAGGGGTGTGAGGAATAAATTGATGAACACTAGAGGAGCTTAAGTGTGTGCATTTGAACGTGTTTTAGAGAGAGAGAAAAGAGAGTGTGAGTTAGTGTGTGTGAATCTTGTATCCGGATCTTCATTCATATCAATACATACAAGATTCATCATCTTCTTCTTCTCCTTCTCTTTTATTTGATCTGACATCATCCGTTTGATTGGGATTCCGCACCATCAAATAGATATGATTGATACACAGGCATTTTGGGGACTTACAATAAATCTAAAACTATTATTGCGTATGACGCCAAAACCCGACTAGCAATCGTAGCTCTTAAAGCCGCTGTCAAACTCTGAACAAATCAATGACACATCCATTAGATAAGGGATCATATATTCCTCCATTCTAGATATCATATGCACTGAGACATGGATTATAAGCATTCTCTCTGTCCATTTGTTGTTTCCCGATTTCTGATTTATGACGACTGACTAATTGAACAAATCAAATCAGTCCTGGCCCGGCCGAGCACTTACGTTTGTCATCACCAAATCATCGAGGGCCCACAAATATCGCTTTTATTCCTCCAAGGGTAAAAGGAAGGGATAAACTTTGACTCATATGCTTGTTCTACTACTTGTTGAATCATACACAAAGGCACGTTTTATAACGTCGAGTTACCAAATGCGTTTACGTGCAATCAATGTATAACCAACTCATAGGCAACAAGTCATATCTCTAGTTTTGAAGAATATAAGATATTATCATCTCATGATCACTCGTGATAAAATCCATGAAGTGATTCAAATAAGCGTGGGTTGAATCCAATACTCGAATCCCTATTCCAGGAGTACTCATGAATGCTGTAGTAACTCTTACTATGTCCACTACCTTGGACATCTATAAACCCGATTCATGACAGTCTTGCCATAACACCTACTTCCAACGTATTATCGACTGTGGATGGTTTTGAATAACTTTTTCATTCGGAAAGAATAACCTAGTTATTCTGGAAGTCAAAACATGCAAAGTGAAACACAAGAATAATACTAATCCTCTATGGTCCCCAAGCACCTTTGAGAGTAAATAAATCACCTTTTATTTAAACACCATATTGATTACTCATTATTCATTGTATAATGTTTCAAATAATCAACTTTATACTTGAATTAAAACAATAGTTTTCCCATGCTCCAAGCATGTAAACTATGTTTTGTAAACACTAGTCATGCCATACATCAAGTATGCACACTATGTGAATCTATGATCTTTACTTTGTGAAATAGATCAATTGAACATGATTCCAATGATGCTCATTTCACAATCCCAAATCTTTATCGTAAATGTAAGAATTCCAAATCCCTACCATTCAACGAAATTTGTTAGATTCTAAACTTATATGCATTGATCCTCTCGTAATGACCATGCACAAAGTCACAAAGACTTGTCAACAATCATTACAGAGTATCCCAATGGAGAGCATTCCATGGAACCAAAGCCTCAAATTCAAAGTTCATTGCTTTAAACAACCTTCTTGCATTATGTTTCCAATCTTACACAGATTGAATGAAAAACTTCTACCTTTGGGAATATTTCCATATTCTTATTTTGACTGTCACTACTGAACAAGAGTTGCCTCTTTTCAGAATATGTCAATTTTGGTCCTTTCCAAAAATTAACACTATACTTCCAACTATCCCTGACCAAACAAATCTTTGGTAAACCTTAGATTGTCCTCGACAATTGTTAATTATTTTAGTCATATCCAATTCTAGATCTTAATGTCTTAGGCATTCAGAAAATTTAGAAAGGATAAATATTATAGCACATGCAATCGATCCTATATCTGAAGCATATGGGACACGATTCATAATGTCTCACATAAAGACATGATACTAGACCAATCTTTTGCTACAATATTTTTTATTTGCCATGTTCTCAAAATTTGACTATGAAGAGGGATGCCGTAATCATAATCGAATTTCGAAAACGCAATATATATAGAATTTCCTTAAGTCGAACCATTCTAACATAAAATTCATATATATATATATATATATATATATATATATATATATATATATATATATATATGTATGTATGTATGTATATATATATATATATACATATATATGTATATATATATATATGTATGTATATATATATATATACATATATATATATATGTATATATATATGTATGTATATATATATATATACATATATATATATATATATATATATATATATATATATATATATATATGACTAAAGATGATTAAAATCTCAATCTAAGCTTTTAAAATTGAAATGAAAAATTTCCTTAATTCGAATCATCCTAACATAAAATTCATATATATATATATATATATATATATATATATATATATATATATATATATTTGACTAAAGATGATTAAAATCTCATTCTAAGCTTTTAGAATTGAAATGACTTATAATTTTCTCTCCCTTAATTATAGCAAAACAACTTTTTCCAATTGAAACCCTGTTGTTTTCTATAATTAACATAATAACTTTCAATACTGCACATAATAATCATGCTCCCACTAACATGATGATGATCAACATAACACTTATGCTCCCGCTAGCTTTGACATGTACTGAGAAATTAGTTGGACTTCTAGAAATCAATACTTTATTGACTCTCTTACCAAAGTTCAAATTTCTGATACAAGATGCTTTGATAAGACTTTATCAAAATCATACACGTTTCCTTAGATAGATCACATGTGAGTCTAAGCAATTTTAGAACTATGAAAAAGGATTCCGTGATCATAGTCTCAATTGTTTAGAACTTTGTCATTCCTCACAAGTCTATGTTAGTGTGTCGGTTACCCACACACGCTCCACTAACGACTTTGAGAATGCAAATGTCACAATTGTTATCTACTAAAAAAACTACTTAGTGAAAGTGTTTTCTCACCATCATTTTCATGAATCGGAGAGAAACCTTATGACACTTAGATTTTATGGTGTATGAGTTCCTATCCATATCAATTTTGTCAAAACCATAATCACTAGACAAGGTTAGTGACACATCCAAATTTATATGGATTAAAATGTTGCAGTCTTAACTTCTTGCCTCCTGGCAGCACAAGGGCCTGCCATTGCTTCCAAGTTGTGATGCAATCAATTGAGAACTCTCAGAACTCCTATGCAAAGCCAACTTTAACTGGAATGGGCACTGAAATGTCAACACGATTGGTTATAAACCTCAAGTCGTGTGCTAGTGATGAATTATAGGTTTTATCCTTGATTATTTCTTGAAACTTTCAAGACCTTTAAGACTCCCACTGTCCTCTTGACATATAAGACTTTCTTGTCAAGAACCATTGCTTGACAAAACAAATATTCAAGGGATAGTGCAGATTCTTATCAAGACTAACACTTCACGCAATTGGCCTAAGTTGGTCTCTGTTTTATCCAAAACATCATAACTTACCAATTTCAAATGTACAAGAATAAAAAACATCTCATTCTACATTTGACAAGTGTTTTAAACCTTCTTAAGATTTTGTCACTCAAGTTACAATCTTGGAGTATAACTCTAAGACTTGTTTTGGAACAAAGTATGACTCGTCTTCTTGATTTAACCAATTCAACAATTCATGACTCCTCTTCTTAGCCATAAGAATGCACTAAGATGTCCTTAGAGGATCAATTGTGATATGGTATTTCAATCATTAAGATGATCACAAAACATGATACTAAAGTACTCTCCCATCTTTTCAGATTTGAGAAACCTTTATCTTTCTGCCTAATTTGATTCATCGCATTCGTTCTGCCATACATCGAATATTTTCCAATGTTTCAGAATTATACTTATACTTGTAAGTATAACCATATTTACTAAACTTTTAGTAAATCATGATGAATAGTCTTATCAATACTTGTGGTGGACTTGACCAGTGCACACGAATGTGTACTCGATCCTTTAGTCCTTTCACTTGACTTAATTTTCCAAAGATGAAAATTCTCATTCATCATACAACTTGTATGATTCCAAGTTTCGGTACAATTGAAACTTGGGTGATGAGAATCTTTCCTTATTTCGTAAATTATGACACTTTAGCAACCGAAAGAATCAAATCCATTTTCCAATATTGCTATCAATGGAATCATATAAACAACCATTTTTTTTCACAAATGTCACTGTAAGGATATTTAAAATAATTAAAATTCTCTTTTATTTTAACAACTTATGGAAAAACTTATCCTCACAATGCAAATACATATGAAAATTATGTTATTATGCATTCTTAAGCAATCTGTTATAACTCAACAGCTTAAAATTCTAATCACCGAAACATGCGATCCAAATCCATCTTCGCCATCAGAATTAGCATATACTTCCTTTAAGCTCCCTCTCTTTCTTTGATTCTTAGAACATCAACATGTGATTTAGTCACATCATGTAATGAGAATCTTGGAATAGGAACTTAATAGAGCTAGACAGCGAATTTTACCTGAAGTAGAGTCAAACCTTTTTGACTTTACCAACCTTATGATTGTTCATGTAAATTAGACAGCTTCGTAACCAATGCCCCTTCCTTTGGCAATAGAAGGTTTGGGAAGTTGATCTTCTAATCAAATTTGCTTTACTAGTCCTCAGATCATTTCTGATTCAGCAGCACCAAGAAAATACATAAAGTCATAAAGGGTCATGTCATAATCTGTTTCATAGTAGTCCCAAAGGAATTCACTATGTGACTTAGAAAGTGATTGAACATCCAACTTTCTCAAGACTTTGACACCCAACTCTCCCAGATTGTCAATATGTGACTTCATCTCCAAGATGTGATCACACATATATATTGCTTGCCAATAGGGCTTAAGTGACCTTGAACTTTTGGGTTAGGGAGACTAATTGGAAGTGGTAGAGGAAATTTCAAGAGATTTGGGAAGATCATAGATGTCTAAAGTAGACATCTGCAATGGGAGATATTCAAGTTAGTTGATTTTTAAGTCCTTAATATAACACCCAATATGAAATATTAAGGCTAGGACACAACACAATATTTTATAACTTGGAAGAGGGATGCCGTAATCTTAGCTATAAGATATTTGAAGGTAGGCGAATGACGATTCACCAATTTCCACCATGAAAAAGAAAGAATTTATTAGGTTTTAATTGGGTTTTAATCTCCTAGATCTTTTGAGATTCATTGAACTTTTCAACGACATGTTTCAATCTCGAGTGTGACCTCTCAAATTTTGTGACTGGGATGCCGAGGATCACAAAACAAGGTGTGAATAACCATGCAAATTCACTTGGTACCCTTAATATTATCACCTAATCGATGTGTCGGTTACCCACACACGCTCCACCGATCTATGATAAGCATTAATTCACCCTTTGTTATCCTTACTAGTCCAAGTTAGTGTTCCGGTTACCCACACACGCTCCACCAACGACTTGGTAAGGTATAGAGTGTGAATTTCATGGGTTAGCACCAAATTCACATTTTCCTAAGTAACTAAGATTGGGTATTTATAAAAGGTTTAGTTACTCAATATTTATCATTAATACTTTTACTGAAGGGAGAATTATAGTCCTTATCCTACCCGTTCGGTTAACGATCCTCCACCAGTCAAGGAAGCGGTAAGTGAGAGTGGACACCCATTAAACTGCCATTTTATAGGCAGTAACCTTATACCCCCTTATAGACCGGCTTCGTGAATGAGGCCTACTAATGGTAAGACTGACTTTGTTCTTATACATATATATATATATATATATATATATATATATATATATATATATTAACTATTAATATTATAACTAGGCGAATGCCTGCGCGTTGCGCAGTGGGATAATTATGTAGTTTAATATGGTTATATATGGTTTAATGTATTGTGAGTAAGCCATACATAAAACTTGTATGCAATTAAATAGCATGTATATTTTTTGATTTACAGATTTTTTATCATAATAAATAATGAAATTTTTTTACTATTATTTTAAAATTTTAAATGTAATTTTTTACGTTAGTATCTAATATAATTAGTTGATGATTGATTAGATATGGATTTTCATATGTGGGCGTCTATTTATGTTGAACCTCATAAAAGTACATATTTAACGACTTTTGTTAATTTACTATTGAATAGAAAATGGTGTCGTATTTTAAGTAAATATAAAAAATTTCATTTTCTCAATCTATTTTAAGATAGTCACATATTTTAAGTTAATATAAAAAATCATATTCTAGAACTAATGAAAAGAAAAAACGGAGCCAAAATTTTTAACTATAATAAAGTTGATTCAAATTAAAAAGTGCTCAATCGAAGATAGTATCATTCAATAAACATCATAAGATATTACATTATATTCAAATTACAGACATCATTTTTGTAACAGTCATTCAAAATATATGAGACTATAGTGCCTAATAAAACAATGTAATAACCAAATGACCCTAACATACTTTAAATGAAATATAATTATAATATATTATCTATGCAACTAAATTTCTGCACAACATGTGGGATTTGTCTACTATATGGTATTCTTCTAATATATTATATTATAGTATAAACATTATATTTGGAAAACCACTTTGAGTTATATTGTAGTTTATAACATTAATTTTGTGATGGGCTGTATTTGACACACATTTGTGTATTTACATCTATATTATATATTTAAAACAAATCTTATATAAACATCCAACCTAAATATTCATCTTCAAGTTTTTCTTTCATCGCCACATAAACAAACTTTTGTTATAAAGCCAAAAATGGAATAAAAGACACTTAATTGTATGATCATGCTATATTGTATTTTGATTGGAGCTTGTACAAAACATGCATGAGCATATATTATTAATTTATCTCTTGTTTTGGGTAATTCAAATAAGATAGCTTCAAATCCAACGTATCAAACGGATTACCCATTTACTATAGTCTAAAACCCAAAAACTCAAACATGTTTTAGTACCATACAAATGCATGAGGTTTTAGCAAATTATTATCTCATATGAATTACCATTGATTATGTGTGATCAATTATTAAGAAGGTGAAAAGGTTTGGGGGTTTCAAATGCATGAGGTTTTAGCAAATTATTGTGGGGGGGGGGGGGGGTTTCAAATGCATGACAATCAAGGGAAAATGCAAGCTTTATAAGTATGTAAGATAGTATAAGGGTGTATTTTAAACATTTAAAATACTTGGTGGTTTGATCTATTAATTAAACTATACCCTTAATTTAATTAAACTTAAACCATGTCTTTATGGAATTATTAACTCTTTTAATTAGACACTTTAATTAATTTAATGAAGTCCATAAAGTTTGAACTTTACAAATTCCAAAACTTGAGGACAAGTTTTGAACAATTCAAAAACTTATGGTATATATAACTTATGAATTTTAAAGTGGTTTAATGGAAAAAACCTTTCAAGTTCCATAACTTGTAGACAAGTTATGGAAGACTTTAAAAGCATTAAAATGTGACTCTTCATTTTTCATAACTTATGGAAATTTTATGAGTTTTAAAATTCATAAATGTGACTTTTCATGTAACTTGAGGACAAGTTACAAAAACACATATTATGAACAACTTCTAGATTAATTTGGATTGAAAACAACTATCACGTAATTTTTCCTATTAATCTAAACAAACTCATAAACATGAACATTTATAATCAACATTTTTCAAGCATCATATAAACATGTATAAAACTTGAAACTTTGATTATTATCCTTTATTTGGATGAGAATAAACATTACCATAGTATGAAAAAACAATTTTTATGAACAAAAACACTTTGCGGTAATGATTCTAATCCAAAACAGGCCAAAAAACTCGAAGATAAGCTATCAGGAGGTCCAACTCGTCGAGTGCATGAACCAACTCTACGAGTTGGATGAATTTGTTCATGGACTCTTCGAGTCCATCACTGGACTCGTCGAGTTTGCTGTCCCAACAGCAAAAAATTCGATTTTTTTAGTTTTTTTCAGCAACTTGCATCAAGTATAATTGAAAACAACCCATGGCTCTGATACCACTGTTGGGTTTTTGTATAATCCAACATCCTATGGTGCACATACAACCCTAAATACCTTGGATCTATGTTTTCACTAATTATACATGCAAATGGTTTCCAAGGTATTGAACCTATAGCTAGCATGCAATTGTCATACAAACTACATAAAATACTAGATAGTGTAACATACCTTTTCGTGTGGCGGGAGGTCTTGATGTATTTGGCCTTAAGAACTTAGCCCCAATAGTGTGGAAGCCTCAAATGAAGTCACAACACATCAAGGACAAAGGTAGGACTTGAGAGAGAATCTTCATGCACTCTAAAACCTTCATGAACTCCAAGAGCTTGCACACACACTAAAGGTGGCGGTTTTAGGTTATCATATATGTATTTATATGTGTTGAATTCTAAGAGTCATGGGTATAACCCAAACCCATACCCATGGGTTTTATGATCCGTGGTTCATGTGGCCCAACTCTTTATGTATCCATACATAAACTTGGTCCAACATGGATCATAAGCCCAACACATATAAATATAACTAATTATCGTAATTAGTCCCCATAGATTTAATTAGTCTCTTTTGACCACTAAATTAATTTCAAATTAATTTTTGATTAATACTAATTAAAACATATAATTTCATATTTATATATTATAACTTATAGTATATTAATAAACCATAAATAACCTTCTCTCAAAAGTCCATCCTAACAAATTGTCTTGATGATATGCAACCCAAATGGACCATGCTACTCTCGGGTCGAATACATATCAATAATAGTTATGGGCTTAGACACCTAATCCAGCATTTTTAATATAAAAAAAAGTTGGCAATTACTATTCGCTATCACTATAACCGACAATCATAAATTAATTCAAAGTTGTTGCAATAGTGATTTTTAGTTCCAATTAAAATTCCTCGAGTATGTAATGTCCTTTTCTGATTATTTAAAACCCTACGGGTTACGGAGCGGGTTTGGATCAGATTTTGAAATTTGTTAAAGGGTTTGGATCAAGGCCAATTCCCTCCAAACCCGCTCCATTGTCAGGTCTAGTGACAATATTCTCTCTTATCGACTACTGAGTGCTATGGTTCGCCTGTAGTCTTAAGGCACTCCTTCATTGACTCATGAATGCTATGGCTCCCCGTAGACTTACAACACCCTTTCACTGACCTGTGAATGCTACGGCTCCCCGCAGACTTATGACATCCTCTTGCTAACAAGTGAATATTATGGCTACCCGCAGTATCACGACACTCTCTCGCTGACTAGTGAGTACTACGGCTCCCCGCAGTATCACGATACTCCCTCATTGACTAGTAAGTACTACGGCTCCCCTTAGTATCACGAGACTCCCTCATTGACTAGTGAGTACTACGGCTCCCCGCAATATCACATCACTCTCTCGCTGACTAGTGAGTACTATGGCTACCCGTAGTATCACGACACTCCCTCGCTGACTAGTGAATTCTACGGATCTCCGTAATATTACTGTACTCTCTCTTACGGACTCATGGATGCTACGTCTCCTCATAGTCTTACAACACTCCCTCTAACTGGCTCATGGATGCTATGGCTCCCCGTAGTCTAACAATATTCTCTTATCACTCCACCATCTCATCCTCAAGTCATCACCACACTGCGTTCACTAACTCTTACTCTTCGGCCAACATAGATAGGTGCACACACCTCCCCATATTATGAACCACCACTCTTGATGTAAATTCTCATAGACAAGGCACTTTTCTCAGCATAGTCACACCCTTGGATAATCCCCATCTGGCGACAATTAACTGACGACCTCTGACTCAGAAATATAGTGACTAGATGGGTCGAGTTATTGCTTACACTTCGAGGCACTTGAAGCCTCATAAGGAAAACTATCCTTCTTATTATTTGGAGTTGGGGTTTGTGGTTTTCACCCTCAATATTTGGCGATATTACCATTATGGATTCTGTTATACCATTTACACTGATCACAAGAGCTTTAGGTACTTGTTGTATCAGCCAAATCTAAATATAAGGCAACGCAGGTGGCTTAATGTGGTGAAGGATTATGCTTGTGAGATCCTTTATCACCCCGGGAAGGCCAACGTGGTTGTCGACGCGCTCAGGCGAAAGGTGGCAAACGCTCCTATTCAGAATCTATGTCTGAGGATGACAATAATTAGTCTACTGTTAGAGTGGATTCGTGAGGCTCACGTTGAGGCCATGAAAGAAGAGTACTGGTAGAGTGACCATATTGTGGGGCGTGTGTCCTCTTTTGATTATGAAAATATGGGGTTGTTGACCTTATATTGAAGGGTTTGATTCCCGTATTGGGGTGGTGTACAATAGTTACTGATGGAGGACGCGCAGAAGCCAAGATTTTCTATTCATCCAGGTGTGACAAAAATGTACAAAGATCTCTGATCCAATTACTAGTGGCCCTATATGAAGTAGGTTGTGTCTTGGTACGTGGAGAAGTGCTTGACTTGTAGGAAATTAAGGCCAAGCATCAGCGACCTCACGAAAAATGGAGTCGTTGGTTATTCTTGTTTGGAAATAGGAAAAGATCATGATGGACATTATCACAATGTCGCCACGGACAGCAGGAGTGGATTCGATTTATGTCATCGTGTATCGGTTAACCAAGAGTGCGCTTTTTATTCCCATTCAGGAGAGAATCTCTACAGAGATGTTGGCTGAAATTTATATGCGAAAGGTTGTGGCATGACATGGCGTTTTAGTATCAGTAGTCTTGGATCAGGCAGAACGCTTCACTTATAGATTTTCGAAGATATTTCATAAGGAGTTAGGTAGTCGCCTACACTTCAACACAAATTTTCATCGGCGGACGGATAGTCAGTGAAAGTGTACTATAAAAAATTCAGAAGATATGTTGTGGGCTTGTATGTTAGATTTCGGTGGTAGCTAGGAGACGTATCTTCTACTGGCCGAGTTTTCTTACAACAACAACTAGCATGCCAATGTTGATCGACCTCCTTCTCTATGAGAGGAAGTTTCAGACCCTGATTTATTAGTGCTAGGTCGGTTATCAAGTCATGGGTAGCACGGAGGTGGTGCTCCAGATTACCAAGTTCATCTACCAGGTCAGCATGAGATTGAAGACTGCGTAGAGTCAATAGAAGATCTATGCAAATAGACAGCGATATGATTTGCAGTTTTATGTAACATCCCGTTTTGAGAAGTGTCTTATTTTAGGATTGTAGAAAATAAATGGATCAAGTAAGGCATCAAGGAAAAAGGGTTAAGACCCTATTGGATGTTGATAGTAGTGGTTATGTGATCCAAGCCCTTGGTTTGTGTTGGAGTCAAAGGGTAAAACGGGAAAAGTGATGTTTCAGACTTCTTGCATGAAATATGGATTTTTATTTGGGAAGGTTTTAGTCTATGATATCTAGATAATATTATGGGGCTCTTCCATACCTTTCTGTGGATGTAAAGGTCGTTGAAAATGGAGTTGGAACGAATAAGTTATGACCGTTTGAAGTTGGTAAGGTTTTGGGCTTAGTTTAGTACATTAGGCGTACTAGGAATCCCTGCTACATTGGGTGAACCAAGAGTACGTTGGGTGTACGTGATCAGAACCCAAACCCTATTTTCGTGGTTTGAACCCTATTTAAGCTCCTTAACTTCCCTAAACTCATTTTGTTCTCAACCTCCACCTCTCTCTAATACCATCCCTTAAAACGCTAACCTTAGTTTGAGCCTTGTGATCAAAACCAGGTGTTCTTGTCTGATTTTGAGTGCTCTTGGTGTATTGTGGAGAAGAAGGAGCTCTTGGAGAAGTGTTGGTTCCATTGGAGCTTGTAGATCCAGACTTCATTCGCCTTGATCTTTCTTCTAGAGGTATAAAGCTTGAATCTTGATCACGCATTTGTTAGATCTCGCTATTTTTCGATGCTATGAGCATTTGGTCACTTTAGTGTAGAAAGTTTAGATCTTGAAATTTTTTTACCTTTTTACGGATAGAGTTGGAAACCTTATCCATCTAAACATCATTTTGATTCAAATTTAAAGGTTGGAAACCTGGACTTAGTGGCTTAAGTAAGAAGAAGTTCTTTTGTTCCCTTTGAAACTTAAAAGAACTAGATCTTTGTCGTTCGGACCATTCTGATGGGTAAAGTCGCAAAATTTCTCAATTATGGAGCTATTAGGAACCATAAAAAGGTGATCTTTGTCCTTCCATTCCATCCATGCATTAGTTATGATGTCTTAATGGATTAATAAGTCAGATTTTACCTTTTGGACCATTTCTAGCCATGGAAAGTCATAAAGGTGGAAATATTATGACTTAAGTCGATGTTTTGAGTCTAGATCTGAGCTCTAGACAAAAGGTCTTTGTTACGTCCCAAACTTTATAAGGTAAAAATTTCATTTTTTTAATTTAAACATAAACACCATTTATCATTTTCAATCATTCAAAAGTACATCCGAGTAAAATAGTTATCTGAGTACAATCCTAAAACCATAAAGTTACGAAAACATGGGTAGATGTACTGCGATCATGTTGGGCCCTTCCATTTTGAACCGTAAATACTTGAAAGCATAAACATAAACCGTAAGCACAAAGCTTAGTGAGTTCACAAAATACCACATACCATACATATACGTCAACACAAGGCTGTACCAGGTCTATTTTACCCCCAAGTGTATTTCAACTCAGCATAAGGCTATACTGGGTCTATTTCACCCCCGAGTCTATTTCAACTTACATGTCAGCACAAGGCTGTACCGGGTCAATTTCACCAACGGTTCTATTTCAACCCTCATAGATATAACAAATAGGCACATAGACATACCTACATACTGACAATCACATAAACTTGAAGCACATACAATCCCTAGTGCCCTACAGTATAATGAGCAAACTCACCTACCATTTTGAAAGATCGTTGAATACGACACTTCTCCGAATAATAGCTCTACGAGTTACCTATTCATTGGAACATGACCCAGCATAACTTATAATCAGAATACCCAAAATACCCCTTAGTCAACTTGGTCAAAAATAGGTCAATGTCGAAAAGTCAAAAATTCAACCGACTCAACTTCGATGAGTACGATCAACGTACTTAGTTTGGACGTTTCGTGTACTGAAGCCTTGACTAGAAAATAAGCGTTGACTTCGTATGTCGTGCGTACCAGAGGGTACTCCCATCGTACGTTCAACCATCATTTCCTTCTATTAAGAGCTTAATCCCTAAAGCTCTTTCGTCCAAATTCAAGATCTAGTCCTCAAATGATTTCCTTAAACATAAAGTTTCCAACTTTATGGTCTTGCATGGCTCTTAAGTGCTCAATACCAAAAACCCTAACTTCTTAACTCATACAGACATCCAAGCTTATGCATGGAAGGAAGCTTAGGTCCAAGATTTCACTTTTATAGTTCCTAATACTCTATAATGGACAAAGCTTCGAACTTTATCCATTAGAATTGGCGAAACAACCAAGATCTACTCATTAAGTATCAAAGGGACAACAAGTGTATCTTTTTCAACTTAATCAATTTAGTCCAAGTCTTAAACCTTTTGATTTGAATTATTATGATGTTTAGATGGATAAAGTTTCCAACTTTATCCATATCAATGTCACAAACTTTCAAGATCTAAACTTCTTGCACTAAAGTGACCAAAATCTCATAACACCCAAAACTAGCTAGATCTAACAAATGTGACATCAAGATTAAAGCTTTATACCTCTAGAAGAAAGCTGAAGTTGAAAAACTCTGGATCTACAAGCTCCAATGCAACAAACAGTTTTTCAAAGAGCTCCTTGTTCTCCAAGATGCACCAAGAACACCCCAAAACACTCAAGAACACCTTCTTTTGCTAAAAAGGCTTAAACTAGAGTTGGGGTTTTTAAGCGAAGGTGGTGGAGAGGTGGAGGTACTACTAGAAAAATACCCTTTAATGATACACATTACGTGTCATAAAAGGGTACAGATGACACGCAAATGTGTGTCAAGGATGGCCTTCTCATAAAGGAAGGCGACACACATTTGTGTGTCGTAACCTTAGGATGCGCTCTTACAACATGCAATACGTGTCAAGGAAGACCCTGTCATAAAGAATACGACACGCATTTGCGTGTCGTAACTTTACGACGTGCATTTTCGACTGACAATGCATATTATTAAAGCCCTTTTCATAAAGAAAGACGACACACATTTTTGCGTGTCATAATTTTAAATGTTTTAAAAATTGTATATTTTGATAGATTTAGTAATTTTCAAATTAAATAACTCATTAAAAGTCTCATAATACGAAATAAAATACAATAAATAAGAAAGATAATTCATTGCAATAATATGTCAAATATAAATAATCATTCCAATAGTAAGTAAATATAATACATTGCTAATATTGCATAATATTTATTATAGAAATACAAATTATGTAAAACATTAAAAGGAACCCGTAAGTAATTCCTCCTTTGTCAATCTTCATGGCAGCTTTAAACCTTGCAACCTCACCACTTGAAGATGCATCAAACAGTGTCGACCACTTGGATGTTATTTTGCATGATTTAGATTTAAAGAATTAGATGCATCAGAAGACAAATGAAACATAAAACATCAAATAACACTGGTAGACAAATAAAATATAAAGAGTAAATTACTGAAATCGTCCCTTTGGTTTGGTCAAAATTGCATGTTTGGTTCCTAATATTTTTTTGCACTCGGATCGTCCCTGTGGTTTAATTTTGTTGCATTTTTCTTCCTTTACCTACATAAAGTTAGGGACCAAACATGCAATTTTGACCAAACCATAGGGATGAAAAACGTAACAAAATCAAAACCACATGGACGATCCGAGTGCAAAAAAAAGTTGGGGATCAAACGTGCAATTTTGACCAAACCACAGGGAGGATTTCAGTAATTTACTCAAATATAAAATATGCATATGGTAAACAAATAAAATATAAAACATCAAAAAAAAAAAAAAAAAAAAAACATGTCGATACCAGCTGTTATGTTGGATGTGGTAGAATGATGACATTTGGTGAGGACTTTAAATTGTCCATTTGGGTCAGTAGAGCATTAACCACCTAATAAACAAATATCCAATTTCGTATTCTATTATTAAAAAAAGAAGAATGGTTAGAATGATATTTTATTTTTATTTTGTTGAGAAAATGCTAATTACCCTTATAGAATCTGAAGGTTCTAAGGAAGATAATGCAGTTTTTCTTGTTGCTGCTAAGCTTTCAATTTTATGTGCACAATATCAAGCTATTAGTATTTTTTTCAATGATTAAAAAAGTAAGAATTTAATTTAATACACAATCACACACTTCTCACCAATCAAAACAAATACCAGAGTGTTGTCCTCCTGCACCATTTCTTTAATATTATATCACCTTTTGCATATGAAAAGCTCAAGATAAGAATAATACCATAACACTCAACTAAAAAAAGTAAGTGAAATATAAACAGATGATGAGAAAGCATGTAAACAATCAATCGTGGAAAAACTGAACGCACAAAATAAACCTCTACATTTTTTTAAATAAATAAAAGAAACAGATTCTAAATTATGACCCTAAAGAAAGAACACATATCTTATAAGTAAAAATGACCATATCGATCTACTAATGAATAGACAACAAAACACGGATCCAAAAGATCTAGTGTAAGAGGATAAGCATAAATAACACGTATGAAATCATGTAATCGACAATAAAAGAATAAGCTTAATCTAATATATTATAATGTATGGGTTTCTTTTTTACTTGATACAAAAAGGAGGCGTATTTTATAAATTTGCACTAACTTATTTTGTTCTTTTCATTTTCTAAAATCAAAAATTACCTGAATGTTTTCGCCCCGATGATGCTTTTTGGCACCTTTCTCGGCTACATTAACTGTCTGTGCGGAGAGAGAATATAAATAATAGTAATACTTGGCGTTAGTGATAGTCATAAATGGTCATGAAGGAAACTTAGATAAATAAGAGAATTTATGGGTACAAATACAAATATATAAAATACAATCACTTACTGTTCCTTCAGAAACGATCCATTCCATTCCTACTTGCCCATCAACAATGATAATATGGTATTGGTCCACCACTTTGTTCAACAATTGTCATCCTGAGCCACTTCTAAAATAGGTTTACAGCCTGAAAGCTTTGCATAAGGGACAAGAACACGGTAACATGGCTTTTTTCAGTTCCAGATTCATAATATTTTTATATCTTTTAGTGTGGATCCTTCTATTTAACATTAATATATGTTGGATCAGAACCATCGTTACAAAACTGTCATATTATAACTTAATTATTCATCAACCATATTCTATTTCTTTTCAAAATAGTTATTCATGTTAGAAAAACATCTCAAAAATATTATAACTTAATTATTCATCAACCATATTCAGATTCATAAAGTGTTTATAAAATAGTTTTCAAAACATTTTTCACATCACAGTTTTCCAAAAATCATAGATCATAACAGGAGGATGTGTACTGTCACGCTTTCGCCTTCCCGCGGTCATCTAAATTACCTTAAACATATCCTAAAACAACACTTAGTGATTTCCCCTAAAGTACCAAGACATAACCAAATAACATATACAATAACAGTACGCAATGGGTCCATAACTAAAAGACTGGATTACCCTGAGCCCACAGAGTAAGTCTGGCTTGCCCTCGCAGCCCACAACTTATGTTTGGCTTGCTCCTTGACAAGATCATTCCTCGGACTGAAATATCATCATGCCCTCAGTATGAGTCTGGCATATTGCCCGAGCCTCAGCTTATATCTGGAATGCTAATAAGCCCTTACTATGAGTCTAGCATGCCCTACCCGACCCTCAGCTCATATCTAGAATGCTCAAGGGTTTGTTGGCTACCGCATGGAGCAGTACAACCTCAAACCAACACAATATGTCAACATATACCAGATACACAGGTAATGTCAACATATACCAGATACAAACATATATAAATAATCATGCAAACAGAATCACAGGTAGTCCTACAGATCGACCAGACTAGCATATAAATAACTAGCATAATCATGCATATCTATTCCATACTCAGAATATCAGTGAATATCAAACCAATGGGTTGGACTTGTATAACATCCCGAATCCTAGGTATAAAAATTTAAAGCTTTATATTCATATTTCTAAACCTACTCAACTAGTTGGCTGCCCCAACTCGTCGTGTAGAAACTGATCAGGTCGCATGAACTTTGGAACCTACTCGACGAGTTTGAGGTCCCAACTCGACGAGTTGAGGCTATGCTTGAAAACCCTAATTTTTAGGGTTTTCACCATATTTAAAGGACCTTAAGTCCTCCTTACAGCCTCCCTTCCCACCTTCACATCCAGAAACAAACCTAATCGAGCTAACCTCCTATTTTTAGTGTGTTTGAGGCTAAAGAGTGTGTGTTTGGTGCATTTCCTGAAGAGACTTGAAGATTGAGAAGCTTGGAACGAGAAGGAGCTTGTAGATCCAACATCTACTTCTTTTTGGCATTCATTTGAAGATAAAAAGTCGTTACCTTGATCTTTTTTAACTAGATCTCTCCATTCAAGAGTTTATGGTTATTTCTAGCTTATTCTTGAGGCATTTCATGTATTGAGCATGTTTTGAAGTGAGGAGTTCAGATATGGACTCCTCTAGGCTATCATGGACATAAAGTTCTTAGCTTTAGCAAGCTTTGGCCTTTCTCTATGCCCTAAACCTATTCCGAAGTCTAGTTTTGGGGGTTTTAACCTCTTTGACGCCTTGCATGCACGTAAAGTTAGGAACTTTACGTGGTAACTACACCCTAGGAGGCTAGATCTACAGTTTGGAGCCTTGGTTTCGCTTAAAAGCGTCTGAGTGAGAAAAGGGTTGAAGGAACTCGACGATTTGCATAGCCAAATCGATGAGTTGGGTCGGGTTTACCCGCCTTCTGGATTTTGAGTGGACTCAACGAGTAGGTGAGACGACTTGGTGAGTTGATTAGGTTTTTTCGGGTCTATTGGACATTAAAGAACTCGATGAGTTACTCAGGTAACCCGACGAGTTGACTCGAGTTTTCGTGATGTTCTAAGTTATGAATGAACTCGACGAGTCTATAAGCTGCAGTCGATGAGTTTGGTCAACATGGACTATTGACGTCGACCGTTGACTTTGACTTTGACCAAGGGTTGACCAAGTTTGACTTCTGAGGGTATCTTGGTAATTTGGGATGGTTACCAACTTTCACTATATCAACAGGGTTGAAGGCACTAATGTTGGCCCTTCTTTTGGATGGTTACCCTGGTTATCGCATGAGTATATGCTTAGTGAACTGTTAATATGCTTAGTGAACTGTTAGGTCGGTATCCTGGTATATAGGATGATGCTATGTTTAGTGACCTGTTAGATTGGTATCCTGATATATAGGATGATGCTATGATTAGTGATTTGTTAGCTCGGTTTGACTATTTATACATGCTAGCATTTGTTATTTATGTGTTGATTGTATGTTTAGTGGTGGGTTGAGGCGGACCTGCTTTGCGTTGTAGGACAACATACCAGGGCTACCCGGATAGACTGCAGACCCAATGGGGCATATCAGTCAAGCCGAAGGCTCGGAGAACAGTCCAGACAGCCTGAAGACCCGGTAGGGCGGACTAGACATGCTGAAGGTTCTGAGAATGGGTCAGATAGACTTAAGGCCCGGTGAGGGCGGTCCAATCATACTATAGACTCTATATGCATGTTGTTTGTTATAATATAGTTATGGTTTGTATGGCGTTTTTATTTTGGGAGAACTCACTAAAATTCAGGCTTATAGTTTTGGATTTTATTTCAGGTACTTCAGATGATCGCGGGAAGGTGATTGCTTGATCGTGCACCTCCTCGCATTTTATGATTTTGATTTCTGGGATATTCTGATATGAAACTATTTTGAAAACATTTTGTAATAAATAATGGTTTTTGAATGCTTGAAAAAGTTTTAAATTTCCATGAATTTTATGGATGTTACACCTTGGTGCCTTCGACCCACAAGTACAGTGAGGAAAAATCACCTCGCAAATTGGACAAAAGTGGATGAGGTCTCGACTCCAAATCTTAACTCCAACCGTCTCCTATTCCAACCATGTAAACAATCTTAATCAAAATTCCAAAATACCCAAAATACCGTTAAGGTCAAACTATGTCAAGTTCAAAGTCAAACTGGTCAACAAATTGAGTCAACCCAACCGAGTCAACTCAGCCAAATTGACTCACAGTGGGTACGTGGGGCGTTTGCCGAAGGTACGCTAGGCGTACTCGAGTCCTCCAATGTTGACCACCATCAGGGTGGTTGACCTCGTACGTAGGGCGTACTCTGAGTACGTTGGGCGTACTCCCAAACCCCAAAACTCCTATTAAGAGCTTAATGGCTAAAGCTCTTACGTCTAGATTGCAGATCCATGGCTAAAATACTCTTAGGAATCATAAAGTCTACGACTTTATGACATAGCTTGTACAGTAAGTGTTGAACTCAAGGTCTTACTTGATTAAGAGCTTATTCATGATGCGTGGAGCAAAACTAACCATTTAGGACCCATTTTGTGTGACTCAAGACCCTCCCAAAGGTCTGAAAGGACGACTTAATCGGTCAGGAACATGCTTGGTTCAAGAATCATCATTTTGGGACCAAAAAGAGACTTTAAAGAGAAAAACTCTAGATCTACAAGATGGAGTGGAAAAATGCAAGCTTTATACCTTTTTGAGGTTTCAAACAAACTAGAACTCCTAGATCTGCAATGCACTCCACTCCAAGGTCTTCACACCACCTTCTTCTTTCTATAAAACCACTCCAAACTCTCTTAAAGGCTCAAAAATTGGCTTCTTTTGGCTCTACAGTTGCTTGAGGGTCGAAGGCTATGAAAGAGGCTGGATAATAATAGGGTTTATGTCCATAAAGATGCTTAAATATGAGCCACTCCCCAAAATTAGGGTTTTGCATGCCACCCTCGTACACCTAACATAGGAAGTGTACGCCCAACATACTAGGGAGCGCCGTAGTATGCTTAGTGTACACCCACGTACGCATGGGGTACTCATCCGACCTAAAATCCACCAAAATCCACATTAGGCCCCTTTTCACCATTTCTCGTCTTATGGACCAAAATACAATGTACTAAAATCATAAAGCCTAAGATTAGACCTTAACATCGCGATGTTACATAGTTAGTTGATATTAGTTAGGGTTCTTCTGCAGCTGATAGCCTGGTGAGGTGTGGGTCCTACGAGAGCCTAGGAAGTGCTCTAGTGTGGGATCTATGTTGTTTAGCGGATTTTGGTAGTATAATTATGAGGAAGTAACTTAGAGGATTCAAGATGATACTTGAGGAAAGTATGGATAAGTGTGGAAGGTAGTATTGGTCCCGTAGTACTAGAACCATAGGATCCATACTCGAATCGATGGGAGTCATGAGGATTCTAAGGAGTTAGTTGAGGGTAGATAGCATTGTTTGATAACCATGGCTCGTGGCAGGGTTTCCATATCTATCGATCTTTTGGTTATGGTTTTTCAGGATGAGGACGAGTTTTATGATTGGTTGGGCTTTAGTAGCCATGTAGGATTGGGTTTGAATGGTGCAAACCTAGGCGAGTTGGATGATTTTGATGTCTCAGGGGCCTTGCTCGATGGTAATGTCAGTAGAGTCACCTTACTCAAGAAAGAAGCAATTTTTATGATCGGCTCGAGGATTACAACTGGAGGCTAAGTTATTGGTAGATGTATTGGAATATCTCTATCTTCAGCATAGGCTATGTTCTTCCAGTTTTCCATGTTTAGAGGAGAGGGAGGGTAGACAAGTGATTCTTGAAGTTGAGATGTAAACCCGTCATGAGGCTAGATGGTTGTGGATTTGGTGCCAGTGTGTTAGTGTGGGGATGCATAAGAGGATTCATGTGGTACGGTTTCCTTGAGATGAGACCAATGGTCTATTTTTTAGGATATAGGAAGGTCAGGTGCTAGGTGAGGGTTTCAGGTGATCAAGAAAATGAGTCGGGAGTGACAACTTTTGTTGTCTTTGATGTATCCCGATTAGAAGAATGATTCCTTTTTTATTTATGAATGATTGCTTTGATGAATTTTCAGTTGGGATTTGCAAGAGAGGAGTGTCGTAGTCCATTTGTTCTAGATAGGAAGATGGGTGTTTTGTTGGTAGATCTACATAGGATTCATAATTTTAGAGATGGAAATGTGTAACGACCGTCACTTGAGGGAATAATTATTAAATATATCTTAATTAATTATTTGGATAAATGTGAATATAAGGATTAATTAAGTGGACTTTTACCGAGTGGGCCGAGGTCTTGGGCCGCCCGTAAGAGGTACGTTGGGCGTAGCCTTGGTGTACGTGGGGCGTAGAGAAGCATTGGATATGGGGGCACATGCACGTATGTACAGCGTACCAAGGAGTACACGCAACAAACGTTAGTAGATTCCAAACCCTAATTTTTAGGGTTTGAGCCATATAAATACGAGATTATGATAGAAACCCTAGACTCCTTACCAGCCCCTCATTCTCAGAAACCCGAGATAGCCTCCCTTTCTCATTGTTGTGTGTGTGTGTTTTAGCCTTGTAAAGCTTGTTTGTAGATTTGAATCTTGAAATAAGGATGGAGAAGATAGTGAACAGGAGCTTGATTATCTTGAGCTCATAGATCCAGGATAACATCAACTTTTGGGACTCAGTGGAGGTATGAATCTTTCAACTTTCTCTTTGAATACTTGGATCTAGTGTAGTGTTGTTTCGAGGACTTTCTAGTTCCAAGAATTGGCCTTTATGACTCAAGTTCGTTTGTAGGACAAGAGGTGCCACTCTGTGTGATATTAATGTCCCATAAGCAGTAAAGTCACGACTTTTAAGGTCCTTTTATGATCATGCAAGAGTTTGGAGTCATTCCGGAAGCTAGTTGCTATTTTCCAAGTTAGGTCTCACTTGGTGGGTTGCAAGCCACCAAGTAATCGAATTTATGGGTTAATACGGGTTATTAGACTCGGATCTATAATTTAGACTTAGTGTCTTAAGGGATTAAGCAGTTTTGAAGAAATAGCTTAACAAAGTAGTACGTTGGGCGTACACGCCAGTACGCGTAGTTTACAAGTGATGCAAGCTGTACGCGTAGCGTAAAGAGGAGTACGCTTGGCGTACTCTCAGATTTTGGACTTTGCGACATTTGGGCCTCGGTTTGGACCAATCTTTGGGCTTAGCAGATGTTACGCCGAAATGGGCCACTAGAAGTCATATAATGGACCAAGGACATGTTTGGGCTTAAGGGAAGGCCCATTTGTGAAGTTGGGGTGAATTTAGAAAATTGGGCCATTAGTGGGCCTTTAGTGGTCCATTAGTTAGTTTGGAAAGATTAGAAGGAGGTGGGCCTAGGTCATGGTCCAAATTAGATCATGGGGTAAAATGGTCATTTTACCTTTGGGAGGATTCTCAGTGTTTGATTAAGTGATTTATGTGGATGATAGTCGTGGAGTCGTTGGAGCAGCAGTCGAGGATTCCTCGCAGGAGATTTCATTAGCCAATTTGAGAGGTGAGTTTCCTTTAGTAGGAACGGGTCTAAGGCAAAAATGTCGGCCCGTGTAGAGTAGCTAAATGTAGGTTGGGCCCGTATCTTAGAATGATTTATGATTAGTAGCTAAGTGTGGGATTGGCCCGTATCTTAGTACTATATGAGTATGATATTGAACTGGTAGATTATGGTTATACTTGTTGGCTGTGTGATACTTGTATGTATGTTTAGTTAGCGGGGTGTGGGTAGGGGCCCATATCTCCCGGTTAGCAGAGCGTGGGCGAGGCCCGTACCTCCTAGCCAGCTAAGTGTGGGTGAGGCCCATATCTCCTAGTTAGTAGAGTGTGGGCGAGGCCCTTATCTTTGAGATAGTTGAGTGTGGGCGAGGCCCGTATCTCATTGTTAGCCGAATGTGGGCGGGGGCCCGTATCTCCTTGAGTGTGGGCGAAGCACGTATCTCCTAGCTACATGTTATATGATATGTGTATGGTATGTGGTAGTTTGGGGAGACTCACTAAACTTTGTGCTTATAGTTTTAGTTTTGGTTTCAGGTACTTCTGCTAGCAAGGGGAAGAGCTCGGGATGACTACATCGCACACACCACAACTTTTAGCTTGGGATGTTTAGACTCTGATCTTTGGCATGTGATTTTGATACAGTCTTTTATTATGATGATTTGAGATGCATTAATTATATTTTGTGAGATGACAAATGGCATTTATGTTTTTTATAAATAATCCAAACGAAGTTTTCGGACCGTATTTTTGGGATGTTTCAAGTTGGTATCTGAGCCTTGGTTTGAGGGATTCAGGCACACTCTCGAGTGTGCATGAACTCAAACTGGGGACTTGGTATGAAAATTTTCAAAAAAAAAATCCTTTTATAAAAATAACTTTGAAAAGAGAAAAGAATTTAAAAAGGAGAAAAGGGTGTGGTGCATGCAATCAGTCAAGCTCAAGTAAGTACTCCCAAATTACCTATACAAGTTTATGTTATGATTTGATTATGAGAACAACATGCTAGATTAGGGCCAAGGATCTAGGAATGATGCCTTATATGCTTTTTATATGTATGAGCAATGCATGCTAGTTTAGGGCTAAGAATCTAGGAAGGACGCCTTATGTGCCTACTGTATGAGCTTATTGAGTTGTATGCTAGTACTGATTAGTCAATGTCATGATGGCCTGATTAGAGTATGCTTGATTATGTTTACTCAACACTCGAATGCTGCTTTCTTTGTGCTTTTAGGATTTCTAGTTAACTTCAATTAACTAGTAAACGAATATGTTAAGTTACATAATGCAAGGATAAATAATTCCAGAAGGTTAGGTTTAGCCTTATTTTGCAACTCTCGTTTGAGTCTCACCGTTGTAGGGTAGAACCTCTCATTCAAATAATTATCTAGTCGTAGTGATATGTAATGGTATTCGCGAGCTAGTTAAGGGAGATAGCAGGAACTTCTTATGTAGCTGACGGTGGAAAGTGGATTGGTGATTACCCCAGGGCAAGCCTAGGATAAGATTTGAAGAGAGCAGTAGTAGTGAAAGGGACTTGGTGGAGTCAAGGAAATTCTTGAGGAAAGTACGAATAGATGTGGAAGGTAGTATAGGCTTGTACTACTGAAAGCATAGGATCCCTACTCGAATCAAGGAAAGCTGAGATGAAACCAGGAAACTTTTAGTATGTGTGATCCCTTGAGTTTTGATGAGTATTCTGATTCTTTTGTGGTGTATTTTCTGTATGGTGACCCTACACACTAGAGCAGTCGACAGTTCATGCGTCGGTGAGGGATCATGCTCCGGTTCAGGAGCCGGGTAGCTAGACGACCATACTAGGGAGTTCATCTCCTCTGAGACCACGTGCAGTATCCTAGATCACACTCCTGTGATCTACGACACCATCAAGGAGGGTATTTTGGAGCTTTTCGATGAGAGATTGAGTGCTTTCCGTACTGAGGTGGCTGCCATGATGTAACACCGTAAAAATTTAAACAATTTTTCACATTTTAAAAAAACCATATAATTTCATTCACATCCACATTTTAAAACATTGTATCATCATTATCTTATTACAAAACCCCAAGATCAAAACATATGAACTCTAGTGTGTGTGCGTACGAGTCATGCCGACGCCTTCCCGCGATCATCGTTGGTACCTGAAACACAACACATCACACGGTAAGCATAATTGCTTAGTGAGTTCCCCAAAATACCACTATAACACATATTAGCCACTCGAGGCTATAACTCTGTTGACCCTCTGGTCAATGTGTCTCAGTGGAACCTTCCAGTCCCAACTCTCTATGGGCCCTCTGGCCCTAGCTCTATGGACCCATTGGTCCTACTCTGTATACTCTGAATCATGCATATCACTTATCACAATAAATCTCAACACATAAATAACATGCAATGTGCTGGCACATAACTCTAGAATACATTGTCACATATCTCTGTACAACACTAAGTAAAGTATAGTGAGAAGACTCACCTCAGATGTCTCGGTAAATCTCTGTCTCGGTAGAAATACGATCTAGCCTCCGCCTAATCACATAAAAATAAATATTCTCATAAATATAACTCTCGGGACTAGACTCAACCCTCTCTAGGCACCCTCAGAAGGCGAAAGACCATTTTTCCCCTCTTTAGCTCAAAGGCCACATTGTTGACCAAATCCTACAAGTCAACAAAAGTCAATGATTAAACTTTGACCCGACTCGGCAAGTCTACATGTGTCCACTAACTCTCTAGTCTCGCTTGGCACGTCGAGTTCCTCCCCTTGCTCGACGAGTCACACCTGGAATGAATCACGGGGCCACCCCGACTCAACTCGCTGAGTCTCAAGATCAAATCGGCGAGATCCGATATGAACTCCAGTCCTCTAATCCCCCTCTGGCTCACTGAGTTATTCCCCCAACTCGGCAAGCCCACTCACTGAGTGATTTACGGGACAACCTAACCCTACTCGCCGAGTCTGCCCTTGGACTCGGCGAGTTCATGCCATGCACAAACTCAAATGGCCTCCTGAGGTCAGATCTGATCCTTGGATCCATAGATCTGACCTTCCCAAGCTTTATAAACACGTAAAGTTCGAATCTTGACACTCATGGGACGTCTAGGAGGCTTCTCTTGGTGATTTAGCCCCAAAAGTAACATCCTTAGCTCAACACCTCCATAGCTCAACATAAAGCAAACTGAGATAAGCTCTTTAGACCACTATGGGTCCAGATCTGAAGTCTCAAAGTGAATAGGGGCCATATCCTCATAATTTTCTTTCAATAAAGGTCATAAAACTCTACATCTATGGATTCCTTCAACAAAAAAGATAAAGGGGCGATATAATACCTCAAAGATGAAGTTTCTTGCTCGAAATCCACAGATGCACAACCTCCTTGGTCTCCTCTAAGCTGGAAACACCTCCTTCTTGCAAGAATCAATCACAAAGATCAAGAAATGGCTCCTATCCTCTCACAAACGCTCTAGCTCCTTTAGGGTTTCTCTATGGGGTTTAGTAGCCGCAAATGACGGCCCTAAGGGCCTTTAAATAGGTCCCAAATCTAGGAAATTAGGGTTTCATTAAATAGCATGGACTCGCCGAGTCCACTCATGAACTTGCCATGTCCAGCCATGAACCCGGATAAGAATCTGCGACCCTACTCGGCGAGTCTAAGCACCAACTCGCCAAGTCCCTTCACATCCTCCAAAAATAAAAGAATAGAATAATATACCTGGGAGTCCGGATGTTACAATTCTCCCCCACTAGAATCAGACTTTGCCATCGAAATCTTACTCTGCAAACAACTCTGGATGCTGCTCCCGTATCTCTCGCTCCGGCTCCCAAGTCAACTCTGACCCTTTCCGATGCTGCCACTGGACCTGCACCAGAGGCACCTCCTTGTTCCTCAGAACCTTGATCTTTTGATCCCTAATCGCCACCGGTCTCTCAACATAGTTCAGGCTCGCATCCACCTGAATATCCTCTAATGGCACCACTTCTGACTCGTCGACTATACCCTTTCTCAGCTGTGACACGTGGAGGGTGTCTTGAATCTGACCCAACTCTGCAGGTAGCTCTAATCAGTAGGCTACCCTTCCTACTCTCGCGGTCACCCTGAAAGGACCAATATATCGGGGCTCCAACTTGCCCCTCTTCCTGAATCGGATCACTCCTTTCCAAGGAGAGACCTCCAGGAGCACAAAGTCGCCGACCTGAAATTCGAGCTCGGACCAGCGCCTGTACGCATAACTCTTCTGGCGACTCTGAGCGGTCAACAACCTCTGTCTGACCTGCTGAATCTGCTTTGTTGTCTGAAGCACGATCTCAGTACTACCCATCATACGCTGCCCTACCTCTCCCCAGCAAATGGGGGTCCGACACCTCCTCCCATACAACAGATCAAAGGGTGGCATACCAATGCTCGAATGATGGCTATTGTTGTAGGAAAACTCTGCCAAGGGCACCAACACACATGCTCGGAGCATGTCCTCGAGCGTCTGAATCGTCCGCTCATTCTGCCCGTCACTCTGTGGGTGGTATGCGGTACTAAAATGCAGCCTCATACCCAATTCCTCATGAAACTTCTTCCAGAATCTGGAAGTGAAACGCACATCTCGATCTGAGACAATCGAGATCGGCACTCCATGTCGCGATACCACCTATCTCACGTACATCTCTGCCAACCTCTCCGCGGAAGAGCTCTCACTGATAGCAAGGAAATGAGCGCTCTTTTTCAACCTGTCCGCAATCACCCAAATTGCATCGACACCTCTCGCAGTCCTCAATAATTTGGTGATGAAATCCATGGTAATATGTTCCCATTTCCACTCGAGAATCTCTAACGGCTACAGCTTACCATGTGGACACTGGTGCTCGGCCTTAACCCTGCGACAGGTCAAGCATCTCTCTACAAACCATGCGACATCCCTCTTCATACAGGCCACCAATACTCCCTCTTCAGGTCCAAATACATCTTAGTGGCCCCGGGATGGATCGAGAACTTCGATCGATGAGCCTCTTCCATCAAAACGGTACGCGTCCCGCCCACAAACGGTACCCATATCCGACCCTGAAATGTCATAAGCCCCCGGCTATCGGTAACGAACTCCGATACCAGCCCGACAACTCGCTCTCTCTTCTGGATTTCTGGTCTCACAGCCTCAGCCTGGGCCCCACGAATGGTGTCCAACACCGGAGTCATCACTGTCAATCTAAAACAAACATCTCGCATCAGGGCGCCCTCCGCCCTGCAGCTCAATGCATCGACTACAACATTAGCCTTGCCCGGGTGGTAAAGGATCTCACAATCGTAATCCTTCACCACATCCAGCCATCTCCTCTGGCGCATATTCAGGTTGGGCTGATCCATTAGATACTTCAGGCTCTTGTGGTCCACGTATATGGTACACCGAACCCCATACAGATAGTGATGCCAAATCTTGAGGGCGAACACCACTGCCCCCAACTCCAGATCGTGGGTGGGATACCTCATCTCATGAGGCTTCAGCTACCTCGATGCGTATGCTACCACATGAACCCTCTGCATAAGCACCGCTCCCAACCCCGATATCGACGCATCACAAAACACTACGAAGTCCTCCATCCCCTCCGGAAGGGCTAACACCGGGAATTCGCATAGTCTCTGGCGAAGTGTCTCGAAGGAGGCCTGCCGCTCTGGACCCCATGAAAAAGCAACACCCTTCCAGGTCAACTTGGTGAGTGGCACGACGATCTTGGAGAAATCCCTGATAAATCTCTGATAATAACTAGCCAACCCTAGGAAACTCCTGATCTCGGTAGGTGACCTCGGTACCTCCCAACTCATCACTGCCTCAATCTTGGCCGGGTCGACCAATATCCCTTTCTGGTTAACGAGGTGCCCTAGGAACTGGACCTCTCGCTACCAGAAATCACACTTGGAGAATTTGGCATATAGCCTCTCCGATCTCAGAACTCCAAGGATCTCCCTCAAATGCTCCTCATCTTGCTCTCTGGATCTCGAATACACCATTATGTCATCGATGAACACGATCACCGAGCGATCCAACATTGGCCTGCACACCCTGTTCATGAGACCCATGAACACCGCCGGTGCATTGGTGAGTCCGAAAGGCATCACCATGAACCCGTAATGCCCATAACGAGTCCTGAATGTTGTCTTCTGGATTTCCTCATCTCGCACCCTCACCTGATGATATCCAGACCTCAAATCGATCTTGGAGAACCAAGATGCTCCCTGTAACTGATCGAACAAATCGTCGATCCTCGGCAACGGGTAATGGTTCTTGACCGTTATCTTGTTCAACTCCTGGAAATCAATGCACATCCGGTGTGAACCATCCTTCTTCTTGAAAAAAAGGATAGGCGCTCCCCATGGCGAACTGCTCGGCTGAATAAACCCCTTCCCCAGCAGCTCCTGAAGCTGCAAGGATAACTCCTGCATCTCTGGAGGCGCAAGGCGATAAGGCGCCTTGGCGATAGGCACAGCCCCCGGAACCAGATCGATACTGAACTCTACCTGCCTCTCCAGAGGCACACCAGACAACACTTCTGGAAATACATCCGGAAACTCACGCACTATCGGGACCTCATCAACTGACCATGGTCTCTCTGAATCAACCCTCGCATCCATCACATAAGCTACAAATCCCCTACAGCCCTGCTGTAGACTCTGTCTTGCTCTGGCGGCCGAACAAAATGCTGACCTAGAACGTGTACCCTCGCCATACACCGTAAGAACTCCCCCACTAGGGTCTCGTATAATCACCAACTGTCTCTCGCAGTCGATGAACGCTCCAACTTTGCTCAACCAATCCATGCCCACGATGACACATACATTTCCCATCGCAATAGGAACTAAATCAATCGAGAACTCAACGCCGAAAATCTAGAGTACACATCCTCGGATCACTTCGGCTGCATACACCATGCTCTTGTCAGCTATGGAAACTCTCAGAGGTCAACTCAATGCCTCTCAACTAATACTGATGTGCTGACTAAAAGCTAAAGATACAAAAGACCGACTCGCACCCGAAGGAAGGTACAGAATTCACAAGAAAAGTACCTACACATAACATAAAATAAACACAATATCCCAACATCAAAATAAATACAAGAAATGATACATACCAGCTATGACGTCGAGCGTCGCGCGGACCTCCTCCGCAGTCAACTGAAAGGCTCTCCCTCGTGCCTTCGGTACCTCGGCCTTCACTGGCCGGCTCTCAGTAGCTCTGATAGCAGCAGGGGCAGATCCCTGAGGTGCTCCCTGGGCTGTCCCTCGGAACTGTGGACACTCTACCTTGCGGTGTCCGGTCTGGTTGCAGTGAAAGCATGCTGCAAACCCCTTGGGGCAATCCTTGACCATATGCCCCTCCTTGCCACATTTGTAGCAAGACCCCGCTCTACACACCCCATCGTGGCTCTCACCACACTTGCCACAAGTGCGGCCCTTCTGACTCCCAGATCTCGAATCAGCGAGCTTGGCCTGCTTGGCTGCCAGCTGAGACTGCGCCGGTCGCCGATCCCTCCCCTGAGACTCAGCCTCCTCCCTAGCCTGAGTCTCCATCTCTATCTTCTTCTTCCAGGCTTTTGCCTGAAGCTCAGCAAATGAACGGTACGTTGAGTTCGCCACGAACTCCCGTATATCCCTCCTCAAAATGCTTAGATATCAGCTCATACGTGCCTGCTCGGAGGATACGTGCTCTGGGCAGAACATCGCCCGCTCATGGAACATCCTCGTAATCACTGTGACAGACTCAGTACCCTGCTTGAGGGTCAGAAACTCCTGGGCCAAACGCTCCCTCTCCACCTGGGGAACGTACTCATCTCTAAACATAGCAGTGAACCTCTCCCAAGTCACTACAGCAAGCTCAGCAAGCGAATAATGTGCCGTCACAAACTTCCACCAGTCCTTCGCTCCCAAGCGAAGCTGGTTCAATACGAACGAGACTCTCAAATTCTCCGGAGATTAACAGGTGAAGAAACACCCCTCAATGTCTGAAATCCACCTAATCGCTGCAATCGGGTCCTGGGTCCCATCAAACTCTGGTGGTTTTGTGTTGCTGAACTCCTGGAACAGCAACGCATCACCACCCTGCGGTCTAGCCGCAACTACAACTGTAGTGGCCGCAGAAACAGCAGCATCAGAAAGAGCAGCATATCTCTCGTCAAATGTCTCTAACAGGGTGGTCTTGATAGACCTGAACATTTATGGAATCTCAGTGCGGATGGCAGCAGCCACCTCATCATGAATCATCTGGCGTAGCTCCTCGTCGCTCACACCCCCTCCACTAGTCCCTGGTCTGTGGCGCGTCCCCACCATGATGCCTCTTTGAAATAGAACACAAGATATTAGAGACTCGCTTGGGTGTACACACACTCGATACTCCCAATCCTACTTGGTCTCTAGTACCCTAAGTATTCTTACTTGGGTTGTGCACTGACCCGGTGCCTTCGGTAGTACGGGCCCAATACTACCGTCCACACCGCATCAGCATTCATACCATGTCCTCCTCCCAGAGTCCCAAATTCCAAGTACTCTACTCTCTCTACTCATATGCTACTCGCTAGCTGATCTCTCATAAGCTCCTCGCTGCTATCTAAACACTCTCAAGCATCCCTAGCAGCAAAACTCCTAGACTAAGGCATCATATATATCAGGCCACTCTAGTCCTAATAAGGATACCTATTCTACTCTAGCATGCATAGTATAGCTCATCATATAACATAACATAATATATCTCGTAACGCTTATTACAAGGGTATTTTGGGAAACCACCGTTCGGGCACTGGTTGATTGTACACACGGCTCTGCTCTGTTTGTCTCAAAACTCTTTTAACTCTTTAAAAAAAAGTTTAATTTTATTATCAAATTTTTTTCCTCGAATCCCCAGTTTGAGTTAAGATATGCCCGAAGATGCATCCGAATCCCTCAAACCAAGGCTCTGATACCAACTTGTAGCACCGTAAAAATTTAAAAAAATTTCACATTTTAAAAAAACCATATAATTTCATTCACATCCACATTTTAAAAAATTGTATCATCATTATCTTATTACAAAACCCCAAGATCAAAACATATGAACTCCAGTGTGCGTGTGTACGAGTCATGCCGGTGCCTTCCCGCGATCATCGATGGTACCTGAAACACAACACATCACACGGTAAGCATAATTGCTTAGTGAGCTCCCCAAAATACCACTCTAACACATATTAGCCACTCGAGGTTATAACTCTGTTGACCCTCTGGTCAATGTGTCTCAGTGGAACCTTCTAGTCCCAACTCTCTATGGGCCCTCTGGCCCTAGCTCTATGGACCCATTGGTCATACTCTGTATACTCTGAATCATGCATATCACATATCACAATAAATCTCAACACATAAATAACATGCAATGTACTGGCACGTAACTCTAAAATACACTGTCACATATCTCTGTACCACACAGGTAAAGTATAGTGAGAAGACTCACCTCGGATGTCTCGGTAAATCTCTGTCTCGATAGAAATACGATCTAGCCTCCGCCTAATCACATAAAGTAAATATTCTCATAAATATAACTCTCGGGACTAGACTTAACCCTCTCTAGGCAACCCTAGAAGGCAAAAGACCATTTTGCCCCTCTTTTAGCTCAAACGCCACATTGTTGACCAAATCCTACAAGTCAACAAAAGTCAATGGTCAAACTTTGACCCGACTCGTCGAGTGCACTTGGGTGACTCGGCGAGTCTACACGTGTCCACTAACTCTCTAAGTCTCGCTTGGCACGTCGAGTTCCTCCCCTTGCTCAACGAGTCACACCTGGCATGAATCGCGGGGCCACCCCGACTCAACTCGCCGAGTCTCAAGATCAACTCGGTGACTTCCGCTATGAGCTTTAGTCCTCTAATCCCCCTCTGACTCACTGAGTTATTCCCCCAACTCGGCAAGCCCACTCACTGAGTGATTTACGAGAAACCCTAACCCTACTCACCGAGTCTACCCTGGGGATGATGCGGATCTTGATGCTATGACCTGGAGTGATTTTTATGCCATGTTCAGAGCCAAGTTTACACCTGTGATAGAGATGCAGCAGCTTGCTAAGGAGTTCCAAGATCTCCAGCACACGACTGAGACAGTGACGAAGATCACCACAATGTTTAGGGAGAAGGCCCTTCTTGTTCCACAGTATGTGGCGGACGAGGAGATGAAAAAGGTCTGATATCATGAGATGTTGCGGAGTGATATCTGCTAGTTTATGAGCTGCTCCAGCAGCAAGACATTGGAGGACATGATTGTTAGGGCTAGAGAGAGGGAGTTTGATTTAGAGATGGAGAGGAAGAGGAAACTAGAGGGGGAAGTAGATACCTGAGGGAAAGGCCAGCAAGGCCGAGGTCTCTGTGGAAAGTGTGGTAATACACATGATGGGGTATGCACGGCAGGTAGTTCGGGTTGCTTCAAGTGCGGCCGAACTGTCCATTGGAGCAGGGATTGCACGGCTACTACCACCACCGCAACAGTATCAGACCTGATTTGCTTCCAGTGCAATCAGATGGGATACAAGCGGTCCCAGTGCCCGAGTTTATCAGCAGCAGGACAGGTGGCAGCACCCGCTCCTGCTACATTGAGGATTATATATGACCGTCATGGCCGAGGTGAGGTGCCTGTGGCGAAGAGTAGGGATTTTCAGTTGACGGCAGAGGAGGCATGAGCAACTCCTGACGTGGTGACGGGTATGTATCTTCTCCTGATCTCTTTATTTATACTAATTATTGTTTATGTTTATCTGTTTTGTTATAGGATCATTCTTAGTGTAAGTCCCTAAATATGCTTGTGTATCAATCAGATCCGTTTGATGGTGCAGAATCCCAATCAAACGGATGATGTCAGATCAAATAGAAGAGAAGGAGAAGAATAATAATATGAATCTTGTATGATATGATTAGAATGAAGATCCGGATACAAGATTCACACACACTAACATACACTTGTTCTCTCTCTCTCTCTCTCTAGAACACCTTAGAATACACACACTTAAGCTCCTTGGTGTTCATCACTCTCTTCCTCACACCCCTCACCCATATATATACTGGACTGGGCCGCAAACTGAGTTTACGACCGTAAACTCTGTTTACGGTCGTAAACTCACTTCCTGACCGTAAACACATATACAATATTACATAACAAATTAATTTCCTAGAAAAGCAAAGTATAAACCACATTTTTGACCTAACAATCTCCCCATTGGTTTATAGCTTTCTTTTCTCTTCTTAAATGACCCAATAAGCTCCCCCTAAAAAGTAGCTGGCTTTTCTTGTTAATCTTCATTGAGAGCTTGGCTTCAACATTTATCTTCAATGAATGACTTCATCTTGAGCAGTTGGGCATTTCTTCAGAGTTTGGCATTGAACGCACGTTGGGTGAGGAGGCTTTACGTACTGATTCTTGAAAGATAGTGCTTTCAGCTTGAGAATCTTTAGAGAGAAACATCAGAGACAACAAATCTTCTAGATCACTTCAGCAGGTACAAAGATAACAGCAAACTGATTGAGGAGGCTTCAATGCAATCCATCACATAATCTTCAATTGCAGCTTCACCTTGCTTCTGGGGTTGAAGGATTGAATGTTGAAAGAATAATCTTCATTTCTTGCTCCTTCGAATGCGAATTCTTCGATGCTCACGGACGAGGCTTTGGCTCAGAAATTTTCAACACAAACTCCATGAGTCTTATCTATACCTGAAATCACTTTTCAAGACAAAACAAAACTAAAAGAAAACTTAGCACACAAATTAAAACAGAAACAAAAATATTTTTGGATTTTTGATTTTTCTGAACAAGAAATAAAACAGAAATAACACTATTTTTGGATTTTTAATTTTTCTGATTTTCCTTTGATTTTTGAATTTTTCTTATTTTTTTTTAATTTTTAATGCTCCCCTAATATTTAAATTAGAAGAAACTATGACAAATTTAACAAAAATAAAAATGATAGCTAACTTTAAGAGTGATTTGGTATCAAACTTTTTAGACAGCCTTTATCCACTTGTCGGTACCTTCCATATTCACATCTTTGTCTGATCGATCGTCGGTATTGTGGTCCACTTAAACACGAAAAATTGTGACAAATTTAGGATATACTATTTGTTACAAGACAGGGTAAACTTAAAATCCTAAAATTTATATCTGATCCTAATTCCTTAAATACTATATCTTAAGGACCATTCATCTGACGACGACCAAGGATATTGTTGTCCACCTAAATTGAGCAGCGAGATCTATAGACAATTTGTATCTGTTCAATTTTAAGTGTACTAGAACTTGTTTCCCGCTTCCTGATATGCCCCGGCCATCAAGAACTTCCAGAGTACTCCTTACACCGGGTGAGCAGACAACCATTCAGAGAGAGGATAGATTCAGAATTCTATTACTTATTACTTATTACTTCAGAGGGGTTGAGAAGTAGAAGGTTGCATATGCTGTGTACCAGGTCGGATTAGAAGTCGCGTAGAGGAGACATCATATGGCTAACAGATAAGAAGTCTTTCACATATATAACCTGCAGAGAAATAGAGTTGCATATGTTGTGTACCAGGTCGGATTGGAAGTCACGCAAAGGAGACAACATATGACTAACAGACGGAAAGAAAGAAAATGATATTCTACAGACCTAATTTATCGGACTTTACCAGTCGCTCCATCCAACCGCAATTAAGGACAGAATCCGCACATCGAGGAAAAGTTAAACCACGGTTCCAAGTACGGGTTCAATTAATGTGACAAGTAGATTCCCATATATATCTCCCTGCTCAACCTATCCGAGCGTCGTATTGTCAGGCTGAACGAATCTAACTAGGTCAAGATTTGTCAAGTCTATAAATTTCCTAAGTTCAACTCTGCCTAGTCAAGTCCATTTAAAATCTTTCGTGCCTACCGATGCATCAAACCAGAGCATAGACCCTTCAACTTCTGGTATGTTACGCAAACTCAGGTTGCCTGTTATCACATGATCATATCACTTCCCAGAACATCTCCCTCAAGCAGCACATTTCATAACCAACAATTTTTGATTTTCTGATTTTCTGATTTTCTAATGTATTTGGATTTTTGAAAATTTTCTAATTTTTGTTTTGTTTTTATTTCTCCCCCTAAATTTGTGCATAGGAGAGAAACGAAAGTAAATGCGCAAATTTAAACTATCCTAAAAACAAAAATTAATCCTCAAAGCGAATCAGGTTAAGAAAAACTCAGGAGTATAGAGAAGAAAACGCAAACCGTAAGTCACCGATTGAATTTGCATCCGGAAGGTCTGAGAACAGCACGCGTAATCTCAGAACAGATCCGAAAAATCTTCATGTCATTAAGCACTAACCCCGTGAGTGATCACTTCTTTTCCGCAGAGGACACATTCTCCCAAACAATGTTCTGAGTGTTGTACAGTTGAGAGATGCCTCCTATCATGTGCCTGGAACAGCTACTACCAACAAACCGAAGTCTGATGATATGCCTCCATAGCGGCTCCGACACAGAGTGGGATTAGTTGGTCTTTGGAACCCAATCCATTTTGAAATTGGGTCGACCTTTGTCATCCTTGCACGGTACTCTCTCCCATGACATGTCCTGCTTATCACAAACAGAAGATGTAGAAATATTAGAGTCATTAGTTGATTTGGGAGAGTGAGCCTTTGGAACCCATTTGTAGTTGGGTTTAACCCATTTTTTTTTCGATCTGATGGGTGGCTCAGTACTTGCTTTTGATCTTGATGTCGTCCATTGAGATGACTTTGATTTTGACTTCACAGGAGCATCTCTTGAATTGGACTTCTTGGCCGACATTCCCTTCTTGCCCTTGGGATTCGGATTCTTGGCCTTTGGAGTTTGATTCTTGGCCTTGGGAGTTGAATTCTTGACCTTCTTGGCATTCCAGTCGTCAATGTCTGATCGTGATCTCGAGGGGTTTCTTTTGAAGTATCTCCCTCTTGGCGCGTTCTGCCAGTCTTGTGCATAGTAGGGAACGTATGCGCGATTTGGACAATTTCTGGCAATGTGTCGAGGTGTTCCACAGTGAAAACATGTCTTTTTCTTCATTGTGAAGTTGTATCTTCCTGCCCCTGGTTTCTTTTGAATTTTTTCTAATTTTTGTTTTGTTTTGTTTTTATTTTATTTTATCTTATCTTATTTTATTTTATTTTATTTTAATAATAATAATCCTCAAAAAGTTTTTAATTTTCTTAAAATTCTCTTGGATTTGGACTGGAGCGTGTTTGCTGCCTTGAAAAGTCAAAAGGTATAAAAGTAAGAGTTTACTGCAGTGAACGGCTTTTACTGCCCATTCATTGTACCGCAAACAGATATTCTCTCTCAAATCTTCAAAAATCAAGTGCATTTTTTCTCTAATTCGTTCAATCCACGTCAAAGGTACGTTAATTCCGACCCTGAATCTGTAATATTTTGTTTGAATCGACTTGAATCTTAGGAATTATTTGAGTTTGAAAATTGTCGGAATTTACGGTATTTGAATGTTCATAGGGAGTAAACTCATAGACTGTAAACCCATAGGGAGTAAACTCATAGACCGTAAACTCATAGGGAGTAAACTCACAGGCAGTAAACCCATTTTTGACCTTGATACCGTAAACTGTCTTTTGGTCTTACGACCGTAAACTTGGTTTTTGGCTTTGCGGCCGTAAACCCAGTTTACGGTCCATTGACCATCTGTTGACCGTAAACTTCTGTTGTATTGAGTATTGGTCAAAAAGTTAAAGAAAACCTGGAGTATTTTTTAAAATACTTTGTTTCTCTTACTTGGTTTGTTCAATGCAGAAAATGGCATATCTCAAAATAGCCGAGATGCACAATATTGCAATTGTATTGGATGATCTACCAGCAGCTCACAGAGACTTTATGTCTATGATGTACCGTCTTCGCGAGTGCTGCCTAGCTTATGCGATTACAGTGAATCCTATCATTTATGAAAGTCGTATTCAAAAGAGTTCTGGAAAACCGCCAAATTGACTGAGAAGAACAAGGAAATGATCATTGAGGCTACGGTGCAAAATTGCAAAGTCAGAATTTCAGAGCAATACATCAGAAGCACTCTGATGATCCTTGATGAGTCAGACTATCCAACCAAAGCTGAAGCTGAAGAAGTTACACGGATTCTTGAGAGAATGGGATACGAGGGTTCTTATCCTCCCACTGTGAAGAAGCTCCTACCTCCTTATTGGCGCTTCTTGGTTCACGTGTTTATCAGTTGTGTGTCAGGAAGGAGATCGGGAGCAGATGAGATCTCTATCAGGAACATTGGAGCTATTGTTTCTCTTGCAGCTGGCAACAAGTACAACTTCTCAAAGTATATCTTAGATGAATTTCTTGTGAACATCGGTGCAATGACTCGGGGATATAGAGATGCCTTTCTGATGTATCCTCGATTTATTCAGACCTTCATTGATGATCAGTTTCCGGACATGGTTAAACCTGGTGATAGGATGGACACAAAGTCTTTGGGTCCTCATACCGTTGGTCTTATTAAACAGAACCGGAAAGGCAAAGTGGTGTTCCAAGGTCTGCATCCCTTGGTGAAGTTTGGATCTTTTGCTGAAATCAATGAGTCTTCTGAATCTCATGAATCTTCTGGGAAGACTACATCCGAGCCAACTTCTTCAGAAAAAGCGTCCTCTGAATTTATAATCAACGTTTCAGATCACGAGGACGATGAGACTCCCTCCCTTGAAACTCAAGTCGATATTGAATAGGAACTACAGTCTGTTCAGGTTCCAGGTGACCACAATGAAGATTTGAGAAAGGATAACAAAGCAGATGAGAATGTTGGTCTCACGGGATTTGATCAAGATAATATCCCAATAAACTTTGATAACAATGATGTAATGTTGTCTGACATAGACCTCGACAACCTGCTTGACAATGTCGATGAAGTAGTTCCTGTAACTACTGAGACAAGGGTAGAAGAAGACGTTTCCGTGTCTGCACCTTCAACTTCCAATCCAGAGGCAGAAATAGCAATTCCTATGGTGACATTGTCAGGGATTCCTCCCCTTGACACTGGATTACCTACATCAACGCCAATGGAAAGGGATCTCTCCACCACTATTGCTACCACTCCTCCAACAAAACGTCGAAGACTTGTTCTGAGACTTGCAATTAGAAGCTCAACGACACAAAGTGCTACAGCTCCCCCAACAATCACACCTGCTATAGTCTCAGCCGAACCCATAAGTGAAGGTCCCAGCACAGTATTTGATGCTGGTGGTTCTTCAAGTCAAGCGAATATCTCTCCCCCAAAGACAAACAAAGAAGATGCCTCAGTCAAACTAGCTCATCTGTTAGCTGAGGAACAATTCTCGATGCCACCTTCTCGTGGCAAGGGAATTCTCATTGGAGGTGAAAGCCCAAAAGATTTCTCTCCTTCTCTCCAAAGCCAGATTGATGCTATCAAACAAAAGAATATGAACTGGACCAGAGGAACATTGAGCTGGTAATCAAAGTTGCTGATCTCCAATCTGAGAATACCGAACTCAGCATTCAAATGGCTGAACTTAAAGAAGAAAATGCTCTGAAGACAAAGCAAATTTCTAATCTCCAGACGCAATATGGGGGTTTAGCTGCAAATCTTCTAGAGTTACAAAAGAAACTTGAGGACAGGTTTGGTGATGACTTCAAGTCAACTGTTGATGAGCCTCATATCGATCCCTCAGCTCCAGGCTCTCCAATCATTGATGCTACCACAGATGATGCTCCCATAGATGATGTTGCCGTTTCCTCCCAACCAATCCGATCTTCCATCATTGTTGATCGTTTTGACATGGATCCTAAACTGGTTTCTAGAGCGGCAAAGGCCAAAAGTGCTAAAAGAAAGAAATCTGCTGCTACTGAGCCAACTGAGAAAAATAAGTGGTTGTTCAAAAGAAATGTGGATTTCAAGTCTCCATGGGATAGACGTAGTGTAACGTTCACTGACCTAAGCACTCAAACCTTCAGAGACGTATATGGTGACAGGTCAGGAATTGTGTCGTGGGGATTCCATGATATTCAGAAGATGTTTATTGTGAGAAGGAAGAGCGGAAACAAGGAATTATATAAGGATGCACATGATTTCAACTCTTTCACTAAGGTTGACCTCATTGAGCTATCCAAAGCTCCCTTTTCAAATCCTTCAGGAAATCCAATTGCCAGCCAATTCAATTCATTTCTGGAAGATCAGGTGGTCAAAGGCTTTCCGTCAATGAAAACTGCGGAATCCTTTGTTGAAGTGAATAAACGTGTTTTTGATCCAGACACAAGTGAGCCCATTCGTGCAGTGATGTGGCCCGCCACCGCTCAAGTTAAACACATTCCGGTCCCTCAAAACTGTCCTGATGGAACTCTACATTCGATGCATTATTGGGTGTATGATGAGACATCAGATGCTGCTGTTATCAAGCTAAAGGAAGACTGTATTCGCTTGTACGACAAGAGGGACCTTCTTCAGTTTGGTGAACGGGACATTCATCAGCTCTCAACTCATCAAATTGTTGTTGCTGATGATCTTTTTGAGCCTGCCGCAAAGGAGTACACAAAGATGGTAGCCACCATAATCGACAAAAGAATATGGAACGAAGCGATGGGGAGATGCGATGTGATGGTTGTTGACAAGGACTAAACCCAAGCCTGCTCCAAACTAAGGGGGAGATTGAAGGGCCATGAAATGGTTTGGGCTAGGCTTAGCATGTGAATTGTCTTGTGTTTGTATTTCGCTTTTTTTGTGTTTTTGGTCTTTGATCTATTTACGTCCGTAAACGTGTTTACGGCAGCAAACCTAGTTTGCGGTCCAGATAAGTATAAATAGTGTAGGTGTTGGCCTTTTTGATGGTTGGTAGCCATAGTGTTTACGGTTGGTCTTGAGTTGTACCTGACGATTCTAATATTCAATCGCGTGCAAGCTCATTTGATTCATTTGATTGTGGTATTTCCGTTTTATGCTTGTTTGATTACTAGTTTAAGATCCTTATTTGGACCAAACACTTAGTGAACAGGATATCAGCCTTGGTTTATCAGTTTTGTTATAGGATCATTCTTAGTGAACGGTCCTAATGCCCGAGTTTATCAGCAGCAGGACAGGTGGCCGCACCCGCTCCTGCTACATTGAGGATTACAGACGACCGTCACGGCCGGGGTGAGGTGCCTGTGGCGAAGAGTAGGGATTTTCAGTTGACGGCAAAGGAAGCATGAGCAACTCCTGACGTGCTGACGTGTATGTATCTTCTCCTGATCTCTATATTTATACTAATTATTGTTTATGTTTATCTATTTTGTTGTAGGATCATTCTTAGTGAACGGTATATCAGCCTTGGTACTGTTTAATTCGGGTGTCACACGACCTTTTGTGTCGCTCACGCTCAGCAAGCGATTCATAGGGGCTCCTGGGGAGTTGGATTGCCCAATTGATGTAGAGATAGCAGACAATAGGACCGTCAGGGTTGCGAGAGTTCACCGAGGATGTACACTGCAGTTATTTGACGAACAATTTTTTGTGGATCTAGTTCATATTCCCCTGCAAGGGAATAAGGTTATAGTTGGCATGGATAGATTGAGCCCTAATGGGGTAGTGATCAACTGCAAGCAGCAGCTAGTGAGGGTTCGGACTCCTAATGGGGGAGGGTTGGTGATTCAGGGCGAGAGGCCGCATGGTGGATTAACTCTATGCTTAGCAGCGAGAGGGAGGCACTACCTCAGCAGGGTTGTGCATGTTATGTCACCTATGTCATGGATACCCAAGATAAGGGTAAGGCGACAGTCGATAACATACAGGTAGTGTGAGAGTATGTCGATGTATTCCCAGAGGACTTACCTGGGGTACCTCCGGAGAGATAGGTTGAGTTCAGGATTCACCTAGTACCTGGTGCAGCTCCGATAGCCAAGGCACCATATCGGTTGGCTCCGAGATGCAGGAGTTGTCTACACAACTGCAAGAGCAGCTAGACAAGGGATTTATCAGGCCGAGCAGTTCGCCATGGGGAGCCTCGATCCTGTTTTTGAAGAAGAAGGACATGTCACATCGCATGTATATAGACTACCGAGAGCTAAATAAGGTGACGATGAAGAACCGTTATCCCCTCCTGAGGATTGACGATTTGTTTCACCAGCTATAGTGCGTATCTTGGTTCTCCAAGATTGATCTATGATCGGGTTATCACCAGATGCGAGTCAGGGATGAGGATGTACAGAAGACAGTTTTTAGGACTCGCCATGGTCACGATGAGTTTGTGGTGATGCCTTTTGGGCTCACCAATGCTCTAACCGTGTTCATGGACCTCATGAACCACATGTGCAGACTGATGCTGGATCGGTTTGTGATAGTCTTCCTAGATGACATCTTGGTTTACTCCAAGACTCAGAGCAGCGGGAGGAGCACCTGAAGGAGGTGCTGGAGACACTGAGGAGGGAGAGACTTTTTGCAAAGTTCTCTAATTGTGAGTTCTGGTTACGCGAGGTGGAGTTTCTGGAGCAGCTTGTCAACCAGAAGGGTATTCTGGTTAATCCGGCCAGAATAGAGGTCATGATCCAGTGGGAGGTTCTGAGGTCTCCAATTGAGAATTGAAGTTTTCCTGGCCTAGCGGGTTATTATCGAAGATTCATCCAGGATTTATCCAAGATCACCGTTCCCCTGACCTGACAGACCAAGAAGTCGGTGACATTCCGATGGGGGCCTGAGCAGCAGGTAGCCTTCGAGACCCTCAGACAGCGATTATGCGAGGCACCAATTTTGACTTTCCCAGAAAGAGTTGATGACTTTGGAGTTTACTGTGATGCTTCGATCACAGGCATGTGAGCAGTATTGATAGAATGGGGTCACGTGATAGGTTATGGATCGAGGCAGTTGTTGCCTCACGAGGATAACTATCCGACACACGATTTAAAGTTGGGGGTTGTGGTGTTCGCCCTTAAGATTTGGTGGAATTACCTCTATGGGGTCCGTTGTACCATTTTGATGGACCATAAGAGTTTGCAGTACATCATGGATTAGCCGAATCTGAACATGAGACAGCATCGATGGTTAGATGTGGTGAAAGACTACGACTGTGAAATCCTTTACCACCCGAGCAAGACCAATATAGTGGTCGACGCCCTGAGCCGCAAGGCGGTAGCGGCTCCAATTAGAGACATCTCCCTGAGGATGACAGTAATTACTCCATTGTTGGAGAAGATCAGAGAGGCACATGTAAAGGGCCTGAAGGAGGAGTGCCAGAAGTACGAGCGGATCGTAAGTCGAGTGGCCTCATTTGATTATGATAGTTGTGGGTTGCTGACCCTGCATGGGAGAGTCTGGGTTCCGTACTGGGGCGGAGTACGACAGATTCTGATGGATGAGGCCCATAATTCAAGGTTCTCCATCCATCCTAGGTCGATGAAGATGTACATAGATCTTCGTCCTGATTATTGATGGTCTTTCATGAAGCGGGATGTAGCTTGGTATGTTGACAGATGCCTGACCTACAGTAAGCTCAAGGCAGAACACCAGAAGCCCCATAATAACCAAAAGGTATGTAACCCTACTCCTATGTATATTTTTATTAAAATAGGTTATCATTATGGTTCTTGATGTTCATAGTTTGTTGCAATCAATAGAGGAACCATAGATCCAAATAGGTTGAATGTGAACTTAAGAGTTAAGTAATTTTCTACATCATGCATAATTTATAACCTATAAAACTCATCAGAAAAAAACTGTAGTCTGGTCGAAATTTTATTATGGGATGCGTGTTTGAAGAATTATAAAGTGACATGTTATACATGTTATGCGTTTATGATAGGCTTCCTCTGCGTTTTTTTTTTCATTTTTTTTTTTGTTGTGACATTAATTTTAGGACGCACAAAAATGCATATCTTAAAGACTTTAAATTTTAGGAGCGATGCCTTTATCTTAACGATACACACTTTTGCTTATCATAAAGCCAATGCGCGTCATATTTCACGTACCGTTAAAAACCTATATTCATGTTGTGAGATAAGCATTAGCATCCGCCTACATAGTATGTATATAAGTTAAATAAAAACAAAGAAACAAAATTAGTAATTACAATTAAATCAACCAATTTAAGAAACTATCAAAATACTACATCCATAACAAATATGTTTATAAGTCGTTAACAATTTAACAAATTATCAACCTACCAGATTCATAATAAATCAATTAAGCCCTTAACTATTTAACAAAATACCAACATACCAGACATGATACTACTCATTGGATTGATGGATCTAATCAACAACTAGGGTCTTCAGTTGAATGTTCACAAGGAATGCCAAATGAAACCACCATTATCGGCTACATGAACATGTAGAGGCAGAGTTACATGTCACCACTAATGGTGTTGTTGTCAGTAAAGGTAACGTCGCAAATGTTAATATTCTTGTAGTGTAAATAGAAAATATAAATATAACACATAGTCAATAAAAACAAGATTAATCATATTTAAAGTCAAGGAAATAATCATTTGTCTTATCTTACATGAAATTTATATATTTATAAATTTATTTATCATTTTCTCTATAAACTACAACATTTTAGGTGTTGTATCTCTAACTTATTGTCCATTATAATAAAGTAATTTAAAATTTAGTTTTGAAATCTTATTATCTTTGAAAATTTTGATATATTTCAATGCTTATTATTATATATATTTTAGATGATTAAAGATCTTCATCAATGTTTACGTTAAAATTGATATAATCCGCGCGTTGGTAATTAAGTTTGGTTTGATAGTTGTTTTTTGAAAAAGTTTTCTGATTAAAAAAGAAACCATGTGGTTTTATTATACATTTATTTGACTCTGAATAATGAAAAATAATCATATTATCCTATTATTATGTATTATTATTAATAAAGTTGTTGAATAATTATAAAACTATACAAACATTGTTGAATAATTATAAAAGTGTACAAAGTCTCATATAAAATCAAATTACACAACAATAAAAAAAATTCAACACTATCTTCTATTTTATGCAAATCAAGATTTTAATAAAAAAAAGTTCTACAACTAAAATAAAATATAAAGATGTCGGTTTTTTGTTAAAAATTTACAAAGACAACTTATCACTATTCATCTACAAATGATACACAACCCAACTAGTGTTTGGTCCAACTTCATAATAAAAATCATATTATATATTTCACAAAAGAGTCCTCATTTTCTTTTCAAGCAAGAAATCCACATAATTTGAGAATATTTTTCAGCACATACGATTTTGAAAAAGATAAAAAAATATAAAGAAGTAGATGATGATCGATGAAGTAGAAAGAGAAAAAAATGAAAAAAGAATGAAAAGCTTCTTTTTTTAGGGCATAATTGTCCAAAGTATAGAAAGCCAAGGCACCATACCGGTTGGCTCCTCCCGAGATGCAGGATTTGTCTACACAACCACAAGAGTAGGTAGATAAGGGATTTATCAGGCCGAGCAGTTCGCCATAGGGAGCCTCGATATTGTTTGTGAAGAAGAAGGACGGGTCACATCACATGTATATAGACTACCGAGAGCTGAATAAGGTAACGGTGAAGAACCGTTATCCCCTACTGAGGATTGATGATTTGTTTCACCAGCTATAGTGCATATCTTGGTTCTCCAAGATTGATCTGTGATCGGGTTATCACCAGATGCGAGTCAGGGACGAGTATGTGCAGAAGACAGTTTTTAGGACTCGCCATGGTCACGATGAGTTTATGGTGATGCCTTTTGGGCTCACCAATGCTCCAACCGTGTTCATGGACCTCATGAACCACGTGTGCAGACCGATGCTGGATCGATTTGTGATAGTCTTCATAGATGACGTCTTGGTTTATTGTAAGACTCAAGAGCAGCATGAGGAGCACCTGAAGAAGGTGTTGGAGACACTGAGGAGGGAGAGACCTTTCGCAAGGTTCACCAAGTGTGAGTTCTAGTTACGCGAGGTGTAGTTTCTGGGGCACCTTGTCAACCAGAAGGGTATTTTGGTTGATCCGGCCAAGATAGCAGTCGTGATCCAGTGGGAGGTTCTGAGGTCTCCCACCGAGAATTGGAGTTTTGTTGGCCTAGCGGGTTATTACCGAAGATTTATCCAGGATTTCTCCAAGATCACCGTTCCCCTGACTCGACAGACCAAGAAGTCGGTGACATTCCGATGGAGGCCTAAGCAGCAGGCAGCCTTCGAGACCCTCAGACAACGGTTATGCGAGGCACTGATTTTAACTTTCCCAGAAGGAGTTGATGGCTTCATAGTTTACTGTAACGCTTCGATCACAGGCATGTGAGCAGTATTGATGCAACAGGGTCACGTGATAGGTTATGCATCGAGGCAGTTGATTCCTTAGGAGGATAACTATCCGACACATGATTTAGATTTGGGGGATGTGGTGTTCGCCCTTAAGATTTGGCAGAATTACCTATATGGGGTCCGTTGTACCATTTAGACGGACCATAAGAGTTTGCGGTACGTCATGGATCAACCGAATATGAACATCAGGTAGGGTCGGTGGTTAGATGTGGTGAAGGACTACGATTGTGATATCCTTTACCACCCGGGCAAGACCAATATGGTGGCCAACGCCCTGAGCCGCAAGGCGGTAGCGGCCCCAATTAGAGACATCTCCCTGAGGATAAGAGTGATTACTCCATTGTTGGAGAAGATCAGAGAGACACATGTAGAGGGCCTGAAGGAGTAGCGCCAGAAGTGCGAGCGGATCGCAGGCTGAGTGGCCTCATTTTATTATGATAGTCGTGGGTTGCTGACCCTACATGGGAGAGTCTGGGTTCCGTATTGGGGCGGAGTACGATAAATTCTAATGGATGAGGCCCATAAGTCAAGGTTCTCCATCCATCCTAGGGCGACGAAGATGTACAGAGATCTTCGTCCTGATTAATGGTGGCCGTGCATGAAGCGGGATGTAGCCTGATATGTTGAGAGATGCCTGGCCTACAGTAAGGTCAAGGCAGAACACCAGAGGCCCCATAATAACCAAAAGGTATGTAACCCTACTCCTATGTATATTTTTATTAAAATAGGTTATCATTATGGTTCTTGATGTTTATAGTTTGTTGCAATCAATAGAGGAACCATAGATCCAAATAGGTTGAATGTGAACTTAAGAGTTAAGTAATTTTCTACATCATGCATAATTTATAACCTATAAAACTCATCAGAAAAAAAACCGTAGTCTGGTCGAAATTTTATTATGGGATGCGTGTTTGAAGAATTATAAAGTGACATGTTATACACGTTATGCGTTTAAGATAGGCTTCCTCTGCGGTTTTATTTTTCATTTTTTTTTTGTTGTGACAGTAATTTTAGGACGCACAAAAATGCATGTCTTAAAGACTTTAAATTTTAGGAGCGATGCCTTTATTTTAATGACACACACTTTTGCTTATCATAAAGCCAATGCGCGTCATTTTCACGTACCGTTAAAGACCTATATTCATGTTGTGAGACAAGCATTAGCATCTGCCTACATATTATGTATATAAGTTAAAATAAAAACAAAGAAACAAAATTAGTACTTACAATTAAATCAACCAATTCAAGAAACTATCAAAGTACCAAATCCATAACAAATATGTTTATAAATCGTTAACAATTTAACAAACTATCAAACTACCAAATTCATAATAAATCAATTAAGCCCATAACTACTTAACAAAATACCAACATACGAGACAGGATACTAGTCGTTGGATTGATGGATCTAATGAACAACTAGGGTCTTCAATTGAATGTTCACAAGGATTGCTAGATGAAACCACCATTATCAGCTACATGAACATGTAGAGGCGGAGTTACATGTCACCACTAATGGTGTTGTTGTTAGTAAAGGTAACGTCGCAAATGTTAATATTATTGTAGTGTAAATAGAAAATATAAATATAACACACAATCAATAAAAACAAGATTAATCATATTTAAAGTGAAATAATCATTTGTCTTATCTTAAATGCTATTTACATATTTATAACTTTATTTATCATTTTCTCTATAAACTATGCATTTTAGGGCTTCTATCTCTAACTTATTGTCTATTATAATTAAGTAATTTAAAATTTAGTTTTGAAATCTTATTATCTTTGAAAATTTTGATATATTTCAATGCTTATTATTATATATATTTTAGATGATTAAAGATCTTCATCAATGTTTACGTTAAAATTGATATAATCCATTTGTAATTAAATTTCGTTTGATAGTTGTTGTTTGGAAAAGTTTTCTGATTAAAAATGAAATCATGTTGTTTTATTATACATCTGTCTGACTCTGAATAATGAAAAATAATCATATTATCCTATTATTATATATTATTATTAATAAAGTTGTTGAATAATTATAAAAGTATACAAAAGTTGTTGAATAATTATAAAAGTATACAAAGTCTTATAAAATCAAATTAAACAACAATAAAAAAAATTCAACATGTATCTTATATTTTATCTTATATTTTATGCAAATCAAGATTATTGATAAAAAAAATTCTACAACTAAAATAAAACATAAAGATTTCGATTTCTTGTTAAAAATTTACAAAGAGAACTTATCACCATTCATCTACAAATGATACACAACCCAACTAGTCTTTGGTCCAACTTCAAAATAAAAATCATATTATATATTTCACAAAAGAGTCCTCATTTTCTTTTCAAGCAAGAAATCCACATAATTTGAGAGTATTTTTCAGCACATACGATTTCGAAAAAGAAAAAAAAAATAAAGAAGTAGATGATGATCGATGAAGTAGAAAGAGAAAAAAAAAAGAAAAAAAAAATGAAAAGCTTCTTTTTTTAGGGCACAATTGGCCAAAGTTTCATATAGCCCATATAGTTTTGGCCATTGTGGGACATATCTTAGCAAGAAAAACTTTTTTTTTTTACAAATCAAACCGTTTTTCCAAAGATTTTTTTGGACCTAAAAAAAAGTATATTTAACCGAAGTAAGTATATTATAGAAATTTAAAAGTACATGTCAATAAATGTTGATGAGTTGACTATTACATGGCATGGTGGAATTTGTTTCTATGATGGAGAATTCGTTCACCACTTAAAAAATATTATATCCATGACTAATTGATGTTCGAGATCATATTCGTGGATGAACTGATCCACCTGAACACGCCGCAGGGACGACCTGTCCAACGACGTTGGGCTTGACATTATCACACTTAGATGTGGCAGGTCCTCCTCCAGGTCCTTGATATGTCAAGTTGATATCAGCCAGCTCGATGTTTTCGCATGGTAACCCTGCGCTACAAGCAAGCTTCAATGCCACCTTCGTTGTAGATGTCCCCCTGATCTTCCTAAAGCTCACATTCGATATCTTCACTCTTGACGATGGACCTCCTTTCTAGTAGTTGTTTAAAGAATATTAAATTCAAATCTTTAGACGAATAATACTAATGTGCATGGTGTTAATATATGTTTTACACCTTGCAAGTATGACCAGGGCAATATTCTTGATCGATTATTATCGGATTTCCCACTCTATCCATCACAATATCTTCGAAATGAATGTCACTAACAGTTGTTGAGGTAGAATCAGGCCAACTCTTGATCCTCACTCCATTCTGTGTGCCAGTGAGAGTGCAGTTTTTGATCCAGATTCCTTGTACAGGTCTTTCATTTGGGTATTTGCCTAAGCTTCCTACACTGATACCATGTCCTGGTCCGCATGTCACGTTCTCCACACGGATGTTCTTGCTTCCGTCTCCAAAAGATATGCAATCATCACCAGTCTTTATGATTGAATTCGTGATATTGACGTCATTTATCCTTCCAATGTGAATTCCATCTGTGTTCCTACTGTTTTCAGGTGCATGAATGGTTATGTTTTCTATTCTGATGTTACGCGAATCCCCTATCGCAAGGTGGAAGTATTTGCTACTGACAGATGTTATGTTTTTTATCAATGAGTTCCTGACACTAGAGAATCCGATATTCTGCGAAGGGAAAGGTGAAAGGTTCGCATGCTTATTAATTAATTAACACCGAAATCTAGAAGGTTAAAGTTAAATAAAACACTTACGACTGGTCTTTGGCAACGGGGACATTCTTTATTCCTCCATGAGTCGTGGCCTTGGCCATCAAAAGTTCCACCATTTATGGTCAACCTATCAATATTCAAGAAAGTGATCCAAGTATTAACAGTTTTAAATATTTTTAGCTCAGGTGGGGCCTTTAGGGTGGCTCCAGTTGCCTTGATCTCGATCGGACCCTTGCATGGACCACCCATTAGAATCGGAAATGCCAAATATGTCCCTGGTGGAATCAACACCGAGCTTGGTGGTGATCCTCCACTACATGCTTCTTTCCAAGCATTCAATATCACCTAATTTCAACTCACAAACAAATATACACCAATAATATATAACATCAACATCAATATGCTTATAAACCAATACAGAAAACCTGGAAAACAATAATAAGAAACACATACAAATATACGAACGCATGATATTACCTGTCCATCATCGGTTTTTCCATCGGCCTTGGCACCTTTGGTTTTTACATTGACAACAACAGCATTAATCCCGGCAATCAATGGCATAATAAACAAGAAACATACTGCTCTTCGAGTCCAGAAATGGTTGCCCATTTCAGTTGAAGTTCTTTTAATACTTATTTGTAAGATTTAGTCTTGTGTTTTTAATTACAAAGTAGGAGATGATAATGGAGGTTTTTTTTTTCCAGATATGAAATACCGAAGTAAAGTTAACAAGTTTCTTTACGGAACTATTCTCTCATTATTTACCAGACATTAAATTAGTAGGAAAAGTTTTTTGATTGTAGCCTTGATCTCTCACGTGACTCTTGAAATGGTAAGATCATAAAATAACACACAACGTGATTAGGGAAATATGAGTTTAAAAATATTCATATATAGCAGAAATATTAATGGAAGATGTATTGTCGATAACCTAGCTTCCTATTGTTAACGGTTTTTATTTACACCAAAAACACAAAACACACTCATTTTTGAAAGTGGATATTGTGAAAACTTTTAATTCGTCTGTTAGGATTTTCTTGGCTCGATTATATATGGGACATATATAGGGGCTTTTAAATCAAACGGAGGGGCACGGATAAATGGCTTTCTTTTTTTCTGGTCGTTCTTCAATAATTATAGTGAATGGCTCTACCATTTCTCGAATTTCCTTTAAGGAGAAGAGTTAAGCAATTTGATATGTTGTTATCTCTTTTTTCCATTTTAATGGAAGCTTACATGTGGGGACGATGGAATCCAGAAATCAAACATTTTTCACAACATCATGGTACCTCGCCAAGCCGCACTGGCGTACCTAGAAAAAATGTAGCATAATTTTTTTTCCACATAATACCTCAAGATAACTTCTTAAACTCAGATAAAATCAGAAAAACTCTACTTTTGGATGTTGTAAGGTAAATCTGTATTATTAAATTCATATGTAGCCTTTGAATTTTATGGTATTTATCTAATTACTGTGTGATATATTGTGTTTTGATCTTGTATAGGGCGCTTGGGTGACGTATGCAGCGCCGGTCCAGACGGTGGGCAACCCGGGCGACCGCCCAGGGCCCACGTCTTTAGGGGGCCCAAAATTTATGGGCTATGTAGTGTATATATATAAAAAAAGTTATTACCTAAATGATTTTTAGGGCGTAAAATTGGTTCAAATTCAAATTAGCTCAAAAGCTAAACAATTTGGCTTGTTTTTTTACTAATTGAACGTGTCTATACCAAAGAATAAATGATATTTTTTTTTTAATTTTTATTATATTTGTCTTTGAGGGCCCTTTTATTCTTTTCGTCCCGGACCCCATATACGTTTGGACCGGCTCTGGACGTATGCCATGTAAAATACATTATGTTGATAAAGTAAAGGAGCGCAGAAAGTATAAAACTCATACCAATTAGTAGGATAACAAAAAAAAATGAAAAAACACCAAAGTGAAAGCACAAATTCACTAATAATCACTAATTCACCAAAAAAAAGGAGCACATATGCATAAGGTAAAGTTGGCCATCATCATAGCTAAATAATAAACCATTATTTGTTTCTTAAGCATAGCTACGTCGGATAGCACATCAGCACAATAAATTAAAAATTATTTGCTTTCAAGATATTGATATTAGACCAACCGGTATAGGACCACGGTAGGTCACCTGGTCTAGCGGGCCATGACCATGGTTCGTGCACACTAGCCCGAACCATCATGGTCTTCCGTTCGTGGTCTTCAGTGGTGGGCATCATAAATCAAAACGATTGATGGGGTTGTATTGCTCGCTTGAAGAACGGAAACTGATAAAAAGAGTTCATGCGAGCTGTATTTTTTTTTTGCTGGGGAAGAAGATACAGTTTTCAAATCTTGGTAACTCTGATCTCTGAGATACAGTTTATTGACAAAAAGCACCCCTGACAAGAAATCATTTAACATATATAGTTTCTAAAATAACAAATTAAACCTTGGATTTATATTTTCTAATTAATTAAGTAATTTGATTTATTATTATTATTATGATTATTATTATTATTATTATTATTATTATTATTATTATTATTATTAAATCACTTATTTTTATAATTAGTATTTAAAAAATTAGATGTTTTTAATGTATTTTTAAATTAAATTTAATTAAAAAAATAAGGTGAAGTGGTATGTTTAGTCGTAGGTATTACATGGTTAGCGATAGGGAGTGTGGTGATGATGTGACACCCACCACTATAGTGGTTAGATGTAGGTATAACGGATGGTCTTACTACGGATTTTTTTTCAGGTGTAGTATGTGTTACCCCTAACTACCATGTAGCTCTATGCTACCCCTGGCTACCTTGTAGCTCTGCTAGTGGCCAAGCCTAACTTTTTCTCACTTGATGTACCCCAACAATTCTATTTAGATTGGTTAATGAACATCGAGTAATATTTTAATCATCACAGCACAAGTATGAAAGAATCAACTAACTTGATTCTTTAAGAATATTAACTTGGTACACAAGGTGCAAGTATACAGAAGAAGAACAAACAACAACATGAACAAAACAAGGGAAGGAAGTGAAGTGTGAAGAAATATGAATGTACTTGTGTTAAGATGCAAAGTCAGGCTTAGATGTGGAGTGTTAGGCTTTCCCTCTTGTTTTGTGTAATGTATTGTCTTTCTATAAATAGGAATTGAGTGACACTCATTCATGTAAGGAACCATTTGGAGTGTTAGACTGGATAAAGAATTTGTACAAGACCCACTTTGTATATTCTTTCTAGATCTAATATGAGGTTAAAAAGATTTATTTACTTGATGTGTTCTTGAGTTTGTATGATGAATAACTAAATCTTTTCTTATTCCGCACATATCGTCATAATCAACCCCACTACAATTGGTATCAGAGCGGATGTTCATGATTTGCTCAAGAATTGATCCATGGTGGCAATCTTGATTTGGCGATTTGTTTTTTGATCTTTGATCTTCGTGTTTTAGAGAGTTTTTGGATTCTAGAAATCAAATTCATCTTTAATTCTATTCATAATTCATTTTTCTTCACTATAATTCTAGTGATTTTTACTTTCTCTCTCTAGAAAACCTATTCAAAATCCCTTTCTCTCTCTAGAAATTTTCAAGGTTTTATGATCATGGTGGATTTGTTGTATGATTCTTGGATTGTGATCTTTTAAGATATCAAATACAAAGTCAATGAAGATCAATTTCATGGGTTATTGTTATACGATTTGATTTCATGGAGTAGTGAGGTTTCTTATGGAAGTTTGAAGGATGATCACGGAAGCTCTATATTTCAATCACTTTATAGGATTGAATGGTTGATGAAAATTGCCTTGTCCATGTTAATCCTTAGTAGAAATCAAAAGGAAGGAGAAGAAAGAGATTTGTTTAATAAGAAATATATTTCTCTAATTGAAAACTCAAATGACGGTCGTGCTCTTAAGTTTGTTGACGTTCAAGACAATGGAGTTCTATGTGATGTTATTAATGTTCTTGAAGTTCATGATAAAAAAAATCAAGTTGATTCTCATAAAGATGATTTTTTTTTGCTCGATTGGAGTTCAAACTGATGATATTTTGTGTTCTTGTGATTCGTTTGAAGGAATGATTACTTATTGGAAGCCGGTGATCCAAGAAAATCACAAGTATCAAACTCCAAAATATTTTATTCAAACTCAAAAAGTTGAAGTTGTGGAAAGTGGGTTTGTTCATGAAATTAAGTCTTCAAGATGCAAAAAGATGAGAAAGAAAAAGAAAAAGAAGATTAACGGCAAAAACAAGCGGGTTTATTCACCAAAATCATCAAGTGTTGTTGTAAAACAAATTTGGGTTCCAAAGCAACAATCCCCAAATGTTGTATTGAATTTGAAGTCAAAACCTAAAAGTGTTGATGGTTCTTTTGAAGATGGTATTGGATCGTTGAAGAACACGAAGAACAAGTTGTACATCACTCATAATGGGTGGTACAATGTTCAAATTGGAGATTTTCTCGTTCCAACAAAACAACCAAGATCTTCTAAATTTGATTCGTTCATTGCAAATGAAACTCGATTCGTTAAAAAAAATCTCAAATTCTCAAATGGATTCCAAAACGTCCATGTTTTCGATTCATACTTTACGTTTTTCATTTTTCATCGATTTGTTTTGTTGGACCTAATCCGTTTCAACCTCATTGATGATCCAATAATTTTTTTAAGATCAAGCCCAATGAAAATTTCTATATGTTACTATTCATCATATTAAGCCCAAACATTGAGTTTGTTACTATTCATGTAATCAAATGATTAAGCCTAATGTCCAAATTCATTTACTGTTCATCTTGATTTCGAAGCCGATTCCGTGACAATTAATTTTTTTCACTATTCATGATTCATATCAACTATTGGTTTGTATTTGATTGTTGAGCCCAAAAAGAATATGGACATTGTTCATCAGTTGAGTCTAAGGGGGTGTTTGACTTAGTTTTTGTGGGACAAAAGTCCTTTTTGTAAAATGACTTTTTGCAAAAGAACTTTTTACAAAAGTTGTTTTTTAAAAAGTATTTGAATTAACTTTTGAAGGTAAAAAGTCAAAAGTTAAAGTGTTTGGTTTAACTTTTACATGTAAAATGACTAAAAATGACATGTTTACATATTTACATTGATTTACTACTTTACGTATATTATTTTATACTTAATATTTTTTTTAAACACATATTATAATTTTGTAAACATTTTATTAGAAAATATAAAATATAATTTTTTTTTAAATATTTGTAATTTTTTGTATTAGAGAATGACAATATAAAATTACTAAGTTCATACAAATTGTAAATAATTCATAAGAGGACCTTTTGTATTAGACCATGACAATATTAAAATTACGTTCATACAAATATAAAATATAAATTACGTTCATACAAATTAAAATATTTCTAATTTTTTTGGATTAGACCATGACAATATTAAAATTACGTTCACACAAATTGTTGATAATTCATAAAAAAATATCATAGATAACATTACATTCATCTTCGCAATGTGATTATATCTTGTGCAATAATATCCCGTATCGCTGCCATATATAAATCATCATCGCGCGTGCGACGTGTACTTAGACCTTCTTCGTAAACATCACTACCAGTATCACCTCGTAAGGGATTGTAGGATTCTTGTTGTGCCCTAGTAAACACTTCATCAAACCTACCAACCTTTCTAATGTAGTTATGGATCGCCATCGATGCTATCACAATTTTCACTTGGTTCTTGTACTTGTAATTAACATGCATGTCTCTTAACAACGCTCACCTAGCTTTCCACACTCCAAAAGTTCGTTCAATGATATTTCACAATGATGAGTGGAGATAGTTAAATTTCTCTTTCGGTCCACAAGGTTCACGAATAGCAGCCGTGTGTCCACGTCGAAAATCTGGTAAATGATAACGAATATTTGTGCATTTGTATAGAGCAAGATACCCTCTCGTATTTGGATATCCGGCATCAACAACGTAATATTTATCTGTAAATAAAACAAACATTTATTATTCTTTTCAAACAAGTAGTAAAAACATAAACTTGTGTTTCAAAAAAAATAGACAAAACTGCACAAATGGTCCATGTGGTTAGCTGAAAATTGCTACTTTGGTCCAAAAAGGTTTGGACTAGCACCAGAGGTCCAAACTGTTCATTTTGTTGCGAATTTGGTTCAATTTTCTATTAACTTTTTCATAATGACTATTTTTCCCTTAATTTTTTTTTCCTTTTTCAGTTTTATTATTATTTAAATACTTTTTTTTGATTAAAAGAAAAAATAAAAAAGAAAATTTAAATTTTCTATTTTATTTTTATAATTTTTTATAACAAAATAAAAAAATAAATCTCTCTCTCTCTCTCTCTCTCTCTCTCTCTGTTAAACACACAAACCCACATTCTCTCTTAATCCTATTCCATGAAATCCTCCGGATTCCAATAACCAGTACCTAAATCCTCCCACAAACCTTCGTTCAATTCTTGACTCTGCTTGATCACATCTTCCACCGGATCGATTATCAACTCGGTTTCAGGCCTTGGAATCAGAATACCTTCTTCGACACTTAGAACCAAATCCTCCGATGGTCACATCCTGTAATATACTGAAACAATTTTCTCTTTTCAATCATTTGCTTCCATAAAAAGTAAAGATCACCCAAATAAGCTCTTAATTACCACCGAGCCACAATAGTACACACAAATCCAGATATACATACAAATAAAGGGTTCATAAATCAAACAATGGTGCAAAATTATGGTTCAAATAAATAAAACAATAGTTCAACATATTCACGGTGAGGGGCATAATGGTAACCTGATGAAGCTTCTTGAAGATTTGAGTATCGATATCTCCAATTTGAACTTCAAACTGATCTTCATGACTCACTTCGAACAGAGAAAGAAGCTTTCTACTCTGCAATCCAAGGTTTGTGTGTAGAGGTAGAAGTCGATCTGAGTTGATCTGCCGGTAAGAGGAAAAGGGGCGAAGCCGATCGGTGGGCAGATGGTAGATCGGACAGAGATACTACAGGGATAACTGATTTGGCTGGATCGGTGTCGAACACTTACTCTGTCCATTGACTATGTTTTCGACTCTTCAAATTCAAGCAAACTTAACCCTAAAATCGATTACATTTGAGGGAAGAAGAACGAAGATCGGGAATCTATGGGTTGGGTGGATTGATCGTAATATCGTTCTAGGGCACATCGACTTTCATATCTGAGAAATACCTTTTCGATTTGGAATGGATTATAGATCTGGAGAGAGAGAGAGAGAGAGAGAGAGAGATTTCATTTTTATTTTTTTTATTTTTTTTTAAATCTGAAAATCAGAAATACAATTAATAAAAAAGAGAAAATAAAATTAACAGGGGCAAATCCGTCATTTTGAAAAAATTCAGAACAGATTGGACCAAACAAGCAACAAAGTGAAAACTTTGGACCCGTGGTGCTAGTCCAAACTTTTTTAGACCAAAGTGGCAATTTTAAGCAAACCATAGGGACCATTTGTGCAATTTAGTCAAAAAAAATACTAACCACCCGTTGGATAGGAAAAATTAAGATCTGGTCTCTGTAAGGCTTCATTGAAAATTCTTGTATCATGTGCAGTCCCCTCCCAACCGGCCCAAACAAATGTAAAGCACATGTTAAAATCACAAACAGCCATTATATTTTGTGTTGCATATCCCTTTCGACCAATGTACTTCACTTCATCTTTTTGTGGAACCGATGCCCTGACGTGTGTCCCATCTATAACACCAATGCAATCCTTCAAATTCAAAAATATATCATAAATAAATTATTTGTTAAAGTTTGACTACCAAGATAATAAACACTGGATAATACCTTGAACATTGGATAATACCGAGGCTTATTTAATATATATTCGGGAACATCATCATTATAGTTTGTGTCTGGCTTGATGATGTCGGCACTCAGTTTTAGTACGGATTCGAAAACTTTATGGAAATGCCTGTGAATCGTTTCCCCCGAATGATTAAAAAATTCTTGCACAAATCTATTGCTACACCCATGAGCCAAAGTCATCAAGAATATTCCTGCAGACTCCTCAATAGATACATTTCGTGTTTGTTGTAGCCCGTAATTTGTAGTAAGATCTATGCATAACTGTCTAAAAACCGGTACGTTGAGTCTAAACATCTCATAACAACGTCTAGGATGGCCATTTAGTACTTCAGTAATAAACATGTGCCCTGTGCGGTCTGAAGTGTGACATGGCGTACGTAAGTTACGAGCGATCATTATCCCTTTCAAAGCTAATCCACATAACATTTCAAATTCTCTATCCTCTTCCACCCAACATTGTTCATTATCATCGAATGAATTAGAATCATCACTATCCATCCTACATAATACAAATAAAAAGATGTCAACCATTAACACATAATATAAAATGTCAAATACATAATGACAAACAATACCACATAATATAAAATGTCAAATACATAATGTCAAAGGACAACACATAATGTCAAAACATAAAACATAAATGTCAAAGCATAACACATATTGCTAAATCATTATTTCATAAGTAACTTAAGAAACTCCATCTTGGCTTCGTCGGTCGTTGGAAACATAAAAGCTTCACGATTTTGTTTTTTGGTGAAGACAAACAATGCTTGTGAAAATTTGTTGGACACTTCACGACACTTGGGAAACTTGATGACAATGGCCATGCTATCTGCTATTGTTGGGGAAGGATTATTTTGTGGATAAGTTTGTGTGCTTTTTGATGATATGGCATCCAATAAAGCATCAACTTTTACTTCATAAATTGAATTTTTACTCTTGGTTGGACGGTTTTTGGAAACAGACTTAGACCTCTTCCTTTTACTTGAACTACTTTCATGGAGACTACGAAAAAGAGGCTCATCATCATCTAAATTGATTTCATCACTATCTCCTTTGCCCTCCATATTTTCTTTGTTTGGATTGCTATTGTTTTGAAATTGTAACGGAGTCATAGTCTGATCTCCAACGGCAACAGAATCCCGAAACAAAGTAGCATATTTCTCATCAAATATGCTCAAATATGTGTTCCTAAATTTGGCATAATCTTTATTCTCCTGCAAGACAAAAAGATATTATAAATCAAATATGTTCAATCTATATGCAATCATAACTTAAAATCATTAAAAAGAATAGTAATCATACCTTTATTTTCTCCTCCCACCACTCAGGCGACGCATCTAGTAGGCTTCTCGTCCCACCGAGTCCGGTTTCAAGCCTCATTAAGCGGTCATAAAGCTTCCACTCTTTTTTCATGTTCTCCCATTTGTTTGTTAGTTGTTTTTTTTCAAGGATGTAACCTGTTTTCTCCTTAATTCGTTTTTGTATATTTTCCCACCCAACTTTATCAAAGGAGCCGGTGGCATTACGCCCCCCTTTTTTTTTCAATCAAGCATGAATCAACAAACACCATGAAGGTACGATTATCCCACTCAAATTTTGGTTTTTTCATTTTCAAAGATGTTTCACAATCAACAATTATAGCGTTGTTTTCATCCATTATCTGTGAATTACATGTAGTATCAACATTTAAACAACAAACCAATTTCATTAACCTTACTAAATGATTTCATTCATTTATCAAAATTCTAATCAAAATAGAAAAACATAATATCACAGAAATTGGTTACCTGTTAACACAATCCCAAAACAAAAAATTTCTATCAGCTTCATATTTCATGAATTTCACTAATTATTAATCCATATTTCATCAAGTTCACTAATTATTAATCAACATTTCATCCATATTTCATCAATTTCACAAAGGTATGTTAATCATAGGATATCACAGAATATCAATTTCAGAAATAGGAGGAACAAATCACAGCAGATGCGAGAGAGAAGAACAGTTCAAGGAAAATCGAAAAACTACATGTCCTTGCTACTGAAAATTGGAAATCGACAGCAAGATATTGTAAAATCGATTGTAAAGATGTTGTAACATCTGGAATCGACTGGAAAAGAAAAGAAAACTTACCTGATCGGAGATGGAGATAGAATACGCCGGTGTAGCAAGAAGATCGTCGGCGTTGCAGCAAGATCGTCGGTGTTGCAGGAACGATCGATCGAGCAAGATGCGAGAGAGAAGAAAGTGGGTGAGCGGAGAGAACGAGAGAGTAATGAGGGATATTGTGAATTGATTAGGGTAGGTGGGGTATAAAGGTAATTAATGGTTTTACCTCTTGAAAAGTTAGAAAAAGTCACAATTTTGTAACTTTTCAAAAAGACTCATTTTACTCTGTTGCAAAAGTTGATTATAAAAGTTATTTTCATTTTACCAAACATCTTTTTGGACTTTTTCTAAAAGATAAAGTCAATAGTCATTTTAAAAGCCAGGCCAAACACCCTCTAATTCAACATGTATCATCTATTATTTCTTTTGCATAGTTACATCGGTCAATAGATGAGAATCAAACGAAAAATCAATATTGAAATGGGAACGAAGAACATTCGAATGTTCAAAGAAAATCAAAGCGAAAGTCAAAATACGGTTCTTATGATTCTAGAATTGAAGTTGAACGAATTTCTGGTGATTCAAAATCGGTTAGAGTCAATATCGATTTAGCCTGATTTGAAACGAGACTACTTTAATTTGATTTTAGTTCAATCTTCTTGTACTCGATTTGATTCAACAAACAGTTGATTCTAGGGAAGAAAATACTGATAGCGAAATAGAACGAAATTGTTTTTCCATTGATTTGTTGATGACAAGATGATTTTGGAAGTCAGTGTTTTATCGATGTCGATGGCAGATAACAAGATTGAAATCGATAGTTCAATGATTTTGATTTCGAATGTATGAACTTAAATCAGAAAACAAATGATGAAGAATGAACGATTGAAGAATTGGAATCGATAGTTGGTTTGACTTTCAAAAGTCAAAGAACGTTTAGTAACGAACTGGCAATTTCGAATTTGATGAAGAAATCGATTCTAAGATCTATTAAAGTCACAATCGGAACCGATTTTGGGGTTATATTTCGAAGGTATTTGATTTGGATTTGAAGTCGATGATTAGAATGAATGAAAAGAGAAGGGCAACAATGTTGGAGTCGATGGCCTTTATAAACAAATTCTTTAAGATTAATAATCGTAGGTATGAGAAAGATTAATTATCAAAGGTTTTGATAATGGGATTTTCGTTTACTGCTTTGTATCGACTAGGAGGTGGTATTGATTTCGAAGATTTGTGTATTGATACCGAAGGAATCGTTGTTGTTAAAATTTCGAATGGGGAAGATGGTTTTGATGTCGATTGTTCAATTTAGTCAACGGACCCTGTGATGAAAAAGCGAAGAACGAACGCCTTGTGATTCGTTACTTTCGAAGGCTTTAGGAAGTTGATAGTCGAAGATTTGGAGATTGAAGTTTCGAAGGTTTCTACTTGGCTTCAACATTCGCAACAGGAACAAATGAACTGGGGAAGAAACACAAATGTTTCGAAATTGGTCTCTGAAGTTTCGAAGACATGGCAGTTTAAATCCATTTCGACATAAGGACTTAATTTCGACATTTTGAAAAATTGAGAAGAACTTTCAAAGTGAGTCCCTGCAGTTTCGAAATTTTGGCAGAAAATACCCAATTTCGAAATTGGGGTAATAAAACTGAGAAATTGAAGATTTTACAAGTTTAGTCCCTACAAGTGATGCAAACTTACACTGTATTCCTAGTTTCGCAAATAGGGAAGTGTTTCGCATCTTAAGTTGTTTTTGGCGCAATAGGTACCTGCAAAATTCAGAAAATGACAAGTTTTACCCGGATTTTGGAAAATCTTGCAACTCTCACCCAAAAGTCGAAAATTTTCATAAACTGGAAATTTTTTCGAAGTTTTTTCGTGATTGTTTTCCCGTACAAAATTTTCAAGGTTTCATTTTTGCCACACATCAAGGGGGAGTTTTGTGAAGTTCATTCCCCGGAAACCTCGGATCCCTTTTATAGGGGCTGGGAACCGCCTCGGTACGCTGGGCGTACGCGTGCGTCATGCGTGACCGCATCCTCGACTGCTTCAGAGCTCGGATGGGACGGGACATAGCCTCACATAGGGGGCAACGTGGACGATCCGAGGCCTAGTCCTCGAGTACGCTGGGCGTAACTCGGATTGGCCCAGTGATTCCTCCTTCGGATAATACCGAAATTTGATTTAAATTTATATTTTTATTATTTAGTAAACTTCAAAAATTCATATCTTCTTCATACGAACTCCGTTTTCGACGTTCTTTATATCCACGTGTAGGTGAGACTACGCTCTACAACTTTTGTTTAGACTCCGTCGGCAAATTTTGAAATTATTTTTATTATTTATTTATTAAAAGGTCGAGTTAAGAAAATTTCGTTAGAAATCCATAACTTCTTTATCCGATGTCTGTTTTTGCCAGACTTTTTGCTGTTGAACAACCATTGTCGAGACCTTCGATTCTCATTTAGGTCATTCCGGCCAAAAGTCGCTCGATCTCGGTTTCGAGTTTTTAGCTGTCTATCGCTATTCCGCACTTGGAAAAATCATAACTTCCTCATACGAAGTCAGATTTGGACGTTCTTTTTATATACGATCACAGTTTAATGATATCTAACATAGTAGGTAACCAAATAAAGACTTTTGTACATTTTTATTTTCAAAGTTAATTTCATTATTTTAAAAAGTGGTTACAATACTTGGCCTTTTAAGTCATTACATAGAATCGAAATATCGGGTTGTCACATCATCCCCCTTTTAGAGGGAATTTCGTCCCGAAATTTAATGTAAACAAAACACTTGTGGATTAGGGAAAAAGATTTGGGTACTTGTGTTTCATCTGATCTTCGCGTTCCTAGGTGTATTCAGGTCCTCGCTTTGCATTCCAACAGACCTTCACGATGGGTATGCGACTTTGTTTTATTCTTTTAATTTCCTTATCCACGATTTCAATTGGTTCTTCTATAAAGTGGAGACTCTCGTTGATTTCGATCTCGTCTAGAGGGATGATGAGGGTCTCATCGGTAAAAACATTTCTTCAAGTTTGACACATGAAAGCTAGGGTGTACATTATGGAGTTCCTGCGGTAGACGAAGTTTGTAGGCTACTGGGCCGATCCTTGCAAGGATCTCGAATGGTCAATATACCTCGGGTTTAGTTTCCTACATTTTCCGAAACGTATTAACCCCTTCCAGGGTGAGACCTTTAATAGCACTTGGTCCCCAACCTGAAATCCAAGGGCTTTCGTCTTTTATCTACATAACTTTTTTGTCTGTCTCTTGAAGCTTTTAGTCGTTCCCGAATTTGTACAATCTTCTCGGTTGTCTCTCTTATGATTTTCGGGCCAGTGAGAGTGCTTTCGAGTACTTGTCCCTTGGCTAGTTGTTTATCACCTACTTCAGTCCAGCACAGTGGTGATCTGCACTTCCGTCCGTAGAGGGCTTCAAATGGAGCAACTTTAATGCTGGAGTGATAGCTATTGTTGTACGCATATTCGACTAGTGGTAAATAGGTATCCCACGCTTTACCAAAATCAATTACACAAGCTCTTAGCATATCTTCCAAGATTTGTATGGTCCTCTCACTTTGACTGTCGGTTTGTGGATGGTAAGTAGTACACATGTCGAGCCTCGTTCCTAAAGATTTTTGTAACGATTTCCAGAACCGCGAGGTGAACCTACTATCTCTGTCGGAGATAATGGATATTGGTACACCATGCAGTCGTATAATCTCTCGGATGTAAGTTCGAGTTAGCTTCTCCATCTTATCGGTTTCCTTTATGGGTAGGAAGTGTGCGGATTTTGTTAACCTATCGACAATTACCCAGATGGTGTCTAGCCCACCTGCTATCTTGGGTAATTTGGTTATGAAGTCCATCGTTATCCGTTCCTACTTCCACTCGGGTATTTCGGGTTGTTGCAGCAATCCCGATGGCTTCTGGTACTCTACCTTGACCTTAGCGCGAGTTAGACACTTGCTCACATAGGTAGCGATCTTTGCTTTCATGTTCAGCCACCAATACAGTTTCTTGAGGTTCAAATACATCTTGTCCGAACCTGGATGCACGGAGGATTGAGTCTTATGAGCCTCGTTCATGACCACGTCTCTAAATCCACCAAACTTCGGTGTCCAGATCCGATCCATGAAGTAATGAACTCCGTCACCCTTGACTTCAAGATTTTTGTCTATTCCTCTAAGGGCTTCCCTGCCACGTTCTCTATTTTCAAGGCCTCTCTCTGAGCTTACTTGATTTGTGTGGACAGATGTGAATCGATCGTCATGGTTAAGGATTTCACTCGGCGACCTGAGTATTCTTTCCGACTAAGGGCATCAGCTACTACATTCGCTTTTCCTGGGTGATAGCGAATCTCGCATTCGTAGTCATTCAGTAGTTCAAACCATCGTCTCTGCCTCATGTTGAGTTCTTTTTGGTTAAGGATGTGCTAAAGGCTCTTGTGATCGGTGAAGATCATGCATTTCGTGCCATAAAGATAGTGTCTCCAGATTTTTAGCACGAAAACAATTGCTCCTAGTTCAAGATCGTGGGTAGTGTAGTTGACTTCGTGCGTCTTGAGTTGTCTTCAGGCGTAAGCGATGACCTTACCTCGTTGCATTAGTACGCATCCAAGACCTTGATTAGATGCATCACAGTAGACCACGAAGTCTTCTGTTCCTTCTGGCGAGGACAATATAGGTGCGCTGCACAGTGCTTGCTTCAGTGTTTGGAATGCAGCGTCTTGTCTTTCTTCCCAATTGAAAGTAACACCTTTTTGGATCAGGGTGGTAAGTGGTTTTGCAATCTTCTAGAAGTTCTGTATAAACCTTTGGTAGTAGCCAGCAAGGCCCAAGAATTGTCGAATTTCCGTTGGGGTTCTTGGAGCTGACCAGTTCTCGATTGCTTTGATTTTGGAAGGGTCCACATGTATTCCGTCTTTGCTAACCATGTGACCTAGGAAATCTACCTTCCAAATCCAAAATTCGCACTTGGAGAATTTTGCGTATAACTTGTCTTTTCTTGGCGTTTCCAAGACTTGTCGGAGGTGTTGACTATGATCCTCTTTATTCTTTGAATAAATGAGTATATCGTCTATGAACAAGATCACAAATTTTCCCAAGAATGAACAACACACTCTGTTCATTAAGTCCATGAACACCTTCGGTGCGTTTGTTAATCCAAAGGGCGTCACTACAAACTCGTAGTGACCATAACGAGTTCGAAAAGCTGTTTTGGGAACATCTCCTTCCAAGACTTGTAGTTGGTGGTACCCGGATCTTAAGTCGATCTTTGAGAAATAACTCGCTCCTTGGAGTTGGTCGAACAAGTCGTCAATGCGTGGTAGTGGGTATCGGTTCTTGATAGTGAGCTTGTTAAGTGCTCGATAGTCGATGCACATATGGAAAGATCCATCCTTCTTCTTTACGAATAAGACTGGTGCTCCCCAAGGTGAGAAGCTCAGCCTGATTAATGCTTTGTTGAGTAGTTCGTTTAGTTGGCTGGATAACTCCTGCATCTCTGCCGGTGCTAGACGGTACGGCGACTTAGCTACTAGGGTAGCTCCAGGAATTAAATCGATTCTGAACTCGACTTATCGTTCGAGTGGGACTCCTTGGAGATCTTCAGGGAAGATATCAGGAAAATCGCAGACATCTGGAATGTATTTGATGCTCTTCGTTTCTTTTTCCTTATCTACCACGTAGGCTAAGAAGGCATATCACTCCTTACGTAGGTATTTCTGGGCTTTGACGCAAGAGATGATTTGTAAGTTGGTATCGGGTTTGTCACCATTAATGACAAGAGTTTCGCCGCTTGGCAGATTCAGGAGAACGGACCTTTTGTGACAAAGTATATTGGCATGGTGTAGGCTTAACCAATCCATAGCGATGATGACATCAAAGCTCTTTATAGTGATCATCATTAGATCGATTTGAAATGAGTGTTCGTTTAGGGTTAGTGTGCAGCCTATGTACATATCATTTGTGCTTTCTGTTCTACTGTTTTCCATTTCTACTGTGAATATCTTATAGAGTGCTTTAGGATTCTGTTTTAGTATAAGCTTGAATTTATGACTCACGAAACTCCTCTCCGCACCACAATCAAAGAGTATGCATGGATAAACGTTATTGAGGAGAAACGTACCCGTAACCACCGTGGGATTAGCTATTTCTTCGTTCTTCCCTATTGCCAGCACTCTTCCTATGCCGCCAGCATTCCTTGCCTTAAGGCAGTTCCACTAATAGTCTCCTGCCTCACCTCATCCATAACATGTCTGGCCTACACCGACTCCTTGGACTTGGGTGATCAGTGGTGCTGGTTCTCTACAGAAATAGGCAGTGTGCTTGGAGCTTGACTCCGCATCTGATTGCTTTGCTTCCATAAGACGCCTATCAAAGGCGGCTTGTTGTTCCCTCATCTCGAAGAGGGCTGCAATCATTTGTGCTTGGAATGCGTCGGTTTGGAGTTGGGCATTATCTTGTGCTTTGTCCAGCCTACGGATGTCGGAAGTGTGAACCTATACTTCCACGTTGACCTCACGAATCTGGCTAGCTTGAACCCCGGATTGATAGGACTGGTTGGCTAGCTTGCCTACCATGACTGGGAGTGCTCGATCGGCTGAACCTCCGCCGCGGACATCGTAGAAGTCTCGACACATGTCGTAGGGAGGACGTATCCCTTATTGCTGGCTCCAATGGTTGAGGTGACTTCCCCAAATGGAAGTCGGTCCCTGGAAGTTCCTCCTAATAGCGGGTGGTTGAGTGGCTGGAGGGTCGACTACTTCTGGTTCTGAGTCCATCCCAGAGTCATCCCCTCCCTCCAACTCGATAGGTTCTTCATCCTCTTCGGTATCTTCTTCAATCCATCCCCCGTTACCTTGGTTGGGGTAGTAGGGGTCGCCGGGGTGATGAAATCCAACCATTGAGTCTATACGTGAATAGGGTTATAGGAATTGAACAAAACTATGAAACATGTAAAACTAAACATGTCGATTAAACTATTGCATGTAACAAATATTCTTATAGTATTTAAATTTATATGTTTGATACTAGTGTTTATTTTTGGTAAGTTTTGACTTGTTACTCACTACGACCCTTCCTCGACATACGTTAGTCTAATCACGGATAAATATAGTTGATCAGGCTATATTCGTCCCAAATTCGATTACATATATTGAGAACTAATCGTAGTGTCCTACTCGTCTCAATACTTCTTGTATAGTTCTAACCATGAAGATATATCCTTGTATGCATGTATTTGTACTTTTACCACCCCAAAATAACCTAGATTAAATGAAACGAGGCTTTAGGTGTAAAAACCTTTTGTCAGAGAGTTTTAGTCCCTTATGCATTTATAGTTTGTATATCTTATGTGGTTCGATATACTTAGTTCACTATAAACAATGCTCTGATACCAATCTGTCACACCCCCAAACCAGAACGGCGGAATCGTTCGAGGGCGGATGACTTCATGTAGTATCGCAACAATTAAATACATAGTAAAGAAAGCAATACAACCATCACATATATAATCTAAAACTTTACATTGTTTAAAGGTACTTGTTTCAAAAGAAAATTACAATATGATGTTTAAATTGAAATTAAACTAACGCCATAGCGTCCATTCTTCAAAAGCTGTAGTTTTACCTGTATTACTGAATCCCTGAGAAATACCAGTGGTTTGGAAAGAGTAGGTGAGCATTTGAGCTGGTGAGTTCATAAGTATTTAGTGACAATGTTTATATGAAAAAGAATGAAAATGGTTTGTTCTTGTTAAATGTTCCAAGAAAATCCTATATTTTCTACTATAGTAGATGGTAGTTTGATTGTTCCAAAACTGTAATTGCAATAGTGCTATTCATGCCTAAAATAGTAGTTTTATGTGTAAATCGTTAAGGCATTTGAAAAACCCCGTAAATCAATGTGTTTTTAATACTCCATGTGAGTCTTATAACCATAATATTTAACCAGGATGCCTATATCAACGTTCTTCAAGCGTTGGAAAGTTATGACGTTTGTCACCCCAGGCTTGCCGACCTAGTTGTAGCTAACAACTTAGGTGCGGGATTGTCAATCCCGTAAAGATCTATACACATGTATCACGCTCCCCTACAAGGGATTATGGTATATAATACAGGACTTAAAATGCATACTTGAAAGTACATGAAATGTCTCACAAAATTTAGTATAAAGCAGAATTACGTATGAACATGTCCATTTGTTCTTGTATATGAGAATATCTCTTTGATGTAGTGTTCTTAGCATGTTAATGTTCATGATTTCCTCGTAAACTATACCTATTATAGTTCTCCAAAATGTGTTTCGTTTGTATAGTAAACCCTAGTGTAATGCTCACTCATTATGTAAAGTATAACACGTAAAGTGACTTGACCGGTCACATATACCTAATGCAAAAATGGAGCATTTGATTTGTGTGTGTGTGTGTATATATATATATATATATATATATATATATATATATATATATATATACATGTTTTATTTCCACAAGAAAAGGTGTTATTGAAAATATATATTTCATACGAGAATACTCATGTAGTAGTTTATGAATCATATATGATTACTTAGATAAAAAGTTTATATAGTGAATCGTTAAGTTATACACGATAATAACCGCGTGTTTTACTTGCATTCCCCCCCCCCCCCTAACATTGTATAAAAAGCATTTATCAAACATTTAAAAGCGTAGTTTATAGGGGTATGAACTCACTTGAAAGATCGAAGAAGGCAAGATGAAAACCGAGCAGAACTTTGACTAGAGAAAGCGGACTTTCTCAGGATTCTCGGGAATCTCGGGAGCACAAACGACCTTCGGGGCTTGAGTATGGAAACCGGGGCTTCGGGATATCACGTGCACGGAAAATGAGGCTAAAACGCATGAAAGATGAGAGGAAATGAGCATTTTCCCCGGACCCTCGCATCCCTTTTATAGGGGCTGGGAACCGCCTCGGTACCCTGGGCGTACGCGGTTACGCTGGGCGTACGCATGCGTCATGCGTGACCGCATCCTCGACTGCCTCAGAGCTCGGATGGGACGGGGCATAGCCTCGCATAGGGGGTGACGTGGACGATCCGAGGCCTAGTCCTCGAGTATGCTGGGCGTAACTCGGATTGGCCCGGTGACTCCTCCTTCGGAAAATACCGAAATTTTATTTAAATTTATATTTTTATTATTTAGTAAACTTCAAAAATTCATATCTTCTTCATACGAACTCCGTTTTCGACTTTTTTTATATCCACGCGTAGGTGAGACTACGCTCTACAACTTTCGTTTAGACTCCGTCGGCAAATTTTGAAATTATTTTTATAATTTATTTATTAAAAAGTAGAGGTAAGAAAAGTTCGTTAGAAATCCATAACTTCTTTACCCGATGTCTCTTTTTAGCAGACTTTTTACTGTTGAACAACCATTGTCGAGACCTTCGATTCTCATTTAGGTCATTCCGGCCAAAAGTTGCTCGATCTCGGTTTCGAGTTTTTAGCTGTTTATCGCTATGCCGAACTTGGAAAAATCATAACTTCCTCATACGAAGTCAGATTTGGACGTTCTTTTTATGTGCGATCACGGTTTTATGACATCTAACATAGTAGGTAACCAAATAGAGACTTTTGTACATTTTTATTTTCAAAGTTAATTTCATTATTTTAAAAATTGGTTACAATACTTGGCCTTTTAAGTCATTACATAGAATCGAAATATCGGGTTGTCATTATAACTCCTCTAATGGTTCACAAACCCCACAAGAAAGAAGGCAATATGAGAGAGGGTGAGAGATGCTAAAATCGGCCCTAGGGTTCTCTTGGAATTAAGTGTAGCCGATTTTAATAGCCTAGGGGTCTTATTTATACTGCAGGCTGCTAGGGTTTCAGTCTAAACCCTAATGGACAGCTTAGCCACCAAGCAGCCCAAGGAACCTTCTGGAATAAGGCCTTGGACAAAAATATGATGGATCCCCATCATAATTTCATCCCCCCTTTAGTCCATTAGGTTTCCTAGCCCAAAACTCAACTATCATACATTTGACAGTTTATGCCCTTTTATTTAATTAATCTCTTTTAGTCGCCAAATTAATTCCTAATTAATTTATGACCAATACTAATTAAATAAATATAATTTCTCCTTTAATATATTATTCTTATATTATATTAATAAACCATATTATTCTCTCTCCCTCTCTCTCTTTCTTTCTCCTTAAATTACCTTGTGAAGTTGCTTTGGTGAAGGCAACCCAAAAGGACCATGCACAACCAAGTCAAGTACATACCAAATATAGTTACGGGCTTAGACACTAATCCAACAGTCTCCCACTTGGATAAGTCTAGTAACTATATCTCACATATGACTTCAGAATCCGATTAGAAATCGTAGCTCTTATACTTCACTGTCAACTGTGATCATCAACTTGTCCTTCAGATAAGGGATCATATAATCCTCTGTTCTAGATATCACGCTGACAATGCTTATTGTCCAGCATTTGTTCCTCGATTTCTGACTTGTTTTGGATAGAATTTAGTTGAACACATCAACTTCATTCTGACCGGGCCGGACACAAAAGTCAAACCAAATCATCAGGTGGCCAAGATATCACCTTTATTCTCATAGAATAAAAGGAACAGATCAACATCGACTCATACGCATCTATTATTTACTAATTGAATCATGCACAACAATGTGTTTTATAACATCAAGTTACTAATGCGTTTACACATCATCAATGCATAACCAACCAGCAAACAATAATCATATCTCTAAGTTTTAAGGCTATATGATATTATCGCTATGCGATCACTTAAGGTAAAACACCAGGAAGTGATACTAGCAAACGCATGTTTATTCCAATGCTCAAATCATATTCATAAGCACTCATGAACTTTGCAGCAAACCTTTGCTATGTCCAAAACCTTTTAGACAATCTACAAACAATTCATGACAGTCTTAATTCACATCTACTTCCAAAATATGAACGAATGTGGACTGTTCGAATAATTCTATCATTCAGGAAGTCAAAACATGCAAAATTGAAACAACAGAGAAATAACCAACACAAGATAGTAGCTTTATTTATTCATCAAATGTCAAGTACAAATTATCTATTACACGTTTCCTATCTAATCCAAACTTATATCATCCTTCAGCCCAATGCTCCCAGCATGCTGCAAGTGTTTGACCCTACTCAGTCCATTCGTAAGGGGATCTGCAGGGTTCTCTTCCGATGATACCCTCTTCACAACAAGGAGTCCCTCGACAGATCCCCTTTATTGGAATTTTCCATACTAAAATGCTTTAGTACCTTATCCAAGTTTGTATCCTGACTGATTCCTATCAGTCTCTTTTCCCTGTTTCTTACTATCCTTATTCCCAGAATACAAAGCAACGTCTCCGAGGTCCTTCATAGCGAAACATTTCCCAAGCCAGGACTTGACCTCCTACAAGGTTGGGACTTTGTTTCCTATGAGCAGTATGTCATCGACATACAATACGAGGAAGCTCACTATACTCCCACTGGCTTTGACATATACACAAGATTCATCTTCGCTTCGCAGAAAGCCAAACTTTTTAACTTTCTCGTCAAAACAAAGATTCCATCAACAAGACGCTTGTTTCAATCCATAAATGGATTTATCAAGCTTGAAAACTCTATTTGGATGCTTTGCATCAACAAAACCCTCTGGCTGATTCATGTAAACATCCTCAGCCAACTTTCCATTAAGGAAAGCAGTTTTCACGTCCATCTGCCATATTTCATAATCATGAAACGCAGCTATTGCGAGCATTACTCTAATAGACTTTATCTTCGCAACTGGTGAGAAGGTCTCATCATAGTCAACTCTGGGAGTTTGAGTAAAGCCCATCACGACCAATCACGCTTTATAAGTATGCACTTTCCCATCCATGTCCATCTTCTTTTTGAAGATCCACTTGCACCCAACTGTCTTACAACCCGGTACATTATCAACCAAATTCCAAACTTGGTTTTCATACATGAACTTAATCTCGCTGTCCATCGCCTCTTTCCATTTAGCAGACTCTGATCCTGCCATGGCTTCCTTGTAGCTGCTAGGTTCGTCCAAATTTACTAGTGTACTATCACTAATAAATGTATCCCCTTCAGTAGTAATATGAAATCCATACAACTGAGGTGGAACACCAGCCCTAGTGGAACGTCGAAGAGGTAAGGATTTGTCAACAGGTTCAACAGGAGTTTCCTCCTTAGGTTGAGTGCTAATGTTAGAAGTTCCTTCATTGCTTTGCTCTTGAATCTCTTCAAGATCAATTGGCCTCCCACTGTCTTCTTGGCTTATCAATTCCTTTTCTCGGAAATCTCCTCTTCTAGCAACGAACACAACATACTCATTTGGTCTATAGAAAAGATAGCCAAAAGACTTCTGTGGATAGCCGATGAAATAACACTTCTTACTACGAGGTTCGAGCTTGTCGTGAGTCTCTCGTCTTACGAAAGCCTCGCAACCCCAAGCCTTAATATGTGCCAACGAGGGAGCTTTCCCTCTCCACATCTCGTGAAGAGTCTCGGTAACCTTCTTAGTGGGAACTAAGTTCAGGATATGGGCGGCAGTCTCTAAGGCATACCCCCAGAAAGCTATTGGTAACGAAGTCCGACTCATGATAGAACGAACCATGTCTAACAAGGTCCGATTATGTCTCTCAGCCACACCATTCAATTGTGGCGTTCTCAGAGGTGTCAGTTGTGAAACAATTCCGCATTCTTTTAGATAGTCGTGAAACTCAAGACTTAGGTACTCTCCTCCTCGATCTGACCGAAGCATCTTGATTTTCCTGCCCAGTTGATTCTCCACTTCATTCTCAAATTCTTTGAATTTTTCAAAGGTTTCCGACTTTTTCTTGATTAAGTAGATATATCCATGTCTGCTATAATCATCCGTAAAAGTCACGTAGATGCGGCAAGATCCCTTATGGTGGATCTAAAGGGCCCACACACATCGGTGTGTATGAGATCAAATAGACCCTCACCCCTTTCACAAGTGCCAGTAAAGGGTGACTTGGTCATCTTCCCAAATAAAGAAGATTCACACGTGTCATCGTCCCTAAGGTCGAATGATTCCAACACTCCATCCTTTTGGAGTTGGGCTGTGCGTTTCTTCTTGACATGGCCAAGGCGACAATGCCACAAGCATGCTTTGTCTAGACTAGTAGACAAATCAATATTCAAAACATCATTTCCTAAATTATCAACAACCATCACAGATTCATAAATCCCATTACAAGGTAATGCATTGAAATAAAAGACACCATTCAAATAAACATTAATAGAACCATTGCTCTTATCAAAAGAATATCTGAAACCTTGTCTAAACAAATCATGGAATGAAATAATGTTTCTTGCCATATCTGGCAAATAACAGAAATTATTTAAATCTAGCCCTAACCTATTACCCAACACTAAAGAATAAACTCCGACTTTGGTCACAAGTGACGATCTTCTGTTTCCCATAAACAGGTTCATCTTTCCATGTTCCACTTCCCTACTTCTTTTTAGGCCCTGCATATCAGAACAAATGTGGAATCCACACCCTGTATCAAGAACCCATGAAGTAGCAAATGATGAGTTGTTAGATTTAATAGAATACATACCTGCAAAGGTGGGCTTAATCTTCCCATCCCTTATATCTTGCAGATACTTAAGGCAGCTTCGTTTCCAGTGGCCCTTTCTGTGGCAATTGAAGCATTCTGCTTCCTTGGGATCTGAGGAGGGTTTAGCGGAGCCTGCTTCGGTCCCACTAGAGGATGAACTATCACAGGGCTTTCCCTTTTGGTGGCTCTTACATGGAGCCTTCCTCTTTTTACCCTTTCCTTGACCTATTACCGTCACAGGAGCAGCCACAGTAGGGGATGATGCAACAGATTTGTCTTTGAGGTTGCTCTCAACAGTCCTCGACAGTCCTTGGAGCTTGCTCAAGGAAATCTCCTCCTTGTTCATGTGGTAGGTCATTCTGAACTGGTTGTAGCAGGAGGGAGGGAAAGGAGTGGAGGATTATGTCGATAGCCAAATCCTCATCAAACTTAACATTAAGTTCGAGAAGACGATCAACATACCTCTGCATTTTCTGCAAATGAGAGGTTAGGGATTCTCCACTCCCTTTCTTAGCGGTGATCATGTTTGTAATGATCTCATAGCGCTCTTGCCTCGCGCTCTGGTGATATCTGTCTAGCAAATCCTGATGCAATTCATACGAATAGATGTCCTCATAGGACTTTTGGAGTTCGAGGTTCATGGTGGCCAGCATGATGCAATGAACTTTCGTAGCATCACGCTCGTGGGCCTCAAAGGCGGCCAACTCTACAGGAGTAGCAACATCTGGGATGATATTTTCAAGCTTTTCATCGAGGACATATTCTTTGTCCTCGTAGCGTGATCCACTCGTTGAATTTTGACCCATCAAATGTCACCTTTTGACATAGGTTCATCAACGAGAATGACCTAGAAGCATTTTTATTGTTGTTTGTAGACATCTGAAAAAGAAAGGAGCAAAGTTTGATTAGAAATGAGTCCCTAATTAAACACCCAAATGAGAAATTAGGGCTAGGACCCAACAACATTATTTACAACTTAGAAAGGGATGTTGTACTCTAAAAGTAAATAATTTGAAGGTAAGTGAATGACGACTCACTAATTCTCACCATGAAAAACGAAAAAGATTTAAGTTTTAAATGTATTGAAAACTCCTAGATCTTTGAGATTCATTGAACTTTTCAATGGCATGTTTAAATCTCGATATGCACTTCAAATTCGCGACTGGGATACCGAGGATCGCAAACAAGTTGTGAATAACCATGCGAATCAACATGGTGCACTCAATGTCTCTATCACCTAATCAATGTGACTGTAAACCACACACGCTCCATTGATCTATGACAAGGGTACAAAGTGTAATTCTATGGATTAGCATCATTTTCACATTTTAACCTGAAGTAACTAAGATTGGGAATTTGTAAAACATTGTAGTTACTTTGTATCTTTCATTATACTTTTAATTAGGAGAGGATTGCCCTATCCTACACGTTCGGCTAACGACCCTCCACTAGTCAAGCAAGCGGTGGTTGTGAGTGTACTCCCATTAATCGCCATTTTATAGGCAACAACCTTATACCCACCTTATAGACCGACTTCGTGAATGGGGCCTACAAACGGTAAGACTAGCATTTTAAGTTATACATATATATATATATATATATATATATATATATATTAACCTTGTAATAATATAATAGTATAGGGTTGAATTTTAAACTTGTAAAATTCTAAGGGTTTGGAATTTAAATTATTCAAAATTAAACTTTTAATCATAAAATTTAAATTTCAAAACTTGAGGACAAGTTTTGAACTTTTTCAAAACAAAAGGGATCAAATAACAAATAATTTAAATTAAACAATTAATTTCATAATTATCTATATTTGACCTAATCCAATTTTAGTCACAAGATAATTACCAAATAATTTAAATAATCCATATTTATCATATAAACAACTAATATTCAAAAGATTTGAAATTATCTATTGTTTTGGCAGGGATAATCATTCAAATACAATAAAATTCGGATTTTATATTCAAAAAATGATTTAGGCATTAATCCCATGACAAAATAGCAACAAAATCTCGAAATATCCTCTGCCTGATGCACAGACTCGCCGAGTCAGACCTGGACTTGCCGAGTCAGACCTGGACTCGCCGAGTAGGGCCAACTCGCCGAGTCCAGTTACTGAATCACCGAGTTGAGTCGGGCAGAGGCAAGAAACATGAATTTCAGCAAGCAAATAGTTAAAGCATCACATACATCTGAAACCAATCATGGCTCTGATACCACTGATGGGTTTTATGCATAAGAACAATCCTATGTGCTCATACAAACCGTAATGCTTGGATCTAGGTTTCTCTATTGTACATGCTTTGAATCCAAGACTTGCTACCCTAGATCTATCATATATAATTCGAAATCAACATCATAATAACAGATCTAAGTGTTTACCTCTTTCAAATAGCTTGAAATCCTTCTAGTCTTCATGATCTTGAGCATAGAGTCACAATTGTAACTCCTCTAATGGTTCACAAACCCCACAAGCAAGAAGGCAATATGAAAGAGGGTGAGAGATGATAAAATCGGCCCTAGGGTTCTCTTGGAATCAAGTGTAGCCGATTTTCATAGCCTAGGGGTCTTATTTATATTGCAGGCTGCTAGGGTTTCAGTCTAAACCCTAATAGACGACTTAGCCACCAAGCAGCCCAAGGAACCTTCTGGAATAAGGCCTTGGACGAAAATATGATGGATCCCCATCATAATTTCATTCCCCAATTAGTCCATTAGATTTCCCAGCCCAAAACCCAACTATCATACATTTGACAGTTTATGCCCCTTTATTTAATTAATCTCTTTTAGTCACCAAATTAATTCCTAATTAATTTATGACCAATACTAATTAAATAAATATGATTTCTCATTTAATATATTATTCTTATAATATATTAATAAACCATAATATTCTCTCTCTCTCTCTCTCTCTCTCTCTCTCTCCTTAAATTACCTTGTCAAGTTGCTTTGGTGAAGGCAACCCAAAAGGACCATGCACAACCGAGTCAAGTACATACCAAATATAGTTACGGGCTTAGACACTAATCCAACAGGAATGACTTTACTAGGACTCTACATCCCTTCACAAGGTAGATGTCGAGGGACACCATAATGCGGTGATTTGTTCTTCCTATTTTTGTAAGGGTTGATAGGGTGTTATTTCAATAATTTTATCCTAATATTTATATCAGTATAACCTAAGGATTGTATGTCAATCCAAACACGTGATACGGGAAGGCCTATAACGTTTTTTTTCGATTGTGTTCACGCATTGCATATATAAGCTATATTGCATGAAGCAGGTTTGAAATTAAAGAGTTTTATTAAATTTTTAATAATGATTTGATCGGCTTATAAACGAAAGACTTTATGTAAACTAAATATATGACATAGGATGAGTGGTACGGTTTTGATCATTTTTATAAATTTGCACTTTGCGAATATAGGTTATATCATAGAAAACAAGTGGAAAATAAAAAGTTTTATTAAATGATTGATAATGGTTTTGTGTCTAAACTCATGTAACTCATGGGATATTATTTTCTTACACATGTTTTATTTAATTTCATGTATTTTAGGATCAGTTGTGAAGAACGAGTGTAGGTGGAGCATAACAGAAAACTTTTGAAGACATTAGACGTAGTTTCTTATTTGTATATGCACTACTATTTTACTATGGTAATGCGAGTTAACATGTTCTACATTGATATATATATATATATATATATATATATATATATATATATATATATATATATATATATATATATATATATATATATATATATATATATATATATATATATATATATATACTAGGAAACATATTATGGCCGTGATAATCACGGCCCTAGAGAATTGATCAGTAAGCTATTTTACGTAAGTTATTTTACATGATTTTAGTTTTTAATAACATTTTATATTTTTAAATTCAAGTTTTTATTTCAAGTAAATTTTGTTGCTCATAATAGAAAGGATAAATCATATTAGTTACTTATGCGGTTAGTAATTGTAGTTTGGAAATGATATATTCTTTGAATATGTACTATTATATTAAGTCATTATTTGTTTTCCATTATATGGTTTAATGTACAATTGAAAAATGTTTATATGTATTTAAGAAAATAAAAGAATGATAGTATTACATACTACCTTTGAGATTGGTTTGAGGAAAATGTTTTGATGTGCTACCAAGTAAGCACATTCAGAACATACTCCAACAGTTTTACAATGTAAAAAGTTGAATTAAAATTTAAATAATTGTCAGACTATAAGATATAAAATTCTTACCCGCAGCACAAGTACTTGAACGAAGATTGTTAGAACTGTATGTGAAGAAAAAGTACATATAAAATTTATCTGACCTTATAGAACATGTTAACCTTATAATTACATAAATTGTCACTGCTATGAAGTCTATTTATATTGTAGCATTTTCTGGGAACAACTTATATCAGACTTAATATTGTTAAAGCTTGCAAAAATCATTGATCCTGCTACAAATGAGTCTGATAACATAGTCCTTAGATCAAACATTAGTGAAAGCACATCAACAACCAAAATGTGTCTTCTCTTGCAGCCACAGTTCTTTTGTCGTCGACTAAAAAAGCTGGAAATAACTCTCCAAGTTAAGATTTTAATGCAACTTCTTGTTCTATACTTGCTCCCAAAGGAAAATCCCGAACCAATTCCAATGAAGAAGTATCTTGTTCCAGAAATTGCAAGTTCTAGGACTTTTATCCCCTCTCCAATTGAAAGAAAAGTGTTAGAATCAGTCCCCTACCTTTAGTAGTTCATGTGAAAGAAGATGTTCCTCAAGCAAGCAATACAAGGCTCACCAAAAAAACGAAGTAACTTTGGTTTGTTAAAAGATGGCAACTATCCTGTACTTAATTTTTTTCGAGTAGATTATAGAGGTCTATTCAGTATGTAAATAATAGGTACCTGCATTGACAACATCTTTGACTGGTTTGTGTTGGCATATAAATCACTAAGATCTGTTGTATATATATACTTCAAGTTTTTATATGAAAAATCGACTTACAGTCTACTTTCATTCTCAAGTTTGCATACTTGAATTGTTACTTTATAATAATATACATATTTACTTTTCTTATTAGTTTATCTGTGAGTATATGAGGATGTAATATAAACCAACTTACTTATACTTTTAAGAAAATGAACATTTACATAAAAAAATATAACTAACTTTTTGACGGTCGGTATAAGAATTAGATTAAAACTTAATTTTTTTTATTTAAATTGTATTTACTAACCATATGAATTTTATGCTAAACAATAAATAATGTAATAGTGCAGGAATCGATATACAGAAAATATAAAGTAAAAAAAAGTAAGACGAAGAGAGTAAGGATTATCATTCATAGAGATTCAAATGTAAACAAAAAAGAAAGAACGTCATACAAATTCAAATGGAAACCAAAAAGAAAAAACATAAAATTCCAAAACTACCCATCTTAATCAAGGTAAAAAAAATATATGCATAAAAACATATACCAACCACCGTCTACCCAAATTGCATCAACCTCTGACACATCGGGTTTATTATAGACTCTTTGGTCTTGAACAACAACAATTTTAAGAACAGTCTTATAAGTATCCAAGTCTCCAATATTCTTCAAACTTCGGAAAAAATAAGCGTATGGATTATGTTGAAGATATTTATACACTTCTCAACCAAAGTTTCACATATCAGTGGACGAACCATTAACCTATTTTGGATCTCATGTTCAGTATCATGAATATATAATTGCAGATTTTTATGCCGACCATTCTCAGAATATAAACCGTTTATAAAATGATACATCTGACCTTGAACTCTAAAAATATAAATCCCGTTGTCTCTCTTATTGAAATTAGGATGAGATGTAACACCTAAGGATGTAAAAGCGAAATGGTTATTATATGTTGTAATATATGTTCTAAACACCTTTGCTTCGTGACAGTCTCAAGTTAGAAGTTCAATCATGACTGTTGGAAGATGATTACTATACAAGACAACACTGTCATCTAAACAGCAAAAACCCGATATTTCTGAAAAGAACTTTAAAGCACCACAATGATGACAGTCAGGAACGTAAGGTAAGATATCAACAACAACAGGAACGAACTTTAATAGAGCTCTACATGTTGCATGACCAACAATATTATGCTTATTTTTACGATTTTGTTGCTTTGAAATAGATTTCCTTATGTAACGTTTTTTCCGTTCAACTCTTTGTTGTTTAAATCTTAAAATAGCACGTTTCCTATATGCTTTCCTATCCTCAAAATCCAAAGAAGGCTGAACATCCTTCACGATAGATTTATCAACCTTTTCAATGAGAAACAACAGATGAATATAGATGTGCAATAAGAAACTAAACAGTCATCATCTGTAATAACATATTTGAAGACGTTTCAGATGAAAAGAAGGCAACACCTGATCATAAGATAAGCCTGAAGACGATAATCTACAAGAAAAGAAAATTAAGGAGAATATAAGCAACAAAACAAATATTACTAATAAAAAAAAATAGCATAATAACCCATTAGAATAAGATATTTGTATAGACGTTTAGCAAATCAGATACTATTCTTTGTAAAAACAATAACGAAAACCATTTCAAATCAAGGTAAAAGAAGAAACATAACAATACTTCTCATGTAATAGCAACATTGCCGACAATTAGAGAAACAAAATATAAATAAAAACTCAAATGGCATGAAAATAGAATTTTCTCTCATACCTTAGGTCCCCCTAATCAGCATGTGTAAAATCCTACTGCACAACTAATTCAAACCCTTATAAACCATCATAAAATATACACAGATCTAAGAAGAATATGAAAGGAAACTCTCGTAATGTGAAAAGTTAAAAAAAAAAACCAACAAATAAATAAATATCTGAAACAATGAATACCAATTGATTTAATTGGGCAAAAAGATAAACCGCTTACTTTAATTGGACCATACCCTAAGACGTAGCATGACTAAAAGCGGTGTAAGTACAAATATCCAAAATTACTTGTGGGGGAAGAAATTTGATAAAGCTCAAATCTATTAGGTAAGAATAAAACAAAACTAAGGATGATAAATAAAATAAATTGGTTAAAGAGAAAAAATTAAAAACAAAAATGGCCACAAAAGGAGGCATGAACCGAACAAAAATTGGAAAAAAAAAATAATAAAGTATATTGTCATATATGTTCCAACTTGCTGCCAGAGTTTTCTTTATTGGAGGGACTAAGAAAAGATAATTGTTTGGGATAAACACCAGGTAAAATAAAAATAAAGCCCAAATTTATTAGATAATAATAATAAAGAAAGTAACGATTATAAACAAAATAAATTGATTAAAGAGAATATTGAAAACAAAAAGGACCATAAAATGAGGCATAAATCGGACCAAAAATTGGAAAGTAAAAATTAAAGTATATAGACATATATGTTAAAGGTTGCCGCCACAATTTTCTTTAATGGAGGAAGTAAGCAGCTATATGACGTGCACCAAAGTAGTAATCTTGAATATATATATATATATATATATATATATATATATATATATATATATATATATATATATATATAATTGCAGTCAATTAGAGACATTCTTGAAAGAAAGGGCCAAAATGACAATGCTGGGAAGATGGGAGACAAAGCTTGTAGAATCTGGAAAAAGATGTGTATTACGAACAAATCCATGGCGTGGTAAACTCTGGTCCATGTCATCACACGTGGAAGATTCTTGAATAAAGGATGATACCTAGCTGGTTATGGGTTGAAAATATTTCCCACGGCATGTCGATTAGTTAGTGGCTAGTTTTATTCATATATAAAGGACGTTTTAGAAGGGAATACAAGAAAATTTGTGAGAGTGAATACTTATAAAGAAACCCTAAAACAACTAATTTCGACCAAATGGAAGATAGAAGAAGAGTAACGAGCAAGATTTCCACTAAATCATTGGATTTGCATGGTTATTAGTTTATTTAATTAGTTGTTTAGTTTATTTTTATGAAAGTATGGGCTAAAATCTTTAACTTTCATTTAGAGTAAATGAACCCTATTTGATTATGAATTAATTTTAGCTTTATGGAATATTAAAGTTGGTTTTTACTCGTGTTTGATAGATTAACCCTAGCATGTCAATTTTTCTATCTTTATTACTTTTTCCATAAGTTATGTGTAGTTAACTAGCAATGGATTGCATGAATCTCTAATTCTAATTGTTTATTACCATTAAATTACTAGAGCCAGAGATTTACCATATCCTAGTATAGATGGTAAATTTAGTTACTTAACTGTGTTATAGAGTAATATTTGACTATAATATTTGCTTAATTGTCCAACTTGACCATAAGTAGACAATTCTAGATCTATTCATTCATAGTCCAAACATATTTTAAACTCAACTAGGTGTCTTTAGTCTACATGACCATTGTGATTAACTGTCATGAATTGAATTATACAAGTTAATATGACCATGATAACTAGTAACTATTAATTTGGTAACCAACATAAGTAATCCATAGCTGAATTTAATCATAAGAAAAGGGGGTATTCGAAACTATATAGAAGTACCTTTTATATCATCGTTGAAAGTCGATTTTAGGTTTTTTTATAGTTGATTAGTGAATTGTGGTAGATTAAGTTTTTCTAAACTTCCAAAACCAAAGAAAACCTCCATTTTAAGTTTGTTATTTAGATTACGTTTTAGCATTATTACTTCTAAACTAAACTTCATTCCATGTGATTGATCTCATACTTACTCTACTTTACTACTATACAACTAGGTACACTGCCTATTTTTTTTTTGTTTTTTTTTTTTTTTTGTTTTAGCTAAGTTGAATAGATAAGGGTTATAAATTTCAAGCTTTTAAAAGTATTATATACACATAAAACACATCGAATTTTTGGCACCATTGTCGGGGAACGGTTGATTTTGTTGACTTTTAGTTTTCTATTAATTAATCAATCCTTTTATGGTATTAAATCGACAAGAATTTATTTTCCCTGTTTAGCTTTCGATTTTGTGAATCCAGCTCCCATGACGTGGAAGATCTATTGCCACGGCGTGAAAACTGGCAGTTTAGTTTTTGATTTATTTCATTTTATGCGTGTTTTCATGCTAAATTCCAATAGCACATGACCCGCTGATCAAACTTCAAAATTGTGCCACCGTTCGACGGTTCAGAATCCGAATTCCACAAAAATAAAGACGAATCAACTAGCGGTCTAAAAACCAATGAAGTGGAAACCTTCATCAATACTTCGGACATGAAGGGACAAGGATAAGAACCAGAAACCAAGAGCAACTCTGAAGATGATCTAACTAAACAAAGGGAACCTGACAACAAGATGATGGACATAACAACCATGACAATGGAAGACTACAATCGATGAATGCGATATGATAATGGTCTTGGTATCATTATATACGAAATCCCAGATGAGTTGAACTTTGAAATCAAGGGACATATCCTTAACATGCTAACAGATATTCCATTATTTAGGAAGAACCATTTAGATGCATACAAACTCATCGACGAGGTATTGGATACACCAAACTTTTTCAATGTGCCTAATGTTCAAAAATATGTGGTTATGTTATGAATGCTTCTAGTCACACTAAAAGACGCAACAAAGGATTGGCTAAAATCAGTATCACTGGGATCCATCACGACATGGGATAAGATGATGGACGAGTTTATTCAACAATCTAGTATACCTTCAAAAGTATCTATGTTGAAGAGACCATCACAAACTTCCAACAAAATGTTGAGGAATCATTATACGAAGCATGGTATAGATAAGAGGGAATGAAAGAAGGAGTCGAAGCCTTACATAGAGTATCAATCTTCTACGATAGGATTGACTTAAGCATAAGACAACTCCTAGACTCCCAAGGACCCATGATAATGAAGGATCTGAAAACTAACAAAGCTCTTATCGAAGAATTCGCCAAACATTTGAGAGAATAACACAACCCAAGAGAAAATGTCACGAGAAGCAAGGTGAGTGTAGAGAGAGGAATTGATACTTTAGCTTCGTTTCTTGCAAATCTTGATACTATGGATAGGATAATCACGAAGATGTGGCAATTAATCCTTGCAATTAAAGTTGGATGCGACAATTATAGCGGACCACATCTTACAAAAGTTTATGATTTGGACGAAAAAGTAAACAAGAAAGTGCAAGTGTGCTATTCAAGTGAGGATAGGTTTGATAAAGATTGGAGGAAGTCAAAGAAGGAGTCGAAGCCTTACATAGAGTACATGAAAGAAAAGGAAGAAAAATATCGATAATAAGGTCATAGGTTTTATAAAAAAGAAAATGCTCAAGCCAAAAGGAAGTCCAATCTCGAGTCGGTATTGAATAGATTCATGGAGCAAAGTGAAAAGAGGCATGTGAATTAAGATGCTACTCTATGAAATAAAAAACTGTCTTTTGTGAATATTGAGGCACAAATTGCACAACTAACCAAACTCATGCAAGAATGTTTGTCGGGTTATAGTTCAAATAGTGTTTGGCAAATTCCGAAAGCTCAAGTGTTGGTAGTCAAAACTGAAGATGAAGAAAATTCAAAGCCTCTGAAATTCCTTGAAACCACCAAGAAACATTATGACCAACAACCCAAGGGAAGCAAACCAATCAAGAATCCAACTTATGTGCAGTTCCCACATCATGACAAGTCTGTCGCCATAGTGTGGCCACTAGAAACAATTCCTAAACGTCCACAAATTAAATCATATCTTCTAGCACTCGAATAGCCTTTAGTAACAAAGCACAATATACTATAGCAAGAGCACAAGAATTTCATGGAGTAAGTTAAATCCCTCTCGATTAGTATGCCATTTGTGGATGTGATTGCAAAAATTCCCAAATACGAAGTTTTTCTCAAGAATAAATTAAGTAATTGAAACGAGCTTGATAAAATCTCTAATGTGATACTAAATAAACAATGTTCAGATGCTATTAACGAAGGTATCCCAAAAATATGCAAGATTCAGGACGGCTAACTTTTCCTTGTGATAACGGAAATTCTATAAAAAATGCATTAGACAATTTAGGAGCCAGTATAAACCTAATGCCTTATTCGTTCTACGAGAAACTTGAATCACTAGAACTGAAACCTACTAGAATGGCTACTCACATGGCGGATAGTTCTATTACATATCGTAGAGGTATTGTTGAGGATTTATTAGTCAGTGTGGGTGAATACACATTTTCGGTTGATTTTTTCGTACTAGATATGAAGGAAGAAGAAGAATGGCCAATGATCTTAAGAAAACCTTTCCTAAGTATCGCTCATTATTTGGTGGATATCCATAATTCAAAACACACACTAAGTGTTAGAGAAGAGAAAATAACTTTTGGAGTGAAGAAGATATCCATCAATATAGAATCTAATAAAGATGTGTTCTTTATAGAAGAAATAGATGAAATGGGTCAATTTGATGAGCTTAAGAAGCTAGAAAAGACAATGGAGGATGAATTGTTGAGTAGGTGTAACGCCCGTTTCCCGAAGAAGGTTGGCCAAGACTTAAGGAATCAAAATATTTTTTTAGGGAGAAAACCCTCCGCCATTACGTGGGGCATGGATGCCCACGACATGGCGTGAGGTTTAGTGAAATGCGTGTTTTAGAGGGCCACCACGTCATGGAAATGGTTAGACATGATGTGGCATCTGGTGCAGCCTAAGCCTACAAAGTTTTAGGGTTTTTGCCATATTTAAGCCCCTAAACATTAGGTTTAGGGCATCCACTTCAGCCTCCATCTTTCCATCTCGAAACCTTAGCATCAATGCATGCTTGAGAGTCCATTTCATCAAATTTAAGCTTCATTCTTGGATTTTGTGTAAAGCCTTGGAATAAGAAAGTTCACAAGGAATCAAGGGAAAAAAGCAAGTTGGATCCAACATTCTGTTTAGTTTCTTGAGTTGTTGGAGGTATAAAGTTCATACGTTAACATCTTTCCTTCAATATTCAAGTTCTAGGCATATGTGGGTGATTTTGTCCCTTTCTTGGATGTTCTTGGAGTTTCAAGAACTCCATAACGTGTGGTGACTTTCCTAGGTCCTTGGACTTCTGTTGATTGAGAAAAAGGACCATGCTTAGTGTGTATTGTGTCCATGTTCAAGTTACAACCTCATAAATGACCTAATCAATCATTCTAGAATTATTTAACCTTTAAAACATGTAACTTAACATATTTATTAAATAGTTAGCTGACATCAACATGGGTCCCACAAAGCACAAACCAAGCAACATTCGGGCGGTAACACTCTATAAGCCATTAGACATAAAAATGCATACTCCAACTAACTTACTTCTGCGATGCTAGGAACCTCTATCAACACTGTCGGTTGCCTTATGCGTGCAAATTATACACAAAATGGGATCACATAGACTGTCGAATGAATGATTCTACCCTAAGACCACAACCAGACAAGGAACATGAAATAAGGCCAAATCAGTCCTTTTAGGGCTATATGATCCTAATCGTATATAATTTTTAAAGCATAAAGGTAGCAATCAATTCCACCAACATAGACTCCAAATCTGGCATAGCATCCAATTATTCATTGGCTACAAAGCACCACAAATCAGGCCATTCTATCCAACATCTGGAATCCATACTAGCAATGTTATTCCTAAAGCTCAATCAATAGGCATATACATGCATCTCTCCAAGCATTCTATCTTAAATTCCTGAGCCGGTCCTTAGCCTTAATCTAGCATGCAATTCTCATATATTTATATGAAAAGAATAAGCATAACACATGTATGAATATTTTAGGAAATACTTACTTGAGTTCGGCTGATTGCACACATCACACCCGTTTCTTTATAGAAGCATTTTTAGGAAAACTATTTTCTTTCAAAATTTTTTACCATTTCCTTAGTTTGAGTTCAGCCAGACCCGAGGTGTATCTGAATCCTTCAAACCAAGGTTGTAATACCAACTTGTAATGTCCCAAAAATACCACGTAAAAATTTCAGTTTTAAATAAGTTAAAACAGTTCCTTTATTGTTCCAAAGACGACCAAAGTCAAGTATTCACAAAACATCAGAGTAATTCGTAAACATTCAGTGTAGAATAAATCTCCGGGGGATGCAGTGCGATAAATCCTGTCCCTTCCTTTTGAAAACAAAAAGTACCTAAAACCTTTTAAACATAAACCGTAAGAACGAAGCTTAGTGAGTTCCCCAATATACCACATACCATAGATACATATCAGCCTAAAGTTGTAACGGGTCTATTTCACCCTTAGTCCCTTCTGAATCTTTGAGTGCCTTACGACTCCCTCGATATCGTTCAACCGGTACGAGACTATTTCACTACTTACATCTAAGTACACGATCGTAATAGCAAGATTCACATAGACAACAAGCACATACAGGCATGTCAATAAGTATCATAAAGACAACTATCATCCTACAACATAGTCTAGTGGGTCCCGGTTGGTGCCTTCAACCCACAAGTATAGTGAAGAGACTTACCTCAAATGATAGTCGGGTAAAACACACACTCAAGCAGCTTCTATCAAAAGCTCATCTCTCTAGACAACTAAAACAACCCCAATTAACAACTAAGAAAATGTTCCAACTATCAGATCCAAAAAAAAAAAACAAGGCTAACCCTTATTTGGGAAAAAGATGCCATTTCCAAGTCTTAAACCCCCTCACAGTTAACAAAAACTCAAAGTGGTCAAAAAACCAACAGTTAACCCTTTGTTGGCCTATGTGTTGCATACTCTAGCTCTACGTTGGGCGTAGAGCTTCAATCCAGAAAAACGGGACTCAAATAGGCTACGTGGGGCATAGCCTGAATTACACATTGCGTATATCCTTAAGTTCCAATACTCACGTTAAGCACTTATTTCATTAAGACCTTTCACGTGACGTACAACCTTAGGTTCCAATACTCCCGTTAAGCACATATTTAATTAAGATCTTTCATCAAAACTCGGATCTGGTTCCTAATAACACCATAATGGATAAAGTTTCCAACTTTGTCCATTAGGTTGGTGCAAACAACTATGATCTAGTCTTTAAGTCTACAAGGGACCAAAAATGTATCTTTCTCATCTTAATCCATTATGTCCAAGTCTCCAACCTTCAGATCTACATTATTATGATGTTTAGATGGATAAAATTTCCAACTTTATTGATAACAAGATCACAAACTTTCAAGATCTAAACTTTATTCAATAAAATGACCAAAAAAGTGGCATATATGACAAATGACTAGATTTATGAAACTAATGACCAATTAGAAGCTTTTTACTCATAATGGTACAGGAATGATGTAATCTTGCTAGATCTATACTTGGACTCTTCTTTCATACACTTTACCACCACCTTCACGTTCATGATTCAACCTTCTAATGGAGAAATAAGCTCATAAATGACACCAAGGCTCAAAAACCAGTGAGAGGAGGCTCAGGTTTCTCGAGGAATGATCTTAGGTGATGGAGGCTAGTAATGAGAGGGTTTCCCATAAGTTAGAGCCCATAAACAAGGCTCAAAACCGAAGGCTTAGGTTTTGGTCTGCCCAGATTACACCGTGCGTAATTCATTAAAACCCGTTACGCCTTATGTAACTTTTAGTTACGCCCCGCATAACCCACAAATCCCCAATTCCCCTTCAACTTCAAACAGACATAACTTCTTTGTTTCAACTCCGTTTTCGACATTATTTATATGCACAAAAAGGTATTAAAGAGCCCCACAATCATATCTAATTACCCATTGTTGGACGTGTCAAGGATTATGACTTTAAGATCCTTTACCATTCGGGTAAAGTGAAATGTGGTAGTGGATGCTTTGAGCCACAAATCGGTTGGGTCTTCAGTCAGCAAGATGTGTAAAAGGATATTCGTTGATTCCCCACTTTTGGGATTAATCCGAGAGGCACACGCAGAGGGAGTTTGGAAGGAGAACTGGAAACAGTATTGGATCAGCGATAAGATCGACAGGTTTGTCACCGATTGTCGAGGGTTATTGAACCGGTGTGGCTGGGTTTGGGTTCCAATTTTTTGTGGGATCAGGCGGGTTGTGGTAGATGAGGCTTATAAGTCTCATTTTTCTATACACCCGAGAGCCACCTAGATGAATCGGGATCTGAGATTGAGTTATTGGTAGCCGTGTATGAAGAGAGAGATAGCCTGCTACGTGGAGCGGTGCTTGACCTGTAGGATGGCCAAGGTCAAGCATCAAAGGCCGCATGGAAAGCTGCACCCTTTGGAGGTTCCCATGTGGAAATGGGAATAGATCACCATGGATTTCATCACCAAGTTGCCGAAGATGACGAAGGGCTTTGATTCTATATGGGTCATCGTGGATCGATTGACCAAGAGTGCCCACTTTTTCGACATCCGGGAGAAATCATCGGCCAAAAAGTTAGCCAATCTGTATGTCCGGGAGATTGTTGCTCATCATGGACAGTGGCGGACCTTAGTGGAGCATTGGGGGTCCCGGGCCACTGCTTAATATCCAGCACGTAGTGTAAACTTTTTTTTTCTATTAGGTGTACCAGCTTGAAGTACAAGGGAGACCCCTACTAAAACAGTCTGCGTCCGTCACTGATCATGGGGTTCCGGTTCTATTGTTTCGGACCGAGATGTTCGGTTCATTCATGAAATCACTTTTCTCTTGAAGTCAAATCCCTTAACTTGATCCATTTATGCCCACAATCCCGAAATTAGAAAAATCTCGAAATGGGATGTTATATATATATATATATATATATATATATATATATATATATATATATATATATATATAAGAAATTAAATGGTGCACATGCACATATGTTTGTGTAAAATACATATAAGTTGGTAAAATAAAAATATTTACTTTACATGGGATGATGTAGAAAATACAAAATTAAAAATACGATATTTGAACCCTAGAAAATAAAAAATGAATTCTAATCCTTGGAAATCCTCTATTAATTATTATTATTATTATTATTATTATGTGTTTATATTAATAATAATCGGTACAAAAAGAGTAACAACTTTGACAATTGTTGCAACTAGTATATCCAAGCGTCGGTTGCTAAAGATAATAGAAACATAATACGTCGGCACTAAAACTTCGTTTATGTTACTAAAGTTGTCGTCGCTAATGATAATTGTCGTTGCTAATATGGTTGTCACAGCCAATTTTTTTTATTTTTTTTTTTATTTTTTATTTATTTTTTTTTTAATGTAACACCATCAGGATGAAAAAAACTGATACGAAATATTAAAAACTAATATGAAACATTAATTGCAGAAAAATCTTATCCAAAAATAAAATTACGACATAACAAATTAAGTACCAAATATATTATATATTACATATTATAGAAAGTCTAACAAAACGTCTAAAACTATTTAGACTTGTCATAATCTTGTGTTCCCCGTGTTCCTTTCGGTTTCACTTGGTGGTGTCCAAGATTGAAACCATGTTTGAAGTAGTGCCCTACACATGAGATCAGCAATCATTGTTTGAAACTACCCCCGTGTTCCTTCCGGTTTCACTTGGTGGCGTCCAAGATTGAAACCATGTTTGAAGTAGTGCCCTACACATGAGATCAGCAATCATTGTTTGAAACTACAAAATAAATATCATAAACTTATAAGTTAAACCAATAAATTATCAAAGTATAAACAAATTATTATCAAACCATAACCAAACAAACACTTACCAAACCACAAACTACCAAAATATCAAAATAACACTTATGAAATTATAATCAAACTAACAATTACCAAATTATAGTCAAACTACTAACTACCAAAATATAACTATAACATTCCGATTCATAGGAATGAGATTTTACGGACTTTTTACAATTAAGAAAGCCTTCTCGACGAGTTTGAGGCCCAAACTTGTCGTGTACAAACTCAAGCAACGTAGATTATCTAGCCTACTCGACGAGTTGAAGCTGGATGTGAAAACCATGATTTTTAGGGTTCACACCCTATTTAAAGGATCTTATGGCTCCTTTGTAGCCTCTCTCATCGCCCCTTACCAAAGAAAAGCCTAAGTACCCTATTGTGTGAGTGTGTGAGCTTGGAAAGTCATTTTTGGTGGTCTTTTGAAAGGACTGTTGAAGATTGAAGAAATTGGAGTGAAAAGGAGGCTCTAGATCCGATATCTACTTCACTTTGGCATTTATATTGAGGTACAAAGCTTTTATGTTGACATCTTATTGCTTAGATCTTCCTTTATGCAAGAATATGGTCATTTCTAGTGCAAAATGGAGTCACTCTCGGCTTTGAGCTTGTCCTGAGGACATGGTCTCAGATTTGGACTCCTCTAAGCCCCCATGAACATAAATTTATCGAATTTATCTAGTCTTGGCCCTTCTCCATGCCATAAACCTCTTATTAAGCTTAGTTTTGGTGTTTTAATCCCTTTGACGCCTTGCATGCACGTAAAGTTAGCAACTTTACCTGGTATTTTAGTCCTAAGAGGCTAGATCTGTAGTTTGGAGCCTTGGAGTCGACTGGAAAGGGTTGAACACATTAAGACAGGAAAACTTGACGAGTTACTTAGACAACTCGACGAGTTGGATGGGGTTTACCCGCCTTCTAGATATTTAGTGAACTCGACGAGTGAGTGAGACGACTCGGTGAGTTGATTAGGGTTTTCTGGTTTTCTGGACACTGAAGAACTTGACAAGTTGCTCTGGTAACTTAGCAAGTTGTCCAGAACCTTTCACGATATTCTGAGATATGAAGGAAGCCAATGAGTTAGGAGGTGTACTCGACGAGTTGTGTCAACATGGACTGTTGACCTTGAATGTTGAATTTGACTGGGGTTGACTAAGTTTGACTTTAGAGGGTATTTTGGTAATTTGGGACTTGATGGAATTTGATCAATGGTGGTTGTATATGTTTGATTTTGGAGCTGTGTTTCAGGAGTTTGATCTTTTCAGTTCAGTTCGACATTGTGAAGTGAGTTATCCTCACTATACTCAAGGGTCTAAGGCACCAAGGTCGGCCCTTTGGACTATTATCATGGTTGTCTTATGGTTGTGTGTTTTTATGATCTGTTAGATCATTATCCTAGTAGGTAGGATGATCCTAAGATTAGTGATCTGCTAGATCAACTTGACTGTTTATAGACTGTTATGTGCTTACCTGATATATGTGTACATGTTTGATTTGTAGTTGAGGGTATTCCATCGTGAGGATGATTGGACCCCTAATATGTTGTCTCTGTAGACTGTTAGGTGATTATCTGATGTATGTGTACATGATTGATTGTTAGTTGAGAGTATTCCATCCCGTGGATGATTAGACTTATAGTATGTGGGCATTCCAACCCAATGGTTGTGGGCCGAGAGTATTCCATCTCGATGATGATTGGACTAATAGAATGTGGGCATTCCAACTAGATGGTTGTGGGTCGAGAGTATTCCATCCAAAGAATGATTGGAGTCATAGTATGTGGGCATTCCAACCCGATGGTTGTGGGCCGGGAGTATTCCATACCGAGAATGATTGGACTCATAGTATGTGGGCATTCCAACCCAATGGTTGAGGGTCGGGCATATTCCAACCCGATGGTTGATTGGACCCATAGTATGTTGGCATTCCAACCTGATGGTTAAGGGCCTGTGGCATTCCAACCCTATGGTTGATTGGACCCATAGTATGATGTTTTTTATTATATGTGTAATGTTGTGTATGGGTATTTAGGGGGTAACTCACTAAGCCTTCGAGCTTACATTTATGGATTATTGTTCAGGTACTTCAGATGATCGTGGGAAGGTGAATGCGTGACCATAGAAATCCTCACATGTTATGATTTGGATTTCTGGGATACTCCGATGTTTAAACTATTTTGAAAACAATTTTGTATTACATAGCGGTTTTGGATGTTTGAAAAAGTTTTAAATTTTTATGAATTTTACGGATGTTACAATAACTAAACTATAAACTACCAAACTTACAAACTTTCCAATATAATCAACATAAATCAAATCAACATAAACCAAAATGACTAGACTAACATGCATCCATCAATCTATATACCTAATGACTTCAATATGGTCGCGTCGAGTACGCAAAACTTTTTCAAATGCAGTTTTTTCTTCCGCTAGCGTTAAGGCTCTTTCCACATAGGATCCCTAAAATCTGCATTTATTTTAGGGATAGTGACTTAAAAGGGTAACATATTTTTTGATTTGTACACATTTAGTCACTAATTTTTTTTTCCACATTTTCCTATAAACTTGTTGAACTATTTGAAAAACATCCTTATGACCTGTTGTCGGAGGTTTAGCCGATTTCCGGTGTGTTTGACAACTCCGACGAGGCTCCGATTATCTTCTACGACAAGTCTCCGGCGTTCATGATTTTTCGGTGAACTTAAGAACTTGGGTTTATTCTCTCCTGTCTCTTTCTTAGATCTAAAAATAATTCGAACATAAACCCATATGCATGTTTGATTTTCAGACTCAAGAATTTAAACCTAAAAATCAATTCATCTTCATCTTCTTCTTTTTAAACTCAAGAACACACAGAAGAGCTTCTGATGTGTTTTGTTCATCGTGTTCTTCAAATCTTTATCTAATTCATTAGTTGTTCATTGTGTTCTTGAGTTCTTAAGTTTGTGTGTATGTGTGTGTGTGTGTGGTAGATCAGAACATGAAGAATACGAAGAACACAACGAACACGAGAACACAAGAGCTTCATATTTGAGTATGTGTGTGTGTGTTTCAGATCATAACACGAAGAACACAGACCAAGATCTAAACACAAACCCAGATCAAAACACGAACACATATCTTCAAGCTCGATTTCTGGGTTTGAAAACCCTAACTCGAGTTCATCTTCAAGCTCGATTTTGGGAAAACCTCTGCATGTGAATGTGTTCATTTTCAAGGATCCCAAAACACAAACAAATCGATTTCTTCTTTGTTCTTGGAGATCATTTGATTTCAGATCTGATATTCGAGCATGAACACATACACACGCTATTGGAGCTCATTTGGTTTTTGGGAACAAGATGAAGACAAACACCTCCTTGAAATCAAAGTACACACCATGTTTGAGGGTTTAAGACAATGAACATCAGATCATTTGGTTTCCGAGCATTAGATCTGTTCGATCATATATGATTTCTTCTTTGTTCGTGGAGATTGTTTGCTTTTCGAGCATCAGATCTGGGTTGAAGACGATGAAAATCAAATCTAGGTTGGAGGTTGAAGACGATGAACTTCAAATCTAGAACAACACTTCGATTTCAAAATCGATGGACCAAACGTCATGTGTGTTCTTAAACTGAAACCCAAAAATCGCAACGCTCAATTTCTTGTATGAACTCCATTTCATACCATCGGAAAATTCATGAAGGTCGGAGTTTTGCCGGAGAAGATGACCGGAGCATCGTGTCGGAGTTGTCAAACACGCCGTAAACCGGCTAAACCTACAATTGAAGGTCATAAGGATACTTTTTGAACCGTTCAACAATTTCAATGAAAAAATATGAACAAAAAAACTTAGTGAATAAATATATACAAATCAATACGTTTAACCTTATTGAGATAATGGATTTCATTTACAAATCAGAAAGGTTCAATACATATCGATTGAAGGCAAACGGGCAACGAGCTGCGCCGCTAGCCCTTTCTAGATGACAACCAATTCTTTTGAAAACAACTTTTGTGGATCTAGGAGATATGACATGTTGATTTATTGAGGAGCTGGGCATGCCGCTTTGACCCGTTGGACTCTATTGAGGAGCTCCACCGCCTTTGGTGCGAGAAAACCGAATGTATCGAATGCAAAAGGTACAAACACATTTTGATTTTCTATACATGCATTCTCGTGCTTTACCACTTTGCACACAACGACTTTCAAAGCGGTATGCCCAGCTGTAAAACTCCCGCTCCCCAAACCAACGAGGGAGAGACCCCAGTAAGATCCACGCACGCATACTTCCTCCTATCCATACAAAGACCAAAATGTCAGTCGGTCTAAGTGTGGACCTTCCATCCTGCGGGCTCGTCAAAAAGTTCACCGGCGTTTTTTTCTTCACAGAATTACAAGCACGCCGACAAGCATCAAAGAGAACATCCCGAACCACATGATGTCTGTACTTGAAACCAGGGAGCTCTTTACAATGAACCGTGTGTTCCCCAAAGATGCATTGCCGCCTCAGGGGTTAATAAAAGTGATACTCATCTTTGGTGGCGGCAATTAACCAAAGGGAAGTCGAATTCAAGGGATTCACATAGTCAGTTATCTAAATATCCAAATAGTCAATTATCTATGAAGGAGAAAATATTTTCGGTAACGTTTTTTAGTTTTTACAATTATCAATCTTATTTAAGAATCTAAATAGTCAACACGAGAAATATATAACAGGAAACTGAAATTTTCAATTATCTATGAAGAAAGAAAATGTTTTTGGGTAACGTCTTTTTGTTGTTACAATTACCAATCCCACTTAAGAATCCAAATAGTCAACACTACATATATAGAATATGAAATGATCCAATAGGTACAATTTACGTCTCTGTAGATGCATGGCAGAGTAGCTTTTTTCCGCCTACGTATTTTCTCCCAGAATTCTCCCGCCACTTATGCTCAGATCTGCTTGGCCAGTCGATGGTTGACATCATCATCGTGTAGATGTTTGGCACCAGCTGGACAAGCCGGAGGGACAACTGCACCGACGATTTTTGGTTTAATGTGAGCACACTCAGCGGTGGCAGCTCCTCCTGAGTACGTCAAATTAATATCTGCCAACTCCACGGTGTCACATGGAAACCCTGAGCTGCAAATAAGCCTAATTGCCACCTTAGTAGTTGATGTTCCCTTGATCCTCCTAAAGGTCACATTCGCTAGCTTAACTTTTGATGGAGCTCCTTTCTAATATTCATAAAGAAAGATATATATAATCAACTTTCTATGTGAATAACACTATCGTAGGTATAAGGTATACTTATTTAATACTTACCTTGCAAGCATTCCAAGGGCAATATTCTTGATCGATCAATATGGGAGTTGCCACTTTGTTCATGATGATATCTTCGAAGTGGATGTCAGTGGCGGTGTTTGGTGGAGAAGAAGGCCAGCTCTTGATCCTGACTCCATTGGTAGTGTTCGTGATTGTGCAATTCTTGACAAAGATTCCTTGTACAGATTCTTCATTTGGGTATTTCCCTAAGCTTCCGACACTAATACCATGACCTGGTCCGCATGTGACTTTCTCAATATGGACGTTCTTGCTTCCATCTCCAAAGGAAATGCAATCATCACCCGTTTTTATGACTGAGTTTGTGATATTGAGACCGGTTAACCTACCGATGTGAATTCCATCTGTGTTGACACTGTTTCCCGGTGCATCAATGGTAACATGATCAAGTCTGGTATTGTTACAATGCAATACATTCATGTGGAAGTATTTGCTGTTCGCAGATGTTACACCATTAACCACTGAATTTGTAACTTTAGTCAATCTGATATTCTGAGAAACAACAGAGAAAGGTTGGCATGGCTACACAAAGCTCAACAAGTTCAAAATTTTAAAAAGAAAAAGAGAGAACACTTACCACTGGAATTTGACATGTTGCCTTCGAATCATGGCATTTGACAGACTTCCAAGTTTGCTGGCCTTGCCCATCGTAGGTACCACCGGTCATAGTCAACTTATCAACTCCCACGATGCTGATCCAATAGTCATTTTTGAACACTGTTGTATCAGGCGGAGCCTTCAGGGTGGCTCCGGTGGCCTTGATTTCAATCGCAGCCTTGCATGGACCTTTCAAGTCAAGCGGAGGATTTGCCAAATACGTCCCTGCCGGAATCAACACAGAGCTTGGCGCTGTTGCTGCACATGCTTCTTTCCAAGCAGCCATTATCGCCTAATTTCAACCCATCATCAAATATAAACGACCAATAACTTCAAAGATTTGTTAATAAAACATATCACACACACACCCACATATATAAATATATAAATGTCCGGATGGCTGAGTTTTCTAAAGCGCCTAACTCAAGTTGTAGTTTCTCTAAAAGGTCGTGGGTTCAAATCCCACTACACTTGCCATTCAAAGAAGTATATATATTTTGTGTGTGTAAATATTTACATTTTGTTGCTTAATATTTGTGATTCACCCTCTTTGGGTATAACGTTTCGTTTTATTTTCCTTTATGCATCAAATCTTAAAAAGAAAAGACAGTGATTTCGTACATAATCCTTTCTAGACCATCTAATGTATAAATTATATATAACTAAAAATTATTATGTACAAATCGCTACCTAAAAAAATGATATAGATAAAAAACATTATCCAATTTTTTTTTTCACAATTCATGTAAAACCATGAAACTTTCAAACTACACAAATTAATGCTATATATATATATATATATATATATATATATATATATATATATATATATATATATATATATTAAACATTAATTGAAGTGTTAATTTTGAAAAATAATACCATAATTAAATATCATAAATATTAATTATATATAATATAATTTATAATTAATTCATTTTACATTTAGTTATTGTAATATTACACATAATTAATGTTTATCACATTTAACTATGGTAATATTTTTATAATTAATGTTTATCACATTTGATCTCTCTCTCTCTCTCTCTCTCTCTCTCTCTCTCTCTCTCTCTCTCCTCTTAACTTGATTCAATCACACAAATATCTCACTTTGATTTCTACTACCAGTGATGTCCACCACCACCACCGTCAACGGTGGCCACCCGACCTCCGATGATTGTCACCACTGTTGCTACTCTGGTACCTATTGTCACCGACAACGTTAAAGCACCACTTGATTTGTAACCTTTGATTCTAGCTATCACTACCACCATCGAATCATCACCGCAACTCTCGATGTCGGTCTTTTACACCTTTAGAAATGTGATTTGTGCTTCGTCTTCAACCGTTGTCCTCTGTAATCACTAAAAATGTTGTCATCGTTGCCTCATCATCTTAGCCCAATTTAAAAGTCACCAACCGACATCATCCTCTCAGATGTGAAGCCAAAGACAATGATTTCTCATATCTGGACAAATCTGATGTGTTTGGTGCAATTTTACGTGTTGATCTATTGTGTATAGAGCATTTCATAGTAACCACTAGTGGTTCCACCACTACATCAACTTAATTTTCCTCTACTTAGCTCTGATATAACTGCATCAACTCCACCGACGTTGGCTTCTCTGGAGATTTTGCCTTTGCCATCATCTACCTCCACTTCATCAAATCTACAAACACATCCATTGCTTTATCTATTTCTTTATGGTGCACTACCATATACGCATCAGATCTCACCAGATCTAATGTGTTTATGCATTTTCAGAACACTACATTCACATGGCTCCTACTACCTACAAACCACCATGTCGCTTTCTTCTAGTACTACTGAAATAGATCTGGAGATCAACGAAGTTCTAAATGCCATATCTGCTTCCTAACACCAAATATGCATTAGATTATATGTATTTGATGGATTTCATGTATGGATTTGGTGTGTGTGGTGCATCTGATGATTGCTAGCAGCAGATCTGAATTTTATAGATAAATCATCAAGTAACATCAGGCATGTCGAGTTTTGTTGATAAACCTTCTAGTTATTTGTTATAATATTTGCATAAAAATGTTATTCACAACTTAAGTTTTATTATTGATATGTTCTAAAGTATATATAAAATGTGTGTATATTAGAATACTTTTAGCACCAAATTGAAACATACTTGGAGACATAAAAATATGGTTCCTTGGGGAACTTAAGTTTAGCGGAGATATGTGTAGAATTCAATTTCTAATTATAGTAAGGATCTTAGATAAACTTGTGGTATTTGGTGAATTTAAGGTGTTTGGAGATGGACATAACAACAATAAGGAAATGAAAAAGAAACTTGCTTCTTGATTTCATTCTAGAAAATTTAGTATTATGACTTCTTATAGAAAAGTCTAAGACATGTTCTTTAGATAGTGAATTACAAAACTAACCCTAAGTCTTTCCAAGGTCCAATTCTGTTTATTTGTTATTCGTAACCTACAAAATACACTTTCACTTAGACCTACAATCAATCCATATTTCCGTCTAATAGCTCCCCCATAAATCTTTCTCGCCCCACCCACTTTGGAGATACGCTCTATCTTCTCCAACATATGTGGAGAAATCACTTAATGAACCATCAACCTTTTCAATAGACACAAATGATCCATCTAAGAAATTTCCTGATCTGTAACATAGCTCAATATAGTTTAAACTCAAGAACAGTAATCGAGGAATTTAACAATCCTTACATGGATACAACATATTTAAAAATCATAGACAACCCCTCCCGAATCCGAACACTTGAACAATTTTTTGTCCAAAACATCCAACGATATCATGTTCCATTTAGCCTAATAATTTATCGAACATTCGTGAGAGTCCTTAATACTTCATCATTCATTCAGACATATATAAATCAATGCCTACCACCATTTAATGTGCATTATAACCTATTAATACACTCCATGTATCAAATTCCTGATACTTAGGTAACAGACATTTTTTTGGCCACAAGTGAAATGAACAACCAGAATCGAAGATCGGTCCTTTCAAATCTAGAATTAGACACCATGAATACCATATCTTCCTTAATTTGTACCACCATTCTCAAAGTTTAACCATTTTCTCTTCTTCTATAATCACTCATTCTTCTAATGATCAATTTCATCACATTTGTAACAAACATATTCTAGGTTGTGAATTTTACCCTTAGACATTGAACTTTCATTCTCTTTTAAGGAGATCATTTTATCCTTAACTTAGCCATTCAACCAACCCTTACAGATTTAGACTTGATAACACACCATGAAGCTATGATCGTTGAGTCATTATAATGCAAGCTCAATCGAATTGAATCCAATGTTATTATATGTCGGTCAACAAATAAAGAATTTATGAAATCCTTACCTAAGCATTATTCAGATCCATCAAGATTAAGTTCAATTCAATATATAAATGGTATTTTAGGATTGAAAACCCATTCATTGTTAGGGAAAACAAATATATCAAATACAAAATGTTATTTGTTAAAGATTTGTCCATATATAATTACTCAAGCCTTTGCCATTAACTTGATACAATTTCCTTATAAAAAAAGTTATAAAGAACTTTGTCTGAAGGAAATAATAATATTGTATAATCGGAATTGTCTTCTTGTTCCTTAAACTGTTGTTTATCCATACATTTAGGCGTCTCTACAACAACTGGAAGCCAAAACCTTGTTGTTTCAGTATTCCTTGCATCATGATAGTCCATAGACTAAATTTAAAAACTTATGATCACCATTTAGAGAACATTATTATATGCGACAAAGTTATCCAAGATTTGCCCTACCTTTCACATAACTAAATTCCCGTATAAACCTACTTAAAATGTAGCAACCCTTATTCTTAATCCTTAAGAACACTAATTGGGCATCTTTGATGAATTTTATTGAAGACCTTATGTGTGTGTGCTTTAAAACAACACCACAAAGAATTAAACATGTATTTGTAAAGGGTTAATTATAATATCAGAAACTCAAATAAAGACAATTTTATTGAATTATGATATTTCCTCTCTAAATAATGTAACACACATTTCCTTGTTGTGAAATTTGAATTCTACATATATTTTTTACCCTTCGTCTTGATCGAATACTTTGTACAAACCTAGTTGGATTTTATCAATGGGAAGTGTCTAAAGGTTGAAAATTTTTATTTGAATCATTTGTTTCCTTTCACTAGTGTCAATAGCACAATTGGTCACGATTAAAACCCATAGACATAGGCATTCAGTCATTTTTTTTTAAATGTAATCTATATTCACATCGTTTTTGATACCTTGTAGGCATATATAATAAAGTGTTACTAAACATCATGAAAAATCATTATTGATCAAGGAACCTATAGAGAACCATTATTGAACAAGGAACCAATTCAAAGTGTCAAAAATTAAAGCGATCAACGACAAAATGATGGGTCGTAAACTTTTATAATGGAAACGTATTCACCGAATTATACCAAAATTTACTTCCTTTTTTTACTTTAATTTTTAGGCCATATTTTTTACCGAAAAAAAAAACTCGAATATACCATTATTCATGAGTTTTTGTTCTGTTTCAATATATATCTGTATTGATATATAAAAAATAATTTTTTTTTCAAAAACACTCACTTCATTTGCTTTGTTTTTTTAAATGTCAAGGATTATTTTTTATAAAAAAAATAATAAATATATCAAAATTCATATTTTTTTGTACTTCCTAAACATAAATTTATATTAATGTAAAAAAATCAAAATTTCAGCTAAGATATTCACATTATGGATCTATTCAAATTCACATTGTGAATTCAAGAAATTGATTTGTATGTAGTTCAGATTCACAATATGAATAAATCAATTTGTTGATTTTACAAAATTAATTTATGAGTAATCAAAATATTAAAATATTATAAAATTATATATAAGTATATTTCGATTCATAAATAAATTCTACTAAATTAATTTGTGAATTATCAAAGGCTTGGAATATTAAGTTAGATTCACATTGTGAATGTTAAAATTAAAATATTTACAGTTAATATCAGATTCATAATGTAAATCTGCACATATCAATATGTTTTGTTATTGATGTCGATTTTTATTAATAGATGACAAAGAATTTGAAATTTTTGGTAATTATAGTTTTTTGGGATAAAAATAAACCTAAATATTAGGGAAAAAAAAATGAGGTGAGCTTCTTTTTTTTTTCGAAAAAATGTTTATTTTTTATATATCAATATTGATCTTTATGAAAAAATGAGGAAAATCGTGAACAATAGTATATTCATTTTTTCCAATAAAAAATGGCCTAAAAATGAAAAAAAAAACTTTTTTTTTTTTTGTAAAATACGGTATATATTTGTCTAATTCACAAATTTACAACCATTCATATGATCGTTTGATCATTATAATTTGTAACGCTCACGATTGGTTTCTTATTTATATATATATATATATATATATATATATATATATATATATATATATATATATATATATATATATATATATATATATATATATATATATATATATATATATATATATATATATATATATATATATATATATGACCTACCAAATTAAAGAAGTATAACCTAAAGATTTAATTACCAAACTAAGCTTCCATTTTTAGTGTTTGTTCTTTATGATAAATGTGATAGACTAGAATGTTGATGTGTAATCTAACACAACTTTCAGGTATACAATCATCATCAAACAACAATAGAAACACAGAAAATTAATTGATGTATATCATTTTTACCGGGCTGTCATCGGTTTTTCCATCTCCCTTGGCACCTTTAGTTTTTATGTTGACAACGGCTGCATGGTTCCGTGCAATAAATTCTATAAACAACAAGCAACATATTGCTCGCCGGAATGAGTTTGGTTTATCCATTTCACAGAAGTCCTTATTATATGCTTGCGTGCTATATATTTTCATATTCTGATAATGAAGTTACATTGACATGGGAGGCGAATATATATATATAAGAGATATGATAGACCTAACTCGAGGTAGAAGGTTTATTTTGGAAACCATTTTTTTCACTATTTTACCGAACATCTTAGGAAACGCGTTTCATATTGTAGTTTGGATCTCCCTTGGGACTTTTTAAGTGCATGAGAGCGAAGTGTAATTGCCACACTTTTATTTGTATATATATCTTTGTTAAGCTTGATCATGAAACTAACAAGCTAACTTAATTGTCTTTAAAGCTTTCTCTTTTAGTTTTCAAATGGTTGGGGGACTTATTTGTTTGTCCGTTCACATCTTTTGATGTTTGGTACACTTCTACTCGTTAAGGGATATTTTTTCTTCTTTTTGTTAGGACCTGGTTATATCAATTAAATAACCCAGTTTTAAAACGGATTTCATTGCCTTCGAGTCCTATGTGAAAAAATAAATAAACCCGGTTACAAAACTGGGTCCTATCAATCTAAAACCAGGACATATAATTAGAGAACACAAAACATGGCTACACAAGGAGATTTGGGCACGGTTCTACCACACAAAACCGGGTCATATAAGGCGATAAGAACCAATTACAATCCTCAAAACTGGGTCGTATAACTATTATATCTGCATCGGTTTCATTCTAATAACCGGGTTATTTAAAGAAAGCTGATTTTATAATACTTTTTTCTTTATGAAAATAACTAGCAAGGTGTACACCCAAAATTATATTATGTTACAACTAACCACCAACATTGATGATACTTACATCCAAAACACATTCAATAAAAAAAGCATGTTCTAATGAAAAAGTTATGTTAATGTAGACATGCTAAATAACCAACTATTACCGATGTAAACATGTTTGCATGTCACAAAAAACTCTTTGATTTAGTCAAATCTAACTACATTAAACTTACATAAAAAGAAAATCAAAAAAGAGCGTATCATTGCATCACAGTACGATTGTCCCATGATCAAGTATAACATATCCTTCATTCTCATTGAAAAACAAACACAATAAAGAATCAATTTTTTGTCTAATATTTTAAAACAATTGAATTTAACAATCAATCATTAAACTAAAAATAGGATGTTTTAAAGATTAACAAGTAACCTTATATTCATTTTTAGAAAACATCATTCATATAATTATTCTAAAATTCTCTAGCCCATATAACAACAATCATAACCAACTAAGGGAGTTCTTTCATTCTAAATTGTACAAAACTATATGAAATATTAAATTAAAACTAATGAATAACAAAAAATATAGTTTCTTGCTACAAACAAAATGAAAAAAATATTTAGTAAGTACCTACTCTATTCGGGAATCCATATAGCCGAGTCATTACAAAATCAAATTTTATAACATAGTGCCCAGCTGACTCTCGGATATGCCAACTTGGTTGCACTAAAATTGTGACAAAAAGTAAAAATAAATAAGAGAAATGCAACTACATTTAATTGTTGGATAAGCAATAAGATAAACTACCTCAGCTTACATTCATACAATTGGAGTTGGTGTGTTTTTTTCATACCTAGCTAACGCCCTAAAACTAAACAGCCAATTGAGTTGTGTTCAAGTTTATAGAACTAAATGTAATTTTCATGCCATATTAAAAAATTTATTACATGTCCAAAATTTTGAGCAGGTAGTAGGTGTCGACTTCATCAGAGAATCCAAAATGTATATGACACGACTAGAAGGGAAAATCACCAAAAGGACCCAATGCATACTAATGATGTTTAGGAAATTTAGTATAAATGAACAAAGTAACAAATAACTAATAATATAGATAAAAACTTATGGTACTTTTACAAGTATGGTGCGACAAGAAACGATGTGAGACACAGTTGAATAAACATAAATCTTGTGAAACCAACTACTATGTACACATTTTATCGATAATGAAAAAAGATAAAGACCATTTGATGCAATAATGTTACCAACTTAGATAAAATGCAAGGTGTTTAGTAGAGGTATGAACTATGAAGCTATTCCCCTTATACAAGGATTGTTGTGGCATTTATTTATGAATCTCTGATGCTTGTGTGGTCCCGAACAATAGAAAAAGAATACATATTACATAAAGAATACATATTGTTGCTTTTGTAGCAACCACAACCATTCTCTCCTCAACAATGACACACACGCACGCACCTACGCACCTACATCTAATCTCATACACCAATGTACTTTATCATACAACCATACATATAAAGACAACCAAAAATAAGCATAGATAACCATAGATACAACCATACAAGTTTATTTTTAATCTGAAAAAAATGCATAGAAAACCATAGTCTAAAATAAATTCGAAGTTTATTTTTAATCTGAAAAAAAGCATAGATAAGCATAGATGTGGTTCCTATTCTTGAAATTGTTGAAGAGAGATTATGAAGAATGAGAAAGGTTGTCTTGCTAACAAATTCGAAGTTTCTTCTGGAGTCAGGAGGGGATATATGTCTAAAAAACTTTGGTGGTTAGACAAGTAAACAACAGGACAATCTTGTGGAGATAGATTCTTGGAACCTTGAATTTTCAGTCTAAAAAATGGAGAGATTGTTATACAAGTCCAAATTTTAGCAACAAAATTATGAAACTTTCTTTGGTATCGACCCCTTAATAGCACAAATGGATGTGCCATTAACATGGCCATAAACAAAAATACGGCAATGAAGGATGTAACACTGTAAAAGCATATTCCTCTGGTTTTTTTTTAGCCCAAATTGAACTCTGCATTTCAAATATAAAACAATTAGGTAGATATAAATTATTAAAATTGTAGAGCAATAAAACACCTCATAGAAATTAAGAAATTAGGATGAGTATAACATGATAATTGAGTTCCAACAATTTCATATCTAACAATTATTGATTTCCATCCTTTATCCTCATGCACAAACACACACAAAAACATACTTTGCCATCGATAATCAACACACTTGAAGCTATAATAATCAAATGAAAGAAGAAAAAACAAATATCAATTAATAAACTTACAAAGTACACCACCAATAGAAATGTAGAGTTGCCTAGACAATTGAGTACTACTACAATAGAAATTATTTGGCGACCTAACTAGTGAGACGAAGAACGCGATAAGGAAAATGTCATAGAGGAGAAGGGTTTGACGCACCGATGTTGTGGTCAACACAATGAAGTGTAGTTGTCAGTTGAGGCACATGAGAAGGATCAGACGACAGTGCAGTGGTCAAAGTTGTCGGTTACTGTGGTGGTGAAGAAAAGGGGTAAGGAGTACGTGGCGGTGTGGGTTCTGATCGATTGGACCTAAAAATTGGTGGTGGGATACAAAATTTCCATGGCGAGATATCTAAAATTTTACCTCAAAATAAGTTAGCCAAAGCTGCTCTATCTTTTACAAAATAAAAAATAAATAAATTGTTCCTACTTCATCCACCTGCCTATTCATTGATCGGAAAGTGTAATCCATTATTTCTCTTTCCTCGTGTTATCCTTTAATTATGACAATTGTCATAATCTAGTGAGTAGGAAGAAAAGTAGGAAGATTTTATAAGAGGATATTTAATTTCTCAATCTTATTTGTAAACACATGTAAGACATTACACATTACTAATTGCACAACTTAATAAATAAATGTCTAATTTCACCAGTTAGTTTGATGTGTCTGTTAATTTCATCTCTAATATATATTAAAACATGAAAGTTATGACATCATCTTAAAAAATCAGGGCCATTGATTGTATTTCCTTTATAGGTTTCACACCCTTAGATCTAATTGCTGACATCATCTTCACTAAATAACAATTCATGGTCACACCTCATTTCTTTTGATAACTTATGTGTTTCCTTCATCAAATTCAAACTTTCCAAAATCGGATTCCAATCGTAACCTAGTCTCACAAACTGTTAACCTTAATTCAGCTCCACCAATGCAACAATCCACCGGCCATTCCTTCTCTGTCGACGAAGCCTATCATTCATCGATTCAACCTAGTGTATTAACACTCATGTTACAAGTAACATATTAGCAAATACATAGCGAAAGGTTATAATTATTTATTTAATAATTGTTAATTTCCTATAATCGTTTATTTATAATCTATTTACGGATCGGTAGGTTTAGATAATTTCCTTGAATGTTAGCTTAATTTAGGGTTAATTTGAATCGCATATTTACCTTTGATGTAATTTGTGTGCCTAAAAATAGACTGTGTATGAAATTTGTACATTTTTTGGTACTTGATGTTTTGTTTGGTTTATGAAATTCGTATATCATGCATCTTAATCGTTTAATTTTAATTTTTCTTACCTTCGGTACTTATGATCTCAGGTTGTAGATCAACTTGGCTAAATAATTTCCTTGGGATGAAGCACAACAACTATTTTCTATGGTATTCGAACGTAAAGTTTCAAAGGTTATACTCGCACAGTGGACCAATCAGGGAATTAGGTTTAGTCATTGGTTTTATAATGCAATTAAATATATTACTGTTTTCCTATCAATCTCATAGTTTATGTGGTTCATAGTTTAGTTAAACAAAAACCAAATTAAACTACAAGACATGGTTACATATTTTATGTAACACCCGAAATTTCAAACCAATTTAAACTTTAACAAGACATGTCAAGTTCATCAAAACATTACAACTTTGTTTTCAAAATACTAATTATCAGAGTTTTCCTAGAAACATAAACATAATAGGAAGAGCTGTACGATCATACCTTTGCCTTGCCGTGATCCCCTCAAGTACCTGAAACAATAAACTGAAACTGTAAGTCCGAAAGCTTAGTGAATTACCCCCAAAATACTGATACACATACAATCCACATAACGATATCAACAATATCATAACATTACAAACTAGAACAGCACAAAACGAGTCCACAACTCTATAGACTGGAATACCCCTAGGCCCACAATGTGAGTCTGGAATGCTTACCGAGCCCCAGCTCACATCTGGATTGCCACCGAGCCCTCAGTACGAGTCTAGAATGCCTACCGGGCCCTCAGCTCATATCTGGAATGCTCCTGAGTCCTCAGTATGAGTTTGGAATGCCTACCGGGCCCTAAGCTCATATCTGGAATACTCTAGGGTTTGTTGGCTACCGCATGGAGCAGTACAACCTCAACCCAACCCACATAACATATAACCTAACTACTAAGCATGCAATAATCATATAACATCACATGTAGTCCTACAGGTCTACCTAACTGGCATAACCACTAGCATTCAACACAAACTCATACTCAACACGTAACACTACTAGGATAACATATCCAATGGGTCGACCTTAGTGCCTTAGACCCCTTAGTATAGTGAGGATAACTCACCTCGTAGATGTCAACTCGGTAGATAAATCCCAACTCTTAGATCACTTGCCAAAGACTCCACCACCTATTACCATAGTACGAATGTACACATAAGTCCTCATGCTTACAAAGTACTCCATAAACCAACTAGTTATCCTTGGTTAAAGTCAAAGTCCTCAGTCAAGGTCAACATTCCATGTTGACCTCAACTCGCCGAGTACCCTCGGCTACTCGTCGAGTTCCTTGAAGCACATTCCAACTCGTCGAGTCATCCGGTGACTCATCGTGTTCCTTCGATTCTTGATCAAACTTTAAGGCCACCCGTCGAGTTTCCTCCTTGCAACTCTATAGATACACACGCATACATATCCTGGAGAAAACTCATCCGACTCGTCGAGTTGTTCTTCAACTCGTCGAGTCTTATGGCAATCTTCATCGGACTCGCCTAGTTGTTCATCAAACTCGACGAGTTCTCGGCCATCTTCATGTGACTCTCCGAGTCAACCTAGCGACTCACCGAGTCCATTCAGTCCCTTTTCCATACAGACTTGTTTTGAGCCATGCAGCGGCTCCAAATCACAGATCCAAGCTTCTAGGGTATGCTTATCACGTAAAGTTGCAAACTTTACGTGCATGCATGGCTATAAAGGCTCTAAATTCCTATTTTAAGCTCTTAATGGAGATTCATGCTCAAGAGGGGCCTCAATCATGACCAAAACTGTAAATTTATGCTTCTAGAATCCAAGGAAGGTCCAGATATGAAGTTACAACCTCATATCGAGCCCATAGATCATCTTACCAACTTATTATTCCACAAAACCCTAAAACTCAACCAATAGAAGATATCTACAAGGAAAATGATGATTTGGGTACCTCTAGAAGATGATAACTGAGATATGTGTTGACTCCCACACTCTACTTGCTTCAATATCCTTCTCCTCCAAGCCTTCTCCCTCCAAAGATCCTCTGTTTAAGCTTCAAACACACAATGGGCACACACACACACACACGTATTAGGGTTCTCAAGGACTCTCTAGAACTGTAAAGAGGCCCAAGGGAGGCTAAGGTTCCTTTAAATCGGGTGCAAAACCCCGGGATTTAGGGTTTCATCTGCGACAAGTCCCAATATGGACTCGTCGAGTAGGTCACTTAACCCAAGAAATCTTATTTAAAACAATACCTGAGAATCGGGGCGTTACAACTCTCCCCCACTCGAACTAGACTTCGCCCTCGAAGTCCGCTGGAATAAACAATGTCGGGTAATGCTCGCGCATCTTCGCCTCCGGCTCCCATGTCCACTCGGATCCCCTCCGATGTTCCCACTGCACCTTTACTAAAGGTATTTCCTTGTTCCGCAGAATCTTCTTCTTCCTTTACAAAATAGCCATAGGCCTATCCACATAGTTCAGGTGCTCATTGACCTGAATATCATCCAATGATACAATCGCCTCCTAGTCCATGATGCACTTCCGTAACTGCGAGACATGGAACGTGCTGTGAATCCGGCTAAGCTCCTCCGGAAGCTCAAGCCTATAAGCCACTTTGCCAACCCTGGAAATGACCCTGAATGGGCCAATACATCGAGGTCCCACTTTTCCCCTCTTCCTGAAGCGGATCACACCCTTCCAGGGCGAGACCTTCAGAAGTACCATGTCACCCACCTGAAATTCCAACTCAGATCGGCGTCTGTCGGCATAACTCTTCTGTCGACTCTGAGCGGTCTGCAGTCACTGCCTGATCTGCTGAATCTTCTCGGTAGTCTGCAAGACCACCTCCGTCTGACCCATCACCCTGTGACCAACCTCACCCTAACAAACTGGGGTGCGACACCTCCTCCCGTACAACATCTCGAATGGCGTGGCGCCAAGGCTAGAATGATAGTTGTTGTTGTAGGCGAACTCCGCAAGCGGTAGGTGAGAATCCTAACTCCCACCGAAGTCAATGACTCACGCCCTCAACATGTCCTCGAGGTTCTAAATAGTCCGCTCGCTCTGGCTGTCTGTCTGCGGGTGGAATGATGTGCTGTAGTGCAACCGCATGCCCAACTCCTTGTGAAAATTTTGCCAAAAGCGGGAGGTAAACCTGACAACCCGATCAGAGTCAAAGGAAACGGGTATCCCATGGCGAGACACGATCTCGCAAACATACACTTCGGCCAACTTTTCGGCCGACGAACTCTCTCGTATGGCCAAGAAATTGGCACCCTTGGTCAATCGATCCACGATGAACCAAATGGTATCAAACCCCTTCGTCGTCCTTGGCAGCTTTGTGATAAAGTCCATCATGATCTGTTCCCATTCCCACATGGAAATCTGCAGGGGCTGCAGCTTGCCATGCGGCCTCTGATGCTCGGCCTTGACCATCCTACAGGTCAAGCACCTCTCGACGTACCAAGCGATCTCGCGCTTCATACACGGCCACCAGTAGCTCAAACTCAAATCCCGATACATCTTGGTGCCCCCCGGGTGAATAGAGAAATGAGACTTATAAGCCTCCTCCAGAACCGTCTGCCTAACCCCACCAGACACCGGAACCTAAACCCGACCGCATCGGGTTAATAGTCCCCGACTATCCTGCACGAATCGGGTATTCTCACCCTTGATCCTCTCCAACTTCCAAATCTCTGGTCGTATGCCCTCCACCTGGGCATCTCTAATCAAACTCATAAGCAGAGAATCCACCGCTATCCTCAAACATACCATAGGGGTTGAAGACCCAGCCGATTTGCGGCTCAAAGCGTCTGCAACCCCATTCGCTTTACCAGGGTGGTAAAGGATCTCACAATCATAGTCCTTGACTACATCCAGCCATCTGTGTTGCCTCATGTTCAGGTTCGGTTGATCCATGATATGTCTTAAGCTCTTGTGATCTGTGTAAATGGTACAACGGACCCCATAAATGTAATGTCTCCATATCTTGAGTGCACACACCACCGCCCCCAGCTCCAAGTCATGTGTAGGGTATCTCGTCTCATGCGGCTTCAGCTGCCGCGATGCGTAGGCTATCACTCGTCCCCTCTACATGAGGACCGCTCCTAAACCTATGATAGATGCATCACAGAACACCACAAAATCCTCAACTCGCTCCGGGAGTGTCAAGACTGGTGCCTCACACAAACGCTGACAGAGGGTCTCAAACGCCCTCTGCTGCTCGGGGCCCCACCGGAAATCCGCCCCTTTCCTCGTCAGACGAGTGAGAGGTACTGCAATCTTGGAGAAATCCCATATGAATCTCCCATAGTATCCTGCCAATCCCAGAAAACTCCTAATATCTAAGGGAGATTTCAGGATTTCCCACTGCATAACTGCCTCGATCTTGGCCGGATCGACCAAAATCCCCTCCTGGTTAACGAGGTGTCCGAGGAACACGACCTCTCGCAACCAAAACTCACACTTCGAGAACTTGGCGTACAACCGTTCTCGTCTCAGGACTCCCAACAACTATCGCAGACGCTCCTCATGCTGTTTTCGGGTCTTGGAACACCAAGATATCATCTATAAACATTATGACCGAGCGGTCAAGCATCAGTCTGTAGACCCGGTTCATCAAGTCCATAAATATTGATGGCGCGTTGGTGAGCCCAAACGGCATCACCACGAACTCATAATGTCCATAACGAGTTCGGAAAGCGGTCTTTTCCAAGTCCTCCTCTCTGACCCTGACCTGATGATACCCAAACCTCGAATCTATCTTGGAAAACCAAGATGCGCCCTATAACTGATCGAAGAGATCGTCTATCCTCGGGAGTGGGTAACGGTTCTTCACCGTTAACTTGTTCAACTCCCGGTAATCAATGCACATCCGGTGCGAACCGTCCTTCTTCCGGACAAAAAGAATCGGCGCCCCCCCATGGAGAACTGCTAGGTCGAATGAACTACTTGAAGGGTTTTGAGCATTCTAACACTTCCTAAGTGTACATGCAACCCTAATAACTTTGGATCTATGTTTGTCTAATAATCATGCAATGTTGTTTTCCAAGGTTATGAACCTATCTAACATACATGGGGTATAATTTTCTTTGTATAAAAGATAGAACTACATACCTTGTTGTTGAAAGTGTTCCTTGAAACCTTGTGAGCCTAGCACCTCAAGTGTGATGCCTCAAATGCTTCACACAACACCAAATGCGAAGAATAAACTTGAGAGAATACTCTAACACATGCAAAATCGGCCAAGCCCTCTTGATTCTTAGTGTAGCCGATTTTAGGGAGAGTTACATTGCTTATATAGTGTGTTGCATTAGGTAAACCCTAATGTTCCATGACTCTTCATTTCTTGATCCATGGGTTAACTCCATGGAGCATCCTATGGGTGGAACCCAACTTGATAATTCATGGAACATCTTAGCCCACTATATAAGATATGGAAGATTTACATAATCTACCCATATATCTAATTAGTTATCTTTTGATCACTTAATTAATTCTAAATTAATTCTTGATCAAAACTAATTAAATAATATTATTAATATATTAGAACATATAATATATTAATAAATCTTATGTGTTATTTCTCTCATTTAGTTTATTCAATTGCATGGTGCCATGCAACCCAAATGGACCATGCCGGGTCGGGTCAAGTACTTACCAGAAATAGTTATGGACTTAGACACCTTATCTAACAGTCTCCCACTTGGATAAGTCTAATAACTATAACTGCAATACTTCAAGAACCGATCGGCAATCGTAGCTCTTTCAAGGTCTCTCGAAACTGAGAAGATGTTGATACACCATTTAAGATAAGTGATCATATAATCCTCTGTTCTAGATATCAGCCGGACAATTACATGGAACAATGTCTTGCTTATTGTCCAGCAGTTTGTTTTCCCGATTCCCGATTTGTTTGACGAAGAACTAAATTGAACACATCAACTTATTTCTGACCGGGCCCGGTACATAGGTCAAAACAAAATCATCGAGGGGCCTAGGTATCAACTTCTAATCCAAGAAGGAACAGATAAACTTCGACTCATATGTTTGTTCTAATACTAGTTGAATTATACACAAAAGCACGTTTTATAACATCGAGTTACCAATGCGTTTTCGTACAATCAATGCATAATCATTTCATAGGCAAGAAATCATATCTCTAGGTTTGAAGACTTATATGATATTACCATCTCACGATCACTCGAGATAAAATTCCATGAAGTGATTCCAGTGAGCATGGGTTGATTCCAATACTCAGAACTTGTGAGCACTCATGAAGTGTTGTCTCATATCCTGACACCTACAACCAACTTCATAACAGTCTTACTTCATATCTACTTCCAACATATGACTGACTGTGGAAAATTTGAATAATATGTGAAACCACAACATACTATTATGGAATTCAAAACATGCAAAAGAAATTATAGTAAATGATTGACAAAAGATAGTAACACTTTACTCATAAATAAACACAACTTTTATTCATCATCAGATGTCAATTACACTTTACAAATTTCATAATTTATCTAACTACTAAAACTTATATCAACCCTATGCTCCGAGCATGCTGGAGATGCTTAACCCTACTCAGGCCCTTCGTGAGGGGATCTGCTAGGTTCTCATCCGATGATACCCTCTTTGCCACAAGGATTCCTTCTTCTATGCGATGTCTGATAAAATGATATTTTCTATCGATGTGCCTGGATCTCCCGTGATCCCTTGGTTCCTTGGCTAAGGCAACAACACTTTCACTATCACAGAAAATTTTCATGGGCTCCTTTATAGCTGGTACTACTCCAAGGTCTCCTATGAAGTTCTTCAGCCATATAGCCTCCTTTCCTGCCTCGCTCGCTGCTATATACTCTGATTCACAAGTGGAATCAGCCACTGTCTCCTGCTTGGAACTCTTCCAAGTGATTGCTCCTCCGTTTAGGGTGAAGACCCAGCCCGACTGAGAGCGGAAATTATCCCTATCAGTCTGGAAACTAGCATCACAATACCCTACAACTCTCAAGTCATCACTCCCACCGAGGGTAAGGACCCAGTCCTTAGTCCTCCGTAGGTTCTTGAGGATATTCTTTACCGCAGTCCAGTGAGCCTTGCCAGGATTCCCCTGATACCTGCTAATCATGATCAAGGAAAAGGCTACATCAGGTCGAGTACAAGTCATAGCATACATGATCGAGCCTACTGCCAAAGCATAAGGCACTCGACTCATTTCTGCTATCTCAGCCTCAGTACTAGGGCTTTGTGTCTTACTTAATATGGCGTTACTCTGGATAGGTAACTCTCCTTTCTTGGAGTTCTGCATGCTGAATCTCTTCAACAGCTTGTCCAAGTAGGTACTTTGACTAAGTCCAATTAGTCTTTTACTCCAGTTTCTCAAAATCCTTATCCTTAGAATATAGGCAGCTTCTCATAGGTCCTTCATAGAGAAACACTTCCCAAGCCAGGACTTAACTTCCTGCAGAGTTGGGATGTCATTTCCTATAAGTAGTATGTCATCCACATACAATACCAAAAAGCTAACTATACTCCCACTAGCCTTGACATACACACAAGATTCATCTTCACTCCTAGAAAAGCCAACTTCCTTGACTTTCTCATCAAAGCAAAGATTCCATCTGCGAGGTGCTTGCTTTAATCCATAAATGGATTTCTCAAGCTTACACACTCTATTAGGGTACTCGTTACTAACAAAACCTTCTGGCTGACTCATGTAAACATCTTCAGTCAACTTTCCATTAAGGAAAGCGGTTTTGACATCCATTTGCCATATTTCATAATCATGAAATGCAGCTATGGCTAACATAACCCTAATAGACTTAATCTTAGCTACTAGAGAAAAAGTCTCATCATAATCCACTCTAGGAGATTGAGAGAAGCCCTTTGCAACCAGTCGAGCCTTATAAGTGTGTACATTACCATCCATGTCGGTCTTCTTCTTGAAGATCCATTTTCACCCTTCAGTCTTACAACCTGGTACATTCTCATCCAAGTTCCAAACTTGAATGTCATACATGGATTGTATCTCGCTATCCATAGCCTCTTTCCATTTAACAGACTTAGGGCCTGACTCCTTCATTATCACAGAAAATCTCCATGGGCTCCTTTATAGCAGGTACAACTCCAAGGTCACCGATGAAGTTCTTCAGCCATATTGCCTCCTTCGACGCTTTGCTCGCTGCAATGTACTCTAATTCGCACGTTGAATCAGCTACGGTTTCTTGGTTGGAACTCTTCCACGTCACTGCTCCTCTATTCAGGGTAAAGACCCAGCCCGACTGTGAACGGTAGTTGTCCTTGTCGGTCTGAAAGCTGGCGTCACTATACCCTCGCACCTTCAAGTCATCACTCCCTCCGAGGACTAAGAACCAATCCTTCGTCCTCCGAAGGTACTTAAGGATATTCTTCACCGCAATCCAATGGGCTCTGCCAGGATTCCCTTGATATCTGCTAACCATGCTCAAAGCAAAGGCTACATCAGGGCGAGTACAAGTCATAGCGTACATGATTGAGCTAACTGCGGAAGCGTATGGTACTCGACTCATTTCTGCTATTTCAGCTTCGGTACTCGGACTTTGAGTCTTACTCAACTTGGCATTACTTTGTATCGGCAATTCTTCCTTCTTCGAGTTTTCCATACTAAAACATTTTAGTACCTTTTCCAAGTAAGTATTCTGACTAAGTCCAATTAGTCTCTTACTTCTTTCTCTTACTATCCTTATTCCCAAAATGTAAGAAGCCTCTCCGAGGTCCTTCATAGCGAAGCACTTCCCGAGCCAGGACTTAACTTCCTGCAGAGTCGGAATGTCGTTTCCTATGAGTAATATGTCATCGACATATAGAACGAGGAAGCTAACTATACTCCCATTGGCTTTGACATATACACATGATTAATCTTCGCTTCGTATAGTTGCAGCCTTAAATCATCCTATCAAGTTGCTATGGTGAAGGCAACCCAAAAGGACCATGCACAACCGGGTCAAATACTTGCCTAATATAGTTGCAGCCTTAGACACTATTCCAACAGTCTCCCACTTGGATAAGTCTAGTAACTATATGCACAAGTACAATTCGGTTTGCAATCGTGGCTCTCAAAGACGCTGTCAAACTCTGATCTAATCAATCTTGTCCTTTAGATAAGGGATCGTACAGTCCTCTGTTAGATATCATGCTGACAATCCTATGGAATGGTTAGTCAAGCATTTAGGTTTCTCGATCTCTGATTTATTATGAAATAGAACTTAATCGAACACATAAATTCAGTTCTGACCGGGCCCGACACATAAGTCAAATCAAATCATCGAGCGGCCGAGATATCGCTTTTACCTTCTTAGATAAAAGTCACAGATAAACTTCGACTTATATGCATTTACTTATTCATTAACCAACTATACACAACAATACGTTTTATAACACCGAGTTACTGATGCGTTTTCGCATTATCAATGTACAATCAATTAAAATATAACAAACCATATATCTAGGTTTTAAGACTATATGATATTATCATCTTGTGATCACCCTTTTATATCATATTCCATAAGGTGATTCCAGCAAGCGCGGGTTTGTTCCAATGCTCAAAACTAGTTCATAAGCACTCATGAATGTTGCAGCAACCCTTTGCTATGTCTAACACCATTTAGACAATCTACACACCAATTCATGACAATCTTCATTCATATCTACTTCCAACATATGAACGATTGTGGACAATTTGAACAATTCGATTATTCCTAATAAACTCAACTATTCTGGAAGTCAAAACATGCAAAGTGAAACAATAGTTAAACAATTAACATAAGATAGTAACATTACTCATAAATAAAACTCCTTTATTTAATCATCAAATGTTAATTACGTTTATCTATTACATGTTTCTAATACTATCTAATCTATGCTAATATCATCCTTCAGCCGAATACTCCTAGCATGCTGCAAGTGCTTAACCCTACTCAGTCCCTTCGTAAGCGGATCTGCTGGGTTATCTTCTGATGATATCCTCTTCACTACGAGTTGTCCTTCTTCTACACGATGTCTGATGAAGTGATATTTTATGTCGATATGTCGTGATCTACCATGATCCCTTGGTTCCTTGGTCAAGGCAACCGCTCCTTCGTTATCACAGAAAATCTCCATGGGCTCCTTTATGGCAGGTACAACTCCAAGATCACCGATGAAGTTCTTCAGCCATATTGCCTCCTTCGACGCTTCGCTCGCTGCAATGTACTCTGATTAGCACGTTGAATCAGCTCCAGTTTCCTGCTTGGAACTCTTCCATGTCACTGCTCCTCCATTCAAGGTAAAGACCCAACCCGACTGCGAACGGTAGTTGTCCCTGTCGGTCTGGAAACTTGCGTCACTATACCCTCGCACCTTCAAGTCATCACTCCCTCCGAGGACTAAGAATCATTCCTTCGTCCTCCGAAGGTACTTAAGGGTATTCTTTACCGCAATCCAATGTGCTCTGCCAGGATTCCCTTGATATCTGCTAACCATGCTCAAAGCGAAGGCTACATCAGGGCGAGTACAAGTCATAGCGTACATGATTGAGCCAACTGCGGAAGCGTATGGTACTCGGCTCATTTATGCTATTTCAGCTTCGGTACTCGGACTTTGAGTCTTACTCAACTTGGCATTACTTTGTATCGGCAATTCTCCCTTCTTCGAGTTTTCCATACTAAAACATTTTAGTACCTTTTCCAAGTAAGTATTCTGACTAAGTCCAATTAGTCTCTTACTTCTTTCTCTTACTATCCTTATTCCCAAAATGTAAGAAGCCTCTCCGAGGTCCTTCATAGCGAAGCACTTCCCGAGCCAGGACTTAACTTCCTGCAGAGTCGGAATGTCGTTTCCTATGAGTAATATGTCATCGACATATAGAACGAGGAAGCTAACTATACTCCCATTGGCTTTGACATATACACATGATTAATCTTTGCTTCGTACAAATCCAAACTCTTTGACTTTCTCATCGAAGCAAAGATTCCATCTGCGAGACACTTGCTTAAGTCCATAAATGGACTTCTCAAGCTTACACACTCTATTCGGATGTTTCGAATCCACAAACCCCTCTGGCTGAGCCATGTAAACATCCTCAGCCAACTTTCCGTTAAGGAAAGCGGTCTTGACATCCATTTGCCAAATCTCATAATCATGAAATGCGGCAATTGCTAGCATCACTCTAATAGATTTTATCTTCGCAACTGCTGAGAAGGTCTCATCATAGTCAACTCCGGGAATTTGAGTAAAGCCCTTCGCAACCAATCGCGCTTTATATGTGTGTACGTTTCCATCCACGTCGGTCTTCTTCTTGAAGATCCATTTGCACCCAACGGTCTTACGTCCGGACACATTATCAACCAAATTCCAGACTTGGTTATCATACATGGATTGGATCTCGCTATCCATTGCCTCTTTCCATTTCGCAGACTCCGGGCCTGCCATGGCTTCCTTATAGCTATTAGGTTCATCAAGATTTATTAGTGTACCATCACTAATATACGTGTCGCCTTCGGTAGTAATATGAAAACCATAAAAATGGGGATGAACTCTAACTCTATCGGAACGTCTAAGAGGTAAGGACTCGTCAATCGGTTCAACCGGAGTTTCGTCCTCGGGTTGAGTTCCAGCGGTAGATGTTCCTTCATCTATCGACTCTTGAATCTCTTCAAGCTCGATTTGCCTCCCACTGTCTCCTTGGCCTATGAGTTCTCGCTCTCGGAAAACTCCTCTCCTCTCAACAAAGACAACATTGTCCTTCTGTCTATAGAAGAGATATCCAAAGGATTTTTGCGGGTAGCCGATGAAAATACATCGCTCACTTCAAGGTTCGAGCTTGTCGTGAGTATGTCTTACGAAAGCCTCGCAACCCCAAACCTTGATATGTGCTAACGAGGGAGCTTTCCCTGTCCACATCTCGTGAGGTGTTTTGGCAACCTTCTTAGTAGGGACTCGGTTAAGGATATGGGCGGCAGCCTCTAAGGCATACCCCCAAAAAGAGATAGATAGTGAAGCAAGACTCATCATAGAGCGAACCATATCCAACAGGGTTCGATTACGCCTTTCTGCCACACCATTCAGCTGCGGTGTCCTAGGAGGCGACAATTGTGAAACTATTCCACACTCCTTGAGATAATCGTGGAATTCAAGACTTAGGTACTCTCCTCCTCGATCGGATCGAAGCATCTTGATTTTCCTGCCCAATTGATTCTCCACTTCATTCTTGAACTCTTTGAACTTTTAAAGGTTTCTGACTTTTTCTTGATTAAATAGATATACCCATATCTACTATAATCATCAGTAAAGGTTACGTAGAAGCGGTTCCCATCCTTCGTGGTTGATCTAAATGGTCCACATACATCGGTATGTATTAGGTCCAATAGACCCTCACCCCTTTCACACGTACTCATGAAGGATGATTTAGTCATCTTTCCAAGTAAACAAGAATCGTACGTGTCATCTTCCCTAAGGTCGAATGACTCCAACACTCCATCCTTTTGGAGTTGGGCTATGCGTTTCTTGTTGACATGTCCAAGACGACAATGCCACAAGGATGCTTTATCCATGCTAGTGGAAGAATCTATGTTTAAAACATTATTTCCTAAGTTATCAACAATCATACCAGTTTCATAAATTCCATTACATGGTATAGCTTCAAAGTAAAAGACACCATTTAGATAAGCCAAAATAGAACCATTCTCATTATTAATAGAAAATCTAAAACCTTGTCTAAACAAACCATGAAATGAAATGATGTTTCAAGCCATTTCTGGCGAATAACAACAATTGTTCAAATCTAAACACAAATTATTCCTAAGCACTAAAGAATACACTCCAATATTGGTCACAGGCGACGATCTTCTGTTCCCCATGATTAGATTGATCCTTCCTTGCTCCACATCCCTACTTCTTCTTAGTCCCTGCACATTAGAACAAATATGATAACCACAACCGGTATCAAGAACCCAAGAAATAGCATGATTAGAATCGTTAGATTTAATTGTGTATATACCTGCGAAAGATGGCTTGATCTTTCCTTCCTTGATGGCTTGCAGGTACTCTCGGCAGCTTCTCTTCCAATGTCATATCTTGTGGCAGTGGTGGCACTCTGCCTCCTTAGGGTTAGAGCAGGGCTTAGCGGGATCAACTTTGGTCCCACTAGAAGAGGCACCGTCTCGGGTTTTAACCTTGCGATAGTTCTTAGACGAAGCCTTCCTCTTCTTTCCCTTTCCTTGACCAATAGCCAAGACAGGAGCAGCGGGTGGATTGGGAGTAGGTGCAACAGACTTGTCTTTGAAGTTGCTCTCAGCGACCCTCAAGAGACCTTGGAGTTTGCTTAGGGTGACCTCCTCTTTGTTCATGTGGTAGGTCATCCTAAATTGATTGTACATCGGAGGCAAAGAGTGAAGCACCGTGTCGATCGCCAAGTATTCCCCAAAGTCAACATTTAACTTGCGAAGGCGGTCGACATACCTTTGCATCTTTTGCAGGTGCATGGTAAGAGACTCTCCATGACCCATCTTAGCGGAAATCATGTTAGTGAAAATCTCATAACGCTCTTGTCTCGCGTTTTGGTGGTATCTCTCCAATAAGTCTTGATGCATCTCGTACGGGTACATGTCCTTGTAGGACTTTTGGAATTCGGAGTTCATGGTGGCTATCATGATGCAATGTACCTTCGTTGCATCGCGCTCATGAGTTTCAAAAGCGGTAATTTCGGCCGGAGTAGTGATTTCAGGGTTGATCTTCTTGAGCTTCTCATCGAGGACATACTCCTTATCCTCATAGCGAGCAATGGTGCGAATGTATCTTATCCATTCGCTAAAGTTCGTTCCATCGAAGGTGACCTTTGGCAAAGGCTCATCAACGTGAAAGAACTAGCAGCAGCGTTGTTTGCGTTCGACATCTACAAATAGAAAAAGGACAAACATAGATTAGAATATGAATCCCTAATTATCACCCAATAAGAAAAATTAGGGCTAGGATCCAACAACAACATTTACATATTAGAAGAGGGATGCTGTAATCTAACATGCAAATAAATTGAAGGTAAGTGAATGACGATTCACTAATTCTCCACCATAAAAACCTAACTATAAGTCTTAAATGTATTGAGAATTCCTAGGTTCAGATGAGATTCATTGAAACTATTCAATGGCATGTTTAAATCTCGATATGCCCCTCTTGTTTGTGACTGGGATACCGAGGATCACAAAGCGGGTGTGAATTACCATGCAAATTCACATGGTGCCTTCATTGTAACGATCACCTATTCGATGTGCCGGTAAACCACACACGCTCCATCGAACTATGATAAAGAAAGAATCACCCTTTGCCACCTTTGCTTAGAACCAATTAGTGTGCCGGTAAACCACACACGCTCTACTAACTTCTTAGCAAGAGTGCAAAGTGTAATTTCATGGGATTGCATCAATTCACTTTTCCTAAAGTAACTAAGATTGGGAAATTTTAAAAGATATGTAGTTACTTTGTATTTCATATTATACTTTTAATGAGAGGATGAGGTTGCCCTATCCTACCCGTTCGGCTAACGACCCTCCACCAATCAAGCAAGCGGTGGGTGTGAGTGTACACCCATTAAGCGCCATTTTATAGGCCGCAACCTTATACCCACCTTATAGATCGGCTTCGTGAATGAGGCCTACTAACGGTAAGACTAGCATTTAGTTATACATACATACATACATATATATATATATATATATATATATATATATATATTAATCTTGTAATATTATATTAGTATAGGGTTGTATTTTAAACATTTTAAAATCCAGGGTTTGAAATTTAAATTGTCTAAATTAAAACTTTTAATCACAAAATATAAATTTCAAAACTTGAGGAGAAGTTTAAAACATTTAAAACATGGAGGATCAAATAACAAATAATTTTAATTAACAATTAATTTCCTAATTATCTATATTTGATTTATTCAAGATTTCTTGCAAGATAATTACCAAATTAATCAAAATAATTAATTAATTATCATATAAGGAAATTAAATATTTTATTAGTTGATAAATATCTTTAATTAGATCAAGATAGTAGTCATATATATCAAAAAATCGGATTAGGGTTGATCTAATATGATTAAGGTAAGTTTCCATAAGATAATCATGAAGAAATCCCGAATCTGGCCATTCCTGACGCTTGAACTCGTTGAGTTAGGCCAACTCGTCGAGTCCACCATGGGACTCGTCGAGTTTACGACTCAGAAATACAAAATTCGAATTTTGCACACAAGTTTCAAACAAACAAGCAACAATTTAATAGAAACCAATCTAGGCTCTGATACCACTGATGGTTTTAGCCATAAGAACTCTCCTATGTGCGCATGTAAAACCCTAATGCTTGGATCTAAGATTTCTAATTAAACATGCTTTGAATCCAAGACTTCTAATAACTAATTAGGAATAAGAACAATACTAAATCAGATCTAGAATAATACTTTTGAATCTCTTGTTTGACCTTGTTGTCTTGGAGCTCTAGAGTCACAATTGTCACTCCTCTAATGGCTTACAAACACCAAATAGCAAGGAGGATGATTTGGGAGAGAGGAGAGGGGAGGAAATCGGCCAGGGGTTCTCTACTCTAGATCAAGTTCCGATTTCCCTTTGCCATAGGGTCTATTTATACTTGTAGACTCCTTAAGGGTTACAACTTAAACCCTAATTGGATAATCTTCTCTTAAAGCAATCCAAATCCATTCCTTAGATAGACTTGGACGATTTGAAGCTATCCATAGCTTCTAGAATCCGTCCACCATCTATCCAATATGGATTTACAGTCCAAAGTTTAACTATCAACCAATTGACAGTTTATACGCTCTTATTTTATTAATCTCTTTAAGTCATCAAATTAATTCTAATTAATTAATGACTTATATTAATCAAATAACAATATTATTATTCTTTATATTATTCTCATCATATATTAATAATATTTATTATCTCTTAATAAATCATCCTATCAAGTTGCTATGGTGAAGGCAACCCAAAAGGACCATGCACAACCGGGTCAAATACTTGCCTAATATAGTTGCAGCCTTAGACACTATTCCAACAAAATGTACTCATAAGTCCTCATCCTTAGAAAGTACTCCATAAACCAACTAGTTAACCCTAGTTAAAGTCAAAGTCCTCAGTCAAGGTCAACAGTCCATGTTGACCTCAACTCGCCAAGTACTCTCGGCTACTCACCGAGTTCCTTGAAGCACATTCCAACTCGCCAAGTCATCGGCATGACTCGTCGAGTTCCTTTGATTCTCGATCAAACTTTAAGGCCACCCATCGAGTTTCCTCCTTGAAACTCGACGGATACACACGCATACATATCCTGGAGAAAAGTCATCCGACTCGCCGAGGTGTTCTTCAACCCGTCGAGTCTTATGGCAATCTTCATCGGACTCGGTGAGTTGTTCATCCAACTCGTCGCGTTCTCGGCCATCTTCATGTGACTCGCCGAGTCGACCTTGCGAATCGTCAAGTCCATTTAGTCCCTTTTCGATACAGACTTGTTTTGAGCCATGCAGCGGCTCCAAATCACAGATCCAAGCTTCTAGGGCATGCTTATCATGTAAAGTTGCAAACTTTACGTGCATGCATGGCTATAAAGGCTCTAAATGCCTATTTTAAGTTCTTAATGGAGCTTCATTCTCAAGAGGGACCTCAATCATGACCAAAACGGTAACTTTATGCTTCTAGAATCCAAGGAGAGTCCAGATATGAAGTTACAACCTCAGATCTAGCCCATAGCTCATCTTACCAACTTCTTATTCCACAAAACCCTAAAACTCAACCAATAAAAGAGATCTACAAGGAATATGGCGATTTGGGTACCTCTAGAAGCTGATAACTGAGATAAGTGTTGACTCCCACACTCTACTTGCTCCAATCTCCTTCTCCTCCAAGCCTTCTCCCTCCAAAGATGCTCTTTTTAAGCTTCAAACATACAATGGGCACACACACATGTATTAGGGTACTCAAGGACTCTCTAGAACTGTAAAGAGGCCCATGGGAGGCTATGGTTCCTTTAAATAGGGTGCAAAACCCCGAGATTTAGGGTTTCATCTGTCAGCTCCTACTCATCAAGTCCCAATATGGACTCGTCGATTAGGTCACTTAACTCGCGATCCCACCCCGCTGCTACTCGACGAGTAGGGCAACCAACTCGTCGAATAGAGCCTAACGCAAGAAATCTTATTTAAAACAATACCTGGGAATCGGGGCTTTACATTTAATTACAGTGCAAAAATGAAACCATTTTGAACACATAAAGATTTAATTCATGACAACTCCAACATTTCCTACATCTTAATTTTTTTATTTTCCAGGAATTTGTTCTTAAATGCCTCTTTCTTTTCCCACAAGAATTAGTTAAAGGTGTACCAAATACACTAATGAAATCAATTTCAAGAAGACTGTAGGAAAACCAAGATGATTTCTTAACTATATTTGGTTATATAACTGAAGAAACAAAATCAAGGAGATCGTTTTTCTGGGTAAATGACATGAGTGCCCTTTATTGTCTTTGTAGTGTCTTTTTCTTGCATTTTCCAGCCTAATCCAGTCATGTGAGGGGTTTTTGTTAATTTCTCACACTTTAAAACTAACATGTTCTGCAAGGCCACTTCCGTCATTTCTCTGATGTTGGTTTATAATTTTTCATATTGAATTTATTCATATTGATTTCGAAAGATGTAAATTTATTGAATAGATTGTTGCAAGATCAAATAAAGATTTTTCACTTGAATCCAAATGTGATTTGCAAAAGGTTCTAACAGTGAGACATTCATGTCTCCTGCAAGTGCAATGTAGAGTATGGAATCAATGATTCTGATCTTACGTAGTTTCGGATGTATATGACAAGTAATTACATCCATTGATGTTGAATTACTTATGCCTTTAATGTGTTTTCATATTTTTCCATATTTATTTCATGGTTAATATAAATGATATTTTTCATTTTTAGGGTGAAGGTAGTAATTCGTGCTCAAGATGAACTTGGTTCTACTTCTTTCATGTTGTTTGAGTGTCATGTTAAAGATATTATACATCATGGTAAACAGTGGTTGATGCAAAAATATCAAAAGTTTGATAATTTATTTCAAAAATTTAAATACTCCAAAAAATCAATATTCCTTCTTTACCTACTCTTTTAGTTTTCTAATAACTGTGTAGACATTAAAAACTTACACAGATAATTTGTAAACCATATTCTTTTATTCACTTTCTTTTAAATGTTCTACTATTTCCTTCATTTTAAATTAGGATCAAGGATGCCACATTATCCACAATGAGTTCAACAGCTTGGTTAATAGGAATTTTGCTTTTAAAGTTCACATCTCAATGTTCAATATCGAGAAAAATTATCTTGCTTACACTATTCATAAGTTGACTGATGATGAAAGTGTAGTTGTTGAGGTTTTCAAACAGTCACATGGTTACGAACAAGAGAGTATTCATGTTGATGGTACTCCTATTACAAATGCATACAAGGTAAAATAAATCACTTCATATAAATATGATGTTAAAAATATTTTCAATGAAATACTTATGTTTAGTAATCTTTATATCTATTCTTTACAGGAAAAGTCTGATTCGGTCGATGTTGATAACGTTGATGTATTTAATATTGAATGTGTGACAATGAAAATGTAGCATCTTAAAATACATGGGTAAAATTTTCATTTTTAAAGCAATTAAAACACCCATTTATTATTTATACAGTTCATTAAGATATTTCATAGTAAAAATAGTTATCAGAGTACTATCCAAAAATCTCAAAGTTGCGGAACATATATGTGTATGCGTTGTGATGAAGTTGGGCCTTCCATTTCGAACCAAAACTACCTGAAACCATAAACAACAACTGTAAGCACAAATCTTAGTGAGTTACCCGAATACCACATACCATACATAACATACAAGTCATACATAACATACATATCAAACATGCGATAAGAAATGCTATATGCCAACCATAGTCTTGCTATTATGCCACGAGCCGTATCATGGTATTTCCTTGCCATGTCGGGGACAAAAACCCAGGGTATTAAAGACAAATTCTAGGAGCCACCTCCTAGTCTTCCATTCAAATATCAACAAGACAACTAGCATACAATCCACAACTATCTAATTAACTGCCAGAGTCCAAACTCTGGTCTTGCATGTAGATTTCTGAGGAGCCACCTCTGGGTCTTTCATACAATGCCAAGGTCCACCCCTGGTCTTCCTATAATACATAAGCCAATGGGCCGACATTGGTGACTTCAACCCATAGTATAGTGAAGAGACTCACCTCAACAACTGAACCCACAAATAAATCTCTAACTGTTGATCTGCTAGAATCCCTGAGCTATCATACAAATAACACCCAGTTAACAAGTAGGTTCCAATCCAAGTCCAACAATCCAAATATGGGGTAAAAAGACCATTTACCCCCCCCCCCCCACCTAGTTTGTTCCAAGACTAAGGCCCAAACTCCCAATCATAAAGGCCCACACACCAAAAATCATCCAAGCACACTTAAGGCCTAATTTTCCAAATTGGGCCCAAAACATTATATGGGCCTTACCTTTAAGCCCATTAACTTTTCCCTAATCCAAAACACTTGTTCTCAAATGGACCAACAAAGCCCCAAGAAACCAAGCCCAAAAGATAGCCCAAACATGTGAGGCCCAACAGACCGAGTACGCGGGCGTACTCAGCACGTACACACATCGTACTCGCTTGGAGGCTTGTACACTAAGCGTACCTGCTTGTACACCCAATGTACTCACCTTACTCAGCCTAAAATTTGATTTTTCACTTAATCCATTAAGATAAAGCTCCAAAACATGGATTTGACTTCCTTGAGCTGGATTATCATGTAAAGTTGCTAACTTTACGTTCATACATGGCTAAATGAAGTTGTTAAGCTTAAAAGGGACTTAATAGTTGACTTAATGCATGCATGAAACCAAACATCACATAAAGCTTGCACCCTTATGCTTAAGGATACAAAAACAAACTCAGATCTTAAAGACCAAGCCCTTAAATGACCTAAATCATCCATAAACCCAAAAAGGAGACCACAATCATAACAAACTAACCATGAAGAGATATTAACATATACAAGCCAATATGACATTTTGTTAGCTCAGAAAGTTTTCCCAAAAAATGATGATTCTGGATCCAAAACCTTTACCACCAAGGAAATCAATCCTTAAGCTTCTCAATTCCTTTACTAAGGCTAAATAACCACCAAGGTCCTCTTAATAACTCAAGACCACTACTAAGAGGGTAAAGGGTCAATTTAAGGTTTTTAGGGTATGGTTGTTGGCTTAGAAATGAACAATAGAGGCTAACATAAAGCTTATATACGGTACATCATGAAAAATTATGGTTTCTTACTCACCCTCGTACGCCAAGCGTACTCCTCGTACGACCAGCGTACGAAGTCTCGCACCCCGATCCAATCCTCGCAGTACGCTACACGTACACCCCATTACGCACGTCATAATACCCTTTGCATTAGTATGCCCCACGTGCTCCCTTGGTAAGCCCCACATACTAGGGTTTCCTTTCAAACCCAAACATAATCCGAAGGCCTTAACTTCTTTAATACAACTTCGATTTCAACCATCCTTATATCCATGAAAAGGTAACGAGAGGCTCTACAATTTAATCAACTCATACTTGCCATAAAATTTCCTGAACACAAAATCCAATTTCCATAAATGTCTGCTGCCATTTTACCAAAATACCCATGGGCTCCAAAACCATATCTAAATGCCCAAATCAACTACATTACATCACCCACATGCAAATGCGTAACGTTTCAGAACAGGGCGTTACAACTCCCCCTACTTAAATTGGATTTCTTCCTCAAAATCAGTCCTTACCAATCCCCAACACGCCAAACAACCTATGCCACATGACCACAATCCCATGTATACCACAACCTTCGCACGACAACTGAAACTAACCCTAGTCGAAATCTCTAAACCCAAAGAAGAACAACCTTTCCAAAACATGAAATCTCAAATTGGTCTGACTCCCCAACAAACCACCCACACTGAACCACTACCATGCCAAATCCTCATTGAATCCAAGACTTAGACCAAGCGATTCTAAACCCTGATTATCTTGATGCTTGCATTGGGAACAAAATCACTAGCCGTATACTGCTGCAGAACACTTTTACTTGACAGAAGACTCAAATAATCCTTGGAGTAGAAGATTCATCCCTGCAATGGTTAGACTCAAACGAGAGCTGTGCAACAGGGTAAAATCAATTACTCTAAGATTATTTAATCAAAACTGCAAGTGACTTAGCATTTTATGGAATAACAAGTGACTCTCAACACAAATCCAAAATCACTAATAATGCTCGAGTCATCGTACTGCCCCTAGCTTCTTTCCAAAAGCAGCTGAGACCTCCCTGGTCCTAACTAGTCTGCCAACTAAATGAAACACTGGATTCCCGCCCACTTGCCGAGTCAAAAGACACACACAGTCGCCCCATGCAACTTCTAAAAGAAATCCTCAAATGGCAATAATTTCCAAAACCATCTCGCCACCAAATCCAATGTTATAAATTAATGTTAGATGACCAACCGTAGTATTATATCATAGCCAGTCTCCAACGACCTACCACTTCCTGATTTCAAGCATGATATGGCCCTCCTATAGTCTTACGAACTGACCAACCCTAATCTGAACCATCTGATGAAATCCGTGACCAATCATGGATTTGCCACAGCCTCACCATTGCACAGGGAGTAGTGAATGCAACGGGCCTCCCCGCAGTCTTCCAACACTCCCACACTAACTGCCAACTAGTGAATGCTACGGGCTCCCACACAGTCTTACAACACTTCTACATTAACTACCAACTAGTGAATGCTACAGGCCACCCCGCAGTCTTACAACACTTCTATACTGTCTGTCAACTAGTAGGAGCTTATAGATCTTGGTTCTCTGCTCCATTTCCAACACATTTGAGGTATAAAGCTCTAACCTTGCTCATTAGAAGCTTAGATATAAGTTTTATGGATTTTAGTCCCATTTTGGTGCTATAGTTGAGATCTTGTAGTTATGATCACTTCAGAAGCTTTGAGTTACTTCTCTTGGTGTTTATGATGTTCTAGATTCATAAAGCTTGCATCTTTAGGGTTGTATAAGCCCCAATGCATGAGATTAAGCCTTTTTTATGGAAGTTAAATGCTATATCTTGAAGTTGGGACCCTTGGGGGCAAGCAAAGCAACCAAGTTAGTGACTTTATGGTTTTAGATGTTCTTTAGGACTTGGATCTATGTCTTGGTCGTGTGGCTTTAAGCATTAAGTGCTTAACAATCACTTTTGGGAATCATTGTGCCAACGCCTAACATTGAGTCGAGGAACGCCCAACGTTCTGGCTGAGGCTCGCGTTCTGTTGGCTGGTGACAAACGCCCAACATTCCACAACGGAACACCAAACGTTTGATCCATTAGTAGGCTTCCCTTGGGCCATTTTCTTGGACCTTGTTGTGTAACATCCCGTTTAAAATAGAATAATTAATGATAAACCAGGAACCCCAAGAAGTAATTTTAATATTATTTTATATTATGTTCATATTGTCCAAAATCAAATATTAATTAGTGTGGTGTTGGTTTCGGGGTGCCAAATGATATACTTTTGATTTCCGAGGGTTAAAGAGTAAATATCAGACTTATTCTAAGAAGGATTCTTGAAGCCAGGGTAGAAATGGTAATTTATGGATCTTAATTGAGAATAGTAGAGGAGGGGTTGTTTTGGAATTATTGGACTCATATTGAAAAGAATTATGGGAGCAAGGATCAAAGGGTAATTTTGGGATTTGATACGAAGGGAAATGGAGAAGGATGGGCCGATTTTGTCATTATGGGCCAAAGTTTGAATGGAGCTGAGTATATATCTTCATTTCCGTTACGCTGTAAACCCTAAACCTAGTTGATGCACCAGCCGCCACTTTTCCCTCACCCCACCTTCCTCCAGTCGTCACCACCCCTCTTGCCTTCCTATCTCCGGCGCCACCACCACTTCGCCTATTATGACGAGTCGAGACCAACGACGAATCCTCCATGACCGGAGAAACTGAAGACCACCGCCCGCCACTGCGTCGTCGTTGTGGAAGATGAAGTTGCCGAGGTAAGTCAGATGGGAAGGCTGGAGATGCCAGGGTTGCTGCTATCGTGCGTTAAACTCATCGATGATGTCGCTGCCACTCACGCTACTGCCGCAAAGATACACCATATTACGGTTGCTTCCGCTTTCCTACCACCATCTACCATCACTTGCCGCTTCCAGGTCGTTGATGGTTGGGTTTGCGTGATCAGTTCATGCTTGTGTGTGTTTTGGTGTTGCTACTCGAGGGTGGTTGTGCCCTTTTAGCCGGAAACCATGGAAAAACCACCATGGCTGCCACCATGGTGGTTATCACCACCTTTCTGTTCTGCTACCAGTAGCCGCTGCGTGGTGGTTGCTGTGTGCATGTCTCTAGGTGTGTATGTTTATATTAGTGTCTGAATGTGTGCTATTGGGATTGGGTTGTAATCTGTAATCAGTATCGGATTGATAAGAAAAACTCAAAAACCACCACCGTAGGGCGGTGGCTGCTACCACCAACCGCTGTGTCCGGTGGTGGTGTGCCTCATTCGTATTGTGACTAGTTTTGGATGTTTGGACAAGGGACTAAAACCCTAATGGGACCAATGAAGACCTAATTGACCTAAAAGCCCAAACATGTAACTAATGGGTCTAATGATCCCTAATTGATCAAAGGACTTGGCTATTCGGCCTCTTGGGCTAAGATGGGATTGGAAACCCTAATTAGGGTTTAGAAAACCCTAATATTGGATTTATGGGCTTTGGACTTCGGGACCCACATTTGGGCCTTTTGAATTGGACTATGTAGTAAGCCCAATCACACCATATGAATTGTTTAGAAGAGTGATGGACTTAATGGATTAAGTCCTTAATGGGTTAAGTGAGAAATAATGAACCCTAGTTGTCATTTTATGTGGAACCCTAATTTTGGGAATTGATCGGGACACGTACGGGAATTATTTAGTAAAGTTAAAATATTAATTAATAATCATTGGAAAATTAATCTAAGGAAATAATGGACTTAATGGATTAAGTCCTTAATGGGTTAAGTGAGAAACACTTAACCCTAGTTGTTATTTCATGTGAGAACCCTAAATTCATTTGGGCTTTCCTAATGAGCCTTGAGTTGGGCCTTTCTTTTGGGATTTGGTGGTTGGACTATTGATGGGCAATCCAAGAACAAGTAAATGGACCAAAATAATTGGATGAGTTTTAGAGTAAGGCCCATGTGAAGGACTTAGGTCCAGTTTTGAAAATTGGGCCATAGATGGGCCATAACTGGGCCTTTATGATTATGTGATATTGGGCCTTAGGAATGCCAATAGTTTGGAAAAGAATAATTGAATGGGCCTTAAGGAAAGACCATGTAGAGGTCTGGGTCCAATTTGGAAAATTGGGCCAGATGTTGGGCTTTGGCCCATTACTTGACTTTTGGGCCTTTGAAGTGTGAGTTGGACCTTGGGCTTGGAAGACAATTATTAATTGGGTGTTGTTTGATGTTGGGAGTTCGAGAATCTGTCAACGAGCAGCTAATGTTTCATCCGCTGGACTTCAGCAGTGCCAAGTGAGTTATCCTCACTATACTCAAGGGTCCAAGGCACCAAGGGTGGACCTTTGGATTGTTATCTAGTTATGTTATTCTAGTATTATCTTTTAAACCGGCATTCTAGAGGGCAGAATAATATTATTTAGTATGTGGTATGATTTGTTAGATCGGTATCCTGGTAGATAGGATGGTATTATGTGCTATGTAGTATGATCCTTTAGATCAGTTGGTGTCTATAGACTGTTACGTGATTATCTGTTTTATATATATATATATATATATATATATATATATGCACATATTTGTTTGGCAGTTGAGACTTATCCGCTTTGTGCGAAAGCCAATAGACTTGGGCATTCCATCCTGTTGGTTGTGGGCCATGAGTATTCCATCCCGAAGATGATTGGACTTATAGTATGTGGGCATTCTAACCTGTTGGTTGTGGGCCTGGGGTATTCCATCTCGAGGATTATTGGACCCATAGTATGTGGGCATTCGAACTTGTTGGTTGTGTGCCTGGGGTATTCCAACCCGATGGTTGACTGGACCTATAGTATGTTGTTTATGATTATATGTGTATTGTTGTGGGTATGAGTATTTTGGGGGAACTCACTAAGCTTTGTGCTTACGACTTTAGTTTATTGTTTCAGGTGCTCCAAATGTTTTGGCAAGGAGAAGGCGTGACTATACACATCCTCGTGTTTTGGACTTATGGGTTCTGGGATATTCTGATATTAAACTACTTTGTAAACATTTTGTAATAACTAATGACTTTTGGATGTTTGAAAAAGTTTTAAATTGGATTGATTTTTAAGGGTGTTACATGTTGTTTGGGCTTTATTGGACCATCTGAAATCAGGTTTTTGGACTATGTATATATTTGGGGTTTAAGGTAAAGCCAATTAGAGGAGTTTGGGCCAAATTTGGAAAATTGGGCCATAAGTGGGCTACTGGTGGGTTTTGGAAGATTATCTAGTGATGGACCTTTTATGTTCTGGTTTTGGATTTCAGTCATGAACTTAATTAGGTCAGGGGTAAAATGGTCATTTTACCCTAAGATGGATTAGTGAATTTTAATTGGATGTTATTTTGCACTGATAGCTCGGGGAGTCGTCAGGGCAATAGCTAGAAATTTCTTTCTATGAAACTCAACTTTTCGAGGTGAGTTTCCTCACTGGGTTTAGTGGGTCGAAGGCACCAATGTCATCCCATGTTTATGTTATGTTAGTATGCTAGCTGTCTTCGTGACTCTTGCATGTGTATGTGTTTATATGTTTTCCCAGCGAAGGCCCGATGCCAAGCGGGGCCCGATGGCTATTTGTATGCTATATATTTGTGTGATTATTGCATGTGTACATGTTTATTTGATATATGCTATATGTATGTTGGGCGGGGACCGATCTATTACCAAGCGGGGCTCGATACCGTGTGAGGCCCGATGTCGGACGGGGTCCGATGTCAGGCGGGCCCCGATGACAGGGCGGGGCCCACTATATTTTTATTTTATGTATGGTATGTTTTAGTTTGGGGGAACTCACTAAGCTTTGTGCTTCCGGTTTCTGGTTCATGTTTCAGGTACTTGCAATTCCAAGGGGAAGAACTCGAGTTGACTGCATCGCACACACCATTGTAGTTCCGCATATGGCATTCACTTTGATTTTGATAACACTTGATACACTGGTTTTTTTTTTTTGTGTTGAATGATTGGTATTTGAAAATACTATTTTATCTATTATAAGAAAATGAAATTTTTGGATGTTACACAAAGAAGGTGCTAACCAACTGTTAGGAAGTTTATTGAACTCCCAACTCGCACAATCCTCAATCCAGACGGCACTTGGGTTGCCTTCCCCCATCCCCCCTGACAGGGAAGTGAAACTCATCCTAGTTTCATATGTAATTCTGCTCCTGGGAATTTGAACAATTCTCCCCCATTTTGATTCGACTAAGCTCTCCCAACACACAAGGTTTGAATAATTCCCAATCCATCTTACCCCTTATGATTGACCTGCTGACAACCTGCACTTACTAATGCTAGTTTTCATTACTAGCCAATCCAAAGACTGCACAACCCTGAAGACCAGATGAACACTCCCCGAAGTCTTGGAAAAACTGAGAACCCTAGAAGCTTTTAATGATACCACACCCAAATCTTGAAGCCCTCTGGACTGATCTCGACCAAGAACCAGAATAACAACCGAACACATTGAAATCCGCTCAACAAGATGCAACCCCTTCTGACCCACTAATGATTCATGGCATGCAAATGGAATATAACAATTCTTAATGATACAAGTTAATCAATAACAAAGAATCAAACCACAAATGATGCTTACCCAACCGATACAAAAATTCCAAAAAAGATAAATACAAATAACAACCAAAGAGAAAGCAAAAGGTAAATACCCGCAATATCACCTGCTGGAGTCCTTGCCTCCCTTTATGACATTAATATGCCCGACTTCTCTCTATTGAGGCTCATGCCCTACCCTCACGACCATTAGTGATCCTCGAAGTAACCAGAACACGTTCACTCACAGCTCCTTCCCTCATCATCGGACAGTCGGCCTTCTTGTGGTCTACTTGGTTGTAGTTAAAACATAACGGGCTTGCCCCCTGAGGGCAATCACTGCTGACATGACCAACCCTACCACACTTGCAGCAACCCAAACCCCTATAACGACAAACCCCAACATGTAGTTTCCCGCACGTGCTGCACTGACCCCGAACCTGATAGCTCCTCAATTACTAATATGAATTCTTGGGTCTCTTCCTGGGGCCATCTAATGCATACACCTAGTCTATCCCCCACTTCCCCAGGTGCTCCAAACAAATCTCCCGCTCTCGGGCTCTAGAAATCATATCATTTAGGGTCTTTGCACCCTAAAATACTCACAAACTCCCTGATATCATCCCACAACATTGTTGGATTAGGTGTTTAATCCCATAACTATAATTGGTATGTACTTGACCCGAGAGTAGCATGGTCCATTTAGGTTGCCATCACCAGAGCAATTTGATAGGATGGACTTTTGATAATCGGTTATTTGTGGTTTATTAACATATTATAAGTTCTAATATCTTAATATGAAATCATATTATTTAATTTGTATTGGTCCAGAAATAATTTGGAATTAATTTTGTGATCAAAAGAGACTAATTAACTATACGGGGACTGATTAAGTAAATCAATGATTCTTATAGTTATTAGACTTATCCAAGTGGGAGACTGTTGGATTAGGTGTCTAAGCCCATAACTATAATTGGTATGTACTTGACCCGAGAGTAGCATGGTCCATTTGGGTTGCCTTCACTAGAGCAATTTGATAGGATGAAATTTTGAGAAGAGCTTATTTGTGATTTGTTAATATATTATAAGTTCTAATATATTAATATGAAATCATATTATTTTATTAGTATTGATCAAGAATTAACTTGGAATTAATTTAGTGATCAAAATACTAACTAAATAAATGGGGACTGATTAAGTAAATCAATGATTCTTATAGTGTGGGCCATTGATCAATGGTTATTTAGGATGGGCTAAACCAATATGATAGTCCATGGATAGTACATAAAGGTTTAACCCATGAAGCCTAAGTAATATGAAGGGTCATGTGAATTAGGGTTTACATGGATGTAGGGATGAGCATATGGAACGGGGACCCGGCCGAAACCGGAACTGGCACCGGAACTGGAACCCGATGGAACTGGTCGGGCCGGGACCCGGACATTATTTTTGTGGATTTTTGGAACCGGGAACCGGTAGGAACCGGAACCGATATAACTGGAACCGATAGAACCGGCAAAACCGGCAAAAACCGGAACCATATGATGCTATTTTTCAAGGACCGTTTCCAACATTTGAAGACACGACAAGAACCGGTAGGAACCGGGAACTGGTAGAACCAGAACCGGTAGAACCGCCGGGCCGGTTCGGTTCTTGATTTTGGCCGAAGCCGGTTCCCGGGTAGGGTCCGGTTCCGGTCGGTTCGGTCCTTTTGCTCATCCTTATATGGATGTAACCCTAGACTTTACCACAATATAAAAGGAACCCATAGTCACCAAAATCGGGCCGATGCATTCTAAGAACAGTTATAAACGATTCTGTGTGTTAAATAGCCTCTCTCTCAAGTCCTCATTTGTTCATGGTGTTTGTGAACCATTTGTGGCATCACATTTGAGGTGCTAAGTTCTTAAAGGACAAAACTACAAGCTACAACAAAGAGGTAATTCCATAACTCAATTCTATGTTGTTTATGTCAATTGTATGCTAGTTGTAGACTAAATGCTTTGGAAACAATATTACATGTATAATTAGAGAAAACATAGATCTAAAGCATTTAGGGTTGTATGTGAACCATAGGATGTTGTAGTATACAAAACCCAATAAACATATCATGATACCTTACCTTCTTTATTTCCTCATCTGTTGCATATGGCGGAACCAATAAAGCCCTCTCCCGAAACTTGGCAGTGATCTCTACCATAGTCTCTGTAGTCTGGCGGAGATCCTGAAACTCTTGCACCAACTGTTGCACCTCAATCACCGGTGCAAACTCAGCTTTTAACGTGGTCGAAAAATCACCGCATGACATAGCATCAACAACATCATCAGCGACCTCACGTCATACCTCCTCCCACCGATCCCGCGCCTTGTCTTTCAAAAGGCAGGAAGCAAATCTGACATTCACCTCTTCAGGGTAAAAACTCATCCTGAATGCGTTAGCCATATCCACTAACTATCTCCTGCTAGCAATGGGGTCCTTCTCCCTAGAAAACATGGGAGCTCCACAAGCACAAAACTCACTGAAAGTAAGAGTACGAGCTCCAACGATAACCAAAACCTTAGTACAGAACACGCCTAAGCGCTCATCCAAAATTTACGGAATGCCCTCCTTTACCGAACCATATATCACAAGATTCTTCTCCAAAATACCATGTATAATCTCTGATGAGATGAACTCATGCACCTGCTCGCTAATCGGCTCAGTACCTGCACTTGAGCCGGAACCAAAACCAGAATCTCCTTCCTGAGTGCTCATCCCCAAACTGAAATACAACATGAAAATGATCAGAACATACCCAAGAATCCTCCTCCCACAAGGATCTTAGATTCTCCAAGACTTTCCCTGATTCAAGTACGGATCTTGTGCTTTCAGTAGTACAGGCCCATCACTACCTTCCCCACCTATCCATACTTTCCTAAAGAATCATCCTGAATCCTCTGAGTTACCTTTCTCAAACTGATGTACCAAATACTCACTAAACAACACAACTAAACCCACCGAAGCACTTCTTAGGCTCTCCTAGGTTCCCGGCCTCATCCTGCCCTCAGCTGCCGAAAGGCCCCTACCAATTTCAATTAACTACCTCATGAATACAGTCACATTCGACAAAGATCAGATAATCCTTCGAGTAAAATACTCAAACCTAGAACGGTTGGACTCTAACAAGAGTTGTGCAATAGGGTCATATTCATCACTCTGAGATTATTTAACCTATGCCACATATCACTTTGCATATTTACTTAGTAGTTGATCCACATCACTATGAGCCCCTTAAAGCACAAAGCGAGCAACATTTAGGCAATGGAAAATCTAACCAACATACACTAATCAAGAAATTCTATCTACTTATCTGAAATCCATAATAGCATTTAATTCTAAAGCTCATACAATCAAGCATATAAATGCATCTCTCCTATCATAGAATCCTGAGTAGATCCCTACACCTAATCTAGCATGCAATTCTCATAATCATATCGTATCATAATAAACATGTATTGGTATTCCAGGAACCACTTACTTGAGCTCGGCCAATTGCACACATCACACCCCTTTCTTTGATTAGAAACCCTTTTAATAAAACATTTACTTTATGAAAAGTTTCACCAAACCCTCAGTTTGTGTCCAGGCATACCCGAGAGTATTCCCGAATCTCTTAAACCAAGACTCTGATACCAACTTGTAGCATCCTAAAACATGTGGGTAAAAATTTCATTTTTAACACAGTTAAAACACCCATTTATTATTTAAACAAATCATAAAAATATTTTATAATAAAAAACAGTTATCAGAGTACAATCCCAAAATCTCAAAGTTGCGGAACATATAGGTGTATGTGCTGCGATCAAGCTGGGCCCTCTCTTTCAAACCGGAAGTACCTGAAACCATAAACAACAACTGTAAGCACAAAGCTTAGTGAGTTCCCCAAATACCACACACCATACATCACATACAAGCCTTACATAAACATACATATCAAACATGCGATCAAAGATTGTATTGACAACTATAGTCTTGCCTTTATGCCATGAACCGTATCATGGTCTTTCCTTTCCAGGCCGGGGACCAAAACCCTGGGTCTTATAGACAAGTGCCAGGATCCACCTCTTGGTCTTTCATGCAAGCATCACAAAGACAACTAGCATGCAATCTACAACTAACTATCTATTTAACTGCCAGAGCCCAAACTTTGGTCTTGCATGCAGATTTGCCACGAGCCACCTCAGATTCTTTTATACAATACCAAGGGCCACCCCTGGTCTTCCTATAATATATAAGGCAATGAGCTAGCAATGGTGCCTTCGTGATAATACAGCGAAGAGAATCACCCCAACAGCTGAACCCACATATTTTAAGATATTACAAGCAACCTTTTCAGCCAAACACCCTATTGAGATTGTTCCCACTAGCGAACCTTTTGACTAGTCTCCTTTCAAATATGGTAGTCTTTCTGCTACCTAGAACATCCCTAAAATGGAAAATCTAGAGTAATTTGAAGTCATTGATCATCAATATACATATCGCTTTAGAGACATGTATTTAGTTTTTTTTCCTAGTTATTAAGTTTCTGCCTTTTTATTGTTTGATTATTGAATGTTTCTTGAATGCATTTTTTTATTTGGATTTTTATTTGGTTTTAACACGATGTTGTCCGTGTTGTTAAGAAAAATTAAAATATATGTTAAGTAATCCTTATGAATTGATCGTAGTATCAAATACTTTGATTTTTATACTTTCATTGTTCAATTATGTTTAAAACATTTTCTTTTTCTAGAGTATTATTCTATATGATACCATAAAACTTATAATTTATATCAAAATGACATGTTCATCTCTACTTCAATATACTTCACAACAAGAATTTGGAGTATTAGGGACGTCGCTTTTTGCGACGACTAGAGAAATAGCGGTGACACCAGAGCAGATGCGCTTGGTGTCGCTTCTAAAACATCACAGTGGTTGCTAATAGGTGTGTCGCTAAAGATAATCACTGAAGATCCATCGGAGTCACGCTACTTTCAATCCCGACCCTTGGTTCGACAAATAATCTAACGGATAGGGTTTGTTCCTGTGATAAGAAATAGAGACGACGCTTTTAGCGGAGACATGTCGCCGCTAAACATGTCGATCCGTTGACCAACCTTGGACCAAATTATGGCCCTATGATTCTTACCTAATCCAACGGTTGGTAATTGCCAGAAAGGGCGCGTTCGGTTCCCTCTAGTTTGTCGCCGCTAATATTCCCTTGTCGCCGTTATTAGCGTCGCCGCTATTAGTTTCGCCTATTTTGTCCCAGTTCGTCTTCCCAGACTCCATTTCTCCCGTTGTTTGATACATCTGCACTCCCACGACAATCTGCAACTTCTCTGACGACTCCCACTGCTCTCTACCACTGATTGGGCTCCAAACTCGACTCCCACCGTCAATTGGCCTGCAAAGCCGAGTCCCACCGCCGGTATAACTTCCACAGCCGACTGTCGCCTCCATTTCCGACTGGACCTTCGATTTCGTGTTCATATCTCCGACGAGGTTTGTTTTGAAGACCCATTTCTCTTTCCATTCTTCTGTTAACACACAAAAACACCACTGATTCCTATTTCAAGGGATTTTTTTTTGTTCCAGTCACCTTCACTAGCGACTACAACTTCACCACTGAGTCTAGCTTCGTTTTTCTGGGCAAGAACAGGTTATTTTGATCTGTTTCACTTCTTAATATGGATTGTATTCATGTGGATATGTTAATCATGGAAACTGTGAAGTTGATTTTGACTGTGAAATTGATGGAAACTATGAAATTAATTATTTTGATTTGTTCATTTGTTTGAATGTATATTTCACTTGTTTGAATGTATGTTTCACTTGTTTGAATGTATATGTAAAATTGATTGAAACTGTTAACTTTGTTTGAATGTATTTGTAAAATTGATCGAAACTATTTACTGTGAAATTATGGAAACTATTGTATGCAGGAACATGGTAGTTTGATTAGCTTGATATGTTTCATTTGTTTATCATGTAAGAATTGATGAATTTGTATGCAAATTGATATGTTTCACTTGTTGATCATATATGAATTGATGAATTTATATGTAAATTGATATGTTTCACTTGTTGACCATATATGAGTTGATGAATTTATATGTGAAATTGATGTATATATATATATATGTGAAACAATTGTATGTTTATCATGAATTTATATGTAAAATTTAAGAATGTTCATATGATTATTAGAAATATATTTTATTATATATTAAAAAAATAAAAAAATACATCATAATAGATAATTTTTTTTTCTATAAGCTAATAAAGAAACATTGGTCAAAAAGGTTTTTAAAAGAAAAAAAAGAAGAAGAAGAATAAACCATAATAAACTAATTAAATAAATAACAAATATATAAAATCGTTTAAAGTACAATTTTATAATAAAAAAACTAAAAATTAATACGCTAAATCTATTAAGTTATAATTACTCAAAACAGAAAAATAAAAACAAAAATAAATTGATAAATCAAAATTGGTCAAAAAGGTTTTTAAAACAAAAAGAAGAAGGATAATAATAACCATAATAAACTAATTAAATAAATAACAAATACATAATATCGTTTAAAGTACAATGTTTATAATAAAAAAAATTAACAATTAAAATGCTAAATCTACTAAGTTATAATTACTCAAAATAGAAAAATAAAAACAAAAATAAGTTGATAAATCAAAATTGGTCAAAAAAGTTTTTAAAAGAAAAAGAATAATAATAATAATAAATCATAATAAACTAATTAAATAAATAAATAATATATAATATCGTTTAAAGTACAATGTTATAATAAAACAAATTAAAAATTAAAGCGCTAAATCTACTAAGTTATATTTACTCAAAATAGAAAAATAAAAACAAAAATAAGTTGATAAATCAAAATTGATCAAAAAGGTTTTTAAAAGAAAAAGAAGAAGAATAATAATAAACCATAAAAAACTAATTAAATAAATAACAAATATATAATATCGTTTAAAGTACAATGTTATAATAAAAAAATTAAAAATTAAAACGCTAAATCTACTAAGTTATAATTACTCAAAATAGAAAAATAAAAACAAAAATAAGTTGATAAATCCAAATTGGTCAAAAAGGTTTTTAAAAGAAAAAGAAGAAGGATAATAATAAACCATAATAAACTAATTAAATAAATAACAAATATATAATATCGTTTAAAGTACAATGTTATAATAAAAAAGAAATTAAAAATTGAAACGCTAAATCTACTAAGTTATAATTACTCAATATAGAAAAATAAAAACAAAAATAAGTTGATAAATCAAAATATGAAAAAAAAAAGATGATATAAATAACAAATATATATACTATCATTTAAAGTATCATGCTAGAAGAAAAAAATAATTTTTTTAGTTTAAGCCTCTTCTTTTTAAATCATCAAAAGCCTAGAAATACACACCCGAAATTGATTTAGAAATTAATTTCGGGTTGTCCCCGTTTTGGAACTGCTTTTTGAATATCTTATCTCATTTAGGATGTATATGTGTATTACAAGATTGATTGTTTAAGAAATATTCAGTTGTTATTTTCTCTTTGCTCCTCGGTATATAATTTTATATATACTTAGGAGCTAAGGGGAAATGCTGCCGAATTTTTCTTAAACAGTTAATCATGTAATACACATTTGCATATGAGGTAAGGTATTAAAAAAGTGGACTACTATTGAAAACCTTAACTCTACCTTGTTCCAACAAGGACTCAAATCTTTTCTCGAGAGGTCCAAACCACATGTCGATAACAAAGGTCAAATTAGATGCTCGTGTAACAAATGTAATGTAAATAAATTTGTACTACTAGCCATAATGAAATTCCATACACTTCAACATCGTTTTAGTCCACATTATATTATATGGAAGTATCACGGCGAAAATACAACTCACCCGATTATCAAAGACATGTTGCGTAGTAACGAGATGGATGATGTTATTGATGATGTTATGGGGGTGTGATTGAAAATGATACCAACTGCAAAGAAGGGAACCCAGATACACACGATAGCAGTGTTGATGATGGATTTCAAAAGTTGTTAGAGGAAGTCCAATTCAAATTATATCCCGGATGTTCGTTTGTGTCCCTTGACTTTTTAACAAAGCTGATGCATATCAAGGTGATCAACAAATGGACTGATAGTTCATTCGATCAGCTTCTTGAGTTGTTGCAAACTGCATTTCCTGAAGGAAACAGGGTCCCCCCCCCCCCCCCCCCGTCACATTACGAAGCAAAATTGACACTTAAAACGATCGGCTTAGGTTATGAGTCAATACACGTATGTAAAAATGACTACTTTCTTTTCTGGAAAGAACACGAGTTGTTGCAAAAATGTCCAGTTTGTAATGAGAGTCGGTGGGTTGATGAAAATACAAAGGGTAAGAAGGTGGCTCATAAGGTTTTACGATACTTTCCCGTGACCCACAAACTACAATGTTTGTACTGTTTAAGTGTGACATCCCCAAAATCTCGGCCAGAAAAGACCGATTTCATTTATGATTTTTAAAATAACTTCAGAGTAAATCCTTTTGATTTAAAAGTGTTGCGGAATTTGTTCCCAATACAAAACATGATAAAATAATATTTATCAAAGCATTTCATCAAGAGATACATTTTCATTATATAGTCAAAACTTAGGATGTCATTTTCCGATACAGACCATAAAGCATAAACGATAACATTACAAGTCATTCAACAAATATATACATATAAAGACTTGTAAACAAAACAACTCGATGATTCATCCATCTTACGCCCTTGCGCCACTTCCTATAATACAAATAAAACTGAGTGGGTCAGGCTTCGGAGCCTGGTGAGCATATAGGGTTTCCAACCCACAATAAATATATTATATTTAATTTCACCAACCAATCACTATCCCGATTACCCATTCCCGTTATCCTCACTTTACGTCCCTAAAATAACATCTATCTCAAGGGACCTAATCTAGGATTTTCATCGGGACGGACATTACTGCTAAGGGGTTTCCTCAACAATAGATATCCTAAAGGTAACCATGAGGGGGATAGAGTACACCGGTGAACACATCGTTCACAACACCTACAGGTTATGAACCTGCTAGCGTTCCACAGGACTGTCTAGAAAGAGTCCGTGGTCGTTCTCCATACTCCGCTGAATAACTAGATCAACAACAACAACAACATCGAGGCCTCTCATCTGTTTATTAGACACCAACGATCTACCCATGCTCTACCCAAGATATTAGTAGATAAAAATATATATTTTCATACATAGTTTAAAACCTGTATATCATTTTCATTCAATACATATTCCACATAACAGATGAGGCGCACCCACATAACTCGTATTTCATAGAAAGTAAATCAGATCTATGAGATAGAAAAGAATGAATATACATTCACACTTATAACAACAAAATTATACACATAAACAACAATATACTTAATACACTCAAACCATACTTGTATTATTATCGTGTTTATGAAAGGTAGTATACACTCACTTGATCAGAAGATGATCAGAGAACACTACGACTTGCAGAAGTAGTAATCCTCAGCAGATCTGGAAGATCTCTACAAAAATCGAACTTCTCGCGGGCAGAGCTTCGGCTCGGGAACCGCACTTCTCGGGATCTTCGGGATCTCGGGACTTGCCTCGGGGCTTGAGAATAATATCGGGGCTTCAAGGTATTTCTGGCACGTAAAACGATGCAAAACGGGAGAGAGCAGAGAGAAAATGAACAAAAGAATCGGCTGCCTTCGGATCCTATTTATAGGAGGCTGGAGCCTCGGAGTACGCGGGGCGTACGCCTGTACGCGGGGCGTACAGGTCCGAAATCGTCATGGCGTTCGTCATCCGAAGCCACTTGCTGCGAGTGTCGACATCTTCGGTGTACGAGGGGCGTACACGAGTACGCGGGGCGTACTTCGGATCGGATCGCTGACTCCCCTTCGGATAATGCCGGATTTTCCATTTAAAATTAAATACAAATTATTTAATAAACTTCGGAAATTCATATATTCTTCATACGAACTCCGTTTTCGACGTTCTTTATATCCACGCGAAGGTGAGACTACGCTCTACAACTTTCGTTTAGACTCCGTCGGCTAATTTTGAATTTATTTTTAATAGGCCGCGACAGAAAAACTTCGTTATAAATTCATAACTTCTTCGTTTGACGTCCGTTCTCGCTTAACTTTTTATCGCTTCGATACCAATAACGAGACCTTCGATCCTCGTTTAGATTGTTTCTGCTAAAAACCGCTCGATCTCAAATCGAGTATTTCAGGCTGCATACCGCTAAGCCGAAACTTCGATGAATCATAACTTCCTCATACGAAGTCAGATTTGGGCGTTCTATCTATATTCGGAAACCTCGTTTCAACTACTACAACATTAACCAAAGATATCAAGTTTATTTTACACTTAAATTTTGACGCTTATTTTTATTTTTAATTAATCAAACCACATAATTAAGAAATTAAGCACAAAACACATAATACTCAAATAATACACTCTTATTATTTCAAAACGGGTTACAAAGGTTAACCTAGACTATTACATTGCTAAAAATGGCAAGCCCGGAAACACAGGCGTTACAATTCTCTCCACCTTAGAATGATTCTGTCCCCGGAATCACACATCAACAAACAAATGCGGATAGCGACTCAACATGTCACTCTCCGTCTCCCAGGTGAGATTCGGCCCATTCGTGTGTTTCCATCGGACAAGCACTAACCCAACCATCTTGCGTCGCAATTTCTTAGTCTTTCGGTCAACAATTGCCTCTGGTTCCTCAATCAACCTTTTGTTCTCATCAATTCTCAATTCAGAAATTGGAATTATGTCAGGAACTTCTCCCGTGAACTTCCTCAAATAACACACATGAAAAGTGTTATGAATTCCATTCAGTTCTTCTGATAGTTCGAGCTTGTAAGCTTGGTTCCCAATCCTGTGAAGAACTTTAAACGGTCCAATAAACCTTGGACTCAACTTTCCCCTTTTACCAAATCTTATAAGTCCCTTCCACAGCGAGACTTTAAGCAAAACCGAATCCCCAACCTCAAAAGTCATCGGTCTTCGCTTCTTGTCAGCATAGCTCTTTTGACGATCCTGAGCTGCTAGCATTCTTTCCCTAATTATTTTCAACTTTTCAGCAGTTTGATGAACCATCTCCGGTCCCATAAACTGCTTTTCCCCAGCCTCAAGCCAACAAGACGGCGTACGACACTTCTGTCCATACAAAGCTTGGTAAGGTGCCATATTAATGCTCGAGTGGAAACTATTATTGTAGGAAAATTCTACCAATGGTAAATGTTCATCCCAATTACCTAGGAATTCCAAGGTACATGCTCTCAGCATATCTTCAAGTGTTTGTATCGTTCTTTCACTCTGACCATCAGTCTGCGGATGGTAAGCTGTGCTTAAACATAACTTGGTACCCATTTCCTCTTGTAGACTTTTCCAAAACCTTGAGGTGAAACGGCTATCACGATCCGAAACAATCATTAAAGGAACACCGTGAAGCCTCACAATTTCCTTCACGTAAGAATTCGCAAGCTTTTCCATAGACCATTTCTCCTTGGCCGCTGTGAAATGCGCACTCTTAGTGAATCGATCAACGACCACCCAAATCATGTCGTGACCATTCTTTGTTCGTGGCAGTTTAGTGACAAAATTCATAGCAATGTCTTCCCACTTACCCATAGGCACAGGCAAAGGTTCTAAACTCCCGTACGGTTTCTGATGTTGTGTCTTTACTCTTGCGCAAGTCACACACTCAGCCACATACTTTGCAACATCAAGCTTCATCGTCGGCCACCAGTAGTAGGGTTTTAGGTCCCTATATTTTTTAGTGCTACCGGGATGAATCGAGTACATGGTCTTGTGAGCTTCTTCCATCAGAAGATCTCTAATTCCTCCGGACTTAGGTACCCAAATCCGATCTTGGAACACCTTCAGTCCGTGACTGTTTACACCGAATACCAACGTTTTGCCCAAACGTTCCTCCTTTCGGTCATTCTTTTTAGAAGCTTCCTCTTGAGCTTTCTTTATACTTTCCACAATGGTCGAGACAACTTCAATTCTAAACGCTCTTGGCCTTTTCCTTTCAAGATTGACTTTCCGACTGAGAGCATCAGCAACAACATTAGCCTTACCGGGGTGGTAAAGTATCTCGCAGTCGTAGTCCTTGAGTAACTCCAGCCAACGTCGTTGCCTCATATTCAATTCTTTCTGATTAAAGAGATATTGGAGACTCTTATGATTAGTGAAAAGTTTGCACTTCGTGCCATAGAGGTAATGCCTCCATATTTTCAGAGCGAAAACTACCGCTGCCAACTCCAAATCATGAGTCGGGTAATTCTTTTCATGCTCTTTCAGTTGTCGAGACGCATACGCTATCACCTTTTCTCTTTGGGTCAAAACACAACCCAATCCAACCCCAGACGCATCGCTATAAATAGCGAAGTCTTCAACTCCATCGGGTAAAGAAAGTATCAGTGCCTCGCATAGCTTCTTCTTTAGCTTCTCGAATGCTTCTTTATGCTTATCACTCCAAGCATAAGTAGCTCCTTTGTGGGTCAACGCTGTTAATGGAGTAGCAATCGAAGAAAAGCCTTGGATAAACCTTCGGTAATATCCGGCTAATCCCAAAAAGCTTCGGATCTCCGTGGGACTTTTCGGTTGCTCCCACTTCATCACAGCTTCAATCTTTGCTGGATCAACCATTATCCCTTCTTGGTTGACCACGTAACCTAAGAATTAGACTTCACGAATCCAAAAATCACATTTGGAGAACTTAGCATACAGCTTCTCCTTCTTCAAAACTTCTAACACTTCTCGCAAGTGTCTGCCATGCTCCTCTTGGCTTTTCGAATAAATCAGAATGTCATCTATGAACACTATCACGGATTTATCAAGGAAAGGATTACAAACCCTATTCATTAAATCCATGAATGCTGTTGGAGCATTGGTTAGTCCAAACGACATAACCAAGAACTCGTAGTGTCCATATCGCGTTCTGAATGCAGTCTTCTCTATATCCTGCTTTCTTACTTTCAACTGATGATATCCTGACCTTAGATCGATCTTCGAGAAATAGCTCGAACCTTGCAATTGATCAAACATGTCATCAATCCTTGGCAACGGATATCTATTCTTTATTGTTTCCTTGTTCAGCTCTCTGTAATCAATGCACATTCTCATACTTCCATCTTTCTTCTTTACAAATAACACCGGAGCTCCCCAGGGTGACGAACTAGGTCTAATGAAACCTTTGTCCAATAACTCCTAAAGTTGCATCATTAGCTCCTTCATCTCCGTCGGTGCTAATCGATAAGGTGCTTTTGCAATTGGCGTTGTTCCTGGTAACAAGTCAATTCTGAACTCCACTTGTCTATCAGGTGGTAATCCAGGAAGATCTTCGGGAAATACTTCCGGATAATCACATACGACAGGAATGCTCTGCATCGCCTTTTTCTCCTTCTTAGCATCTATCATGAATGCTAGATACGACGTACATCCTTTAGCCAAACACTTTCTGGCTTTCATCAATGAAATGATTCCAGATTTTACTCTGCGTTTATCTCCATACACCATAAACGACTCTTTCCTAGGCGGGTTTACTTTTACTATTTTCTTCTTGCATAAAATTTCGGCATCATTGGCGCTAAGCCAATCCATTCCAAGCACGATGTCGAAACCATTAAGTTCAATAGGCAATAATTCCTCGTGGAACTTATTCCCATTCAGATCAATTAAGATGTTTTTCAAACGATGGCTAACAGGTACAAACTTGCCACTAGCAACTTCGACTAATAAGGCATTATCTAGTCTATCAACAGGAAACGCTAGTTTTCTACCAAATTCATGCGATATAAAGGAGTAGTTGGCTCCAGAACCAAATAAAATTTGGGCATGCAAATTGTTTACGAGAAAGGTACCTGAAGCGACATCAGCTTCATCTTTAGCAGCTTCCAGTGTCATCTGGAATGCTCTCGCCTTTGGCTTTGGTAGAATGTTGGGTCTAGCTGCCTCTTTCTTCTTCGGGCAGTCCCTCGACATGTGTCCCTCCTCACCACAACCATAGCAAACCTTCTTAGAGAGGGTGCATTCATTGGCATAGTGCCCTGGCTTTCCACACTTGTAGCACGTGGCCACTACCTCACATTTTCCATGATGCTTCTTCTTACATTTGTCGCACCATTTAGCTTCGCCTCCTCCTCCTCTCGAACCAGACTTTGAGAAATTGTTTTTCTTATTGGACCCTGAAGTTCCATCGAACTTCCTCTTTTCACCAACTCCTATCCTTTCCAGACCCTTTTCCTTCTGCTGGGCCTCCACATTCTTAGCTGCACGAACAGCCGTTTTCAGAGTAGTTGCCATCTTGACTGTCGGACCAAAGTTGGCAGGCAGTCCATTAGCAAACCTCTCAATCTTGGAGAGTTCCGTTGGCACTAGTACGGAAACAACTTCATTTTCTCAGTGAATGCAGTAGCATAGTCATCTATGCTCATCCTCCCCTTCTTCAAGTTTTGGAACTCATTGTTCAGATCAATCAGATCGATATCTGAACAATACTGCACCCTTAGTTGCTCCAAGAACTCCTCCCATGACATTTTCAGGGCTTCTCCTCGTGGCATAGTATCTGCCAACAACTTCCACCAACTCAAGACTCCAGTCTTCAGTTGTCTGACTGCAAAGACAGTCTTTTGTTTGTTGCTACAGTCGCAACTTTCAAACACCATCTCCATTTTGGAGATCCAATCCATTATTTCAACAGGCTTTGGGCAACCAGAAAGACTTGGCGGCTTGGCACCCAAGAAATTCTTGTACATTCGCCCATCCTTGTTGTTTCTCCTTTCTGGATCGTTCCTTCGTTCTCCTTGAGTCCCAACTTGACTCAAAATGCGACTATTGTTCCCTTCCTCCGATTGCTCGGGAATCAATTCGGGTTCCTCAATAGGTATGATAGGTTCGTCCCTATTATCATGCAACATTTGTTGCATTTCATCCCTTTGTTCGGCTAGCATAGCCTGAATCATGGCTTGCACCCCAGCCATTGTTATTGGTTCTGGTGCTGCTGCTACAACAGGTATTTGCTCAATAACTGGCGGTTGATTCCTGTTTTCATCTGCGTTTCCAACGCCACTCCTTGTTCTCACCATTTTTGATCTACACACTGAATAAGGTGAAATTTAGAATCCTACACACATAAGGTTTCCAGATCCGGTTGGCAACAGACCGTAGATCCGAACAATTAATATCATATATGGCAACATATAACATTTAGCACATAAAAGCATTTTAGGCAACTTTCCTAAAATAAACTAGTGCTCGTGTCTAAAATCCAACAGACACACATATCAAAATTCCACTTAGCATTCTAAGTTTAAGTCTAGAGATCCTACAAATTCCTAGTTCGCTTAAACTAATGCTCTGATACCAACTGTGACATCCCCAAAATCTCGGCCAGAAAAGACCGATTTCATTTATGCTTTTTAAAATAACTTCAGAGTAAATCCTTTTGATTTAAAAGTGTTGCGGAATTTGTTCCCAAAACAAAACATGATAAAATAATATTTATCAAAGCATTTCATCAAGAGATGCATTTTCATTATATAGTCAAAACTCGGGATGTCATATTCTGATACAGACCATAAAGCATAAACGATAACATTACAAGTCATTCAACAAATATATACATATACAGACTTGAAAACAAAACAACTCGATGATTCATCCATCTTACACCCTTGCGCCACTTCCTGTAATACAAATAAAACTGAGTGGGTCAGGCTTGGGAGCCTGGTGAGCATATAGGGTTTTCAACCCACAATAAATATATTATATTTAATTTCACCAACCAATCACTATCCCGATTACCCATTCCCGTTATCCTCACTTTATGTCCCTAAAATAACATCTATCTCAAAGGACCTAATCTAGGATTTTCATCGGGACGGACATTACTGCTAAGGGGTTTCCTCAACAATAGATATCCTAAAGGCAACCATGAGGGGGATAGAGTACACCAGTGAACACATCGTTCACAACACCTACAGGTTATGAACCCGCTAGCGTTCCACAGGACTGTCTAGAAAGAGTCCGTGGTCGTTATCCATACTCCGCTGAATAACTAGATCAACAACAACAACAACATCGAGGCCTCTCATCTGTTTATTACACACCAACGATCTACCCATGCTCTACCCAACATATTAGTAGATAAAAATATATATTTTCATACATAGTTTAAAACCTGTATATCATTTTCATTCAATACATATTCCACATAACAGATGAGGCGCACCCACATAACACGTATTTCATAGAAAGTAAATCAGATCTATGAGATAGAAGAGAATGAATATACATTCACACTTATAACAACAAAATTATACACATAAACAACAATATACTTAATACACTCAAACCATACTTGTATTATTATCGTGTTTATGAAAGGTAGTATACACTCACTTGATCAGAAGATGATCAGATAGCACTACGAACTGCAGAAGTAGTAATCCTCAGCAGATCTGGAAGATCTCTACAAAAATCGAACTTCTTGCGGGAAGAGCTTCGGCTCGGGAACCGCACTTCTCGGGATCTTCGGGATCTCGGGACTTGCCTCGGGGCTTGAGAATAATACCGGGGCTTCGGGGTATTTCTGGCACCTAAAACGATGCAAAACGGGAGAGAGAAGAGCGAAAATGAACAAAAGAATCGGCTGCCTTCGGATCCTATTTATAGGAGGCTGGAGCCTCAGAGTACGCGGGGCGTACGCCTGTACGCGGGGCGTACAGGTCCGAAATCGTCATGGCGTTCATCATCCGAAGCCACTAGCTACGAGTGTCGACATCTTCGGTGTACGCAAGGCGTACTTCGGATCGGATCGCTGACTCCCCTTCGGATAATGCCGGATTTTCCATTTAAAATTAAATACAAATTATTTTATAAACTTCGGAAATTCATATCTTCTTCATACGAACTCCGTTTTCGACGTTCTTTATATCCACGCGAAGGTGAGACTACGCTCTACAACTTTCGTTTAGACTCCGTCGGCTAATTTTGAATTTATTTTTATTATTTATTTTTAATAGGCCGCGACGGAAAAACTTCGTTATAAATTCACAACTTCTTCGTTTGACGTCCGTTCTCGCTTAACTTTTTATCGATTCGATACCAATAACGAGACCTTCGATCCTCGTTTAGATTGTTTCTGCTAAAAACCGCTCGATCTCAAATCGAGTATTTCATGCTGCATACCGCTAAGCCGAAACTTCGATGAATCATAACTTCCTCATACGAAGTCAGATTTGGGCGTTCTATCTATATTCGGAAACCTCGTTTCAACTACTACAACATTAACCAAAGATATCAAGTTTATTTTACACAAAAAGTTTGACGCTTATTTTTATTCTTAATTAATCAAACCACATAATTAAGCAATTAAGCACAAAACACATAATACTCAAATAATACACTCTTATTATTTCAAAACGGGTTACAAAGGTTAACCTAGACTATTACATTGCTAAAAATGGAAAGCCCGGAAACACAGGCGTTACATTAAGACACACAACTAAAGATATGATATGGCATAGTACCGGACAATCCAAATATGGTACGATGATTCATCCCTTTGATGGTACTTCATGGAAAAAATTTGATATGAAGTATCCTGACTTCTCGAGGGAACCCCGAAACGTACGCTTAGGGCTTGCTGCTGATGGTTTTAATCCATTTGGTAACATGTGTAATCCTCATAGCACGTGGCATGTCATACTCATCACTTACAATCTTCCACCATGGCTATGCATGAAAGAGTCACCTTTCATGTTGACCTTGTTGATTCCCGACCCCAAAGCACCCAGGAAGGACTTGGATGTGTTCCTTAGGCCGTTGGTGGATGAGTTGAAGCAGTTATGGAGTTTTGGAGTATGTACTAAAGATGCAGCGACAGATACATTCTTCAATATGAAAGCGATGTTGTTATGGACAATAAACGACTTTCCCACTCGTAGTAGTTTATCCGGTTGTAGCGGACAAGGGTACAAAGCTTGTCCGACTTGCAACGAAGACACTCCGTCATACCGAGTATCAAATAAAGTAGTATATGTTGGTCATCTCCGGTTCTTAGATGCTGACCATCCATGGAGAAAAAGTTTGGACTATAATGGCGAACATGAGACAAGAGGTCCTCCAAGATAATTTAGTGAGGAAGAAATACAAGCGCAACACGCTTGTCTATTGTTTCGTCCACCGGGTAAAGTAGTTGCTCAACGAGCTGGTATTAAGAGAGATCATGAGGATTTCGAGTTGAATTGGTCTAAAAAGAGCATATTCTTTGAACTCGAGTATTGGTCTTCTCTGGAGCTAAAGCACAACTTCGATCTTATGCATATTGAAAAAAATGTGGGTGAGAGTCTTGTGGGTACTTCTCTGATAAATGATAAGTCTAAAGACACATCAAATGCTAGGGTAGACTTGACAAAACTGAACATTCGAAAAATCTATGGTTGAAAAAGAGTGGCAACAAGTTCCATAAACCCCATCCACCTTACTCGTTCACGAAACTTGACCGCATTCGTTTTTGTAAGTTTATAAGAAATGTGAAATTGCCAGATGGGTTTGGATCTAACATCGGTAAGAAAGTGAATGAAACCAATACTAACATTATTGGGTTGAAATCTCATGATTATCACATTCTTATGCAACGTTTGTTACCCATTGGAGTAGTGAGGAATCGTGGAGGGACGTGCAACTACGATAGTGCTTGTTTCAAGAAAGTAAGTTACAATAATGTTTATTCAGTTATAACATATTTTTTAATGCTTATTCAAATATAACATATTTTGTAATGTTAAACAGAATTTGAATATACTTGAAGTATCTATCGTGCGCATGTAAATAAAAAAGGGGAATTTGTTGATCCTTTTGTTGAAGAGCAATATGTAAGTTATTATTACTTAAAAATAAAGAAGATTATTGATTTTTTTTTGTGTTAGTTTTAACTTATAGACAAAATTGCAAAAATGGTCCCTATGGTATGCATTTTTTTGGGGTTTTGGTCCAAACTCTGACTTTTTTAGCTTCATGGTCCTTTTGACCATGTTTACTTGTGATTTTGGTCCTTTGAAAAACTGAAAAGACTAAAATTCCCTTTCCGATATACTTTTTACGTTTTTTCATTTTAATTTAAAAGAAAAAGAAAATAGTTAATTAATTTGGGCCCACATATCTTTCTCTCTCTCTCTCTCTCTCTCTCTCTCTCTCTCTCTCTCCTTTGTTTTTCAATAGTATACCAGACCTAAAATTCAATCATTCCTTCAAAGATCTTGCAAACAAAATTCGTCAAAAAACTCAAATTCCAGTTTTAATCCAAATGGATTATCATCACCAATCAAGACTCACATAGTGAAATTACACACTTCAACCTAAAGTAACTACTTTCAGTATCAAAATAGTGAAATTACACACATCATCTATGGAAATCAAAAACCAGTTCTGATGGGTTTTAGCCATAAGAACTTTCCTATGTGCGCATGCAAAACCCTAATGCTTGGATCTAGGCTTTCTAATTAAACATGCTTTCAATCCAAGACTTCTAAAGACTACTTAGGAATAAGAACTATGATAAACCAGATCTAGAATCATACCTTTGAATTCCTTGTTGATCTTGTTGTCTTGAAGCTTCTAGAGTCACAACTGTCACTCCTCTAATGGCTTACAAACACCAATAGCAAGAAAGATGATTTAGGAGAGAGGAGAGGGGAGGAAGTCGGCCAGGGTTCTCTTATTTTAGGTAAAGTACCGATTTCCCTTACCCATGGGGTCTATTTATACTTGTAGACTCCTTAAGGGTTACAACCTAAACCCTAATTGGATAATCTTCTCTTAAGGCTATCCAAATCCATTCCATAGATAACTCCTTGGACGATTTTGAAGCTATCCTAGCTTCTAGAATCCGTCCATTATATATCTATATGGATTTACAGTCTAAAGTTTAACTATCAAACAATTGACAGTTTATACCCTCTTATTTAATTAATCTCTTTAAGTCACCAAATTAATTCCAATTAATTCTATGACTTATATTAATCAAATAACAATATATTATTCTTTATATTATTCTAATAATATATTAATAATATTTACTCTCTCTTAAATCATCCTATCAAGTTGCTATGGTGAAGGCAACCCAAAAGGACCATGCACAACCGGGTCAAATACTTGCCTAATATAGATGCAGCCTTAGACACTATTCCAACAGTCTCCCACTTGGATAAGTCTAGTAACTATATGCACAAGTACAATTGGGTTTGCAATCGTAGCTCTCAAAGACGCTGTCAAAGTCTGATCTAATCAATCTTGTCCTTTAGATAAGGGATCGTACAGTCCTCTGTTAGATATCATGCTGACAATCCTATGGAATGGTTAGTCAAGCATTTAGGTTTCTCGATCTCTGATTTATTATGACATAGAACTTAATCGAACACATCAATTCAGTTCTGACCAGGCCCGACACATAAGTCAAATCAAATCATCGAGCGGCCGAGATATCGCTTTTACCTTCTTAGATAAAAGTCACAGATAAACTTCGACTTATATGCATTTACTTATTCATTAACCAACTATTCACAACAATGCGTTTTATAACACCGAGTTACTGATGCGTCTTCGCATTATCAATGTACAATCAATTAAAAAATAACAAACCATATATCTAGGTTTTAAGACTATATGATATTATCGTCTTGTGATCACCCTTTTATATCATATTCCATAAGGTGATTCCAGCAAGCGCAGGTTTGTTCCAATGCTCAAAACTAGTTCATAAGCACTCATGAATGTTGCAACAACCCTTTGCTATGTCTAACACCATTTAGACAATCTACACACCAATTCATGACAATCTTCATTCATATCTACTTCCAACATATGAACGATTGTGGACAATTTGAACAATTCGATTATTCCTAATAAACTCAACTATTCTAGAAGTCAAAACATCCAAAGTGAAACAATAGTTAAACAATTAACATAAGATAGTAACATTACTCATAAATAAAACTCCTTTATTTAATCATCAAATGTTAATTACATTTATCTATTACATGTTTCTAATACTATCTAATCTATGCTAATATCATACTTCAGCCGAATACTACTAGCATGCTGCAAGTGCTTAACCCTACTCAGTCCCTTCGTAAGCGGATCTGCTGGGTTATCTTATGATGATATCCTCTTCACTACGAGTTGTCCTTCTTCTACACGATGTCTGATGAAGTGATATTTTATGTCGATATGTCGTGATCTACCATGATCCCTCGGTTCCTTGGTCAAGGAAACCGCTCCTTCGTTATCACAGAAAATCTCCATGGGCTCCTTTATGGCAGGTACAACTCCAAGATCACCGATGAAGTTCTTCAGCCATATTGCCTCCTTCGATGCTTCGCTCGCTGCAATGTACTCTGATTCGCACGTTGAATCAGCTACAGTTTCCTGCTTGGAACTCTTCCATGTCACTACTCCTCCATTCAGGGTAAAGACCCAACCCGACTGCGAACGGTAGTTGTCCCTATCGGTCTGGAAACTGGCGTCACTATACCCTCGCACCTTCAAGTCATCACTCCCTCCGAGGACTAAGAACCATTCCTTCGTCCTCCGAAGGTACTTAAGGATATTCTTTACCACAATCCAATGTGCTCTTCCAGGATTCCGTTGGTATGTGCTAACCATGCTCAAAGCGAAGGCTACATCAGGGCGAGTACAAGTCATAGCGTATATGATTGAGCCAACTGCGGAAGCGTATGGTACTCGGCTCATTTCTGCTACCTCAGCTTCGATACTCGGACTTTGAGTCTTACTCAACTTGGCATTACTTTGTATCGGCAATTCTCCCTTCTTCGAGTTTTCCATACTAAAACATTTTAGTACCGTTTCCAAGTAAGTATTCTGACTAAGTCCAATTAGTCTCTTACTTCTTTCTCTTACTATCCTTATTCCCAAAATGTAAGAAGCCTCTCCGAGGTCCTTCATAGCGAAGCACTTCCCGAGCCAGGACTTAACCTCCTGCAAGGTCGGGATGTCGTTTCCTATGAGTAATATGTCATCGACATATAGAACGAGGAAGCTTACTACACTCCCACTGGCTTTGACATATACACATGATTCGTCTTCGCTTCGTACAAATCCAAACTCTTTGACTTTCTCATCGAAGCAAAGATTCCATCTGCGAGACGCTTGCTTAAGTCCATAAATGGACTTCTCAAGCTTACACACTCTATTCGGATGCTTCGGATCCACAAACCCCTCTGGCTGAGCCATGTAAACATCCTCAGCCAACTTTCCGTTAAGGAAAGCAGTCTTGACATCCATTTGCCAGATCTCATAATCATGAAATGCGGCAATTGCTAGCATCACTCTAATAGATTTAATCTTCGCAACTGGTGAGAAGGTCTCATCATAGTCAATTCCGGGAGTTTGATTAAAGCCCTTCGCAACCAATCGCGCTTTATATGTGTGTACATTTCCATCCACGTCGGTCTTCTTCTTGAAGATCCATTTGCACCCAACGGTCTTACGTCCGGGCACATAATCAACCAAATTCCAAACTTGGTTGTCATACATGGATTGGATCTCGCTATCCATTGCCTCTTTCCATTTCGCAGACTCCGGGCCTGCCATGGCTACCTTATAGCTATTAGGTTCATCAAGATTTACTAGTTTACCATCACTAATATACGTGTCCCCTTCGATAGTAATATGAAAACCATAAAACTGGGGATGAACTCTAACTCTATCGGAACGTCTAAGAGGTAATGACTCGTCAATCGGTTCAACCGGAGTTTCCTCCTCGGGTTGAGTGCCAGTGTTAGAGGTTCCTTCATCTATCGACTCTTGAATCTCTTCAAGTTCGATTTGCCTCCCACTGTCTCCTTGGCCTATGAGTTCTCGCTCTCGGAAAACTCCTCTCCTCGCAACGAAGACAACATTGTCCTTCGTTCTATAGAAGAGATATCCAAAGGATGTCTGCGGGTAGCCGATGAAAATGCATCGCTCACTTCGAGGTTCGAGCTTGTCGTGAGTATCTCGTCTTAGGAAAGCCTTGCAACCCCAAACCTTGATATGTGCCAACGAGGGAGCTTTCCCTGTCCACATTTTGTGAGGTGTTTTGGCAACCTTCTTAGTAGGGACTCGATTAAGCATATGGGCGGCAGTCTCTAAGGCATACCCCCAAAAAGAGATAGGTAGTGAAGCACGACTCATCATAGAGCGAACCATATCCAATAAGGTTCGATTACGCCTTTCAGCCACACCAATCAACTGCGGTGTCCTAGGAGGCATCAATTGCGAAACTATTCCATACTCCTTGAGATAATTGTGGAATTCAAGACTTAGGTACTTTCCTCCTCGATCGGATCGAAGCATCTTGACTTTCCTGCCCAATTGATTCTCCACTTCATTCTTGAACTCTTTGAACTTTTCAAAGGTTTCTGACTTTTGCTTGATTAAATAGATATACCCATATCTACTATAATCATCGGTAAAGGTCACGTAGAAGCGGTTTCCATCCTTCGTGGCTGATCTAAACGGTCCACATACATCGGTATGTATTAAGTCCAATAGACCTTCACCTCTTTCACACGTACTCGTGAAGGGTGAATTAGTCATCTTTCCAAGTAAACAAGATTCGCATGTGTCATCTTCCCTAAGGTCGAATGACTCCAACACTCCATCCTTTTGGAGTTGGGCTATGCGTTTCTTGTTGGCATGTCCGAGACGACAATGCCACAAGGATGCTTTATCCATACTAGTGGAAGAATCTATATTCAAAACATCATTTCCTAAGTTATCAACAATCATAACAGTTTCATAAATTCCATTACATGGTATAGCTTCAAAGTAAAAGACACCATTTAGATAAGCCAAAATAGAACCATTCTCATCATTAAAAGAAAATCTAAATCCTTGTCTATATAAACCATGAAATGAAATGATGTTTCTAGCCATTTCTGGCGAATAGCAACAATTGTTCAAATCTAAACACAAATTATTCCTAAGCACTAAAGAATACACTCCAATCTTGGTCACAGGCGACGATCTTCTGTTCCCCATGATTAGATTGATTCTTCCTTGCTCCACATCCCTACTTCTTCTTAGTCCCTGCACATTAGAACAAATGTGATAACCACAACCGGTATCAAGAACCCAAGAAATAGCGTGATTAGAATCGTTAGATTTAATTGTGTATATACCTGCGAAAGATGGCTTGATCTTTCCTTCCTTGATGGCTTGCAGGTACTCTCGGCAGCTTCTCTTCCAATGTCATATCCTGTGGCAGTGGTGGCACTCTGCCTCCTTAGGGTTAGAGCAGGGCTTAGCGGGATCAACTTTGGTCCCACTAGAAGAGGCACCATCTCAGGCTTTAACCTTACGATAGTTCTTAGACGAAGCCTTCCTTTTCTTTCCCTTTCCTTGACCAATAGCCAAGACAGGAGCAGCAGGTGGATTGGGAGTTGGTGCAACAGACTTGTCTTTGAAGTTGCTCTCAGCGACCCTCAAGAGACCTTGGAGTTTGCTTAGGGTGACCTCCTCTTTGTTCATGTGGTAGGTCATCCTAAATTGGTTGTACATCGGAGGAAAAGAGTGAAGCACCATGTCGATCACCAAGTCTTCCCCAAAGTCAACATTTAACTTGCGAAGGCGGTCGACATACCTTTGCATCTTTTGCAGGTGCACGGTAAGAGATTCTCCATGACCCATCTTAGCGGAAATCATGTTGGTGAAAATCTCATAATGCTCTTGTCTCGTGTTCTGGTGGTATCTCTCTAATAAGTCTTGATGCATCTCGTACGGGTACATGTCCTCGTAGGACTTTTGGAATTCGGAGTTCATGGTGGCAATCATGATGCAATGTACCTTCGTTTCATCTCGCTCATGAGTTTCAAAAGTGGTGATTTTAGCCGGAGTAGCGATTTCAGGGTTGATTTTCTCGAGCTTCTCATCGAGGACATACTCCTTATCCTCATAGCGAGCAATGGTGCGAATGTATCTTATCCATTCACTAAAGTTCGTTCCATCGAAGGTGACCTTTGTGCAAAGGCTCATCAACGTGAAAGAACTAGCAGCAGCGTTGTTAGTGTTCGACATCTACAACTAGAAAGGACAAAGATAGGTGAGAGTAAGAATCCCTAATTATCACCCAATAAGAAAAATTAGGGCTAGGATCCAACAATAACATTTACATACTAGAAAAGGGATGCCGTAATCTAACATGCAAATAAATTGAAGGTAAGTGAATGACGATTCACTAATTCTCCATTTCAAAACTTAACTATTAGTCCTAAATGTTTTGAGAATTCCTAGGTTCGGATGAGATTCATTGAAACTATTTAATGGCATGTTTAAATCTCGATATGCCCCTCTTGTTTTTGACTGGGATACCGAGGATCACAAAGCGGGTGTGAATTACCATGCAAATTCACATGGTGCCTTCATTGTAACGATCACCTATTCGATGTGCCGGTAAACCACACACGCTCCATCGAACTATGATAAACAATGAATCACCCTTTTCCACCTTTGCTTAGAACCAATTAGTGTGCCGGTAAACCACACACGCTCCACTAACTTCTTAGCAAGGGTGCAAAGTGTAATTTCATGGGATTGCATCAATTCACTTTTCCTAAAGTAACTAAGATTGGAAAATTTTAAAATATGTGTAGTTACTTTGTATTACTTATTATACTTTTAATGAGAGGATGAGGTTACCCTATCCTACCCGTTCGGCTAACGACCCTCCACCGATCAAGCAAGCGGTGGGTGTGAGTGTACACCCATTAAGCGCCATTTTATTGGCCACAACCTTATACCCACCTTATAGATCGGCTTCGTGAATGAGGCCTACTAACGGTAAGACTAGCATTTAGTTATACATATATATTATTCTAGTAATATCATATTAGTATAGGGTTGTATTTTAAACATTTTAAAATCTAGGGTTTGAAATTTAAATTGTCTAAATTAAAACTTTTAATTACAAAATATAAATTTCAAAACTTGAGGGCAAGTTTTAAACATTTAAAACATGGAGGATCAAATAACAAATAATTCCAATTAATAATTAATTTCCTAATTATCTATATTTGATTTATTCAAGATTTCTTGCAAGATAATTACCAAAATAATCAAAATAATTAATTAATTATCATATAAGGAAATTAAATATTTTATTAGTTGATAAATATCTTTAATTAGATCAAGATAATAGTCATATATATCAAAAAATCGGATTAGGGTTGATCTAATATGATTAAGGTAAGTTTCCATAAGATAATCATGAAGAAATCCCGAATCTGGCCAATCCTGACGCTTCGACTCGCCGAGTGCACAAAGGGACTCGCCGAATCAGGCCAACTCACCGAGTCCACTTTGGAACTCGCCGAGTGCATGACTCAGAAACACAAAATCGAATTTTACAGTTATGTTTCAGACAATTAAGCAACAATTTAACGAAAACCAAGCTAGGCTCTGATACCACTGATGGGTTTTAGCCATAAGAACTTTCATATGTGCGCATGAAAAACCCTAATGCTTGGATCTAGGCTTTCTAATTAAACATGCTTTGAATCCAAGACTTCTAAAGACTACTTAGGAATAAGAACTATGATAAACCATATCTAGAATCATACCTTTGAATTCCTTGTTGATCTTGTTGTCTTGAAGCTTCTAGAGTCACAATTATCACTCCTCTAATGGCTTACAAACACCAATAGCAAGAAAGATGATTTAGGAGAGAGGAGAGGGGAGGAAGTCGGCCAGGGTTCTCTTATTTTAGGTAAAGTACCGATTTCCCTTACCCATGGGGTCTATTTATACTTGTAGACTCCTTAAGGGTTACAACCTAAACCCTAATTGGATAATCTTCTCTTAAGGCTATCCAAATCCATTCCATAGATAACTCCTTGGACGATTTTGAAGCTATCCTAGCTTCTAGAATCCGTCCATTATATATCTATATGGATTTACAGTCTAAAGTTTAACTATCAAACAATTGACAGTTTATACCCTCTTATTTAATTAATCTCTTTAAGTCACCAAATTAATTCCAATTAATTCTATGACTTATATTAATCAAATAACAATATATTATTCTTTATATTATTCTAATAATATATTAATAATATTTACTCTCTCTTAAATCATCCTATCAAGTTGCTATATTGAAGGCAACCCAAAAGGACCATGCACAACCGGGTCAAATACTTGCCTAATATAGTTGCAACCTTAGACACTATTCCAACAAGTTCTTCATTTTCATTCTTCAATACAACTGTGGTAATCATAGCGAATCATAACCAATTTAACTTAAAATCAAATCTCAAATCGAAAAACAAAAAATGAAAGCAAAGTAAACACAGTCAGTTCTTCACAATAATATACCGACAACTTAACCCAATCGACTAGATTTCTTAGTGGTCATAAGATCAGCAGGCTTGTTCTTTTTCTTTCTGTTTGGGGACGACGATGATGATATGTGCTCTCCTCCTCCAATCCCAGGGTAGTATCTCTTAATCACCTTCTCCTTCAAAATTTATTGTAGATGAAAGCAACGCATCTGAACCGTGGCAACACCAGCCACGCCACCACTATCAATTTCACATCATACCATATCGGTATCTGCTAACCATTAGTTTTTGGAAATCACAATGATCAAATCTTGAAATTAAATGGTTGTGTTTTATTCCAGTAGTCACCATTCAAGGACAGATACAAGAAGCATCTCCACAAGAGTAAGGAAGGAGTATAAGATCTAGTAAGAAAGCCATTGTTGATCATCTTTTTTTGAAGAAGATGAGGGTAAGGTTTTTTTACTCTTCATTATTGAAGAGAGAGATAGAGAGAGACGAGAGAGAGAGAGAGATAGAGAGAGAGACGAGAGAGAGAGAGAGAGAGAGAGAGGCGATATGCGATCATAAAGAAATAAGAAAGAAAAGAAATCGATATGTTGCAAGAGAAATAGGGGTTGCGATTTTTCTTTCTGTGTGTGTGAGAGAGAGAGAGAGAAGGTGGGCCCTTCTTATCTTTTTAATTATTAAAATAAATAAACTAGTATTAGATTTAAGAAGAAATGAAAGAAAAATGAAAAATAAATACCCTAAGGGTATTACAGTCATTTCACTATTCAGAGGGACCAAAAACACAACAAAACTAGCTCAAAAGGACCATGAAACCAAAAAAGTCGGGGTTTGGACTAAAACCCAAAAAAAATGCATACCACAGGGACCATTTTTGCATATTTTTCTAACGTATATTAACAATCTTTGTGAAATACAAAATGACTTAGTTGCTGAAGTTGCTCTACAGACTCATCACATAGCCGACTCTGTTGGTGATCCAGACACCATTGGTTGGATCGCAATATTTGAGAAGGTGTTGGGTACACGAAGGGGGCATGTGAGAGGCATCGGACCTAAAGCTTCTTCAGCTGTGGGTACAAGTGTCCCATCTCAATGGCAGTCACAGTCAGAAGCACCGCAACCGACACAGGTACTTGTTAAATTCTTAAAGAATTTGGTAGCTTTGTTATATTGTTAAGAACTTAATGTATTTGTAGTAATTTTGGATAGCTCGGTAGTTTGTTAAATTGTTAAAGACTTAATTGTTAACGCTTTAATTCATTTGGTGCTTTGATGGTTTGATAGTTTGTTGAATTGTTCATGACTTAATGTGTTTGTGACTTAATTATAGGATGTTGATGTGAATGCTTTTCTTCAAAACCCAACATTTGTGACGACCATTGGAGACATTATTCGCTCATTTAAAAACCAAGTCAATGAGGAAAACAACGATGGGGAAGACGAAGACAACTAATATTTCTTGTTTTAAGTCCAATAGACCTTCACCTCTTTCACACGTACTCGTGAAGGGTGAATTTGTCATCTTTCCAAGTAAACAAGATTCGCATGTGTCATCTTCCCTAAGGTCGAATGACTCCAACACTCCATCCTTTTGGAGTTGGGCTATGCGTTTCTTGTTGGCATGTCCGAGACGACAATGCCACAAGGATGCTTTATCCATACTAGTGGAAGAATCTATATTCAAAACATCATTTCCTAAGTTATCAACAATCATAACAGTTTCATAAATTCCATTACATGGTATAGCTTCAAAGTAAAAGACACCATTTAGATAAGCCAAAATAGAACCATTCTCATCATTAAAAGAAAATCTAAATCCTTGTCTATATAAACCATGAAATGAAATGATGTTTCTAGCCATTTCTGGCGAATAGCAACAATTGTTCAAATCTAAACACAAATTATTCCTAAGCACTAAAGAATACACTCCAATCTTGGTCACAGGCGACGATCTTCTGTTCCCCATGATTAGATTGATTCTTCCTTGCTCCACATCCCTACTTCTTCTTAGTCCCTGCACATTAGAACAAATGTGATAACCACAACCGGTATCAAGAACCCAAGAAATAGCGTGATTAGAATCGTTAGATTTAATTATGTATATACCTGCGAAAGATGGCTTGATCTTTCCTTCCTTGATGGCTTGCAGGTACTCTCGGCAGCTTCTCTTCCAATGTCATATCCTGTGGCAGTGGTGGCACTCTGCCTCCTTAGGGTTAGAGCAGGGCTTAGCGGGATCAACTTTGGTCCCACTAGAAGAGGCACCATCTCAGGCTTTAACCTTACGATATTTCTTAGACGAAGCCTTCCTCTTCTTTCCCTTTCCTTGACCAATAGCCAAGACAGGAGCAGCAGGTGGATTGGGAGTTGGTGCAACAGACTTGTCTTTGAAGTTGCTCTCAGCGACCCTCAAGAGACCTTGGAGTTTGCTTAGGGTGACCTCCTCTTTGTTCATGTGGTAGGTCATCCTAAATTGGTTGTACATCGGAGGAAAAGAGTGAAGCACCATGTCGATCACCAAGTCTTCCCCAAAGTCAACATTTAACTTGCGAAGGCGGTCGACATACCTTTGCATCTTTTGCAGGTGCACGGTAAGAGATTCTCCATGACCCATCTTAGCGGAAATCATGTTGGTGAAAATCTCATAATGCTCTTGTCTCGTGTTCTGGTGGTATCTCTCTAATAAGTCTTGATGCATCTCGTACGGGTACATGTCCTCGTAGGACTTTTGGAATTCGGAGTTCATGGTGGCAATCATGATGCAATGTACCTTTGTTTCATCTCGCTCATGAGTTTCAAAAGTGGTGATTTTAGCCGGAGTAGCGATTTCAGGGTTGATTTTCTCGAGCTTCTCATCGAGGACATACTCCTTATCCTCATAGCGAGCAATGGTGCGAATGTATCTTATCCATTCACTAAAGTTCGTTCCATCGAAGGTGACCTTTGTGCAAAGGCTCATCAACGTGAAAGAACTAGCAGCAGCGTTGTTAGTGTTCGACATCTACAACTAGAAAGGACAAAGATAGGTGAGAGTAAGAATCCCTAATTATCACCCAATAAGAAAAATTAGGGCTAGGATCCAACAATAACATTTACATACTAGAAAAGGGATGCCGTAATCTAACATGCAAATAAATTGAAGGTAAGTGAATGACGATTCACTAATTCTCCATTTCAAAACTTAACTATTAGTCCTAAATGTTTTGAGAATTCCTAGGTTCGGATGAGATTCATTGAAACTATTTAATGGCATGTTTAAATCTCGATATGCCCCTCTTGTTTTTGACTGGGATACCGAGGATCACAAAGCGGGTGTGAATTACCATGCAAATTCACATGGTGCCTTCATTGTAACGATCACCTATTCGATGTGCCGGTAAACCACACACGCTCCATCGAACTATGATAAACAATGAATCACCCTTTTCCACCTTTGCTTAGAACCAATTAGTGTGCCGGTAAACCACACACGCTCCACTAACTTCTTAGCAAGGGTGCAAAGTGTAATTTCATGGGATTGCATCAATTCACTTTTCCTAAAGTAACTAAGATTGGAAAATTTTAAAATATGTGTAGTTACTTTGTATTACTTATTATACTTTTAATGAGAGGATGAGGTTACCCTATCCTACCCGTTCGGCTAACGACCCTCCACCGATCAAGCAAGCGGTGGGTGTGAGTGTACACCCATTAAGCGTCATTTTATTGGCCACAACCTTATACCCACCTTATAGATCGGCTTCGTGAATGAGGCCTACTAACGGTAAGACTAGCATTTAGTTATACATATATATTATTCTAGTAATATCATATTAGTATAGGGTTGTATTTTAAACATTTTAAAATCTAGGGTTTGAAATTTAAATTGTCTAAATTAAAACTTTTAATTACAAAATATAAATTTCAAAACTTGAGGGCAAGTTTTAAAAATTTAAAACATGGAGGATCAAATAACAAATAATTCCAATTAACAATTAATTTCCTAATTATCTATATTTGATTTATTCAAGATTTCTTGCAAGATAATTACCAAAATAATCAAAATAATTAATTAATTATCATATAAGGAAATTAAATATTTTATTAGTTGATAAATATCTTTAATTAGATCAAGATAATAGTCATATATATCAAAAAATCGGATTAGGGTTGATCTAATATGATTAAGGTAAGTTTCCATAAGATAATCATGAAGAAATCCCGAATCTGGCCAATCCTGACGCTTCGACTCGCCGAGTGCACAAAGGGACTCGCCGAATCAGGCCAACTCACCGAGTCCACTTTGGAACTCGCCGAGTGCATGACTCAGAAACACAAAATCGAATTTTACAGTTATGTTTCAGACAATTAAGCAACAATTTAACGAAAACCAAGCTAGGCTCTGATACCACTGATGGGTTTTAGCCATAAGAACTTTCATATGTGCGCATGAAAAACCCTAATGCTTGGATCTAGGCTTTCTAATTAAACATGCTTTGAATCCAAGACTTCTAAAGACTACTTAGGAATAAGAACTATGATAAACCATATCTAGAATCATACCTTTGAATTCCTTGTTGATCTTGTTGTCTTGAAGCTTCTAGAGTCACAATTATCACTCCTCTAATGGCTTACAAACACCAATAGCAAGAAAGATGATTTAGGAGAGAGGAGAGGGGAGGAAGTCGGCCAGGGTTCTCTTATTTTAGGTAAAGTACCGATTTCCCTTACCCATGGGGTCTATTTATACTTGTAGACTCCTTAAGGGTTACAACCTAAACCCTAATTGGATAATCTTCTCTTAAGGCTATCCAAATCCATTCCATAGATAACTCCTTGGACGATTTTGAAGCTATCCTAGCTTCTAGAATCCGTCCATTATATATCTATATGGATTTACAGTCTAAAGTTTAACTATCAAACAATTGACAGTTTATACCCTCTTATTTAATTAATCTCTTTAAGTCACCAAATTAATTCCAATTAATTCTATGACTTATATTAATCAAATAACAATATATTATTCTTTATATTATTCTAATAATATATTAATAATATTTACTCTCTCTTAAATCATCCTATCAAGTTGCTATATTGAAGGCAACCCAAAAGGACCATGCACAACCGGGTCAAATACTTGCCTAATATAGTTGCAACCTTAGACACTATTCCAACAAGTTCTTCATTTTCATTCTTCAATACAACTGTGGTAATCATACCGAATCATAACCAATTTAACTTAAAATCAAATCTCAAATCGAAAAACAAAAAATGAAAGCAAAGTAAACACAGTCAGTTCTTCACAATAATATACCGACAACTTAACCCAATCGACTAGATTTCTTAGTGGTCATAAGATCAGCAGGCTTGTTCTTTTTCTTTCTGTTTGGGGACGACGATGATGATATGTGCTCTCCTCCTCCAATCCCAGGGTAGTATCTCTTAATCACCTTCTCCTTCAAAATTTATTGTAGATGAAAGCAACGCATCTGAACCGTGGCAACACCAGCCACGCCACCACTATCAATTTCACATCATACCATATCGGTATCTGCTAACCATTAGTTTTTGGAAATCACAATGATCAAATCTTGAAATTAAATGGTTGTGTTTTATTCCAGTAGTCACCATTCAAGGACAGATACAAGAAGCATCTCCACAAGAGTAAGGAAGGAGTATAAGATCTAGTAAGAAAGCCATTGTTGATCATCTTTTTTTGAAGAAGATGAGGGTAAGGTTTTTTTACTCTTCATTATTGAAGAGAGAGATAGAGAGAGACGAGAGAGAGAGAGATAGAGAGAGAGACGAGAGAGAGAGAGAGAGAGAGAGGCGATATGCGATCATAAAGAAATAAGAAAGAAAAGAAATCGATATGTTGCAAGAGAAATAGGGGTTGCGATTTTTCTTTCTGTGTGTGAGAGAGAGAGAGAGAGAAGGTGGGCCCTTCTTATCTTTTTAATTATTAAAATAAATAAACTAGTATTAGATTTAAGAAGAAATGAAAGAAAAATGAAAAATAAATACCCTAAGGGTATTACAGTCATTTCACTATTCAGAGGGACCAAAAACACAACAAAACTAGCTCAAAAGGACCATGAAACCAAAAAAGTCGGGGTTTGGACTAAAACCCAAAAAAAATGCATACCACAGGGACCATTTTTGCATATTTTTCTAACGTATATTAACAATCTTTGTGAAATACAAAATGACTTAGTTGCTGAAGTTGCTCTACAGACTCATCACATAGCCGACTCTGTTGGTGATCCAGACACCATTGGTTGGATCGCAATATTTGAGAAGGTGTTGGGTACACGAAGGGGGCATGTGAGAGGCATCGGACCTAAAGCTTCTTCAGCTGTGGGTACAAGTGTCCCATCTCAATGGCAGTCACAGTCAGAAGCACCGCAACCGACACAGGTACTTGTTAAATTCTTAAAGAATTTGGTAGCTTTGTTATATTGTTAAGAACTTAATGTATTTGTAGTAATTTTGGATAGCTCGGTAGTTTGTTAAATTGTTAAAGACTTAATTGTTAACGCTTTAATTCATTTGGTGCTTTGATGGTTTGATAGTTTGTTGAATTGTTCATGACTTAATGTGTTTGTGACTTAATTATAGGATGTTGATGTGAATGCTTTTCTTCAAAACCCAACATTTGTGACGACCATTGGAGACATTATTCGCTCATTTAAAAACCAAGTCAATGAGGAAAACAACGATGGGGAAGACGAAGACAACTAATATTTCTTGTTTTATGATATGTAGGATTTTTTTTGGATTTTAAAAATAGTTTATGTATGATATATATTAGATGTTTGTTTGAGATTTATTAGATATTTTATGAATATGGTATGTTTGATGTTTTTATATAATGTGGTATGTATTTATTTATGTATTTTTATCAAAACTGCATTTTATAATATATATATAAATTAATATTATAAAAAATATGTTTTTTTTTTCAAAAAAAAAAAAAAATAGCAGCGGCGCCTTTAGGGACGACTACGATCAATTGCAACGACCCAGACATCCGGGAAGGTTTGCCGGAAAAACTCCGGCCGATTGTCGGAATATTAATAGAGACGACTTTATTTGCGACGACAATCGTGTATTAGAGACGATAAGCGGCTATTAGCTACGACCCAATTGCGACGACGATTTTAGCGACGACATGTCGTCGCTAATACCTTTAGCGACGGCACGCGTGATCAATTGCGACGACTTTTGTCGCCGCTAAATGTTAGTTTTTTTGTAGTGCTTCTATAATTTAGCATAATTAAAACATATTGAATTCACTAATTAGATAATTTACCTTTTCCCATACAGGAAATAATTGTTTAATTATTATCAAAGAATAGATCTTCTCAATAACAAATTGGTCAAATGCTATTGAAGCTCTTTGGCATGTTTTTTATATAACATGTCTTCAAATTTGTAAGCTTAAAATTTTCATCTTCAAAACCCTTTTATTTTTTTGTTACATACATTCCAACCCACTTTGTTTTATCTATTTATACTAACAATAAAATTTAAAAATTTAAAAATCAAAGATATATATTTCACATTTTCTTATAGTATTATAGCCTAAAAAATACTATTCCCTCCTAAATTATTTTCGGTCATTTATTTGATCCATAATCTCACACATATAAATTTGTATTTTCCTTATATAAAATTATATAAATTTCTAGATTTTTACCTCCAAAGAATATTCTTATCATTTATTTTTTTTAATACAGTTACCCATTTATAATTATAACCTTCCTGATACAAAATAATAAAAGTTACCTATGCCAAACTAATGAACAGTTGTGAACGATTTGTCGACATCACCCGCTTCAAATGATCAAACAAATGAAAATATCACAAGTTTCAAGGCCGTTAAGATGTATCACAACTCTAGTCATGCTTTTTTAATTCGTAGATTACTATTTATTACATATTTTTCTTTATTTGATGATGAATTTGTTTCTATATATGTAATTGTATACCTTATATCAGCTTTCACAATTCGTTCGGTTACATTACAAACACATCCGTCCAAGTTATCTAATGCTTCAAATATTTCCAACAACCGTGAAGAGTTTGAAGACAATAACACGAATCATTCAACAAAAGGGAAACGTAAATAGTTTAATGCAAATGATATCCCATTTTTTGATTTGGACGAAGATCCGGTTGTAGCTTCAAGTAGTAATATTATTCGTGTTGAACCTTCATTTATAAATACTAATCAGGTTCATGGGCACGATATGTTATCATCTATTTTCCTAATACATGTAGTTTAACATTTTTCAGTCTTTTTTTTTATGCATGCCACCACAACTTTACCCCCCATGCCTTCATTTATAAATACTAATCAGGTTCTATGCATGCCTTCGTGTTGAACCTTCATTTATAAATACTAATCAGGTTCTATGCATGCCACCACAACTTTACCCCCCATGCCTCCAAGCTCTTACCTACCATGTATATAGGCTTGTGTAATTGTCCAACATACTTCCATACATCTCTTTCTCCCCTCGCTTCCCTTAATTAAGCCAAACACCCCATTTTTCTTCCCCCTCGACCACATTCATCCAACTCATTTTCTCTCTTTAATCTCATGAACATCATCTAGTTTCTTTTAAAACCTCAAGTTCCACCCATCTTCTTTCCTCTCCAACAATTTCATGGGTGTGTGTGCATGTGTTAGTTTCAAAGAGATCTTCTTCAAAGGTTTACAAACTTGGCAAGTTATAGACTAAAACTCAAATGTTTTACTTCAAGATATGCTAAGATCTTTCCCTTACACTTCATTTTCGTGATTTTGGACCTTAGAACCACCTTCATTTCGAGATCACACCAAAAACTCAAGCTAGGTTCGAAGTTTCATCTTCTTCTTCATCTACATCTCAAAAACCCCAAGGTGAGCTTCATACCCCCATATATTTCGTATTTTTCATGCTTTCGGGGGGAGGATACAAGTCAACTCTCATTTAACCGTTGGATATTTGCATGTACCATTGTGTTATGTGTTTAACTTTTGGATCTTTACTTGAACAATAAGTTTATCACTTATACACTCAAAATAGCAAAAACAAGTGTTGTGTTCTAACATCTATAACCTAAACTCAAAAATCAGCTTTTAACAGAAACATTTTGGACTATTTACGGACTGTTTTGACCACCTTAATTATAATATTTTTCAAAACTGTTTTACATGAAAAACGTTCAGGTTTATACCCTTAAAATGACTACTCGCACGCGTTCATATGATTTTTCTACAATATTTAGTGATTTTTACAAAACTGCCTATCATTTCAGGAATGATTTTGGACCAGTCGGTGAAGATGAACATTTTCACACTGGTTTGAGGTCATTAAAAATCTTAATAAACATTATGGATAAAGTAGACTCATTTTCCAAACTCTCAGAGTTTACGGATCCAAATTTCGACTTACGATAATTTCTCTATAATTTTTCTAAAAATAGGGACAAAAAGGTCAAAAGCAAGAACTTATTTTTATCATGCTAAAAGCTCTTATACTTGTGTTAGATACAAGTTTGTATAACTGATATATACTTTTAAAACATCTACACATGTTAACTTTTATGTATTTATGTATATATTCATATTCCTTTCAAGTCTGGAAATAATATACATATTTAGTGGGCCCGAGTTGTCCACTTACATGTTTATTGGGCCTGGAATATACCTTATATGTTTTTTTTTCTGCGTAAATTCGATTAAGGATCTAGTGAGACGTGTCGGTTGACACCTATTGAGTGTACGATCGTAGCATGTAGTTTTAACCAAAGTCTCTTGGAGAGAGGGCGGGAGTTTGTGTATTGATCTATACGGGGGTGACACCCCATACCTAAGTTGTTCGTTACAGTTAGACTAGGCCAGTCTAGGGTGACAAAAACCTTACCTTATTTCGTCGGCGTCCAAAAAACGCCATGACAGGCGAAATTGTCATTATCTAGTATGGTTATAACGCCTCACTTAGAGGATTTAACGTTATAAAATTTACGGGAAATCATTCTCTTTTCTTTTGGATAAAACGATAACCTATACACACTGGTACACAACCTCGGGGGTTGAGATTCCATCATTCTCTTACGCAGACAACATCGGGTTGTCTGGGATCAGTCTCTTTCTATTTTTCGCAAACATTAACACACATGCATTAATATAAGATCGGACACAAATATTTCAAACCATTTCTTTTTTGAAAATATCGGATTTTCTGGGAATATTCGCTCCACTTTTGCAAACAAAAGATAACCTAGGACAGACATGCATATATTCACAGTTTTAGAACGAGACTTACAAATTATTTTTATATAAATATCGGATTTCTGAAAGCACTATGAGAACTACTCTAAATAAGTACAAAACCATTTTATACAACAATGCTTATGAGCTCACCAACTTTTTAGTTGATGCTATTCAAAACAACTTGTATTCTCAGGGATCCAGTAACATGTAATAAGCTCGGTTATGAGATCAAGTGGTGCGAGTTCAAGAAATTTTACTTTTCTTACTTTTGTATAACTGATGAACAAGTTCAATATGTAAACTATTTAAGTGTGTATTTCCAATGTATGATGTTTGGTTGCTATGTTTCATTCATATTCAATTGTTATGATACTGTACATGAAGTCATCCGCCCCTAGACGTTTTCGTCGTCCCGGTTCGGGGGTGTGACAGATGGGCATCAGAACATTGTTTATAGTGAACTACTATATCTAACCATACAAGATATACAAATTTAAATAAAATGGGACTAAAAACACGCTGACTAAAAGTATACCTTAAGAATATAACTATCTTCTAAAAGTACACATACTTGATAGAACCGTATCATAATAAGAGCGAAACAAATGTATTTAGAAGTTTGAACACTATAATCAAACCTGGGCAGTTATGTAATCATATCTGGGATAAATATAGCCTGATCAACTATATTTATTTGAGTTATGACCAACATGTGCTTGGGAGTGAGGGTAGCGTTGCAACGAGCCTAAAACTTACCGACCTTATATGAAAAGGAGCATTAGAGCCAAATCTAAAGTTTAAAATACTATAGGGATATTCTATGATACTAAACAATAACAACAAGTCTAAAAACATATCGATTTCGTACATCAGGAAGCCTTAGGATCAAACATGTAATACTATAGTAGCACTTTAGAATACCATATGACCTCCACACTTAAATCTTCTACATGTATATCATACCTCCACTCTCGTAAAGGCAACATGACTGAGCTTCACCCCGAAGACCCCTACTACCCTACGGCAATAGCTAACGAATGGATCGAGGGAGAACCAGAGGAAGTGTAGGGGGAGAGCCCATAAATGGGTCCTAAAGAATACCAAGAGATGAACCATGAGGGAGAGGATTCTGATGAGGAGTCATACATAGATAAAGGTGTCGGAGAGATCCTTAGCGAGCCTTACCCCTCGGAAGCAATACCGAATCAACAAGCAGCACAGGAGGACCTTACCAATCGACTACGCCCTCTAGAGGAAGAGGTGATCACCCTAAGGAAACAACTCATGGAAGTTGAGACTAGGGTAGCCTTAACAAAGCAGAGAGCGGAAGAGGCCACTCGTGAAATGAGCGAAATGGTTGGACACCTTGTATGCTATTTAGGCATATGAGAGTCACTACCCTATTCATACAAAGTCTTAGGTTTACCATGTAGTTTTTCACAACTAGTAGTAGTAAATCAAGAGAGGTATGCCCTCCAAGAACTCGTGTAACGTGAGCCAACTTAGGGATCTGGTATCCATGATCTATTAGGATAACTTAACATTTGTACAATACCTATTTCTACATACTACCATTAACACATCATAGGGATGTAGGTCGAAACAACGAGAAACGTGTAACAAAAAATGTGATTTATATGCGTACATGTATAAGTTCATACCAATAATCATAGATGAGATATGACTAGAAATAACCATAGTTGGTCACAAACCTATTTCGCATCATGCAACAGAATCATGTCTTCCCATGGAAACAACCAGCTAGCCGGCAAAACTCCAATTCTGCAGATGGAGCCCACAACCTTCCAAGCCACTGTAACAGCTACCGTGATAGCCGTCATGGCACAACTCAATGCCAACAACCCAAATGGAAATTGAGTGTCGATAACTCCAACCATAGTAACGACTAGGAAACCAACGAGGGACAACTTACCAAGACATCCCAAACTCCAAACCTAAGGTCATGAAGCGAATGCTAGGGAACAAGAGAGGAAGCGGATCGACTCAAGGGCCTACCAAAAGGTAACAAGTTGTAGCAACGCTACCCCCACTGGCACCTACCCCAACATCGAGAAGACCATATTATGGAAACCTCCCGCTCTGCAGCAAGTGCAGCTACCATCATCAGGGAGTCTGCCAGGAATTTCATTGCAAAAGGTGCAACAAGAAGGGGTACACCGCCCCCTACTGTATGGCCCCGACCCCATGCGTTACTCCAACCCCCAACCGAGAAGTAAGTACCATATGCTACACATGTGGTGAAATGGGACATTTCAATAGGAATTGTCCAACATAGAAGATTGACGGAGGACCAGGAGGAGTTTAAAAATTGGACGTGAAAGGGCAACGAGGAACCCTACCAGGGTTTTTGGTACGTTCCTAAACAAAAAAAATCCTTGAGGAAGTTATGATAACTTAGTATAAACATAAGACCGTGTGTAATTAAGATTCTACAAGCTTAATGTGCATAGTTTCTCCTTAATTCTTGTTTCTTGTCTAACTGTGGATTTAGGGCATGACCACTCAGTCTACAATCTTTTCAATCTTAAATTATGTACGAAATTCGTGCCTGTGTGGTGGATTTTGGCAAAGAATGGGACGCTCACCTACCACTGATTGAGTTCTCTTATAACAATCGCTACCACGCCAGCATTAAAGCCGCTTCGTTTAAGGCACTATACGGATGTAAGTGCAGATCACCATTATGTTGAGCTGAAGTTGGAGACACCCAACTGGCTGAGGGGCAAGTGACCAATAGCGCCCTCACTAGCCAAGGGATCATACAAGAAACAACAGAGAAGATTGTTCATATACGAGAATGACTGAAAGCATCCCAAGATCGAAAAAGAGCTATATAGAAAAGAGGTGCAAACCTTTGGAGTTTCAGGATGGTGACCGAGTACTGTTAAAAGTTTCGCCATGGAAAGGGAAGATGCGTTTTGGAAAACATGGTAAACTAAATCCATGGTATATAGGACCTTTCAAAATCCTTACAAGGATGGGTCCTATAGCCTACATGCTCTAACTACCACATTAGCTCAGCAATGTACACCCCACCTTCCACGTATCAAACCTCAAGAAATATTGACCCGATGAAAACACTAACATTTCATTAGACGAGACCGAGGTTAATGAAAGCTTAAATTTCATCGAAGAACCGGTCAAAATCATGGATAGGGAGGTCAAACAAACGAAACAAAGTCACATTCCAATAGTGAAGGTCCGCTAGAACGCTACCTGGGGACCTGAGTACACTTGGGAGCATGATGATCAAATGAAGCAGAAGTATCCCAAATCCCTAGGAACCCGATATCTAATACTAATTTCGAGAGGAAATTCCTTTCAACGGGGGGATGATGTGACATTCGTCAAATTTGGTCAACAAAAGTCAATAAGGGTTAACAAAAGTCAAGTGTGCGTATATTAGGTCAAAAAGGCGAAATGTGATTTTCGTAGCATCCATAATGTATTATCGAATATTATAATGGTAAGCATGTTATTTTGAAATCCATTATCGAATAAACGTGTTTATTGCGATCAGTGAACTATGACAATTAGTAATTCGATAAAACACACAAATATTACCAGGAATTGGGTAATGTTCATAGCACAAGGTTTACTTGTTCACAAATCCATAAACATGTTTTAAACATCATATGACCTAGTCTCTAGTTGATACTTTGATGTTATTTCTAGAAAAAATTCATACATCAAGAAAACGAAATGTTATCACGTTTAATGCTCACATTTTATACCAAATTTGAAAAAACCAGTTTAATTATAATGAAACGTCCCAAAATTCAAGACTAAAAATTTCTTTTGATAAAACATTACTTTAAGCAAATTCATAATTTTAAAACATAAACAAAGTATTAGTTTCCAAAATACATGCTCGTTATCAGAGTAAACATTCCCAGGCTGTCAAAACTATGGTGTGTGCCATGCGATCACCCCGAGCTCTTCCCTCCGCTACCGGAAGTACCTGAAACCAAAACTGAAAACCGTAAGCACGAAGCTTAGTGAGTTCCCCACCCTACCACATACCATGCATAACCACATACTGCACATACTGGGCCACGCCCGCTATCCTGGGCCTAGCCCCCTACTTCGGGCCTCGCCCGCTACAACGGCCCCGCCGCTCCAGGCCCCGCCTGGCTTCGAGCCCCGCTCGGATACAGATCTGTTTCACTTAGGCCTCGCCTATCACAGGGCCCCGCCCACTAACATATAATAGCACATAAACATATCACATCACATCACATAAGCTAAATACATACTAACGGATCTTGTTCTAAGGCCTCGCCTATCTCTGGGCCCCGCCCGTGTCCTGCTACTGATGAGTCATGGAACCCCGTCCATACTCCTGCTGATAGTGAGATACGGGCCCAGCCCACCCTCATTCCTTCCCTAACTTGGGCCTCGCCCCTGATGTGCTGCTACTGAGATATGGAACACCATCCATACTCTACTATTGGTGAGATATGGGACCTCGCCTACACTCACCTCCCTACCAGGCACATACAAGTATCACACAGACAACAAGTATATACTATCACTTAAACCATTCCTTGGGCACCCGCCCTCTAGCATTGGACCTCGTCCCGAATATCATACTAGCATACTGTGCCTAGGGCTAACCCCCGGGTCTTCTACTCATAACTACATGGGACAGCATTGTGGCCTTAGACCCATTCACACAAAGGGAAACTCACCTGATACTGCTGAACTGTTGCTGCTAATCCCTTTGAACGCTATTTGACCACTGACTCCGAACTGCTGCTCCACTAGCTCCCCAAGCTACCAATATCAACATAACACTTAGTCTAACTGACCTTCAAAGTTCAACTAAGTCAACTCTTGCCAAAGTCAAAGTCCTGGTCAAAGTCAACCTCCCAGGTCAACCCTACTCGCCGAGTCACCCTATTGACTCGCCGAGTTCATATGTTCAGAGTCCTTCTATTAGCGACTCGACTCGCCGAGTCAGTCCATGACTCGACGAGTCTACCGATTACCGAGTCCTGACCTGTCCAACTCACCGAGTCTCCATTCGACTCACTGATTCGAGTCTCAACTCGAAGGGTGTGGGGTTTCGCGACCTGACTTGCCGAGTCCAAGAACAGACTCGCCGAGTACAAGGAAATCTTCATCCAACTCGCCTAGTTGTTCTTCCAACTTGCCGAGTTCATTCCCAACTGCATCCAACTCGACGAGCCGTTCATCCCACTCGTCGAGTTCCTCCTCATCTTCAAGCTACTCGCCGAGTCCACTCAAATGACTCGTCGAGTCCATCCGGTCCTTCATACATGCAGAGGACTTTTGAGTCATGCAGGGACTCAAATATGTAGATCTACCCTTCCCAAGCCTATTCCTCACGTAAAGTTGCAAACTTTACGTGCAGAGAAGGAGATCTAAGCAAAACACACCATAAACTAGGGTTTAAGGCAAGGAGGCTCCATAATCAACTCAAGGGCTGCTACTTTATGCTTCTCAAGACCATAATATGCTTGGATCTGAAGTAGCAACTTCAGATCTGGCTTCTAACTCAAAATAATAACATTATGGCTAAAAAGCCCCAACAACCACACATAGATGTAGGTGCAAAAAGGGTCCAGGAACTAGTTTATTACCTCCAAATGCTCAAAATGAACTCACAATCCCAGATCTATAGTCCATTCTTGCTCCTCCAAGTTCCTTCTTCCTTCTCCAAGCTTTAATGCACCTTGCAAGGCAACAAATGGCTCAATCAAAGGATATGACGGCTAGGGTTTGGTATCCAGGGCTAAAGAGGCAGTAAGGAACCCTAGGAAGAAGATTAAGACGTTTATATAGGCTCCAAGTCTCGAATTTAGGGATTTCCACGCACAGACCAGACTCGCCGAGTCCACTTGGCCGACTCGCCGAGTTGGTCACTTACACCTCGACCCGGATCCCGCTTGGACTCGCCGAGTCGACCCCTAAACTTAGGGTTTTCTTTCCTTTATTGGCCTTCAAAACTTTGGGTGCTACAACTCTCCCCCACTTAAACTAAACTTCGTCCTCGAAGTTTGCCATGGCCCACCACCTACGATCTGCCTCCACTACCCACCAATTATCCCAAAAGTAGCTGCCTACCTTCACTGGTCTTCCACCTGGTCATTCTGACTAACATAAACCTCGCGGATCAACATCGGGTCAAACGTGACCCGGAACAACTCAGAAACACAACTTACTCAACCGACAATCCTTCTGGTACTCACCGAGTACTGCACTGAACCTATAGGGGTTCACCCCTTCTTTCCTTGCGCAAATTCCTTGCCTTCCCAAGGCAAAGCTCCATATCCAACTATTTCCTCTGACACTGTGAAGGTTCTATCCTTTACCAACTCCATCACCCCCATTATTCCCAGAACGGGTCATCACCGTCAGTAATTACTGACACTCCTCTCTGCCAAAACTTGGTGCTGAGCACCCCTCGATTCAACTTACTGAATTCCACCATACACTGCTTACCCACAGTACTACTGACCGAAAAGTCTGCTATTCCTTGTCTGCCTTCCGGATGAACTGAGACCACCCTGGTCCCTACCAACCTATCAATGTCTGGATTACCGGCTCCCACCGGTAGCTAGTCCCAACACCACCACTAGTTGCTCCCAACGAATCCCAAAGAAACTTCAACCACCTATAACTGCTCAATCTATTCTGCCCTTCAGGCACTACAAACCTGGGATTCCCGATCCCCTAACTTGACACTAAAGTCCCTACCAGGTCCCACCTGCGCTGCTGAAACTCACGGGCCTCGCCCACGGGTCCCACCCGCCTCTATCCTTCTAGTCCCACTACTCTAATCACTCTCGCTCGGGCCTCGCCCACGGGTCTCACCCGACTATATATCCTGGAGCGGCCTCTCCCAAGGTCTCACCTCTCTAGGGCTATACAGGGAAACTCCCTACCATTCTCATCCACTACCCATTTCTGATCCCTATTAGGTCACTAGGAGCTAAGGGCCTCGCCCCAACTCCGCTAATGAAGCTACTAAGGAATGCTACGACTTACCCGTAGTCTTACATCACCATCCATTGTTGACTGCTAGTGAATGCTACAGCTGCCCCGTAGTCTTACAACACTTCCACTACTGACTACTAGTGAATGCTACGGCTACCCCGTAGTCTTACATCACTTCCACCCCTGACTGCTAGTGAATGCTACAGCTTCCCCGTAGTCTTACATCACTTCCACCACTGACTGCTAATACGAAGGCACCAATGTGCCAATAGCTCTCAAGATCCCCATTCTGACTCCCTCGAGTCCTACGGGCGATCCACAACCTGAATTCCCAACCACGTACTAACCATTACCATCACACGTACTTCTTAAAATCCCAACCCTGAAATCCTCAATCCATCGAACGCTAAACTACTTCCTTTCCTTCTCGGAGGTTGTGCGCTCATTCTGGGTCTGCGTGCTCCTACCTTTGCACACTCGGAGGATTCTCCCCCACTTCGATCCTGCTTACCCCTTGTTGCTCAATACTCAAAAAGAAATCCCAATCCTTGATACCATTCCATAATCAATCTGCTGAGGAACCCCAAGCTTACCATAGCTAGGGATCTAACCAACCCATCTCTAATACTACACAACTCCAATCTAGTGACACATACCAAGTCCCTCCCAAGCATGCTACAGTTACTGCATCCTATGCAACCTTCTCCAATAAGGCGCATCCCCTCACTACCATTCGGATATCCAAGGTATGCAGATGGCATATAACTCGATCACAATCAACCGCTCAAAAATAAAATACTCATACCGATAATGATGCAGAACCATAACAATATAATCAAGTACAAATAAAAGAACTGAAAACAGAAATCGCATACCTGCAACGTCCGGTGCTGATCGCGCCTCCAAGGTAGTCATCTGAAGAGCTCTGCCTCCTACCGCAGGCGCCTGTGCACGGCCCTGACGGCCGTCTGTGATCCTCAAAGTTGCAGGGACAAGTGCCCCCACCCGCTCTGCTGAAAACAAACTGGGGCACTGGGCCTTCTTGTGGCCCTGCTGGTTGTAGTGAAAACATAACAGGTCTGATCCCTGTGAGGTGGTAACAATACAATCCCTGCTGAAATGACCAGTCCGACCGCACTTGAAACAGCCAGAATCACCACCGCTACCACTCCTGCACGCGCCCCCGTGCGCCCTGCCACACTTCCCGCACCGGCTGCGGTCCTAAAAATCCCTCGACCTCGAATCCGATCCCTTGGGCCTTTTGCCCGAACCTGCAGCTACCTGAACCTCATCTGGCTTCCTCTTCCGGATCTGCTCCAAATCAATTTCCCTCTCTCTAGCCCGAGAAATCATATCTTCCAGCGTCTTACATCTGGATCTGCTCACGAACTCCCTAATGTCATCCCTCAACATCTCATGGTATCGGGCCTTCTTCATCTCATCATCCACGACATACTGTGGTACAAGAAGAGCCCTCTCCCTGAACTTGGCGGTGATCTCCGCCACAGTCTCAGTGGTCTGCGTCAAGTCCTGAAACTCCCATGCCAACTGCTGCACCTCAATAATTGGCGAAAACTCCGCCCTGAACCTGGCCGAGAAATCGCTCCAGGTCATTGCATCCAACGCGACGTCATCCCCCAAAGCATGACCAGTCTCCTCCCACCAATCCCTCGCTCTGTCCTTCAGAAGACAGGAAGCGAGTCTGACCTTGTCCCCCTCAGGGCACCGGCTCGTACGGAATGTGTTGGCAACATCGGCCAACCATCTGCTGCTAGCGATGGGGTCCCTAGCCCCATGATAATCTGGTGCCCCGCAAGCCCTGAACTCCCAAAATGTCAAGGTACGCGCTCCCATCAAAGCCATCATCTCAGTACGGAAGGCTCCCAGCCTCTCATCCAAAATCTCCAATATACCCTCCTTGACCGTGCCAAAGATCACAGGAGTCTGGCTCAAAATACTGCGCGTAACCTCGGCGGATATCAGCTCCCTCATTCGCTCCTCGAGCTGCTCGACCCCTGAACCCGAGCCTAATCCCTCTCCGGCGCCTGATCCGCCTGCTGGTCTCTCTCGTAATGTCACCATACTGAAAATATAATACATCCACTATCAGAAAACTCATCAATGCTGCGAGACCAAACACACGCACTACCAGGTTCCCGGTCTTGTCTCGGCCCTTCCCGAATCGAGTACGGATCCTCTACTTTCAGTAGTACGGGCCCATACTACCTTCCACATCTATCCGTACTTTCCTCAAGAACTGCCTTGACTCCACCAGGTCCCTTTTCTACTACTTCTGCTTCCAGCACAACCTCATCCTAGGCTGACCCTAGGGAAACCTCTGACTCAACTCAAACTAGTCCTCAGCTGCTGAAGGCTTCCTCGCGATGCCAATTAGCCATCACCTGGATACCATCACATGTGACGAGGCTTAGATAATCCTTCGAGTAAAAGACTCGTCCCTACAACGGTTGGACTCAGACAAGAGCTGCGCAATAGGGCCTAATCCAGCACTCTGAGATTATTCAACCCCGCTCACATGTGATGTGAGGTATTCACCTAATGGCTAACTCCCATCACTCAGAGTCCCACAAAGCACAAAGCAAGCAACATTCAGACAAGGGGAAAATCTAACCACAACATACTCAAGCAATCATATCCAAATAGCAAGAATCTGAACTAGTCATGCAACACAAACTCATAAACTCAGGCATAACCTAAACAGGCTATCCTACTACTGTCTAATCAGCACTATCATGCAGCTCAAACACATATAATAGGCCCATAAGGCATCATTCCTAGATCCTTAGTCCTAATCTAGCATGCTGATCTATCAACTGATAATCATAACATAAACTTGTATGGGTATTTTGGGGTACTTACTTGAGCTCGACTGATTGCATGCACCACACCCCTTTTCACTTTTCAAAGTTCTTTTTCTTTCTGAATTCTTTTGCTTTTCTAAAACTGTTTTTAGCTCTCAAAAATCTTTTTACGAGACTGTCTTTTCATTTTTTTGAAAACTTTTTATCCGACCCCTCAGTTTGAGTTCAGGCACACCCGAGAGTTTGCCCGGATCCCTCAAACCAAGGCTCTGATACCAACTTGAAACGTCCCAAAATTCAAGACTAAAAATTTCTTTTGATAAAACATTACTTTAAGCAAATTCATCATTTTAAAACATAAACAGAGTATTAGTTTCCAAAATACATGCTCGTTATCAGAGTAAACATTCCCAGGCTGTCTAAACTATGGTGTGTGCCATGCGATCACCCCGAGCTCTTCCCTCCGCTACCGGAAGTACCTGAAACCAAAACTGAAAACCGTAAGCACGAAGCTTAGTGAGTTCCCCACCCTACCACATACCATGCATAACCACATACTGCACATACTGGGCCACACCCGCTATCCTGGGCCTCGCCCCCTACTTCAGGCCTCGCCCGCTACAACGGCCCCGCCGCTCTAGGCCCCGCCTGGCTTCGAGCCCCGCTCGGATACAGATCTGTTTCACTTAGGCCTCGCCTATCACAGGGCCCCGCCCACTAACATATAATAGCACATAAACATATCACATCACATCACATAAGCTAAATACATACTAACAGATCTTATTCTAAGGCCTCGCCTATCTCTGGGCCCCGCCCGTGTCCTGCTACTGATGAGTCATGGATCCCCGTCCATACTCCTGCTGATAGTGAGATATGGGCCCAGCCCACCGTCACTCCTTCCCTAACTTGGGCCTCGCCCCTGATCTGCTGCTACTGAGATATGGAACACCATCCACACTCTGCTATTGGTGAGATACGGGACCTCGCCCACACTCACCTCCCTACCAGGCACATACAAGTATCACACAGACAACAAGTATAAACTATCACTTAAACTATTCCTTGGGGACCCACCATCAAGCATTGGACCTCGTCCCGAATATCATACTAGCATACTGTGCCTAGGGCTAACCCCCAGGTCTTCTACTCATAACTACATGGGCCGGCATTGTGGCCTTAAACCCATTCACACAAAGGGAAACTCACCTGATACTACTGAACTGTTGCTGCTAATCCCTTTGACCGCTATCTGACCACTGACTCCGAACTGCTGCTCCACTAGCTCTCCGAGCTACCAATATCAACATAACACTTAGTCTAACTGACCTTCAAAGGTCAACTAAGTCAACTCTAGCCAAAGTCAAAGTCCTGGTCAAAGTCAACCTCCCAGGTCAACCCTACTCGCCGAGTCACCCTATTGACTCGCCGAGTTCATATGTTCAGAGTCCTTCTATTCGTGACTCGACTCGCCGAGTCTACCGATTACCGAGTCCTGACCTGTCCAACTCACCGAGTCTCCATTCGAATCACTGATTCGAGTCTCAACTTGAAGGGTTTGGGGTTTCGCGACCTGACTCGCCGAGTCCAAGAACAGACTCGTCGAGTACATGGAAATCTTCATCCAACTCGCCGAGTTGTTCTTCCAACTCGCCGAGTTCATGCCCAACTGCATCCAACTCGACGAGCTGTTCATCCCACTCATCGAGTTCCTCCTCATCTTCAAGCTACTCGCCGAGTCCATCCGGTCCTTCATACATGCAGCGGACTTTTGAGTCATGCAGGGACTCAAATATGTAGATCTACCCTTCCCATGCCTATTCCTCACGTAAAGTTGAAAACTTTACGTGTAGAGAAGGAGATCTAAGCAAAATACACCAAAAACTAGGGTTTAAGGCAAGGAGGCTCCATAATCAACTCAAGGGCTGCTACTTTATGCTTCTCAAGACCATAATATGCTTGGATCTGAAGTAGCAACTTCAGATCTGGCTTCTAACTCAAAATAATAACATTATGGCTAAAAAGCCCCAACAACCACACATAGATCTAGGTGCAAAAAGGGTCCAGGAACTAGTTTATTACCTCCAAATGCTCAGAATGAACTCACAATCCCAGATCTATAGTCCATTCTTGCTCCTCCAAGTTCCTTCTTCCTTCTCCAAGCTTTAATGCACCTTCCAAGGCAACAAATGGCTCAATCAAAGGATATGACAGCTAGGGTTTGGTATCCAGGGCTAAAGAGGCAGTAAGAAACCCTAGGAAGAAGATTAAGACGTTTATATAGGCTCCAGGTCCGGAATTTAGGGTTTTCCACGCACACACCAGACTCGCCGAGTCCACTTGGCCGACTCGCCGAGTTGGTCACTTACACCTCGACCCGGATCCCGCTCAGACTCGCCGAGTCCCTCCTTGGACTCGCCGAGTCGACGCCTAAACTTACGGTTTTCTTTCCTTTCTTGGCCTTCAAAACTTTAGGTGTTACATATAAGGTGTTAATATTATTGTTAATAATATTAAATAACAATATTTTAACTAGTTATTAAACCTTACCAATTTCTCAAATCTCACCACACTTTTATAAAAATGACAAACATATATAAAGAGGGCTAGGTTTTTATAAAAACTATATGAGACAAATTATGTCTTTTCTCTCCTAACATATCTCCCCATATCCAACATCATCATATCATTTATATTATAAAGAAATCAAGAAACCATACCATGAATATAATAATCCAAATGCATTGCTTGATTATTTTAATCAAAGGACCTTACATGAATAAAAAATGGAGAAGGCTTACCCTAAATTCAATATTCACAACACTTTACCTCTTCCCTTCCCCATGCAAACCACCACCATTCTTCTTTATCCCTCTCCTTCTACAAATTCGGCCAAGAGGCCTCCCTCCCCACCATTTCATCTTCAATCTCACTTCTATACTCTCTAAACTCTACAAGAATTCTCTAATTGATTCAAGGCTTTTAACAAGTTTTTTAGCAAGTCTTTTGGTAAGTGTTCCTACTAATTTTCGAGATTCACCACCATCCATCTTCATCTTTTGGTTATTTTTACTCATAATCTTGAATCAAAATCCCTTGGAAAGATCTTGAAGTTCAAGGAGGTGTTGTCTTCCAAAGCATGATTCCTACTTCTTCTTTCTTACCATTTCTTGGCATCTTCTAGGGAAAGTGCAAAAGGTGACTTCATACCCCATTTTCTACTAGTTTTCACTCATTTTACACTTTCGGGTGAGGTTGCATGCCATGAAAAAAAAAATACATTTTGGAAAATAAACTTTACAAAAAGGTCCTAGATCTAATATATGTTGGATAAAACTTTTAACATTTAGGTAATACCATTACATGCATGTTTATGTTCTTTATATGAAGATATATGCATATAATCATGTTTTCAAGGAAAACACACAAGTCTCGTTCCCTTATATGCACTAGTTTCTAGTATTAGATCTATTGTATGATGGATAACACCTTTATCCATCGGATAATATTATTACACATTAGATAAACACAAACTAACATTTTTACCAAAAGTCTAGTTTTGAAAGATTAAAACTTTGTGTTACACATTGGACAAAAACCATTACCCCTTGGAAAATTGTAACACTGTAAATTTCAAAACAATTTTTCGCATTTTATAAAAACATAATTCATTCATTACTCATAAAAAATCATTGTTTAAAACTCAATTCATAACATATATCAATCCCAAGATCTCATAACATAAAAATCCCGTGTGTGTACTGATCAGGCCGGCGCCTTCTCGTGATCCTCACTAGTACCTGAAACACATAACACATAACACTGTAAGCACAAAGCTTAGTGAGTTCCCTAAAATACCATATATAACACATATCATCCACTCGAGGCTATAACTCTGTGGGTCCGTGCACCCAAACTCTGTGAAGCCTCAGGTTCTATCTCTGTGAACCTTCCGGTTCTAACTCTGTAACATGCACATCATAAATCACATAGAATAATGCAGTGCAACACATAACACATATATAGCATACACCACTGTATCACATAACTCTGATTACCTACTCAAGGTAAAGTATAGTGAGAAGTCTCACCTCAGACTCTCGTAAATCCCTGACTCGGTAGAAGTATTGCCTAGCCTCCGCCTATTCACACAAAGTAAATATCCTCATAAATATAACACTCGAGGCTAGACTCGACCCTCTATTGTCACCCCCAGAAGAGTAAAAGACTATTTTACCCCCTCTTGACTCAAGGACTCCATTGTTGACCAACCCTAAAAGTCAACAAAAGTCAACGGTCAAACTTTGACCCAACTCGCCTAGTGCACTCCGGTGACTTGGTGAGTACACACATGACTCCTAACTCTTTGTCCCGCTTGGCCCGTCGAGTCCCTCCCTAAACTCGACGAGTCACATTAGGCATGAATCGCGGGGCCACCCCAACTCAACTTGTCGAGGTTCAAGAACAACTCGGCGAGTACAGCCTTGAACCTTAGTCCTCTAATCCCCTTCTGACTCACTGAGTCATCCCCCAACTCGGAAGTCGACTCACTGAATGATTAATGGGCAACCTTCATACTACTCGTCGAGTCTGTTCTTGGGACTCGGCGAGTTCATGCCATGCACACTCTCAAATCAACTTCTGAGGTCAGATCCGTCCCATACAATCATAGATCTGGCCTCCCCAAGCATGATAATCATGTAAAGCTAACATCTTGGTGTTCATGCAAAGGCTTAAAGGCCTTATTTGAAGATATGACCACTAAAATGACATCCAAAGCTCATAACCCCCATACTAGCACCAACACGAGAAGGGACCAATTACTCAATAACCTTCCTCTAAAAGGGGCTAAAAGGCCCTAACTCTAGGAATTACACCAGAAACTGAAGAAGGGTCGAATGAATACCTCAAAATGAAGTCTCTGAGCCCTGGAATCACTGGATTAGCACCCTCTTCAGCCTCCTCTTGTCTTGGTCTTCTTCTATTTGCAAAAACACTAACAAATGATCAAGGAATGGCTCCTTTCCTCTCACAATCGCTCTAGCTCACTTAGGGTTTCTCTCTAGGGTCTGGTAGCCGCAAATGACAGCCATAAGGCCCCTTAAATAGGCCCCAAACCCGAGGAATTAGGGTTTCATGAAACAGCATGGACTCGCCGAGTCCTTGGGGCGACTCGCCGAGTGCAGCCATCCACCCGGATAATGATTCGCGTCTCTACTCGGCGAGTCTACACACCAACTCGCCGAGTTCTTCCACCAAACTTGAAATACAAAGAATAAATATAATACCTAAAATTCTGGATGTTACGATTCTCCCCCACTTGAATCAGACTTCGCCCTTGAAGTCTCATCCCTGAAATAGCTCCAGATGCTGCTCACGCATCTCCCGCTCCAGTTCCCAAGTCAACTCGGATCCACTCTGATGTTGCCACTGAACCTGCACCAGAGGCACCTTCTTGTTCCTCAGAACCTTGATCTTCCGATCCATAATTGTAACTGGTCTCTCAGTGTAGTTCAGGCTCGCATCCACCTGAATATCCTCTAACGGCACTACCGCCGACTCGTCGGCTATACACTTCCTCAACTGAGACACGTGGAAGGTATTATGAATCCACTCCAACTCCGCAGGTAGCTCCAAGCGATACGCTACCCTGCCCACCCTCGCGATCACTCTGAACGACCCAATATATCGGGGCCCTAGCTTGCCCCTCTTCCTGAATCGAATCACTCCTTCCCAAGGAGATACCTTCAGGAGAACATAATCACCGACCTGGAACTCAAGCTCGGATCGTCGCCTATCCTCATAACTCTTCTGGTGACTCTGAGTGGTCAACAATCTCTGCCTGACTCACTGTATCTGCTATATCGTCTGAAGCATAATCTTTGTGCTACCCATCACTCGTTGCCCTACCTCTCCCCAACAAATGGGAGTTCGACACCTCCTCCCATACAACAGCTCAAAGGGCGGCATACCAATGCTCGAATGATGGCTGTTGTTGTAGGAAAACTCTGCCAAGGGAAAATACGTGTCCCAACTCCCACCGAAATCCAACACACATGCCCGGAGCATATCCTCGAGCGTCTGAATCGTACGCTCGCTCTGTCCGTCAGTGTGGGGGGGGGGGGTATGCGGTACTAAAGTGAAGCCTAGTACCCAATTCCTCATGAAATTTTTTCCAGAATTTGGAAGTGAAACGCACATCTCGATCCGAGACAATCGAGATCGGCACTCGATGCCGCGATACCACCTCCCGCACGTACATCTCTGCCAATTTCTCTACGGAAGAGCTCTCGTTGATAGCAAGGAAGTGGGCGCTCTTTGTCAACCTGTCCATAATTACCCAAATTGCATCGACTCCCGTAGCAGTCCTTAGCAATTTGGTGATAAAATCCATGGTAATCTACTCCCACTTCCACTCAGGAACCTCCAACGGCTGTAGCTTACCATGTGGTCTCTGGTGCTCGGCCTTAACCCTACGACAGGTTAAGCACCTCTCAACAAACCATGCGCCATCCCTCTTCATACAGGGCCACCAATACTCCCTCTTCAGATCTAAATACATCTTAGTGGCCCCAGGATGGATCGAGAACTTCGACCGATGAGCCTCTTCCATCAAAATGGTATGCGTCCCTCCCACAAACGGTACGCAAATATGACCCTGAAATGTCATAAGCCCCCGGCATTCAGTAACGAACTCCGATACCAACCTGACAACGCACTCTTTCTTCTGGCTCTCAGGCTGCACAGCCTCAGCCTGGGCCCCACGAATAGCATCCAAAACCGGAGTCATCACCGTCAATCTCAAACATACCTCTCGCAATGGGGCGCTCTCCGCCCTACGGCTCAGTGCATCGGCTACAACATTAGCCTTGCCCGGGTGATACAGGATCTCACAATCATAATCCTTGACCATGTCCAACTACCTCCTCTGTCGCATATTTAGCTTGGGCTGATCCATCAAATACTTGAAGCTCTTATGGTCCGTGTAAATCGTACACCGAACCCCGTACAGATAGTGACGCCAGATCTTGAGGGCGAACACCACTGCCCCCAACTCTAGATCGTGGGTGGGATACCTCGTCTCTTGAGGCTTCAGCTGCCTCGATGCGTATGCTATCACATGCCCTCTATGCATCAACACCGCTCCCAACCCCAAAATCGATGCATCACAATACACCACAAAGTCCTCCATTCCCTCTAGGAGGGCTAACACCGGGGCTTCGCATTGTTGGGTTTTGATCATTCTAACACTTCCTAAGTGTACATGCAACCCTAATAAACCTTGGATCTATGTTTGTCTAAGATACATGCAAATAATTATTTTTCCAAGGCTTATATCCTAAGTAGCATGGCATGGGGAACTTGAATCAAATAAAGCTAGTAGAAACACTTACCTTGTAGTTGTAGTTGATTGCTTGGAGTTTTAAAGCCTAGCACCAATAATGTGGATGCCTCAAATGAAAGTCACAAATCACCACAAACTTGGAACTTTGAGAGAATAGTCACACTTCTCTTGAAATCGGCCCTCACCTCAACATGTGTCAACTAGTATCCACTAGATTGATTTCAAGAGCCAAAGCCTCCTTTATATAGTGTGGTGGATTAGGGTTACATCCATGTAAACCCTAATACCCATGTCTCTTCATTTCCATGAGATCCATGGGTTAAAGCTCCATGGAGTATCCATGGACTTCTCCATCCAAGCCTAGCCCATTCCAAATAAGCATAAGCCCACACTATATAAATATAAAAGCCCATATTTAATTAGTAATATCTTTGATCACTAAATTAATCCTAGATTAATTATAGATCACTACTAATTAAATAATATGATCTTATATTAATATATTAGAACTTATAATATATTAATAAATCATAACTTGTACTATTCTCAAATATTATCCATAAATTGTTCGGGTGAAGTGCAACCCAAATGGACCATGCCGGGTCGGGTCAAGTACATACCAAATATAGTTATGGACTTAGACACTATATCCAACAGTCTCCCACTTGGATAAGTCTAGTAACTATATTTGCAAGTACAACTTCAGGAACCGATCAGCACTCGTAGCTCTTTAAACTCTGTTGAACTTGAACGCGCCATTTAGATAAGTGATCATATAATCCTCTGTTCTAGATATCAGTCGGACAAACACATGGAACATTGTCTTGCTTATTGTCCAGCATTTGTTTCCCGATTTCTGATTTGTTTGACATAGAACTTAACTGAACACATCAATTTAGTTCTGACCGGGCCCGGTACATAGGTCAAAACAAAATCATCGAGGGGCCCAGATATCAGCTTCTAATCCAAGAAGGAACAGATAAACTTCGACTCATATGTTTGTTCTACCACTCATTGAATTACACACAAAGGCACGTTTTATAACATCGAGTTACCAATGCGTTTACGTACAATCAATGCATAACCAACTCGTAAGTAACAAATCATATCTCTAGGTTTGAAGACTTATATGATATTACCGTCTCACGATCACTCGAGATAAAATTCCATGAAGTGATTCCAGTGAGCGTGGGTTGAGTCCAATGCTCAGAACTTATGAGCACTCATGATTGTTGTAGCCTTGTCCAACACCTTAGACCTCTACAACTTATCATGATAGTCTTGATTCATACCTACTTCCGACATATAACCGACTGTGGAGGTTTGAATAATATGTTATACCAAACAAAATTATTCTGGAAGTCAAAACATGCAAAAGAAATATAGTAAAAGATCGACAAGAGATAGTAACACTTTACTCATAAATAAAACACCTTTTATTCATCATCAAATGTCAATTACACTTTACAAATTTCCGGGTTATGTAACTACTAAAACTTATATCATCCTTCAGCCCTATGCTCCGAGCATGCTGGAGATGCTTAACCCTACTCAGTCCCTTCGTGAGGGGATCTGTCGGGTTCTCATCCGATGATACCCTCTTTGCCACGAGGAGTCCTTCTTCAATTCGATGTCTGATAAAATGGTATTTTCAGTCTATGTGCCTGGATCTCCCGTGATCCCTTGGTTCCTTGGCTAAGGCAACCGCACTATTGCTGTCACAGAAAATCTCCATTGGCTCTTTTATAGCTGGTACAACTCCAAGGTCTCCGATGAAGTTCTTTAGCCATATCGCCTCCTTTGCTACCTCGCTTGCCGCTATATACTCTGATTCACAAGTGGAATCAGCCACTGTCTCCTGCTTGGAACTCTTCCAAGAGATTGCTCCTCCGTTTAGGGTAAAGACCCAGCCTGACTGAGAGCGAAAATTATCCCTATCAGTCTGGAAGCTAGCATCACTATACCCTACAACTCTCAAGTCATCACTCCCACCGAAGGTAAGGACCCAGTCCTTAGTCCTTCGCAGGTACTTGAGGATATTCTTTACCGCTGTCCAGTGTTCTTTGCTAGGGTTTGCCTGATACCTGCTAACCATGCTCAAAGCAAAGGCTACATCAGGTCGAGTGCACGTCATAGCATACATGATCGATCCTACAGCTGAAGCATAAGGAAATCGACTCATTTCTGCTATCTCAGCCTCAGTACTAGGGCTTTGTGTCTTACTCAATCTGGCGTTACACTGAATGGGTAACTCACCTTTCTTGGAGTTATGCATGTTGAATCTTTTCAACACTTTGTCCAAGTAGGTACTTTGACTAAGTCCAATTAGCCTTTTACTCCTGTTTCTCAAAATCTTTATCCCTAGGATATAGGCAGCTTCACCAAGGTCCTTCATAGAGAAACACTTCCCAAGGCAGGACTTTACTTCCTGCAGGGTTGGAATGTCATTTCCTATGAGTAGTATGTCATCCACATACAGTACCAAAAAACTGACTATGCTCCCACTAGCCTTGATATAGACGCAAGATTCATCTTCACTCCTCGAAAAGCCAAATTCCTTGACTTTCTCATCAAAGCAAAGATTCCACCTGCGAGGTGCCTGTTTCAATCCATAAATGGACTTCTCGAGCTTACACACTCTATTAGGGTACTCGTTGCTGACAAAACCCTCTGGCTGACTCATGTAAACATCTTCAGCCAACTTTCCATTAAGGAAAGCGGTTTTGACATCCATTTGCCATATTTCATAGTCATGAAATGCAGCTATGGCTAACAGAACCCGAATAGACTTAATCTTGGCTACTGGAGAAAAGGTCTCATCATAGTCCACTCCAGGAATTTCAGAGAAGCCCTTTGCAACCAGTCTCGCCTTATAAGTGTGTACTTTACCATCCATGTCGGTCTTCTTCTTGAAGACCCATTTGCACCCTACAGTCTTACGACCAGGTACATTCTCAACCAAGTTCCAAACTTGATTGTCATACATGGATTGTATCTCGCTATCCATGGCCTCTTTCCATTTAGCAGCCTCAGGGCCTGCCATTGCTTCCGTGTAGCTGTTAGGTTCATCCAGACCTACTAGTGTCTCATCACTAATAAGTGTCTCACCTTCCGTAGTAATATGGAAGCCATAATAATGCTCAGGTGCATTCCTAACTCTCGTGGAACGCCTCAGAGGTACAGGCTCATCAACTAGCTCAACAGGAGTTTCCTCCTCAAGTTGAGGGCTAGTGTTCGAAGTTCCTTCACCGCTTGACTCTTGAATTTCTTCAAGATCAATTTGCCTCCCACTGTCTCCTTGGCTTATAAATTCTCTCTCTCGAAAGACTCATCTTCTTGCTACAAAGACCACATTGTCACTAGGTCTGTAGAAGAGGTAACCAAAGGATTGCTGTGGGTAGCCGATGAAAATACACCTCTCGCTTCGAGGATCGAGCTTATCATGAGTCTCGCGTCTCACGAAAGCCTCACAAACCCAAATCTTGATGTGGTCTAGCTTAGGTACTTTGCCAGTCCACATCTCGTGAGGAGTTTTGGCAACTTTCTTTGTAGGGACAAGATTAAGAATATGGGCGGCAGTCTCTAAGGCATACCCCCAGAATGAGATTGGTAGCGTAGCTCGACTCATCATGGAACGAACCATGTCCAACAAGGTTCGATTACGCCTCTCAGCCACACCATTCAACTGTGGTGTCCTGGGAGGTGTCAATTGTGAGACAATCCCACATTCCCTAAGATAGTCGAGGAACTCTGAACTAAGATACTCACCTCCTCGATCGGATCGAAGCATCTTAATGTTCCTGCCCAATTGGTTCTCGACTTCCTGTTTAAATTCCTTAAACCTCTCGAAAGTCTCTGACTTATGCTTGATTAAGTAGACATATCCATATCTACTGTAATCATCAGTAAAAGTCAAATAATAACGATTAGCATCCCTTGTGGCATGTTTGAATGGTCCACACACATCCGTGTGTATAAGGTCCAACAAACCTTCACCCCTCTCACACGAGCCTGTGAAAGGTGACTTTGTCATTTTTCCAAGTAAGCATGATTCGCAACTATCATCTGACTTTAGGTCAAATGACTCCAAAACTCCATCCTTTTGGAGTTGGCCTATGCGTTTCTTGCTTATATGTACAAGACGACAATGCCATAATGATGCTTTATCCAAGTTATTATTATTAGTAGAATCAATACACAAAACATTATTTCCTAAGTTATCTACAACAGATACAGCTTCATACACACCATCACAAGGCAATGCTTTAAAATAAAAGACATTATTATAGAAAGCATCAATAGAACCAACTTCATTATTAAATGAAAAGGTAAACCCTTGTTTGTACAAAGCATGAAAGGAAATAATATTTCTTGCCATTCCTGGTGAATAACAACATTTATTCAATTCTAAATTAAACGCACTACTTAGCGATAAAGTATAAACTCCAATCTTGGTGACAGGTGAAACTTTCCTATTCCCCATGATCAAGTTTATTCTTCCTTGCTCCACATTCTCACTTCTTCTTAGTCCCTGCAAGTCACAACAAATATGAATACCACAACCGGTATCAAGGACCCAAGATTTAGAATGGGGTGAGTTATTAGAAATGATAGTGTAAATACCTGCATGGTTGGGTTTGACTTTCCCATCCTTCACATCCTGCTGGTATTTTGGGCAGTTTCGCTTCCAATGAGATTTGTCATGGCAATAGAAGCATTCAGCCTCTTTTGGGTCAGAAGAAGGAGTGATGGAACCTTTCTTGGTTCCACTTAAAGAAGAGCCATCAAGGGTCCGAGCCTTGGTACCCTTCGAGGACCTCTTTCTCTTCCTCCACCGACCTTTCCCAATTGCCAAAACCGGAGTTGAGTTTTGAGTAGGAGTGATAGCAACCGACTTCCTCTTAAGACCTGATTCTGCGGTCTTGAGAAGTCCCTGAAGTTTGCTGAGTGTGACCTCTTCCTTATTCATGTGATATGTCATGTGGAATTGATCATAGCACGATGGTAAGGAGTGCAAAATGATATCTATTGCAAGATCCTCAGGGAAGTTCACATTAAGCTTCAGCAAACGATCCACATACCTTTGCATTTTCTGCATGTGGCTCGTGACGGATTCCCCGTCCTTCATCATGGTTGTTATCATGGAGCAGATGATTTCATACCTCTCTTGTCTTGCACTTTAATGGTATCTTTCCATCAAATCTTGGTGCATTTCATAAGGGTAGAAATCCTCATAAGACTTTTGGAGTTCCGCTGTCATCGTGGCCATCATGATGCAAGCCACTTTCGTAGCATCCCTTTCATGTGCCCGAAAGTCAGCGATCTCCTGAGGAGTTGCAGTGGTCTCATCAATCTCCTTAAGCTCCTTGTCAAGGACATATTCTTTGTCCTCGTAGCGGGTAATCATCCTGATGTTTCTGATCCACTCATTGAAGTTGGATCCATCAAAGGTGACTTTCCCACACAAGTTCATAAGGGTAAAGGAGCCATTAGGATTAGAACCAGAAGCATTGTTGGAAGACATCTGAAGAGAAGAGAACAAGATTAGTTTAGATATAAGAGAGTCCTTAATAAAACACCCAAATGTAATATTAAGTCTAGGATCCAATCACAATATAATATAACTTAGAAGAGGTATGCCGTAATCTAAGCTATACCATATTTAAAAGGTAGGTGAATGACGATTCACCAATTTCCACCACGAAAACCGAAATATTTAAGTATTAGGTTTTTGATTGGTTCTTAGAAATTCCTAGATTCTTTTAGATTCAATGAACTTTTCAAAGGCATGTTTCAATCTCGAGTGTGCCCTCCAGGTTTTGTGACTGGGATGCTGAGGATCACAAAACGAGGTGTGAAGTAACCATGCAAATCACTTGGTACCCTTAAAGTTTATCACTCAATCGATGTGCCGGTAAACCACACACGCTCCATCGATACTATAATAAACCCTAAGTCACCCTTTACCTACCTTGTTAAGTCCAAGTTAGTGTGCCGGTTAACCACACACGCTCCACCAACGACTTAATCAAAGTGTAAAGTGTAATTTCATGGATTAGCACCTTATTCACATTTTTCCTAAAGTAACTAAGATTGGGAATTTAATAAAACATTTAGTTACTTTATAATATTCATCATACTTTGAATGAGAATTTGTAAGTCCTTGTCTTACCCGTTCGGCTAACAACCCTCCACCGGTCAAGCAAGCGGTGGGTGAGAGTGGACACCCATTAAGTCACCATTTTATAGGCAACAACCTTATACCCACCTTATAGACCGGCTTCGTGAATGAGGCGTACTAGCGGTAAGACGACTTTGTTCTTATACATATATATATATATATATATATATATATATATATATATATATATATATATATATATATATATATATATAATTATTAAATCATAATAATATAAGTATAAGGGTTGAATTTTAACTTTTAAAATTTTAAGGGTTGGAACTAAAGTTTTAACTTAACTTTACTTGTTCCAAAACTTGAGGGCAAGTTTTGTAAACTTTCAAAAACTTTTCATATCTTGTAACTTATGAGTTTAATAGAGTAATAAAATGAAGACTCTTCACTTTTCTAACTCTTGTGTTCTTTTAATGGTTTTCAATCCAAGAGACTTTTGGTTTTCCATAACTTGAGGACAAGTTATGGACTCCATTAAATCACATTATGATCATGAATTAATCTACCACATAGGTTACAAATAATTCCTATGATCATCTAAACATCATAAGAACAAGATCATGAACATGAACACTTTAATATATCAAAATCACACTTAATCTTTGTAATTTTGATAACTAGTTGTTGTAAATGAGTTAGAAAAGACATTACACCTTCTAAAACAAGTTTTCAAGTACCAAAACAGTTTAGGGTAATGTTTCTAATCCATTTCCAGCAACTAAAGTCGAAAAACTGCACTCTGTCGACCCTACTCGCCGAGTGCATGAACCTACTCGGCGAGTAGGTTGAAGATACAAGTGGACTCGGCGAGTCCCCCCATGGACTCGGCGAGTCCATCAGTCAGACAGCAAGATTTCGACTTTTTCCAAGCATATTGCAACAAGTATCAAACAAACAAGCCTAGGCTCTGATACCACTGTTGGGTTTTGAGCATTCTAACACTTCCTAAGTGTACATGCAACCCTAATAAACCTTGGATCTATGTTTGTCTAAGATACATGCAAATAATTATTTTTCCAAGGCTTATATCCTAAGTAGCATGGCATGGGGAACTTGAATCAAATAAAGCTAGTAGAAACACTTACCTTGTAGTTGTAGTTGATTGCTTGGAGTTTTAGAGCCTAGCACCAATAATGTGGATGCCTCAAATGAAAGTCACAAATCACCAAAAACTTGGAACTTTGAGAGAATAGTCACACTTCTCTTGAAATCGGCCCTCACCTCAACATGTGTCAACTAGTATCCACTAGATTGATTTCAAGAGCCAAAGCCTCCTTTATATAGTGTGGTGGATTAGGGTTACATCCATGTAAACCCTAATACCCATGTCTCTTCATTTCCATGAGATCCATGGGTTAAAGCTCCATGGAGTATCCATGGACTTCTCCATCCAAGCCTAGCCCATTCCAAATAAGCATAAGCCCACACTATATAAATATAAAAGCCCATATTTAATTAGTAATATCTTTGATCACTAAATTAATCCTAGATTAATTATAGATCACTACTAATTAAATAATATGATCTTATATTAATATATTAGAACTTATAATATATTAATAAATCATAACTTGTACTATTCTCAAATATTATCCATAAATTGTTCGGGTGAAGTGCAACCCAAATGGACCATGCCGGGTCGGGTCAAGTACATACCAAATATAGTTATGGACTTAGACACTATATCCAACACGCATAGCCTCTGGCGAAGTGTCTCGAAGGAGGCCTGCTGCTCTGGGCCCCATGAAAAAGCGACACCCTTCCGGGTCAACCTGGTGAGTGACACGGCGATCTTGGAGAAATCCCTAATAAATCTCTGATAATAGCCTGCCAATCCTAAGAAACTCCTGATCTCGGAGGGTGACCTCGGCACCTCCCAACTCATCACTGCCTCAACTTTGCCCGGGTCGACCAATATCCCTCTCTGGTTAATGAGGTGCCCTAGAAACTAGACCTCTCGCAACCAGAAATCGCACTTGGAGAATTTGGCATAAAGCCTCTCCGACCTCAGAACTCCGAGGATCTCCCTCAAATGCTCCTCATGCTGCTCTCTAAATCTCGAATACACCAAAATGTCGTCGATGAATACGATCACCGAGCGAGCCAACATCGGCCTGCACACTCTGTTCATGAGATCCATGAACACGGCCGGGGCATTGGTGAGTCCGAAGGGCATCACCACAAACTCGTATTGCCCATAACGAGTCCTGAATGCTGTCTTCTGAATGTCCTCATCTCGCACCCTCACCTGATGAGACCCAGACCTCAAATCGATCTTGGAGAACCAAGATGCTCCCTGCAACTGATCGAACAAATCGTCGATCTTCGGCAACGGGTAACGGTTCTTGACCGTCAGCTTGTTCAACTCCCGGTAATCAATACACATCCGGTGTGAACCATCCTTCTTCTTGACAAAAAGGATAGGCGCCCCCACGGTGAGCTACTCGGCCGAATAAACCCCTTCCCCAGCAACTCCTGAAGTTGCGAGTATAACTCCTGTATCTCTGGAGGCGCAAGGCGATATGGAACCTTGGCGATAGGTGCGGCCCCTGGAACCAAATCGATACTAAACTCCACCTGCCTCACGGGAGGCACACCTGGTAACTCCTCCGGTAATACATCTGGGAACTCACGCACTATCGGAACCTCATCAACTGACCTCGGTCTCTCTGAATCAACCCTCGTATCCATCACATACGCTACAAAACCCCTATAGCCCTACTGTAGACACTGCCTTGCCCTAGCGGCCGAACAAAATGCTGACCCAGAACGTGTACCCTCGCCGTACACCGTAAGAACTCCTCCACTAGGGTCTCGTATGGTCACCAGCTGTCGCTCGCAGTCGATAACCGCTCCGAATTTGCTCAACCAGTCCATGCCCACGATGACACAGACATCCTCCATCGTCATAGGAACTAAATCAATCGGGAATCCAACACCGAAAATCTCGAGCTCACACCCTCGGATCACCTCTGTGGCATACACCGCCCTCTCGTCAGCTATGTAAACTCTCAGAGGTCAACTCAACGCCTCACGACTAACACTGATGTGCTGACTAAAGGCCAAAGATACAAAAGACCGACTTGCACCCGAGTCAAATAACACCAAGGCAGCTACAAAACTCACAAGAAAAGTACCTACGCATAACATAATATAAGCACAATACATCATCATCAAAATAAATACACGAAAGAATACATAACAGCCACGACATTGGGCTCTCCCTCGTGCCTTCGGTGCCTTGGCCTTCACTGGCCAGCTCTCAGTAGCTCTGATGGCAGTAGGGGCAGATACCTGAGATGCTCCCTGTGCTGAACCCCGCAACTGCGGACATTCTGCCTTCCGGTGTCCGATCTGGTTGCAGTGAAAACATACTGCAAACCCCTTGGGGCAGTCCTTGGCCATATGCCCCTCCTTGCCACATTTGTAGCATGACCCTGCTCTGCACACCCCATCGTGGCTCTTGCCGCACTTGCCACAAGTGCGGCCCCTCTGGTTCCCTGATCTCGAATCAGCGGGCTTGGCCCGCTTGGCTACCGGTTGAGACTGCACCGGTCACCGATCCATCCCCTGGGTTTCTAGCTCTATCTCCCTCTTCTGGGCATTTTCCTAAAGCTCGACAAATGTTTGGTACGTCGAGTTCACCACGAACTCACGTATATCCCTCCTCAAAATGCTCAGATATCGGCTCATACGTGCCTGCTCGGAGGACACGTGCTCTGGGCAGAACATCGCCCGCTCATGAAACATCCTCGTAATCACCGTAACCGACTCAGTACCCTGCTTGAGGGTCAGAAACTCCTGGGCCAAACGCTCCCTCTCCACCTCGGGAACGTACTCATCTCGGAACATAGTAGTGAACCTCTCCCAGGTCACTGCATTTTATAAAAACATAATTCATTCATTACTCATAAAAACATCATTGTTTAAAACTCAATTCATAACATATATCAATCCCAAGATCTCATAACATAAAAATCCCGTGTATGTACTGATCAGGCCGACACCTTCCCGCGATCCTCACTAGTACCTGAAACACATAACACATAACATTGTAAGCACGAAGCTTAGTGAGTTGCCCAAAATACCATATATAACACATATCAGCCACTCGAGGCTATAACTCTGTGGGTCTGTGCACCCAAACTCTGTGAACCCTCAGGTTCTATCTCTGTGAACCTTCCGGTTCTAACTCTGTAACATGCACATCATAAATCACATAGAATAATGCAGTGCAACACATAACACATATATAGCATACAACACTGTATCACATCACTCTGATTACCTACTCAAGGTAAAGTATAGTGAGAAGACTCACCTCAGACTCTCGTAAATCCCTGACTCAGTAGAAGTATTGCCTAGCCTCCGCCTATTCACACAAAGTAAATATCCTCATAAATATAACACTCGAGGCTAGACTCGACCCTCTATTGTCACCCTCGGAAGGGTAAAAGACTATTTTACCCCCCTCTTGACTCAAGGACTCCATTGTTGACCAACCCTAAAAGTCAACTAAAGTCAACGGTCAAACTTTGACCCAACTCGCCGAGTGCACTTCGGTGACTCGGCGAGTACACACATGACTCCTAACTCTTTGTCCCGCTTGGCACGTCGAGTCCCTCCGTAAAGTCGACGAGTCACATTAGGCATGAATCGCGGGGCCACCCCGACTCAACTCGCCGAGTTTCAAGAACAACTCGGCGAGTACAGCCTTGAACCTCAGTCCTCTAATCCCCTTCTGACTTACTGAGTCATCCCCCAACTCGGCAGTCCACTCACTGAATGATTAATGGGCAACCTTCATACTACTCGCCGAGTCTGTTCTTGGGACTCAGCGAGTTCATGCCATGCACACTCTCAAATCAACTTCTGAGGTCAGATCCATCCCATACAATCATAGATCTGGCCTCCTTAAGCATGATAATCACGTAAAGCTAACATTTTGGTGCTCATGCAAAGGCTTAAACGCCTTATTTGAAGATATGACCACTAAAATGACATCCAAAGCTCATAACCCCCATTAACACTCATAAAGCTCAAGGGAGAAGGGTCTCTGGACCTCTTTGGGTCCAGATCTACAACACCAACACGAGAAGGGACCAATTACTCAATAACCTTCCTCTAAAAGGGGCTAAAAGCCCTAACTCTAGGAATTACACCATAAACTGAAGAAGGGTCGAATGAATACCTCAAAATGAAGTCTCTGAGCCCTGGAATCACTGGATTAGCACCCTCTTCAGCCTCCTCTTGTCTTGGTCCTCTTCTATTTGCAAAAACACTAACAAATGATCAAGGAATGGCTCCTTTCCTCTCACAATCGCTCTAGCTCACTTAGGATTTCTCGCTGGGGTCTGGTAGCTGCAAATGACGGCCATAAGGCCCCTTAAATAGGCCCCAAACCCAAGGAATTAGGGTTTCATGAAACAGCGTGGACTCGCTGAGTCCTTGGGGCGACTCGCCGAGTCCAACCATCCACCCAGATAATGATTCGTGTCTCTACTCCGCGAGTCTACGCACCAACTCGCCGAGTTCTTCCACAAAACTTGAAATACAAAGAATAAATATAATACCTAAAATTACGGATGTTACAATTATACCATTATCCATTGGGTAATACTATTGTACATTATATTGATACTATGGAAAAGTGATATTTACGTATATAAGGGTTGTCATTACACGAAAACGAAAACTTGTTGAAATAATTATGTGAGACAAAGTCTTCACCGTACCTATTAGAGTACACACTAAAATCCTAAATTATAACCAGAATCTCGATAAGAGAGTGTGATACTTGTGTATAGATCTATACGAGAGTAACAATCGCGCACCTAAGACGCTAGCTACAGCTAGACCGGCAGGACTGGGGTGACAAATGTCTAACATTTCGACGCCTGAAGAACGTCGCAGCTAGCCAGCTTCGGTTTTAGCATGGTTATTATAATTCACATGGGAAATGAACAAAACATTTAGTTTACGGGGTAACATACGTTCAAATGGTTTTATATAACAATAAAACTACGTAATACTACTTCAAGTATAGAAATACTTATACATTTTTGGTCTTAGGGATTTGAAGACTACAACTCATTTTAAAGGAAATACTAGATTTTATAGTAACAAACAATACATTTTTAAGTATGGTTATTTACTTATACACTAAATTTATAAGTATGGTTATTTACTTATACACTACATTTATAAGTATAGTTATTTACTTATACTCTACATTTATAAGTAAGGTTATTTACTTATACACTACATTTATAAGTATGGTTATTTACTTATACACAATATTTATAAGTATGGTTATGTACATATACATAATATTTATAAGTATAGTTATTTACTTATATACTACATTTATAAGTATGGTTATTTACTTATACACTTGATTTTCGGATAATAAAAACCACATGACAAGACACTTTTTATAAGATTTAGAAGTTATGGGAACTTTTATTTTATAAATGCTTTTGGATACATACTACACACATACATTCTTCTTTTACCTTGAAGGCGTAAAAATACAAAACATTTTACAAGGATACGATGTTTACACAAGGGAAAATATCGGATTTTCTACAACTGAACTCTTATGAACTCACCAACTTTATGTTGACTTTTAAAATGACATATAATCTCAGGAAACAATTTAGCACCGGTCAGTGGAGCTATTTTTAAAGACAAGACACCAAATATCATTACAAGAACTACTTTATATGATAGCATGCAAACATTGTAATGTATTTTGATACTAAGTAACATTTGGGTAATATAACTGATATAATCATATGATATGATTGTTGTTTATGTACTTGTGTTTCAATGTATACAATTATTGTGATACTGTGATCATCGTTCCACCCCCAGAAATTTCCGGAATCCGGTTTGGAGGTGTGACATGACATGTCCAAGACGACAATGTGAGAAGAATGCCTTGTGTAAACCATTAGACGAATCAATATGCAACACCTTATTTCCTAAATTGTCTACAACCATCACAGTTTTATACACGTCATCACAAGGTAATGCTTCAAAATAAAATACACCATTATAATAAGCATAAATAGAACCATTCTCATTATCAAAAGAATATCTAAAACCTTTTCTATATAATCCATGAAAAGAAATCTCGTCATTTTTGACGAATAGCAAAAAAATTCCAAATATAAAATCAAACCACTACTAAGAACTAAAGTATAAACGCCAATCTTGGTAACAGGCGATGATATCCTATTACTTATAATTAGGTTCATCTTCCCATGCTCCACATCCTCACTTCTTTTTAGTCCCTACAAGTCAGAGCAAATGTGAAAACCACATCACGTATCAAGGACCCAAGAATTAAAATGCGATGAGTTTTTAGATAGGATAGTGTAAATACCTGTCGAGGTTGCCTTAACCTTGCCATCCTATATGTCTTGCAAGTACCTGGGGCAGCTTCTCTTCTAATGCCCCTTCTCATGGAAATAAAAGCAAGTAGCCTCCATAGGATCAAAGGCAGGGGGAGCTTCAGAACTAGATTTGCCTTTAGGGCTATTACCTGACGACCCAGCTTGAGACTTTCCCTTCTAGTTATGTTTTGAGCGAGCTTTCCTCTTCTTTCCCTTTCCTTGCTGAATGGCTAAGACGGGAGAAGCAGCAGTAGGAGTGGAGGCAATACTCTTTCCCTTCATTCCACATTCGGCAGTTCTCAGCAAGCTTTGGAGTTGACTACATGTGGTTTCCTCCTTGTTTAGATGATAAGTCATAAGAAACTCATCATAACAGCTACGCAATGAGTGCAAGACTATGCCAATAGCAAATTCATAATCGAAGTTCACATTGAGCTTCAACAGACGATCCACATAACGTTGCATGTGTTACATGTGGGTCTTGACAGACTCTCCGTCCTTCATCTTCTTGGTAATGAGGGACTTCACTATTTCGTACCTCTCTTTACAAGCTCGTTGACGATACTTTTCCATCAAGTCCTGTTGTAACAACCCAAAAATTTTCGAAGAAATTTAAACTTTCCAAAATCATTTTTACGCAAATAAAAGTGATTTAAACATCAACAAGTTCTAATTGCTTTCAAAATGTTTTCATATCAGAATTCCCAGAAATCCAAAATTATAAAAACGGGGATGTGTACGTCACGCCTTCGCCTTGCCATGGTCAGCTGAGGTACCTGAAACAATAATCAATAAAATGTAAGCTCGAAGGCTTATTGAGTTACCCTAAAAAATACCAACCTCTAACATCCAATAGTAGCAAACATCATGCATAATGAGCCTTCAGCCTGACTGGACGGCCTCCTACACGCCTACAGCCTATCTGGAACGCTCCCGAGCCTTCAGCATGACTGGACCACCTCCTATGGGCCTACATCCTATCCGGACAGCTCGACGGACCTTCGGCATGACTGGACCACCTCCTACAGGCCTACAACCTATCCAGACCGCCCCGGGTGTGTTGGCCTCAACCGCACAAAGCAAGACACCGCCTCAACACAACCCATCCATGTATGTCGACATATAAATAACACATAATCAAGCAATAAGCACAGATCACACTAACCGCTAAGCATAACACCACTCTATCTATCAAGGTACCAATCCAACAGATCATAACCGCATAACACCCTAGGTACCAGGGTACCAATCTAACAAATCATGAATATGAAACACATACTAACTCCGCGATAAAATCCCATGGGACCGACCTAGTGTCGTAGACCCTGTTGGTATAGTGAGGAGAACTCACTTAGCAATAGCGCAGAGCTGAACTGAGATTCTTCAACTGCTACGCCCGACACCCTCGACTGAGTGATAAAGAGTACGAATTACTTAACAAGACCTTGAAGATATCAAGAGACCAAAAATGTCCAAATCTAATATTGACCCAATTTATTAAATTGGGCCCATCACTCGATTGGGCCTAAACGAATCCTACAAGTCCATCCTAGCCCAAACAGCACTATATCCAGAGTCCATTAAGGGATTAACCCAAATGGCCCATAACCGGCCCAAAGCATAAAGCCCACACGCTAAAAGTCCAACAGGGAGCATACGCGGGGGGTACCTCCCAGGTACGCTGGGCGTAGCGTAGTTCTTCGTTGACCATCATCGGGACCGCTGACCACGTACGCCGGGCATACAGATATTACGTGGGGCATACACGGGCTTTACTAAGATCTTAATAACTGCTAAATGGTTTGAGCACTTGAACCCATATTCCAGATCTATCGACCAAATATGCCATAGAATTATAAAGTTTCGGACTTTATCACTTTGGACGTCTAAAAAGTCCTTAAATCATAGTCTTAACTCATTAAGACCTTCTTATCACATGCATGGATCAAGTCTAGCTAAAAAGGACTGATTTTTATCACTTAAGGCCTCCCAAAACGTCTGAAAGGACAACTTATTTCGTCTAGAACTTCACATGCATTATCTTGGGAAATCTAGGGTCCATAAGACCTTCAAAAAACTAAAATGTCTAGATCTAAAGTAAATAAGCATAAAGTTTCAATCTTTTTACCTTCTGGAGCTCAAATGGTGTAACCTAACTTCAGATCTAAGGCCTTGCTTTCCTCCTCTAGCTTCTTGGTGCAATAACTCCACTCTCCAAGGCTCAAGATGCACACTAACACACTCTACACACACAAACTAGGGTTTTGGGGCATTCTCTGAGGTATGGAGGCTGAGGTAAGGAAAAAGAATGAGCCATAAGCGTGTTTATATAGTCCCAACCTCGAACATTAGGGTTTTAGCTGACGCGAGTATGCCCAGCGTACATAAGCTTACACCCAGCGTACTAGGGCACGACTAGTACGCCCAACGTACTCTTATGTACACTTAGCATAGTCCCTCTTTGGCCCAAAGTTTCAACTTTAGCCCCTAAAATCCCCGGGACTCAACAGAACTTCTTGAAGGCTGTCAAAGATAATAATCAAAAGAAGGCGGGTTTCGAAATATACCTGCTAGGTTCGGAGCGTTACAACTCTCCCCGACATGATCTAGACTTTGTCCCCGAAGTCGGATGTTGCGAAAAGATCTGGGTAGTGCTCCCTCATTTCAAACTCTAGCTACCATGTCCACTCGGATCCCTTACGATGCCGCCACTGCACCTTGACCAACGGTATTTCCTTGCTACACAAAATTTTCATTTTCTTTCCAAAATTGCCATCAACCGGTCCACGTAGTTCAGGTGCTCATCAACCTGAACATCATCCAGAGATAACACTGCATCCTCATCCAAAATGCACTTCCGCAACTGGGAAACGTGAAAAGTGTTGTGTATTTGACTGAGCTCCTCCAAGAGATCCAGTCTATAGGATACCTTGCCAACTCTGGCTATCACTCGAAAGGGTCCAATAAACCGGGGGCCCAATTTTCCCATCTTCCTGAAACAGATCACACCCTTCCAGGGTGAGACCTTTAGGAGCACCATATCTCCGACCTGGAACACCAGTTACGATCGGCGTCGGTCAGCATAACTCTTTTGCTGACTCTGAGCAGTCTGAAGTCTATGTCTGATCTGCTGAATCCTCTCGGTAGTTTGCAGAACTACCTCGGTCTGACCCATAACCTTATGACCCACTTCACCCCAACAGACCGGGGTGCGACATCTCCTCCCATACAAGAGCTCATAAGGCGGGGCACCTATACTGGAATGAAAGCTGTTATTGTATGAGAATTCTACGAGAGGTAGGTAGGAGTCCCAGCTCCCAGCAAAATCGATAATACAAACCCTCAGCATTTCCTCAAGTGTCTGTATGGTCCGATCACTCTGGTCGTCTGTCTGCGGATGGTAAGATGTACTGAGGTGCATGTTGGATTAATGTCAAAGTCCATAACTATATTTGGTATGTACTTAACCCGACCCGGCATGGTCCATTTGGATTGCACTTCACCCGAACAATTTATATGGATAATATTGTAAGAATAGTATAAGTTATGATTCATTAATATATTATAAGTTCTAATATATTAATATGAAATCATATTATTTAATTAGTAATGATCTTAAATTAATTTGGAATTAATTTAGTGATCATAAGTATGACTAACTAAATATGGGCTCAAGTATTTATATAGTGTGGGCTAATGCTTATTTAGAATGGGCTAGTCTTGCATAGTAAGTCTATGGATAGTCCATGGAGCTTAACCCATGGATCTCATGGAAACGAAAAGACATGGGTATTAGGGCTTACACGGATGTAACCCTAATCCACCACACTATATAAAGGAGTACTTGGCACCTAAAATGGCACTAGTGTATGTGTAATACAAGGTGTGGCCGATTTCTACTAATATGTTACTATTCTCTCAAGTTTCCAAGGTTTGTGGTGATTTGTGATTCCACTTGAGACTTCCACACTATTGGGGCTAAGCTCTTAAAGCACTAACGAAACAACCTCAATAAAAAAGGTATGTCATCTAACTAGTACTTTGTAGTATAGGAGCTTCATAATATGCTAGTTAGGGTTAAAGCCTTGGAAAGTTCTTATTTGCATGTATGATAGAGAAAACATAGATCCAAGGTTTATAGGGTTGCATGTACACCATAGGAGTGTTAGAATGCTCAAAACTCAACAGTGCAGTCGTGTGCCCAGTTCCTCATGGAACTTCTGCCAAAATCGGGAGGTGAAATGTACATCACGATCCGAGACAATAGAGACCGAAACTCCATGCCGCGCGACAATCTCGCGGACGTATAACTCAGCTAAATTCTTGGCTGAAGATCGCTTCCGAATGGCGAGAAAGTGAGCACTCTTGGTCAATCGATCTATGATGACCCCTATAGTGTCGAAACCCCTTGCCGTCCTCGGCAGCTTGGTGATGAAATCCATCGTGATCTACTCCCATTTCCACATAGGAACCTCAAGAGGCTGCAACTTCCCTTGTGGCCTGTGATGCTCAGCCTTGATCATTATACAGGTCAGACATATCTCCACGTACTCAGTGATTTCTCGCTTCATGCACGGCCACTAATAGCTCAATCATAAATCGCGGTACATCTTGGTTGCCCCCGGGTGAATGGAGAAACGAGACTTATGAGCCTCATCCAATATAATCTGCCTGAATCCACCCGTCATCGGAACCCAGACCCGACCATGATGGGTCATCAATCCCCGAATATAATTCTCAAACCAGGCATTTTCACCCTTTATCTTCTCAGGTTTCCAGTTCTCGCTATGCATACCCTTTGACTGAACTCCATTAAGTGATTAGCCCAAATGACCCATAACCGGCCCAAAACATAAATCCCACAAGCTAAAAGTCCAACAGGGAGCATACGCGGGGCGTACCTCCCAGTTACGTTGGGCGTAGCGTAGTTCTTCGTTGACTATCATTGGGACTGCTGACCACGTATGTTGGGCGTACAAATATTACGCGGGGCGTACGCGGGCTTTACTAAGATCTTAATAAGTTCTTAATGGTTTGAGCTCTTGAACCCATATTCCAAATCCATCGACCAAATATGCCGTAGAATCATAAATTTTCGGACTTTATCACTTTGGACGTCCAAAAAGTCCTTAACTCATAGTCTTAACTCATTAAGACTTTCTTAGCACATGCATGGATCAAGTCTAGCTAAAAAGGACTGATTTTTATCACTTAAGGCCTCTCAAAACGTCTGAAAGGACAATTTATTTCGTCTAGAACCTCACATGCATCATCTTGGGGAATCTAGGGTCCATAAGACCTTCAAAAAGCTAAAATGTCTAGATCTATAGTAAATAAGCATAAAGTTTCAATCTTTTTACCTTCTGGAGCTCAAATGGTGGAACCCAACTTCAGATCTAAGGCCTTGCTTTCCTCCTCTAGCTTCTTGGTGCAATAACTCCACTCTCCAAGGCTCAAAATGCACACTAACACACTATACACCCACAAACTAGGGTTTTGGGGCGTTCTCTGAGGTGTGGAGGCTAAGGTAAGGAAAAATAATGAGCGATAAGGGTGTTTATATAGTCCCAACCTCAAACATTAGGGTTTTTAGCTGACGCGAGTACGCCCAACATACATAAGCTTACACCCAGCGTACTCTTATGTATGCTTAGCGTACTCCCTCTTTGGCCCAAAGTTTCAACTTTAGCCCTTAAACTCCCCAGGACTCAACATAACTTCTTCAAGGTTGTCAAAGAGAATAATCAAAAGAAGGCGGGTTTCAAAATACACCTGCTAGGTTCGGGGCATTACACCTGTTTCATCTCATATGGCCAGAAGTCCTCATAGAACCTTTGTAACTCAGGAGTCATAGTAGCCAACATGATGCAAGACACTTTGATCGCATCATTGCAGTGTCTCCTATACTCAACTATTTCTTCAGGAGTAGCTTTTGTTTCATCAATCTCGTTATGCTCTTTTTCGAAAACATATTCCTTGTCCTCGAAGCATAAAGCCATCTTGATGTTGTGAATCCAATCATTATAATTGGATCCATCAAAAGTGATTTTTGAGCACATGCTCAAGAGCGAGAAGTGGTTGGAGTTGTTGTTGGAGGAACCAAAAGCTTTGTTGGAAGTTGACATGTACAAAAGAAGAAAGACAAGTTTTGATTAGATAATAAAATCCTTAATATGACACCCAAATGAAATATTAAGGCTAGGAACCAACTAAATAATTCACAATTCAGAAGAGGGATGCCGTAATCTAATTGCAAATTATTTAAGGATAGGTAAATGACGATTTACTAATTTCACCACGAAAAATGAAATTTAAACAAATTAGGTTTTAAATGAAATTCCTAGATCTTTTGAGATTCATTGAACTATTTAATGACATGTTTAATCTCGATTATGCCTTTTCCATTTGTTATTGGGATACCGAGGATCACAAAATAGGTGTGAATAACCATGCAAATTAGCTTGGTACTCTTGATGTCATTTATCCCCTAAATAATGTGTCGGTTAACCACATACCCTCTATCAATCAATGATAATGTACTAGACACTCATTTCCACCTTTTATTAGTCCATATTAGTATGCCGGTTAAGCAGACACACTCCACTAACGACTTTTATAAAGTGTAATGTGCAATTTCATGGATTAGCATCAAATTCACATTTTCCTAAAGTAACTGAGATTGGGAATTTGATAAAAACGTTAAGTTACTTTATTTATTCAGTTATACTTATTAATGATAATTTAGTGTCCTATCAAACTAGTTTGGCTAACGACCCTCCACCAACCAAGGAAGCGGTGGGTGAGAGTGGACACACATTCAGCTATCATTTTATACGTAGATTCCTTATACCCTGTTATAGATTGGCTTCGTGAATGAGGCATATTAGGGGTTCGAATGACTTGTTTTATACGTGTAGTATATATTTAAACTTTTAATATTACATATAGTATAAGAGTGTATTTTAAACATTTCAAAATACTAGTGTTTTTAAATTCATTTAAAATTTCAAAATTAAATACAATTTTAATTTAAATTTTAAAAATTTAAAAACTTTGATTTAAAATTATCCTTTAATTAAACCTTTAGTTAAATTATTAAATCAACTAAGGGTTATCCATTAAATTAAACAAATTAATTTAACCTAATCTCTTACCTCCTAGATTTCAAAAATGAGGAGAGATAATTAAAAGATTCTATGATTATCTAGTTAACAATTTAAAGATAATTACCAAATATAACTACCCTATCCAAAAACCATAGATTTCGAAATCCATGACATGGAGTGGAAGGCAAGGCTTTTAACCTTGCCTAATTTTCGAAAACCCAATGGTTAGGAACTCGAGATCTCGAAAATATGGAGGCCAAAGGAAAGGGTTTAAAAAACCCTTAGCAATTTCGGGAAAAAAGGGTTATGAAACCCTAATTTGTGATAAATCCAAGGCCTAGGGTTTAATTGCCATAAACCCTAATTTTTTCAAGTTCGATCAATTGTATCGAATATAATTGAAAACAAAAACAATACGATCTGATACCATTGATGGGTTTTATACATAACAAACAATCATATGTGTGCATGCAACCCTAATTGTTGGATCTATGTTTTCTCTATTAGACATACAAGCATTGAACATAAAAAACTAGAAACCCTTAGAGGAATGTATGATTATTGAAATTAACATAAAACTAGGGTTTAGATACACACCTTTATTGTTATGTAGTAATAACAATGATTTCCTTCAAGATCTTGACTTTGAGAAGAAGTGCCATAAATATAACACCTCTAATGGCTCACAAACACACCAAAGCAAGAGGATGATTATGAGAGAGAGGAGAGAGGAGATAGTTGCTGAAAATTTTGGCTCTTCTAGGGTTTCTTAGGATGGCCGAAATCTAAAGGGGTGATGCTCCTTTTATAGTCAAGGTTGCTTAGTCCCAAAGCTAGGGTTTTAAGGTAGAAACCCTAATTTCCAACTTAAGGCCTAAGCAGCCCATGGATCTCCCTTCCTTAGGCAATGGACGAAAATCCTTAAAGCCTGCCTAAGATTTTCAGCCAACCCTTCTTAGGTTGATCCAAGAGCCCAAACCACAACTATTAATTAATTGCAAAACAGCCCCTGAACTTTTAATTAATCCCTTTAATCCCAAAATTAATTCCAAATTAATTTCTGATTAAATATTAATTAAACAACATGATTTCTAATTAATATATTTGTTTCATAACATATTAATAAATGATTTTATATACGGCTTTATTATTCTAAATATTAAATTCAACATCTTCCTCAATAAATCATACTGTCTAGCTGTTAGTGTGAAGGCAACCCAAAAGGACTATGCTACTATCAATTTAGGGACATACCAATTATAGTTATGGGCTTAGACACCTAATCCAACACTTTCGTATGGTAACTCATTATATTTCGCAACAGTCATCCAGTGAACCCAATCCTTCCACCTATTGTTATCCTCGTGGAATTCTCTTGCTAGCACCGAATTGCCAAAACCTAAAGCTATGTTCATGCCACCTAAGTCTTTGATATCCTCGTTCATTAGCGTAGTAGATGGAAGCGAAAATGACGTGTAAGCTCAACAAGTTTTCAAACTGTTCAAAAAAACCTCAATTATGTTTTGTATGTTCAAGAAAAGCCAACGAACTTAACCTTTTGTCTAACAAAGCCCAACTAACTTACACTTTTGTTCAACTCTCATTATGGTCAACTGACTAATGAAAGTCATCGAATGATATGGCTTATGAAGTGGAATTAAATATCAGAAAAATGACTTGTAAGGCCTACGAAGTTTTGAAAATGTTCAAAAGAACTTCAATTATGTTTTGTTTGTTCAAAACCGTAGAATTGGGGTCTTTTGAATGGTTTTGAAACTTCGTTGGTCTTACAAGTCATTTCCCAATATTTAATTCCAAGTCATAAGCCATGTCATTCGTTGACTTTCATTAGCCGTATGATCTTAAAGTTGAACAAAAGTATAAGTTACTTGGGATTTTTTAGACAAAATGTTAAGTTCATTAGGTTTTCTTGAACAAAGAAAATATAATTGACTTTTTTTGAACGGTTTGGAAACATCGTTGGACTTATAAGTCTTTTCCATGGTCGGAAGGTTCCTAATATGGTCAACGCTCTAGGGTTCACCGGTCAAGGTTCTTTTAAAAATTCAGTCCTTCATATATGTTCTGGGATTTAGGGGTATAGTGAGGATGTCGGATGTCGGGGTCCCTCTAAGTTCACCCAATACTTGAGCGAAAGAATGTTGATCTCTCTTTCCTTCACTAACATGGTTAGTCGATCTTTTGTTTGAGTTTGGGGGCGGTGGGGGCGGTATGATCCTTTGTTGATGAACAGATTGGTTTATGGTTCGATTTGGTTTCCTTTTGTGTAATGTCAGGTTGATATGCAGTGTGACATCTCTGGTACCCTGCACTCTATCTTCCAAAGATTTTTCATCTTCTACTCCCCCGTATCTCTTACGAAGGCAAAGTTCATCTTCCTGGAGTCTTTGTTCCATCCAAAATATACATTTGCTTCCTGTCCAAAATTTTGAAAAGATTTTCCATAGTTCAGACTTCTTGGTTCCTCCTGGAAATCTAGCCACATATAAAGTAGTTAGCCCGTTGTTCCCTTGGTGGGTCACCTTTGTTTTCTTCCGTCGGACTTCAGTCCAATCCCTAGAGTTTGGGAGCATTGTTCTCTCTCTATTCTTTAGTCCTTTAGCCTTTTTAGCTGTCCATTTTTCTTGTAGTGATTTTAAGTGGATTCTTTCAAGTTTAATTCTACTTGAATTGATTGGCTCAAAAACGCCCCAATTGACTCATTAAGGATTTTTTTTCGATGTTGGTAAGTTGTTCATATCCTTTGTTTTGTTGTGTTTCTAGCACCCCTTCTATTCCATTGAATATAGAAGTACTTAGTTTTTTTAATGAATTAAGGAACTAAAACTTCATATCTGGATTGAATGGCTCTTTAATCTCTTACTTGGGTTGAGCCCTTAATGTTCGGGGTACTCCTATATTATTCAACAATATTTGGAGATCTAGAAAAGTAGAACTCGTTTCAAGATTTGAAGTTTCTCAACTATCACTTCCATTGGTCTTTTCTCTAAAACAAATTGTAAATAATTAGTCAATACAAAAAACGTTTTATTGTTAATCAAAGAAAACAAAGAACTCTAAAACATTTATCATATAGCAATTATTCGCATTAGCAAATGTCGAATTAAAACGTAAAAATGAATGGTATAACTAAGAACGTTAACCAAATGACAATTAGCATTATAAAACCAAAATTGAAACACAAATTATGATAAATATATATCCGAAAAAGCTAAACCAATTAAGATTTGATTTAATCTATTAAACCCAAATCCAAATCAAACCAGAAACCAATTAAGTTGAATCAAATTAAATAAACCAAATCTTATTTGGTTCCGACCTTTTATTCGGTTTCACTTTTTTCTTTCTACACCCTAGCATATACTCTAAAACAAGAAACATCAATTAAAATCCTCTATAAATAAAAGTAACTTTTATGGATGAAGTTTTCAAGAATTTGCAAATCCCATTTAACAATCATTTAATAACCAATGAATAGCTAGTAATATAGAATACGAAAAATCCAGCAGATGTAATGTTACATCTATGTAGAAATGTCGTCGGAATTGTGTGAAAAAATTTCATTTACTTATTTCCACAGAGAATTCCACAACCATTACCCGCCCATATATATGCTTTGCCGGTCGATGGAGAAAATCATATTATTTTTAACCCTGGACAAGCCGAAGGGACAACTTTACCGACTACTTTGGGTTTAATGTTAGCACACTCAGAGGTGGCAGGTCCTCCTTTAGGTCCTTTTAATGTCAAATTAATATCAGCCACATTTACGTCCTTGCATGGTACACCTGCGCTGCAAACAAACTTCAATGCCACCTTAGTTGCTGATGTTCCCCTAATATTCCTATAGCTCACATTCGATATCTGCACCTTTGATGGAGTTCCATTCTAGTACTCGTAAACAAAAAAAAAACTATATTAAATTTTCTACTTTGTACTAATTCATTTAAGTTCAAACACTAAATTATCTAATTTATGCATGATACCTTGCAGTTATTCATAGGGCAAAATTGTTGATCGATGAATATGGGAAATGACACATTGTCCATGATGATATCTTCATAATGCAAGTCACTAACACTTCCTGGGAAAGATGTAGGCCAAGTCTTTATCCTGAGTCCATTTTCTGTGCCTTTCATGGTGACATTCTTGATCCAGATTCCTTGTACAGGTTCTTCCTTTTCGCGTCTTCCCAAACTCCCAATACCTATGCCATCTCCAGGTCCACACATAATATTGTTAATATGGATGTTCTTGGATCCTTGACCAATAGAAATGCAATCATCGTTCGTTCTCATTACTGAGTTTGTGATGTTGACACCACTTAAGCGCCCGATTTGAATTCCATCTGTGTTGACACTGTTTGCTGGTGATAAAATGGTGATATTATCAAGTCTTGTATTGTTACATGAAGTTATATACATGTGAAAGAATTTGCTATCGGTAGATGTTATGTGTTGCAACATTGAATTTGTGACATTATTGAATTGAAGATTCTGAGAAAAGGGAGAGGAGAATATTGGTTAAAGATGGCATATGATAATATTGAAATGATTAACCAAGTTTTTAGTTAGAAAAGAAAACACATACGACTGGAAGTGGGCAAGGTCCTGGCCCCCCGTCGGGGCATAAATTTTGCTTCCAAGTTTGTTCGCCTTGGCCGTTGTACGTACCACCGATCATAGTCAACTTATTAACATTCCTTATGGAGATCCAATACGCGGTTGTGAACTTTTTAAGCTCGGGTGGGGCCTTGATGATGGCTCCGGTGGCTTTGATCTCAATTGGACCCTTGCATGGGCCAATGAGATCAATAGGAGGAAATACCATATAGGTCCCTGGTGGAATCAACATCGAGCTTGGTGGTGCCATTCCACAGGCTTCTTTCCAAGCACTCATTATCGCCTACAATATAAACAAACAATTTAAGGTCAACTTGTCACAACCTTTGGTAAAGTTATATTAAGCACATAGTGTAGATGAATCATTTCTTCACCTTATTGGAACTATCTTATCTATTTAAAAGAGATATAACAAAGTCATAATAACATAAATCACTAGTTAACTATGGGTTTAATTTTATGTTCCCAATAAAGTATAATTGATGAGATCAACCGCGGATTTAGGATTTATAATGGTTGGGTGCACAAAAATATATTTAATAAGAAAAATGGGTCGGGTCAAATGGTTCACGACATATTAGCCATATTTAATCACTTGTTATCAAATTGCAAGTTTTAGATAAAGGTACAAAAATCGTTTTATTTGAGTTGGGGCAATGGCCAAATAAAACCAAAGTTAGGGATGATTATCGAAATTTCCAAAAACGGACTAAAGTTGCAACTATGAGTAGAATATAAAGACCATATTTGTAATTTACTCTATTCTTTATTGTTTTGTTTGCTGTCCATTTCGCACGCTTCAAATTTTTTTTTTCCAAATAATCAAGTAGACATAGCCTAAATTGTTTGGGCCTAACCAATTAAATTTTTTTTATATATATATTTAGTTTCATATGTATCACATGCAAAAAAATCCCAACCCTTGGGGGCACCTGCCACCCCTCACCATTACCTGCATCCGCCCCAGAAGAGATACGCGAGTTGTTTGAACTCATGATAAATATTTTTTTTTTCTTTATGACATCTCATCTGCAAAGAATTTGTTTTTGTGAAGAACCCAATTTATATTTCTTGCTAGTGTTATCATGTATCATGATGAAGATTTCATTCCTAATGTGGCTACTTGAGATATCATTAGGGATAGGATAGCAAAAGTCTTAGACAAAACTAATGTGGAGCTCAACACCTTGTGGGTAGAATGCCCTTCCACCTCAACATGTTGTGAAAATTAATCATTCTTGTCATTGCATTGTCAAAAAGAGAAACCCATTTTCCATTTATATGTGGTTGTATTAAATCCTACTTTTTCACTCTCTTCTTCATATCTTCTATTAGACTTATGTAAATTTTGTGTTTACTGTATAATCATATATTATTTGAGGGGTTGTAAATGTAATTCTTTTCCCTATATATAGAGTTACTTGTGTCATTGTTGGCATTGAGTTTTACATTCACTCATGGTATCATAGAGCCATTAAATCCCATCCCTTTCCCTCCCATAACCTCCTTTTTTTCCTCTTCTCCTTCCCTTAACCCCCACCCATCGGATTTCGTCCATTTTTTCACCACCCCTCCATGGCAGCCGACTCCTCCTCTTTATCAATGAACACAATCCTCCATCTAATCACCATTCGGTTGTCCTCCTCAAATTATCTTTTATGGCGAAATCAAATGATTCCTCTCTTGAACTATCAACAACTTTACGACCATGTTGACGGCTCCAATCCGTGCCTATCGTCGTCTATTCTGGTAGACAATAAGCCCACTGTTAACCCCGCCTTTTCTCAGTGGGTCTCATCCAATCAAAAGGCTTCCATTCTCCTTCAAGCTTCGCTTACTGAAGAGGCTTTTTCTGAGATCGTGGGACTCTCCACCGCTCATGAGATTTGGAATGCTCTGGAGGCTGGCTACGGTAACTTCTCATTGGAGCATGCTCAAAACCTTTGTGACCACCTTCGCCATCTTACCAAAGGCAGCGACTCCTTCTCTGACTTTGGTCGCAAATTTAAGTTGTTGTGTGATCAAATTGCTGCTATCGGCCAAGTTGTCGATGATTCTGATAAGACCTATTGGTTCTTGTGTGGCCTCGGTGCGTGGTTTGAAACCATTTCCACAGCCGTTCGGACCTTCGGTGCCTCCTACTAGTTGCGTGATCTTCTGGCCAAGGCCGAAGGTCATGAATTTTTCTTGAAGGCTATACATGGCGAAGCTTCTTCACCCCCTACTGTTGCGTTTTCTGCTAGAGCAGCTTCTGCTGGGTTGGCATCTGGACGTGGTCGCAACGGTCGTGCGGCCCATGGTGGTGGTCGAGGTCGTGGTCACCGGTCACCTCACTGTCAACTTTGTAGGCAAAATGGTCATTTTGCTAACCATTGTCCCCAACATGCCTCTTGACTCGTCGGGGTCTTCCAATGAAGTCCATCTCGCCAAGGCTTTCTTAGCCAAGTGCAATATTTCCACCGACGGCACGGATTGGTTTGTTGATTCCGGGGCCTCCGATCACATGGTATCCTCGATTGGTTCGGTCACTAATTCCGAGCCCTATGGTGGTGATACTTCCATTAAATTTGGCAATGGTAACACTCTTAAAATTTCTTCCATTGGTTCATCAAAAATTGCTCCGAATATTCACTTACATGATGTGTTGGTGGTTCCATGCCTCACCAACAACTTATTATCTATTAGCAAAGTGACTCGGGACAATCTTGTGGATGTTCTTTTTTACAAATCCGTATTTTTTATTCAGGATCGAACAACGAGGAAAGCTCTAGCACAAGGAAAATGTGACCACGGCCTTTACATGTCGGACACCACTCCTAAAGCTTATGCGTTTGTTGTCTGGGCCAAGCTGCATGCTTCATTTGAACTTTGGCATTGCTGTTTGGGACATGTGTCATTTAACACAATTTTTATGTTAAATAAACTTGGACTATTAATGGTTTCTAGTGTTTTGCCGAAACCAGTTTTGTGTGCTTCTTGTGAACTTGCTAAGTCTCGAAGGTTGTCGTTTTCTATTAATAATAAGCGTGCTTTACATGTATTGGATTTGGTGCACTATGATCTTTGGGGATCCTCGCCAGTTGCCTCGGTTGATGGATTTCGATATTATGTGTCATTTGTGGATGACTACTCTCGTTTCACTTAGCTTTATCCTATGCAGGCTAAATCAGACTTTTTTGACGTTTTTTTTATCCTTTATTAAATTTATGGAAAACCAGTTTTCTACCAAACTTAAGGTTCTCCAAAGTGATGGTGGATCGGAGTTTCTGAATAATTGGGTCAAAAGTTTGCTAAATTTGCATGGCATATTTCATCGGGTGTCGTGTCCCTACACCCCGCAACAAAATGGTTGGGCCGAGCGTAAGCACCGTCACATCATTGAAACTAGGCTTGCTATGATGTTTCATGGTCATGTTCCCGCTAAATTTTGAGTCCATGATTTTAGCTATGCGGTTTATATTATTAATCGCTTACCTTCAAAGGTTCTTACCTCCAAATTGCCGTTCGAGTTACTACTAGAGCAAGTTCCGTCATATGATAATTTTCGCCCATTTGGGTGCCGGTTCTATCCTTATCTACTTGATTATTCGGCACATAAGCTATCTTCGCGAGCATTCTGTGTGTTTCTTGGTTATCACTTAGAATACAAGGGCTATCTTTGTCTTGACCCATGCATAGCTCGTGTTTACATTACACGTCATGCTCGTTTTGTCGAGATGTGTTTTCCCTTTGACGGTGCCACTTCGCAGGTCTCGTTGGATGATTTGCCTTTACATTCATTTTTTGAAGATACCTCTCAATCTATGCCTGTCTCCAGGGCCTGTTCAAAACCTCCTGCCTTATCTCGTTGTCAGTCGCATCCCTTCTCCTGTGGTGTATGTGTTGAACCCAGCTCTTGCCCCGCTCCGGTGACCACTCCTGCAACTGACACTCCGACTGCTGCACCTGTTGACCCTATACCCTTTGATTCTGACGCCTCATCCGATCCCGTTGGCTCGGCAGCTGGATCGGATAGTGATGATGATCCACCCACATCACCAAACCATGCACCTAGTGTTTCGATCCCTACGCCCCTTAATCCATCTCCCGCCGGTCACCCCATGATTACTAGGGCAAAAGCAAGGATTTTTAAGCCCCGTCATCAGGATGATTTGGCGCATACGTCGAACCATGGGTTGTACTATGCATTGTTTGCCTCGACTGATCCATCTACTCATCATGATGCTCTTCAATATCCAAAGTGGGTGGCCGCCATGCGCTCTGAAATGCATGCTCTCTCTCATAATGCTACTTGGTCTTTGGTTCCATGTCCCCTCAACACTAATGTTGTTGGGTGTCATTGGCGTTTTCCCACCAAGTACCTTGCTGATGGCTCTATTGATCGGCACAAAGCTCGACTTGTTGCTCAGGGATTCAGTCAAGTTCCTCGGCTGGATTGTTCTAATACATTTAGCCCGGTGGTGAAAGCGTCCATCATTCGCATCGTCAAGACTCTTGTGGTTATTAACAAATGGAAGCTACATCAGTTAGATGTCAATAATGCCTTCTTACATGGAAATCTTACGGACACTGTGTATATGAAGCAACTGCCTGGTTTTATTGATCCTCGCTACCCCGATCACATTTGCAAACTCCATAAGGCCATCTATGGTCACAAATAGGTCCCTCGGGCGTGGTTTCATTGGCTAAATTCTTTTTTTGTGGCTAATGGATTTGTTTGTAGTCGCGTTGATCCCTCATTGTTTATTTTCAAACGGGGTGCCTGCGTCTTGTACCTGCTTGTTTTCGTTGATGATCTCATCCTTACTGGCTTGGATTCGTCGGTCATTCATTCGTTTATTCACAAGCTCTACGCAGAATTCAAGATCAAGGATCTAGGGCAACTCAACTACTTCCTCGGTCTTGAGGCCAAGCATCTCCCCTCTGGGCTTTTTCGTAGTCAATCCAAATATGCTCACTCCATTGTTGATCGTGTTGGACTTATTGATTCTAAGCCGGTCTCAACGCCCCTTGCGGCCAACACCTCGTTTTTTGCTTTTGGGGAGCTTTATGGGGATCCCACTCATTATCGATCTCTTGTTGGGGCGCTTCAGTATTTGACCATCACTCAACCGAATATCTCCTATGCAATTAATCAAGTCAGTCAGTTCTTGCAAGCTTCAGCGGTTCATCACTACCAGGCCATCAAACGTCTTATTCGATAACTCAAAGGCACTCTTTCCTTTGTACTCACGTTTTCCAAGCCCCAACTCACGAACCTGGTGGGGTATTCTGATGTTCTCCATTGTCATGACACCACTCCATTTCTTTTTCCTTACAATGGTAAATACAAATATAGATTATGTGTAGCTTAGGTGATCATGACAAGCATGGAACCACTCCTTGCGGCCTTATGGACCACAAGACAATAAATAAAAGACTCTAAACATTTATATTATCTATATATATAAAATGTCAAATAACTTATAAATGTAATCAATAAGGATTTATGTAAATGGTTAATAAATATTATTAAACCCTTTTATCATATTTGTTTAAGATAAGGTCTATTTCACATAATGTGCACGCACCCCAAATAAGAAAAATGTATCGCTACTACTATGAATACCTCTAAAATTTTAAAAATAATAGACTTCTTTTCCATTTTGTATCTCCATTGCCATTTGTCTAGCAACAATAGATTCGAGGTGTGCAACCTACCAATTCCAAGGCCAGCTGGATTAATGGGTGACAAAATGTTTTTCGAAGCCAACCAAAAGATTTTTGTGGGATTGAGTGATGTACGCTAATGAAAATTTATTTCAATATCTTCAAAATACTTGATGTCCATTAAAGTAACACACAAACATAATAATAAGGTTCAAAGTGTCGTTGAGTTTTTCCATAAAAATTGGAGAACAGGGGCTCTAAAAGTAGGGATGAGCATAGGCGGGTACCCGCCTCATTTGGCGAGAACCGGAACCGGAACCTGCGGTTCCTAGAAAATTAGAACTGCAACCGGAACCGTTCTAAGCAGTTCTTAATTTTTTGGAACCAATTTTGAAACCGGCGGTTTCGGTTCCAAGAGCGGGTAACCCGGTTAGATCAATTTTATTAACGTTTGTCAATAAAATTGCAATTAAGTTTGATCCAAATGGAATCAATTCGGACCAAAGACGGAAAAAATCAACCCAATAAATTCTAAACCAGTCTAAATAACATACACATATTCACACCAAATACTAATACACACACACACACACACGCACACACACACACACACACACACACACATATATATATATATATATATATATATATATATATATATATATATATATATATATATCGATTCCGACGGGTACCAAGCGGGTAGCAGTTCCTAAAAAATGAGAACCGGAACCGGAACCACAACCGCTTAAGGCGGTTCCTGTTCCAGAACCAGCAGTTCTGAGGTGGTTCTGGTTCTGAAAACGGGTACCCAGTTTCGATGCTCATCCCTATCTAAAAGGCCTAAATACTTAAAGCAAAACTTAATACCAAAGATAAATTTAAGAAATTTAAGAATCATTTCCTTGATGCTAATCGATTCAAGATACAAAGAAACACACAAACACACTAATAAGGATCCAAGGGGGGTCGATCCTTGTTCTAGAAATCAAAATAAAAAATTCCAATTTGCTTTAAGGGGGATTCAAGATACAAAAACATAAATACAAGAAACTGAATTAGGTTTGTCTTTTTCTTGATGATGTCGATGTCTTGTGGAGTTCAATCAAAAGAATCAAATTAACCATTGACCCCGCTCTTATCCGGTGAGAAATTCAGAAATCGCAAGTGACTATTGGAATTTTCAACTAGAAATTTTCATGATCCGTAACTTTATAGATGGACAACATCCTTACAGGTGAAAGAATAAAATGTTGAAAGTATGGTTTCCCTCTTCTCTCTCCTCAAATCGCATTCCCCCTTAGCATATTTTGTTCATAATTTATCCGAAAATGTAACAACCATTGATCATAAATCTATAATCAGCCATAGATTGTTGGTCCTCTATGTGATTGTCGACCTTGATAATCAAATTTTGTTTAAGACAGAAGAGGAGAAGAAAGATAAATGAGAAGAAGAAGGCCTTGTAGAAGCTCATCCCCAATTTAAATAAGGTCACTGTCCATGTCAATGCTAGAGAACCAGAGAGCCGGTGGCTTGAACCTTGGAAACCAATCTGACAACATGATGACAAACCAACAATCAACAGTGAACCTGATGCTTAGACTTCCAGTTCAATGTGTTGGAAAAAACCAACAACCTTCAATACTTGACTTTTCCTGATCGATAAATCACAAATCTTCGTTTGGAACAAGATGGAAGTGAAGAACTAAGGATGATCGACAAATCACAAATCTTAGTTTGGAACAAGATGGAAACAAAGAACTAAGGAGGTAGTTGTTGGAAATAGGTGTCTAATGTCATAACAAAATTGGATAACTTCGAGAACAATAACAAAGTCCTTTTTATGTTACCCTCAAGAGCTAAAATAGCTAGAAATAAAGTTGAGAGAGTAAGATAACTAGTTTATTAATTTCTCATAGCTTTAAAAATTAATTAGAAACTTGTTAAAATTAATTTAGAATTAATTTGGAATTAATTGGAATTAATTAGAATTAATCAAGAATTGATTAAAAGTGCAGCGACTTAATGTTAATTGTTCAATAGTTGAGCAAGAGGAACATTATGGAACCCTTTATGGGGATGGACGGTTTTGGGAGCTCTAGAAGAGTTCTAGAATCGATCCTAATGGTTTAAAAAGATAAGGATTTGAATATGGATAAACAATAATTATTTAATTGGTTCAAATAAGCTTTAGCTACAAGTTACCTCAACTATAAATATACCCTTTGGCTTTCATAATTATCATTGCTAATTCCCCACACCCTTAGATAATCCAATTTTTCGAAGTAGTCTCTCCGCTTTCCATGATTTGTAGAGTTTTAGTCTTGTTGGCGTGAGTCCTTAGGGACATTCGATTTTGGGTGCTAGTCCTTCCAAGTGATTGAAAAAGAGTTTGAGATCTTTAATGAATCACAAGTACATATGATTATACCTAAAAGGTTAGTAAACCTATCTCTCTTGTTAGTTTAATTCTATAGTTTCGAAAGTAGGTTGCAATGATAGTAAAATATAGATCTATGGTACATGTATACTTACGATTATATTTAAATGCTTATCTAGCCTAAATCTAGTGTAAAATCATAGAAAACCCTTCAGTGGTATCAAAGCGATTAGATTTTAATTATACACTATTTGAAAAAAAATCTGAGAAAAACACAAGAAGGTTGTTGGTCACAGGGCGCGGTGTGCTTTCTGCTAATTAGTAGATTTCAAAATTTTTGCCATAATTTCGAATTTTATGGTTTATCTTTAGTTTTAAATATTATTTTAATCTGTTAAAATTGGATAATTAAACTAAAAAGAGAAATATGCCTAAGTAATTTGAAATTATAGATAATGATTTTAAATTAATTAATTAAAATTTAATTAAAGATAATTTGTTTAAATCATATAATTTTAAATTGTTTAAAATATACCTTTCATATAATTATAAAAATTTATAAAAAATATGTAAATACCAAACACATTTTTATATGTAATACGATTACTATATGTAAATAATAATACAACATGTGTCCTCGCATGTTTAATTAAATATCGTTAGTCAAATCAAGAGTAGGCCTCGTTTATGAGACCATGCTATACGTGAGATATATAAGGAAACGATCTATAAAATGACCGTTGAATGAGTATCCTCTTCACTCGCCACTTCTTTGTATGGTTTATAGCCGTTAGTTGAAAGGGTTTGATAGGACGACGTCTCGTTAAAAGTATAGCATATAAAGTCCTAAAAACAAAATTCACTTTCTTAGTTATATTAGAAAATGTGAAAAGCTTCTAACCCATGAATAACACACATTATTGCTTATTGTCTACTTATTGAGCGTGTGTGGTTAATCGACACATAAATGTTAGACATAAAAAGAAGTGATGTGGTACTTATGGTTATGGATTGTTGGCGAAGTGTATATGGTTAATCAACAAGTCAATTTTGAGAGCCATGACATAATCAAGGATGACACGGTTTTGCATGGTTGGTTCACCATCTTATTGAGAGACCACGTTATTACTGACACAAATAGAGGATGTGAAAATCTGATATTAATATTTCATTGAGTAGTTTTAATGAATCTCAAAAGATCTAGACATTTAATCATGATTCAAATTGGTAAAGAGCATTACCTGCCTAAATAACTTAACAGTGTGTTTATGACATCTGTTACACATCGCAAAGCCAAGTATGGATCCTAGCCTTTGTAAATAATAATTTGGATTGAAATTTTATTTAAAGGATCAATAATACAAACAAGAATGGAATTAAAATTGGATGTTGTCTATATGATAATCCACTAAAATCTACTTCAATAAAAACCTCTCATAATGATTAGCTTGAAGGATGATCAAATTTGTATTTTGGGAATAATTCTCATTTATGAATAGAAAGATCATGTCTTTCTTAAAGCTCTTCCTAAGTTTTCTCTGCCCATTACATTCCAAAACTATTAAGAAAAGTTATTAAATAAACATATTGAAGTGAAATGGAATTTCATTTAGTTAGGAGTTCTCTATGGTTATCAACTAAGCTAACCATGTACATATAATCAGTTCACTCTGTTTTTGATATGAACAACTTAGAAATACCTATTAAGGAGTTGAATGGATGTGGAGACCCTTTGTGACTAACATAGCTAATTATAGAAACACGCACTTTAAATAATCTCATATTTCCTATTATAAGTAGAAGTTTCAAGAAGAAGAAAGTCGTCGTACGTAAAAGGTGATTAATGTTGAAATACCTAATTTGTCCCCAACACACCAAGGAAAATAGGATGGCTTATTTTGAGACTTGTTCTGATAAACTATCATTTCCGAAATAAAAAAAAGGATTTTAAAAGCATTCTAGCCTAATATGTCCGATGGATAAGATTGAAACATAGAAATGATAATTTGATCATAGATTACAAGCCCATGCTACTATCCTTAGGATCAAACGGCAACTCGTGAACATTTAGTTTATTTTCAAATATGATAATTCGTAATATTATTGGAACATTACTTCTAATACTTAAGTATTTTTAACCAGTGTTCTAAAAGGCGCGCAATGGCGCACGCCAAGGCGTGACTCCATCGTACGAAAAGCCCCATGGCATTCCTGTTTGGCATGGTGCATTATGCATGTTATGGCATGAGTTTTTTCGGTTGAGGCACATTTTTTTGCTCTTTCTTATGCCTTTTCTGATCAGACACACAAGTATTGTGTTTTTTTTTTTTTTTACTTTTTGTTATTAGTTATTAATATAACACTTCTAAAAAGTGGCAATATTTGACATAAAGCCATATTTATATGGTAAAATAATTATAAATAATACAGAATACCCATCTGATATCATGCTTCGAAAAAAAATGGCTCAACATGGCTCGTAAGCCTTGAGGCTTGGCCTTATCGACACGCTACACCTCACGCCTTTTAGAACCTTAATTTTAACTACGGATATTGTGCTGACATTCATATGAAAGTGTAGTGACTGTAAAGGAGTAAAGATGATTAAAACTAGGAGAAGTAAAATATATCATGAATATCGGGCACCTGCAACTATTCATTGGATCAAAAGACATCACTCATAAATGTTTCGTATATGGTCTTATGGTTTAAAACTGTTTATACAAATTTTATGAGATCATTCTGACTCGTTTAAATGTAGAACATTTAATATGCTCTGTATTTAACAGAAAAGTCATGAAATATATGAAACTGATATGTAAGGAACAATTCAAAACATTGATTCAAATATTTGAACAGGATGTAATATTGTGGAATCATTTTCTTGAATAAGAATTACATTGTCAAAGATCTAGTTAGATAGGACTTTGGTATTCGTTTGACCATAAGTCTTACGATAAATGAAAGTCTTATTTATCAAGAAAAATGATAAAAGATCTATGTGATAGTGTGAATATCTTTTGGAATTAGTTTTAACTAACAACCCATTTAGACTATCAAAAAGATGTACTTACTCGAATACATCCAAAAGTTTGGATAAAATGCATTTGTCGAATTGTTGTCTTGAAAATGTAAACATAAAATGCATTAACAAGTATCATGTTGGATGGATATCATTAGATTATAAATCTTATGATAAATGCAGATCTTGTTTGTCTAGATAGATGAAATTTGCGTCATTGGGTGATGAATGTATATGTTGGAATTAGTTTGGACTAATTGGCCATTTGGATAAACTACAATACATAGTAAAATTGACTTCGTGTGAAAATGTTTCTCTGAATAAACATTAAGATTGGAACCTTCTAGGTATTCATAGTTTTTTATAAAACAAGGTTGTCAATTAACTGGACAAAAGGATAAGATACTCAGATCCAATAAGATTTGTGAGCATCTTAGTCAAAAACCATATCGATAATCTAAAGAATTATGAAAAGTTTTCCATAAGTTGTCTCTACCCAAAATAATGTCACGGTGAGTGTTGCTGGAGAAGAGAAATAAAACATCGTTTGAGTTGTTGCTTGATGGGTCATATTGTGCTTAACAGAATAGTTCATGGATTGTACCATGAATAGTGTTTCAAGAGTCCTTGGTATTATACCAACCAAGTAGGTTTTGAAACACTCTCTTAGATGTGGAGTAAGGGTTCATCCCTCACTAAGTACATTTAGAGTTCTATGATTATGAGGTTCATGTTCTTCATGAAGTGCTCGACAATCTAATACTTGGATTAAAGATGTGTTATGTCATTGGACATCCCAACAAGCACTTTGGATAATTTTTAACACAAATTCTAATAATAAAATGTTTATTACTCGAAGAGTAGTCTTCCAAGAGTGGGAGATGACATCCAAAAGAGTTAGTGGGAGTCACATTGATCTTGATAAGATTCAAGAGGTAACTAACAAAGAACCTAAAGTTGGTCCTGACATTCAATTCGATATTGTAGAGGTATTCTGGAAATGACATACTTCCAACTCTTCCTAATAGACTTTATAGAGAACATCATATACCTAATCATAAAGATTGAGATAATATGAGTTTACTTGAAGACAATAATCAGAGCATGCCAGTTATCGAAAGCTATAGCATACCCTATAATGCTACTAAATAGGAGAAGAACATGGATAGCAAGATTTAACCCATGAAATTTTGAAAAGTTTATTGACTAAACAATTCACATTAAAATTCTAAGTGTTAGTGAATCTTCAAGAAAAATGACAAACATGGAAGAGAATAACACATAGTCAAACCAAGATAGGTTGTGAAGAATGTGTAAGCTTATGCAGGTCATTACTTCAATGACAAAATTCAAGGATTTTGAATTCCAAGAAAGAAATATGGATCATAAGGTATGATGAAGACAGTTGGAGTTAGTGGGATTCTTGTTTTAATGAGAAAATTTAAGGAGTTTGAATTTTAAGATATGAAAATAAGTCATATACATTTATGTTAATGATAGTGGGAGCAATTAGGATTCTTTTTTCCATTGAGAAAGTTCCAAGAGTTTGAATTTTAGGAAAGCGATGATAATCTAAGCTAGTGGGTAAAACAAGGATCTTTGTTTCAATTAAAAAATTCAAAGAGTTTTGAATTTTGGAGAAACAAAGATGAGCCATGTGTATGCCAATGTTAGTGGGAGAAAAAGTAGACATACTGAATATACTGATCTATGGAAATAGATCTAGGTAATTCATTAGGATAAGTTAAAGTCCATGAAGTCTAAAAGTAATTCAAAATAGTGCAAAATGTGTCGCAAGACATTGAGCTAATGTCCTAGTTCTAGTATTAAGCTAGACAAAATTATTTGTGTCCTACATGATTTTGTTTATTTAATGGATCATGTGAGACATGACATATACAAGATCTGATTATTCGAAAGCCTCTCGAGCATGACATGTCAAATAAGATCAATTTATCGAAAATAAATGAATCAAAATCAAGTTCATTCCTTAGTGTCCTAAAAGAAAAAAAGGATATGTTGATGGTATGGAAGAGATCATTGTAAAAGTTACATTGAGTTCAATATTAATAAAGATGATTAAGTTTATAATCGGAATTCATATCTTTTACTGAATGGTTATTTTCTTTGAGAATAATAAGTAATATAGCATAATAGATTTAACAATAAACTTAGAGTATATTGTAATTAGTTAAATTGAAAAGGAAGATATGTGACTGAAAGAGATTCATTAGCGGCACCTTTGTTGAAGTTCAATCAATGATGATCCTTATGAAAAATTCTTGCTATTCAAAGGGTAAATTTACCTCGAGTGTGGATCCCAATGTCATGCAATCACACAAAGTGTATACTCGGTAAGTACTATCGTGTTTGATAGTTGTTGAAATGTGAAAACATCATAGTCAATAGATTCATACCGATAGATATCTTGTTGATCCATTCGCTAAGGTAACAAGTCTGACAGTAAAACTTTTCCACGAGGCATTTTATTTGCAAATGATTTGATTTATACCCACTTTGAATAGTTTATTTTAAATTTGGTAACCTAAGTAGTATAAAGTCTTAATTTGATATGACAGTTATTAAGTAGTGGTCTTAATATATGATGGGGATAAGTCATTTCAATTAGTTTAGCATTGTGCTCTCCATTTTCATGTTTAGAACCCACTTCTGGAATATTAATTTATTCAAAACTCCATATAAGCTCATAGTTTGGGAATGGGTATAGGAATTAAGACTGTTATGGGGTTGGTGGATTGTCCATTGATACTAGACATATAATGGGTATAGGAATTAAGACTGTTATGGGTTTGGTGGATTGTCCATTGATATTAGACATATAATGGAGATTGTGTTTACACTCATAAGTATTTGAAATGGTGATTTTAAGTATTAGAACAACCCACGCTCATATTCAATCACTAGTAATTTTAAGATGATAATATATTTTATTCTTAAAATGGAAAGACATTGAGTTCTTTTCATACAAGTTGGTTATGCATTGGTCTTGCTCTAACGTTATCCGTAACTAGTGGTCATAACGAGTAAGTCCATGTATGATTTGACAAGTACACAAAAACTACGTAGTCAAAGTTTATCTTTTCCTTTTACCTTAACATGAGAATTGATATCCATGGGCCCCTTGATGATTTTGCATTGATATCTAATGTGCCTAGCCAGGTCTGGACTAAATTGATGAGTACAATTAGTAGTCTGATTTGATCATAATAAATCAAAAATTAAGAACAATAATATTGTATTGTTAGTTTGATTCATAATCCATGAATCAGTTCACAATGATATAATGTAGGAAAAGAGGAATCATTGATCACTTATCTAAGGGTTGATACTTGATAAGATCTGAGTTCAGTAGTTGCTGTGGAAGGCACGCTTTGTTGGTTATTGGAAGATTATTTTACCAATATTAGTTAATTAATTGTCTAAGCAGGAGACTGTTGGAAATAGGTGTCCACTGTCATAACCAACTTGGTATAACTTTGGGAATAATAACATAGTCCTTTTTGGGTTGTTCTCAAGAGTTAAAATAGCTAGAAATAAATTTGAGAGAGCAAGATAAATAGTTTATTAATTTATCATAACTTGATAAATTAATTAGAGACTTGTTAAAATTTATTTTAAATTAACTGGAATTAATTAGATTAATCAAAATTTGATTAAAGCTGCAGGGACTTAATGTTAATTCTTCAATACTTGAGCAAGAGGCACATTTGTGAACCCCTTAAAGGGATGGACGGTTTTGGGAGCTATAAGGGTTCTAGAACCAGTCTTAATAGCAGATAAGGATAAGGATTTTAATCTGAATTAAATTTGATTATTTAACTTATTTAAATCAGCATTATTTGCAAGTTACCTCAGCTATAAATAGACCCTTTGGCCTTAATTCCTAATTCTCCATACACTTAGCTAGAGAAATCAGATTTCTCAAAGTGCTCTCTCTTCTCTCCTTGATTTATAAAGCCTTATACTTTTGGGTGTGATCCATTAGAGGTAATATACTTTGGGTGCTAGTGCTTCCAAATCATTGCAAAAAGTTCGAGATATTCAAGGAATCACAAGTATATACAATTATACATGAAAGGCTAGTATACATACGAAAGTATGTTTCCATCATAGTAGATCTAGATTCATGTACCCGTAGGATTATATTTAATGCTTCCATTACCTAACTCTAGTGTAAAGATGCGTAGAAAACCCTTCAGTTTCCTATGTTAATGAACAAAAATGGAATATGGGAGAATTTGGGTTTTAATTTGGGGGTGAGGTGGGGTGTTTGGGGTTTAATAACCTATTTGTTTTTTTACAAAACTTAAATGAATTAAAAAGGATAAAAGAAATTAAAAGGGTAAAAACGTCATTTTATATGGCTTAAGGGCCAACCATATAATTTTTAGAGACCACAAGGACAATGTGGTTCAAAATAATTAATAGGGATTAAAGTTGTAACCTTTCTAAATCACAAGGACCAGCTATGTAAAATTTTCTATTCAAAAGGTAGGTATCATGAATAAAGGACAAATAGATTAATGTTCTCTATATGACCATAAGGCATATTTAAACAACTAAAAATGACATACGAAATGATTTAACTCCTTGTACTCTTATCTAAAGAAAGTGAAATAAGTCAATATCTTTAGGGAAAAAGGAAGAGAAAGGGAAGGGTTAACTATAGTTACTTGAAAGTTTCATAATCAAATTCACACAAATCATGAACAATGAAAAAGGATGTCACTAGAATGGTGAAAAAACATACATAATGTAAATGAATTCCAGGTAGTTCTTAAGTGAATTACATTAGTGTGAATTATCTTTGTTTATCAGCACAAAGGAAGATTCATGATGAAATCATAGATTAACCAGTATGATTTAAAGAACAAATTTAGCCTATTCAACAAGCTTCTCAACATTTTTTCATCCATTTATAGAAGACAATACTAAACAAACCATTGGAAGAGGCATCTAGTTCTAATGAAAATATGATTGAGAAACACTTATAAGGTAGTTATTATGAGGCATATAACTGGCCTTAATGGAAGTAGGAGATCTGTCTCTTACTAAGTCGACATATTTTTAGTCAATTTCTTTCCTGCAAATTTGACCCTTCATCACATTTTTAGTCAAGCTCTACCTATCCTAATTAGGATTACTCACTTTCCACTTATAATTTCCAACTAGAAAGTCAAGTCCATCAACCCTAAAAATTCAGGCTTAAGAGCTTTAACCAGTGGGATGCGTCTACACTTATTATGAGTTAGGTAGTTGCTATTAGTCATCTAAATATTCTCATATCACACAGTTGGTTGAATATAAGATAAATTCTCAATCAAATACAAACATATTGTTAAAATAAAATTCCCAAGAATTTGTTGCAGTCTAGACAATTGAAGTGTAAATGACATACATATATTTACCTCATATTAACTACGAGATAGTAGAGAGGCCGAGTTTTTATTTGTTTAATCACATACTAGAAAGAAAAACAATTTTTAAATCCTATAAAGCAATTAACCATCAATTTCTTTTAATTTATCCTAGGTTGCATGACATTGCCAACACTAGTAGTCACATAAGCTCTTTTAGACCATAACACATGCATGTTTATGGTTGTATCCTACCATGATAGGGTTGGTGTTTACACTAGCAATACTCTCAAGATAAGCTTATTCATATGTCACTATTATTTAATTTTAGAGTTTGGTATTAGATTCTAAACTAGCATAGGTACTCTTAGCATATGTTGAGCTAGTAAGCCTAAAAGGAAGAAGTTCTAGCTACTACCACTATATGGACTTCTTTTTTGTTAACGTCAAGCTGAGGTACCTCTCCAGTTAATCAAAAATTTTACTAGTGATTCTTGAATCAATGAATTCATTTGAAGTTTGTGCCGCAACCTCTTTTTGTTTGACCAACGAAAATACTTTCATTATACTTGCCTCTTCTTGATTGCTAACCCCTACCTATCTAGAGGTACACACCCCTTTATGAACGTATACAAAGGGATAAAGAGAGAAATCTATATAGAACTATCACAACTGGCCTTTTTGGCTAGGAAATTTCATTCTTAAGTACGCAAGGACTCTTTTGAGACTTGTGCTAACTCACCTAAGTGTTCAATAAGAGTTCCTAAGGAGCCATATAGTGTTAGAATGCAAATCTCTCCAAGTATAATGAATCTCTCCCAAATCTCTCCATGTATACTGAAACTCTCCTAAATCTCCCTAAATATGTGAAATCTCTCCCAAATCTCTCTAAATATGCAAAATCTCTCCAAGAATAGTGAATCTCTCCCAAATCTCTCCAAGAATAGCGAATCTCTCCCAAATCTCTCTATGTATGTGAAATCTCTCCAAGAATAATGAATCTCTCCCAAATCTCTCTAAGTATGCAAAATCTCTCCAAGAATAGTGAATCTCTCCTAAATCTCTCCAAGTATGTGAAATCTCTCCCAAATCTCTCCACAAATCTCAAATCTCTCTCAAATCTCCCTAAGTACGTTCCTCAGTCGAAAACAACTCAAAACCGGAAGAGGAAAACCCCAAAAGGACCCTCTTGGTCCGGACTCCTCTTTGTCCTGAACCTCTTGGTCCGGAACCCTCTTTGTCTGGAATGCCTCTTAAGGAACCAAGAGGACTCACCACTTCGGAAACCTCTCATCCGGACCACCCATTCCGAAATCTCGCAGCTCAGGAAGCCTCTTGCCTCGCCTCGCTTCGGAAGTTGTAGCAAGCTTCACACCTCGGTCTGGACTATTGGCTTGCACGCGACTTCGGATTCGAGAAGGTCACTCCGGATCTTGCCTGTGGACTCCGGAATCAGGAGAAGAGCTTCGGAACTCACCCAACAGCTTCGAAAATAATAGGGGTCTAAGGGGTTTGGTGTAATTCCTATCCTAAACCCCTTAGACCCCTATTTCATGAAATTCCTATCCTAAACCCCTTAGACTCAAGAAAATGACAAAGGGATTAACCTTGTGATTTGATGAAATTCCTCATTTCCCATGCAAATCACAATATTCCAAGCTTTACCCATCAAATACCCATGCATGGACCACCATCTACCCATGTACCAAAGATTCCTCCCTTTTCCTTATACTCCAAAGCAACGACACTAAGAGAGTTTAGACTCCACTTTTCCCCATTTTCTCTCAAAAACTCATCTTGAAGCAAGAACAAAGGATCTTGCTGAAAGGAAATTTCTCAACTTCTTCCTAAGAAAATTTAAGGCAAATTCCTCCACTCATCTAATATTTTATTATATTTCAAGATGAATCCATATTATTTTATTCATAATAATATGTGATGATCATCCTTAGGAAAATATCCCTCCCATGGAAGTTCCTTATCTCAGCAAGAGTTTAAGCTTGAGATCTTCACTCCATAACTCCAAACAACTGCTCAACTAACACAAGGTGAGCTTCATACCCCACCTTTTTCAATGTTTTAATGTTTTTGGGGGAGAGTACAAGTCAAATCTTCCCTAGATTCTTAAATTATTTCATATATATGTATTTTTGTATGTGTGTGTGAAATATTATTAAATTATTATTTAGTAATATACTCATGAACGAATGATTTCTAAATTTCCTAAAGAACAGATGATACTTTGTACAAAAGAGCCTCCCAACTATTGGGTGTGTCCAACTTAACCCCTTTATCTATGCTTTCATGTCTAAAGACAAAAGTTATAAAAAGAGACCTTACTAAGTGGACACCATTTCTAGTCATTTTCGACAATAGGAACTTTGTGACTATTTTGCAAACTATCAGGGAGTATTTTATAAATATTCAACATAAAAGTTTGCGTCAAGAAAATATACAAGTAGAGCCTTTATGACAGAAATATTTGCATGTCATAAGCTGATGTCATAAAACCTCCGAGAACACAAGCAATGTTCTATATGTCATAAAACAGAAAATTTGTGTCATAACCGGCAGTTATAAATTTATATAAATTATAACTTGACACTTTTTCTCTTCTCTAAAACAACTCATTTTTCAAAAAACGAAAAGGAAAGAACACGAGCACCCAGTTAACGAGCACAATCAACGATATGAAACGAGAACGATATTTCTATTCAATAAGTACGAGTTTCTTTATTTATCTAACAAATAATGGATCTTAACAATTGTCAAAAGATTGTTAATATTCTAGTCAGACAAATCTCAACAGTACCTAAATATAAAAATATTAGTGTACGTCTAAGTCCTATAAGGAGTTATAGCCAGAGTCTCTTGGAGGGAGAGCGGGAAATAGTGTGTAGATCTATACGGGGTTGACAGCCTGAACCTTCGTTTTTCGGTACAGCTAGACAGGCCATTCTAGGATGACAAATGTCTTTTCCAAACCGAGGGCGCTTGAGAAACGCCAAAACAGGCAATCTGTCATGATTAGTATGGTTATAACGACCCACTAGAATATGTTATATTAACTAGAAATTTATGTAAGGAAAACCTCATAAATAAATTTTCGCACGTTGTGTTGGCCGTCCTACATGTGATAGGTGATGGTCCGCATTTGTTGTATTGACTGTCTTTCTTCATCGTGTAGAATGTCCACAATAGCCATGTGGATTCTTTCTCCTAACAAGTATAGAGTCGTAATACTGCTATTTTACAAATTAAAAAGCATAGGACTCTATAGAAAATAAATTTCTACGATTTCGATAACGATAAACTAGAACTTACAAATATTTTATAGCAGAAAATATAGGATTTTCTGGAGAAAACGATTCTTTCACGATTTCGATAATGATAAACCAGAACTTACGATTATTTTGTAGCAGAAAATATAGGATTTTCTGGGGAAAACGATTCTTTTACGATTTCGATAACGATAAACTAGAACGCACACACTCAATTTTACTCGATAAGAGGAACATGATTTTTCAACCATATATCCTTTTTGAAAATAAGGGATTTGTCTTGAGACGGTTGATTGTTACTATTCAAAAGAATTATTCTCGGACACAGCTCGCTTTTAATTTACAAATCACACTACTTTTCAAAATCACTCCTTATAAGGATGAACAAAAGTAATGTCATGCACACATATAACCATGATTTTCAAGGCAAGACTCCAAACGATTTCATACAAAATATCTGATTTTCTAAAAGTACAACGAGAATGATTCTAAACAAGTGTAAACGATTTTGTACAAAAATGCTTATGAACTCACCAAGTTTTTAGTTGATGCTTTTCAAAACGACTTGTATTCTCAGGGATCTAGTAAGCAGGAAATAAGGGACGCTGATGCAAGATCATTTAGCTGTAGTTGAAGTTTTCTACTTATGTAACTTTTGTGTAACTCAAAGAACAAATACAATATGTAAACAATGTAAGTTTGTTATCTCAATGTATGATGTTTGGATTGCTTCATTTCAATTATATTCAATTGCTATGATACTGCGCAATGAAATCACCCGCCTCCGGACGTTTCCGCTGTTTGGTCCGGGGGTGTGACAGATTGGTATAAGAGCATTGTTTATAGTGAACTGGTATATCTAGCCATACGAGATATACAACTATAAATACAATAGGACTAAAACAAACTCTGTCTAAAAGTATACTTTAAGAAGATAAGTATTTATAAAAGTATACAAAATTACTAACCTAGTCTCATAACGAGAAGAGACCAAAAGTAACTAAAGGTTGAACACTACTGTCAAACCTGGGCAATTATGTAATCATATCTGGGATCAATATAGCCTGATCAACTATATTTATTTGAGATATGACCAACATGTGCTTGGGAGCGATGGTGGTGTTGCAACAAACCTAAAACCTAACAACTATGCGCACAAGAGAATACTAGAATTCGAACATGAAGTTTAAAATACTACAGGAGTATTTTAGGATACTATAAACCCCTCATACCTAAATTATCCCCGTATATCTCGAGTCGCGACTCTTGCACAAACGACGTAATTGAAATTCCTCACCTACACTTCTACAACCCTATCACGATGATTTGTGGATAGGACAAGGAGAGAACAAAAGAAGACCAAGAGGAAAATCCAAAAATGGATCCTAAGGGATACCTAGAGATGAATTGTGAAAGGGAGAATCCTGACTAAGAAACCAGCAAGGATGAAAGCGCCAAGGAAACCCTCGATGAGCTTTACCCGATTGGGAGCAGACGAAAGACCCTTTCACCTTTCTCTTCCCAGATACCTAAATATCCTATGTAGGTACTCCTGGAATAGACATACCCAGAACAAAACAATACCCACGCAAAAATGAGTTGAGCAATTGACTCCTACCCGGTTCAGGGCGCATCTCCACAAAAGACAATCCGATCCACAATTGACGCGCACCGAACTCCGATAACTAACACCCTCACGAATCAGATGCCCATTTGGGTCACGAGTAACCCAAATTGACTCCCAGTTTCCAACCCTCCGTCATGGAGTAATGGAGACCATATGCAAAACCCGGTGTGCAACAGTGGAAATCCGATCCCCCACAAGTAACAAGAACACCATTCCAAATGCCTTACGAAACCCACCAGTAGGACCAGAGAACTACGTAGACCATATACACTCCTTAAAATATAAAATGGTCATTTGGAGACCACAACTCATAGCAATCAAGGCTAGGACAGCCTTAGCAGCGTAAGGAACAAAAAAAGGGCACCCTTAATATAAGTGAAATGACCAAGCACTTTGTGCGCCAAAAGAGGATCGCCACACTACTCGCCTTAGGTTCATAATGCCCTTAGTCGCAACCAGTAATAGTGAACCAAGAGGAGTACATCCTCCAAAAATCCATACAACCAAACCTGCTACCATATTGCTAGCTATGTGCTATGACGACGGACTTTACGTCAGACAATGCATGTTCCCACCCTCCACCATAACTGCATCATGGGGATGTAGGTTGAACCGATTAACACCAGTACGTTAGGATTATATGAGTAAACTCACTTGGAACTAACTACGAGTACTCACAAGCTCACTTTTCATGTGCAACAGAGTTACGTCTTCTCATGAAGGTAACTAGCACCCTGACCATGCCGGTCCTACGAATAAACTCCACCACTTCCCAAGCCACTGTAGCATTTGCTGTAGCAGTCGTCATGGCATACTCCAATACTAATGACACAAACGAAGTTGGAAGCAGTGTCGGTAACTTCAACCGTAACAACAACCAAGGAAACCAATGAAAAACAACTTACCCATGCACTCGAAAACCTAAGCCTAAAAGCAAGAAACAAAAGTTCGGGAACCAAAAAGGAGGTAGTTCGACTCAGATTTTTACTAAAAGGCAACAAGTGGGACCAGTCCCTACCCCCACTAACCCTACTCCTCCCCCATGGAGACAATCATACCTTGGGAACAATCCACCCTGCAACAAGTGCAATTACGATCATTGGGGAGCCTACCAGACATTTGGTTGCAAAAGGTTGCAACAAGATGGGGTACATCTCCCGCTATTGTAAGGCCCCGGCCCCATGCGTCACCCCAACCCTCAACGCAGAAGTAAGCCCAGTTTGCCACAAGTGCGGCGCAATAGGACATCTCAAGATAGATTGTCCAATAGAGATGACTAACAAAGCAGTCAATGACTAGAATGGAGTTGATGACAAGAAACCCTACCGAGATATCTGGTACGTTTCGAACGATCAACTTTATGTAATGAATTTTCAAAGAAAGGTCTTGAAAATTGAAAACATAATCGAAAACTATTTCCCCATTCGAGCGAATCTGTAAATTGCGGAGAAGCTAGATAATCCTTACTAATGGACCATGAATGGTTCCATATGAACATTGGTATTGTATATAGTTAGGATTCTATAAACTAAGAACGTGTGATCCTGCATCATTTTCCTGATCCTGGCCTGAATGTTGATTAGGACAGAACCTGTGACATCCCCAATTTCACGGCCAGAAAAGACCGATTTGTTTATGCTTGGTTTAATAAATCAGAGTAATCGTTTAAAGAAAACGGTTGTGGAATTTGTTCCCAAAACAAAATGTGATAAAAATTTATCAAAGCATTTCTTTAAAGAAATGTATTTTCATTAAATAACAAAATATCTGGATGTCATCTTCCAATACAGACCAAAAGCATAAACAGTATAAAATAGACCTTACAATATTTATTTATAATACTGATCTATAATCCAAAATCTCTCGTCAAGTCCACCAACTTATACTCTTGCGCCATTACCTGTAATGCAAAGAAAACTAAGTGGGTCAGGCTTGGGAGCCTGGTGAGCATATGGGGTTTTCAACCCACAATAATATATTTATTATATTTAGACATCAAACAATCAACCCAATTACCCATCCTCATTATCTCCATTTATCTTAAGGATCTACCCTAAGAATCATCTATCCTTCATTCTTAAGGATTGACCTGAGGTATAGGCACGAAGTCACATCGTTGCCAGGGTTTACTCAATAGGCGCTAACTCCATAGTCACCAAGGTTTATACAATAGGCGCTAACTCCATAGTCACCAAGGCTTATACAATAGGCGCTAACTCCATAGTCACCAAGGCTTATACAATAGGCGCTAACTCCATAGTCACCAAGGTTTATACAATAGGCACTAACTCCATAGTAACCAAGGCTTATACAATAGGCGCTAACTCCATAGTCACCAAGGTTTATACAGTAGGCGCTAACTCCATAGTCACCAAGGCTTATACAATAGGCGCTAACTCCATAGTCACCAAGGTTTATACAATAGACGCTAACTCCATAGTCACCAAGGTTTACTTAACAGTAGGCGCTAACTCCATAGTCACCAAGGTTTATACAATAGGCGCTAACTCCATAGTCACCAAGGTTTACTTAACAGTAGGCACTAACTCCATAGTCACCAAGGTTTACTTAATAGTAGGCACTAACTCCATAGTCACCAAGGTTTATACAATAGGCGCTAACTCCATAGTCACCAACTATCCCATCTACCCATGTTCTACCCAACATTTTTGTAGATATAAATATACACTTTTATACATAGTTTAAAACCTGTATAGCATGTTCATCCAATACACATTCCAAATAATAGATGAGACACATACACATAACACATATCTCATAAAGAATAACTATTATCTATGAGTTAGAAGAAAGTAACTACACACTCACACAAAACATATACTTAATACATTCAAACAATACTTGTATTAAAAACGTGTTTGTGAAAGGGACTATACACTCACTTGATCAGAAGATGATCAGACAGCACTACGACTTGCAGAAGTAGTATTCTTCGGTAGATCTGGAAGATCTTCACAAAAACCGGGCTCCTCGCGGGCAGAGCTTCGGCTCGGGAATTGCACTTCTCAGAATCTTCGAGCTTCAGGACTCGCTTCGGGTCTCGGGATGATACCGGGGCTTCAGGGGTACTTCTTTACATGTAAATCGAGGTAATATGGGTGAGAGATGAGAGAATGAGCAACCAAATTCGGCTGGCCCTTCAAATCTATTCATAGGGCAAAATTGGCCCTTGCCATGTCGTGGCACCTTTTTCCACGTCGTGGGCTTGGTCGTCACTGCATGCGTCATTGCAAGTTGCATCTGTGGGACTCCCGGAGGTGTCAGAAGACTGGCCACGTCGTGGTATCTAATAGTTTTGGGGTTTCACGCCCCGAACTTCAGAAATTCATAACTTTTGCATACGAACTCTGTTTTCGACGTTCTTTATATCGACGCGAAGGTGAGATTATGCTCTACAACTCTCGTTTAGATTCCATTGGCTATATTTGACTTTATTTTTAATATATTATAATTATATTACTTATATATTATTTTTAGTAGGCCGGGACAGGAAAACTCCGTTATAAACTCATAACTCCTTCGTTTGACGTCCGTTTTCATCCGTCTTTCCGTCATTGCACTACTATCAATGAGATGTTCAATTCTCATTTAGATTGTTTTGGATAAATATCACTCAAATGTAAATTCACTATTTACGTTGGGCTGTGTCGTGCCGGTTCTGTCGCGAAACTTCGACAGGTCAAAACTTCTTCGTGATAACTCGGATTTCGACGTTCTTTATATATTCGGAAACCCCGTAACATAAACTACATCTTAGTTAAGATTACTCCTTCTAAATAACCTTTCCCAAAAAAGTCATTTTTGACGCTTATCGTCTCTAAATTGACTAGCCCTAATCTACGGGCGTTACAGAACCCCAAGTCAATTACCTTTTACAATCCTAAGTAGATGCGGTTAGGTCACATCCATCTACAGTGGAAGGACCTGGCAGAATTCATATTACGTGTTGGGTCAAAAATATGGTTTATACTTTACTTTTCCAGAAAAATATATTTTTGTGTCTTGGAATGTAAACAGCTTAGTGTTTACGGTCTGTGTTTACGGGCGTAAACAGGTTTACGACTGTAAACCCTTTTACGGCCCATGTTCTCCGGCCCATGTTCCCCTTGTATATATATAGGTGTTAGGGTGAGGAGTAGAGATTGATGAACATTAGAGAGTGTACAGTAGAGAGAAGAACAAGTGTATGTTGTGTGTGAATCTTGTATCCGGAACTTCATTCTAATCAATACAATCAAGATTCATCATATTCTTCTTCTCTTTCTCTTCTATTTGATCTGAAATCATCCGTTTGATTGGGATTCCGCACCATCAAACGGATCTGATTGATACACATGCAAATTAGCGACTTACAATTGGTATTAGAGCTTGGTTGTATCAGTCAATTTTGTCAGATTTGGAGCATAATTTGATCTTATTTTCGAAATATTCTTGCGTTTTTGGATAGATCTCTGAAAAATAAGGGGGGTTTGTTCTTCGTGTTTTTCATAAAAAAGGGTTTTTGATCAAGTTTTGGAGCTTCAAAGTCGAAAAATCGATGTTTTTGGTCGAAACCTGCGAGGGTGTGGCGGAGTTTGCGGCCGGCGGCTAGGGTTTCGGTGTTCACGGCCCGGAGGTTGCGGCCCAATGTTCACGGTCCGAGCTTGCGGCCTTGGAGTTTATGGCCGGTCCAAGTTTGCGGTCTTCGATTTACGGCCTCGCATCGCAGCAGCCTCGCATCAGTGCTTCGCATTAAAAAATATCCACGCGAATTTGAGGTTGCTGGGGATCAAACCCAGGACCTCAAAGTCTTCAACCAAGCGCCTAACCATCTCGGCTAGCCAAACCCTTGTGATTTCCTTTGGAAATTTTAAACTTAACCACTCCCTGCCACTTCCAAGTTTCGCAAATTTCACACTTTCAGCCCAATATTCAATTTCTTTTAATTTTAAATTCCTTTTTCATCCAAAATTAAAAAAATAAAGTAAAAATAAAAATAAAAATAAATAATAATAATAATAATAATAATAATAATAAAATAATAATAATTTTTTTTTTTATTTTTGACTTTTATTTTTGATTTTTTATTTAAAATTTTGACTTTGACTTTCAAGTTTGATCTTTGACTTTAAACTTTGACTTTTTCGTTTAACTTTTAAATTTTCAAATTTAGCTTTTCAGTTTGACTTTTAAGTTTCACTTTTGAGTTTAACTTGTTAAACTTGACTTTTAAGTTTGATTTTGGCTTCTAGTTGTGCTTTTTAATTGATTTGAAGGTCTATGAGGGAGTTGAAAACATGAAAGATAGTCGTCAGGATATGTTAAGACAAAATTTCAACATTTTTGATTATATCCCTGGAGAAACCCTCGAAACTCAGTTGCAGCGATTTAGTATACTTACTACTCAGATGAATATAGCTGGGATCTTCTTGTCTAAGTTTGAGATAAACAAAAAGCTACTGAATTCACTTCCGAAATCGTGGGATATGAACATGGCTACCATCAAGAACACAAAAGATCTCAATCATCTTAGTCTTGCTGATGTAATTGAAGAACTTGATGCTTTGAAGTGTAGAAAAAAAAATGAGTTCTGAAAACATTCCGGTCACTGAAGTTACATGTAATCCAGCTTGTGAAACTACGATTGAATTTCTTCGGGAACAAATTGATTTATTAAAAAGAGAAGTTGAGGACCTGAGATATGAAGGATATCAACTCAGGAAAGGAGAAAAACCCCTGAAGGTTGAATTAGAAGCAAAAACCAAAGACTTTAGGAAGCTTCAGGAAGAGTATAGCAACAAGTGTGAAAATTATGACTATATTATGAGATAACTTGCTGCTGTAACTGAAGAACTTGACACATTGAAAATTAAGTGTGGAAAAACAGATGTCAGTTTCAAAAATTATACTGCGTCAAGTCAGACAGTCGAGTCCTTATTTGAAACCCAATTAAAATTTAAAGATAGTCAAAACAAGGGTCTAGGGTATGATAGTGTTCCTCCACCTTTCAATCATAACTACACATCCATCTCTATGACTCGGGAAGAAATTGCCAGGGAGGCACATCTTCAATATGGCAAACCAGCTGGATTTGTGTCAGGAGGTATTCAGGTTGAAGATTCTAATGGTTCTACTTTATGTGCGGGTAAAGTAGCAGAAGATGAGAACAAGGAAAACACTACTGAACAAACCAATGACTCCTTGAACTCAGAATCTGTTGCTTCGAATTTTGTTACTCCTAACAAACCCGTCGTTGAGAAATATAGGCCACCAATTCCAGCGCAACAGAGTACTTGTTACAATTGTGCTTGTGGGAACAATAAGAGACAAGGCAAGGATACGCCACCAGGGGCAGGAAGAAACAACTTCACAATGACGAAAAAGACTTGTTTTCACTGTGGAACACCTGGACACATCGCCAGAAATTGTCCTAATTGCGCATACGTTCCCTACTATGCACAAGGCTGGCAGAACGCGCCAAGAGGGAGATTTTTCAAAGGAAACCCCTCAAGGTTATGTTCAGACAATTCCGACTGGAATGCCATGAAGGCCAAGAATTCAAATCCCATGGCCAAGCATCCAACTCCTAAGAACAAGAAGGGAATGCTGGCCTAGAAGTCTAGTTCAAGAGATGCTCCAGTGAAGCCAAGACCGGTTAGGTCAAAGTTATCTCAGCAGCCGGCTTTAAGTTCCAAGTCAAGGGTCGAGGCACCCATCGGATCGAACAAGAAATGGGTTAAACCCGAATATAGATGGGTACCAAAGGTGAAAACTCCCAAATCATCTAATGACTCTAATATTTCATCGTCTTCTGTTTGTGACAAGCAGGATATGTCATGGGAGAGGGTATCGTGCGTTCATGACAAAGGTCGACCCAGTTTCAAAATGGACTGGGTTCCAAAGACCAACTGATCCCGCTCTGTGTTGGAGCAGCTATGGAGGCATATCATCAGATTTCAGTTTGTTGATAGTGACTGTTCCAGGCACATGATAGGAGGCATCTCTCAACTGTGCAACATTTTGACCTTTGCTTGAGAGTACGTGTCCTTTGTGGGAAGGGAAGAAAGGAAGGGATCACTCATGGGGTTATTGCTTAACGATGTGAAGAATTTTTGGATCTGTTATGAGATTACGCGTGCTATTCTCAAACCTTCTGGGTGCAGATTCAATCACTGACTTACAGTTTGAATTTTCTTCTCTATACTCCTGAGTTTTTCTTAAGTTGATTCGCTTTAAAGACTAATTTTTGTTTTAAGATAGTTTAAATTTGCACATTTACTTTCGCTTCTCTCCTATGCACAAATTTAGGGGGAGAAATAAAAATAAAAAAAAACAAAACGAAAATTAGAAAATATTAAAAAATCCAAAAACATTAGAAAATCAGAAAATCAAAATATGGTGTTAATGGAATGTGCTTGCAGGAGATGTTTTGGGAAGTGAAATTAGCAACTGATAACGGGCAATCTGAATCTATGTAACGTACCTAAGTTGAATTGTCTACGCTCTGTGCTCGATGCGCTAGTAGGCATGAAAAATTTTAAATGAACTTGACTAAGGAGAGTTGAACTTAATGAATTTAAGGACTTGACAAACTTTGACCTAGTTAGATCCGTTTAGCCTGACATCACGACGCTCGGATAGGTTGAGCAGAGAGATATACATGGGAATCTACTGGTCACACTAAAGAACCTGTATCTAGAACTGTGGATTCACTTTTCCTCGATGTGCGGATTCTATCCTTAATTCCGGTTAGATGGGGTGACTGGGGAATTCCGATAAATTAGGTCTGTAGAAGGTTATTTTCTTTATTTCTTTCTGTTAGACATATGTTGCCTCCTTTGCTTGATAGAGAGATCCGACGTGGACTGTAAGATATGCAACTCTATCTCTCTGCATCTTCTCTCTATGCAATTCTTTCCATCTGTTAGCCATATATTGTCTCCTTTGCATGACTCAAAATCCGACCTGGTACACAGTATATGCAACGTTCTCTTCTCAATCCCTTTAAAACTTCAGTTAGTCATAGGTTTCATCCTTTGCGTGATTGGAAGAGATCCGACCTGGATGTACAACATATGCATTCTAAATCTACCTTTCTCTTAATAATTGTCTGCTCACCCGGTGTAAGGAGTATTTTGGAAGTCCTTGATGGCTGGGGCATGCCAGGAAGCGGGAAACACGTTCTAGTACAATTAAAACAGAACATATACAGATTGTCTTTAGATCTCGTTGCTCAATTTAGGTGGACAACAATATCCCTGGTCGTAGTTAGTTAAATGGTCATAAGAAAATTTTATTTAAGAATTAGGGCCAATCATGATAATAAAATTATAATCATCTATATGTATGTGTATCATGTCATTGGTAAATTGTCCAAAATATTGTTACAAATTTTTCGTGTTTAAGTGGACCACAATACTGGCGATCGATCAGACGAAGATGTGAAGATAAGGGTACCGACAAGTGGAATAAGGCTGTCCAAAAACTTTGATCCCAAATCACTCTTAAAGTTAGCTATTATTTTTGTTTTTGTTAAGTTTGTTCATAGTGTCCTTCTAATTTAAATATTAGGGGAGAATTCAAAAAAATAAAATTAAAAAAAAATTAAAGAATTAAAAAAAACAAACAAAAATCAGAAAATAAAAAATAAAAAATAGTGTTATTTATGTTTTATTTTTGTTCAGAAAATATGAAAAAAAAACCAAAAATATTGTGTGCTAAATTTTCTTTTAGTTTTGTTTTGTCTTGAAAAGTGATTTCAGGTATAGATAAGACTCATGGAGTTTGTGTTGAATATTTCTGAGCCAAGGCTTCATCCCCGAGCATAAAAGAATTCTCATTCGAAGGAGCAAGAAATGAAGATTATTCTTTCAACATTCAATCTTTCAACCTCATAAGCAAGGTGAAGCTGAAATCGAAGATTATGTGACAGGTTGCATTGAAGCCTCCTCAATCAGTCTGCTGCTATCTTAAACCTGCTGAAGTGATCCAAAAGATTTGTTCTCTCTGATGTTCTCTCTGAAGATTCTCAAGCTGAAAGCGCCATCTTTCAAGAATCAGTACAAGAAGCCTCCTCACCCAATGTGCGTTCAGAGTCAAATCTTGAAGAAAAGCTCAAGTGCTCAAGATGAAGTGATTCATTGAAGATTCATCAAGTACATCTTGAAGTTGTGAAGAATTTGAAGATAAATGCTGAAGCCAATCTCCCAGTGAAGATTAACAAGAAAAGCCAGCTACTTTTTAGGGGGAGCTTGTTGGGTCAATTAAGAAAAGAAAGTTACAAACCAAGGGGGAGATTGTTGGGTCAAAAATATGGTTTATACTTTACTTTTCCAGAAAAATATATTTTTGTGTCTTGGAACGTAAATAGCTTAGTGTTTACGGCCATTTGAGTGTTTACGGTCTGTGTTTATGGCCGTAAACAGGTTTATGACCGTAAACCCATTTACGTCCCATGTTCTCCAGCCCATGTTCCCCTTGTATATATATATAGCTGTTAGGGTGAGGAGTATAGATTGATGAACATTAGAGAGTGTACGGTAGAGAGAAGAACAAGTGTGTGTTGTGTGTCAATCTTGTATCCGGAACTTCATTCTAATCAATACAATCAAGATTCATCATATTCTTCTTCTCCTTCTCTTCTATTTGATCTGGCATCATCCGTTTGATTAGGATTCTGCACCATCAAACGGATCTGATTGATACACAGGCAGATTAGGGACTTACATTACGAATTCCATTGCCTTATAACAGCACCCTCGTGTCGCCAAGAACACCTAACTAGTAGAAACGAGATAGACCCAATGGTAACAACGAAAACGAATCTGGTAACGTTAAGAACACAAACACTAGAACTCCTAACAAGCAGAAATGAGATAGACCCAATGGTAACAACGAAAACAAAACTAGTAATGACAGGAGCTTGAATATAAAACACCCTGTCATTCCTAACAACCAATACTCCTCAAATTGATGTAACAACAAGGAGTCCGACGTCATCAGTTGACACTGATAGGCTTGATTCTCACCTTATAACCTCGAGCTTTGCAAATAGACTTTTGTCTTGTGCAATCGAATAACAAAACTTGTTCAGTCGGTAATGACGAGATCCCTATCAACCAGACGCCTAAGTTCTGGCGTAAGGAATACCACGCCCTTCCCTAGCCCCAGCAAAGATTAAAAATCAAGGAGCAATGGGCATAAAAAAGGGAATCCAAAAAGCTTCCAACATTCCTCCATAGATTCCTAAATTCTCTTAGAAAACCTCAACCATGTGCTAAGAAGAGGTACAATCACCTCGACTCCTAGAATCACTTCAATGACCTAACACCCGATGCCACTTAGCACAGTCACAAGAATGAATAGTGTCTGATCATAAGATCAACATATTATATAAAGGAAACATTAGACCCAGTCCCTAAACGCAGGGGCACCTGTCTAACTCATAAGGGGAGAAAAACGAAATCATCATAGGCACCACCAGCTATGATTAAGCCAAACAAAACCCATCCTCAAGGATCGATACTCCCTACCCCGAATCGGAGACACGATTAATCAACGGCAAGGAAGGGCCAAGGCCGACCTACCATTAGTTGGAAAGACCGTAAGGAGAAAACTCCCAAGATAATCTAAGACTCATAAGGTCAACTATATCACGCAAAATCAACCTTCGTGACCATAGTACCAACTCTTAAGGCACAGAAAACTCTACTTCTAGGACACCAGGATCCCGATCCCTAGAAGACCATTAAAAAGGCCTCGCCAAGAAAGGGCCCGATAACTCATAGTCTCTGATTAACATAAGGAACTAGTTTTGGACATTTCCCCTTCCATGTGCTCAGCGCTCATGAGTGTCAGACCACCGAAACTATAGAAATTCCACCTGTCGAGGTCAAGGTAAAACTAAACCCACACCTCGAAGACAAGCATGTGTAGTACACATTGACAAATTTGAATGCCCACTTGCTTCTAATCGAGTATTCATATGACAACAACTACTACTCTAGCATAGGAGTTGCACCCTTCGAAGCCCTGTGTGGCCAGAGGTGTAGATCATCCTCTATTAGGCTGATATGGGAGATACCCAACCGACAAGATGACAAATGCCTAATAGCACACTCATTAGACCCGAGATTATTCGATAAACCACGAAAAAAGATAGTTCAAACCCGAACACGACCCCAACTATAGTAACGCCAATGAAAGAGCTATGTTGATAACATCTTAAAACCTTGAAGTCCCAAGTAGGGAATCGGGGTATTAATTTAAGAACACCCCTCGGGGAAGAGTAACTCGAATCAAAATGGAAAAGTGAACTAAACTCTCGATGCACCAGACCCTTCGAGATCCTCGCACAGATCGGCCGATAGCCTACCAACTCCAATTACCCTCCGAATTTAGTAACGCACACCCTAGAGTCCATGTATCGAACCTAGAAAGTGTCTATCGGACAACCCTCCCAGTCCCACCGGAAAAGACTAAGGAGAATTAGAACCTCCTAATCATTGATCCGCCTATAGAGACATTGAAAAGGAAAGTTAAGAACACCAAACAAAGCCACATCCCAATGGTGAAGGTTCTAGGGAACGGTAGGCGTGAGCCGGTATCCACCTGGGAACACAAATACCAAATAACTCGAAAGTACTCTTACCTATTTTCGCTTTCATGACCCTATCTTTCAAAAGAATTTCGGGACGAAATTCCCTCTAACGGGGGGATGATGTCACAACTGGCCTTTTTGGCTAGGAAATTTCATTCTTAAGTAAGCAAGGACTCTTGTGAGACTTGTGCTAACACACCTAAGTGTTCAATATAAGTTCCTAAGGAGCCATATAGTGTTAGAATGTAAATCTCTCAAAGTATAGTGAATCTCTCCCAAATCTCTCCAAGTATAGTGAATCACTCCCAAATCTCCCCAAGTATGTGAAATCTCTCCCAAATCTCTCTAAGTATGCGAAATCTCTTCTAGAATAGTGAATCTCTCCCAAATCTCTCCAAGAATAGTGCATCCCTCCCAAATCTCTCTAAGTATGCGGAATCTCTCCAAGAATATTGAATCTCTCCCAAATCTCTCTATGTATGTGAAATCTATACAAGAATAGTGAATCTCTCCCAAATGTCACCAAGTATGTGAAATCTCTCCCAAATCTCTCCACGGATCTCAAATCTCTGTAAGTACCTTCCTCAGTCGAAAACAGCTCAAAACTGGAAGAGGAAACCCCCAAAAGGATCCTCTTGGTCCGGAACCTCTTGGTCCGGACTCCTCTTGGTCTTGAACCTCTTGGTCCGGAACCCTCTTAGTCCGGAATGCCTCTTAAGGAACCAAGAGGACTCACCACTTCGGAAACCTATCATCCGGACCACCCATTCCGAAATCTCGCAGCTCAGGAAGCCTCTTGCCTCGCCTCGCTTCGGAAGCTATAGTCGGCTTCGCACCGAGAAGGTTACTCCGGATCTCGCCTGTGGACTCCGGAATCAGGAGAAGAGCTTCGGAACTCACTCAGCAGCTTCAGAAATGACCCAAATGACTCCAAAAATTAGAAGCCGAATCCGGAACTTCTCCTAAGCCCTTCGGACCTTCGCATGAGCATGATCCCACTTCGGATTTTCATTATTTTCAGACTTTTTCACCATTTTAAGGCATTTTGAAGTCGGAAATTACACCAAACTTGTATTTTTCCTATCCTAAACCCCTTAGACCCCTATTTTATGCTAAAATTAATTATTTTAAGCATATTCTTCATAAAAATAAATGTTTGGGATTTAGGAAAACCTTATCCTAACTCAAGAAAAAGACAAAGGGATTGACCTTGTGATTTGATGTAATTCCTCATTTCCCATGCAAATCACGGTATTCCAAGCTTTACCTATCAAATACCCATGCATGGACCACCAGATACCCATGTACCAAAGATTCCTCCCTTTTCCTTATACTCCAAAGCAACGACATTGAGAGAGTTTAGACTCCACTTTCTCTCTCACTTTTCCCTATTTTCTCTCAAAAACTCATCTTGAAGCAAGAACAAAGGATCTTGCTGAAAGGAAATTTCTCAACTTCTTCCTGAGAAAATTTTAGGAAAATTCCTCCACTCATCTAATATTTTATTATATTTCGAGATGAATCCATATTATTTTATTCATAATAACATGTGATGATCATCCTTAGGAAAACATCCATCCCAGGGAAGTTCCTCATCTCAGCAAGAGTTTAAGTTTGAGATCTTCACTCCAGAACTGCAAACAACTCCTCAACTAACTCAAGGTGAGCTTCATAACCCACCTTTTTCAATGTTTTAATGTTTTTGGGGGAGAGTACAAGTCAAATCTTGCCTAGATTCTTAAATGATTGCATATATACGTATGTTTGTATGTGTGTGTGAAATATTATTAAATTATTATTTAGTAATATACTCATGAACGAATGATTTCTAAATTTCCTAAAGAACAGATGATACTTTGTACAAAAGAGCCTCCCAACTATTGGGTGTGTCCAACTTAACCCCTTTATCTATGCTTTCATGTCTAAAGACAAAAGTTATAAAAAGAGACCTTACTAAGTGGACACCATTTCTAGTGATTTTCGAAAATAGGAACTTTTTGACTATTTTGCAAACTATCAGGGAGTATTTTATAAATATTCAACATAAAAGTTTGCGTCAAGAAAATATACAAGTAGAGCCTTTATGACAGAAATATTTGCATGTCATAAGCTGATGTCATAAAACCTCCGAGAACACAAGCAATGTTCTATATGTCATAAAACAGAAAATTTGTGTCATAACCGGCAGTTATAAATTTATATAAATTATAACTTGACACTTTTTCTCTTGACTAAAACGACTCATTTTTCAATAAACAAAAAGGAACGAACACGAGCACCCAGTTAAGGAGCACAATCAACGATATGAAACGAGAACGATATTTCTATTCAATAAGTACGAGTTTCATTATTTATCTAACAAATAATGGATCTCTAACGATTGTCAAAAGATTGTTAATATTCTACTCAGACAAATCTCAACAGTGCCTAAATATAAAAATATTATTGTACGTCTAAGTCCTGTAAGGAGTTATAGCCAGAGTCTCTTGGAGGGAGAGCGGGAAATTGTGTGTAGATCTATACGGGGTTGACACCCCGTACCTTCGCTGTTCGCTATAGCTAGACAGGCCAGTCTAGGATGACAAATGTCTTTTCCAAACCGACGGCGCCAGAGAAATGCCAAAACAGGCACTCCGTCATGATTAGTATGATTATAACGACTCACTAGAATATGTTATATAAACTAGAAATATACGTAAGGAAACCCTCATAAATAAATTTTGGCACGTTGTGTTGACCGTCCTACATGTGATAGGTGATGGTCCGCATTTGTTGTGTTGACTGTCTTTCTTCATCGTGTAGAATATCCACAATAGCCATGTGGATTCTTTCTCCTAACAAGTATAGAGTCGTAATACTGCTATTTTACAAATTAAAAAGCGTAGGACTCTATAGAAAAAAAATTTCTACGATTTCGATAACGACAAAATAGAACTTACGAATATTTTATAGCAGAAAATATAGCATTTTCTGGAGAAAATGATTCTTTTACGATTTCGATAACGATAAACCAGAACTTACGATTATTTTGTAGCAGAAAATATAGGATTTTCTGGGGAAAACGATTCTTTTACGATTTCGATAACGATAAACTAGAACGCACACAGTCAATTTTACTCGATAAGAGGAGCATGATTTTTCAACCGTATTTCCTTTTTGAAAATAAGGGATTTGTCTTAAGACGGTTGATTGTTACTATTTAAAAGAACTATTATCGGACTTTTCAAAATCACTCCGTATAAGGATGAACAAAAGTAATGCCATGCACACATATAACCATGATTTTCAAGGCAAGACTCCAAACGATTTCATAGAAAATATCTGATTTTCTAAAAGTACAACGAGAACGATTCTAAACAAGTGAAAAAGATTTTTTACAAAAACGCTTATGAACTCACCAACTTTTTAGTTGACGCTTTTCAAAACGACTTGTATTCTCAGGGATCTAGTAAGCAAGAAACAAGGGACGCTAATGCAAGATCATTTAGCTGTAGTTGAAGTTTTCTACTTATGTAACTTTTGTGTAACTCGAAGAACAAATACAATATGTAAACAATGTAAGTTTGTTATCTGAATGTATGATGTTTGGATTGGTCCGTTTCACTTATATTCAATTGTTATGATACTGCACAATGATGTCACCCGGATCCGGACGTTTCCGCCGTCAGGTCCAGGGGTGTGACAAGAACTACCAAATTTAGTGACTTTAATTTGTTCTTATCATTTTGTGGGGGTAGGTTGGTGAGTCACCCAAAAAAAGCATTATGAGAGGTCACTTCAGTTAAAAATATTGAGTTGTTTTCCATAGCCAAGTTTCTTTAATTTAGAGATCAATGCCTAACTCAGTCCAGAAGATATATTGACGGGGTCAAACAGAGTGGAGACGTCATATTGACTATTTGATTGAGACTACGACATGAATGGAATTTCCCTGTTGATATATCCATAAATATCTACCATTATAGATATTCTTACGTGTTGAGTTGTGAGCTATATTGATCGATTAAAATTGGAATTTACTGGACTTTCAGCTACACTTCTTTCGCTTAATACATTAGAAAGGGCAAGAGAGGCCTTGATGTTTATTTGAATTTGTGCCACAATTTTCATGTTTATTCACTTCTAAACATTTTATGTGTTTGTGTCAAGTTTTACCATGTTTTTCTCTAATAGCTCTGTTAAATCTTTTGAATCAATAAGTCTTCGTCGTTGTTTTCCATATATTATAATTTGTGGGCATAAGTCGGACCATCATATATGAACATGTAGATTCCATGAAAAACGGATGCTAACAAAAAGTTGGGGAAGAATTAGAAAAAAAATTAAGCACATGCTAGGATCCGGAAGGGTCGAAGACTGTAAGATAGAATGAGCATTTGGACTGACCGGAACAAACCGAACTGGAAACGACACTGGACGGGACGAGATTTTCACTCTACAAGGCAATTCTCAATTCTTCCTCTCTCATTCAATCAGTTCCTCAATCAGTTCCTGGTACATTTCACGATGCTTTTCAAACCACGCTAAAGAAAAAGTGTAAGAATGAACATTTATATGGAACCAAAACCGAAGTTGAACTGAAACCAAATTTCATTATACACGATAGTTCCTGATTCTTCCTTTCTCATTCAATCGTTTAATCCGGTTCTCAGTCCGTTTTGGGGTGGCTTTGGAACTAGGCTCGTGCCTACTGTTGGATACCTCTAAGGGTCAAAAAAAACATTTCATGAAAAATGATAGGTCCATCTGTAACTTTCCAAAACTACAAAGACCAAACCGTAAATTTTTTAAAATACCAGGAGCCAATATGGAAATTTCAGAAGTTTAGGGATCAAAACAGAAGCTTTTAAGCTACAGGTACCAAACTATACATTTTCAAATGGACCAATGTATAAGTAATAATCACAAATGACCAATATCGAAGATTTCACAGAGCAATATGGTGTTTTCAAAACGAATAGGATCATTATACAACGTTTTAGAACTACAGGAACTATCTCCAACTTTCTAAAATGTAGTCAACTTGCCGATGTAGATGATAACGTTGTAGATATCGTGCTCGTCTTCTTCGGATAGCTACTGGCTGGACCAGAGTTTGCCGCCAGCTTTGAATGTTAAAGAGAAACTTTTACTAATCTTTTTAGGACCTTCTAATAGCATAAAAATTTCAAAAATATACATTCAGATTCCTTATAACCAAACCTCTTTTATGGTCTTTCAAGAAAAGAATTTCCAGACAAAGGATAATGACTTATAAGCCCAACAAAGTTTCCAAACTATTCAAAAAACCTCAATTATGTTTTGTCTGTTCAAGAAAAGCCAACAAACTTAATATTTGTCTAAAAAGGCCCAACTAACTTACGCTTTTGTTCAACTCTTATTACGGTCAACCGACTAATGATCATTGTTGGTCTTACAAGTCATTTCCCTGATATTTAATATCACGTCATAAGCCATGTCTTTTGTTGACTTTCATTAGCCGGTTAACCATAATAAGAGTTGAACAAAAGCGTTGGTTAGGGTTTTTTAGACAAAATGTTAAGTTCGTTGGTTTTCTTGGACATACAAAACATAATTGGTCTTTTTTGAAGGGTTTGGAAACTTCTTTGGGCCTATAAATCATTTTCCCTTCGGACAAAACAAATTTCGGCCAAAATCGGAGAAAGTTTAATAAAATGGACCGAAATTGGGAAACTAAACCAACCCACTAAAGAACACTTGCACTTTAAGTGTTTCTCTCTAAAGATTAAATTGCCCAGAGTTATCATTATAAGGATTTACAGTGTTGACTCCGTTTTCTTATTGTTCTTTACTATTGAATATGATCAAGGACTAAAGTGTCGGTGATATTATCTAACACAAGTTTGAAGTAAGACGATTTGCAGATCTATATATACAAATAAGAAACGTATAAAGTTAATTGATGTATATCATTATTACCTTGCCATCATCGGTTTTGGCATCGCCCTTAGCACCTTTGGTTTTAATGTTGACAACAGCAGCATGGCTTCTTGCAATGTATGCTATAAGAAACAAGCAACATATTGCTTGTCGGATCGAGTTTTCTGTATGCATTTTATTGAAGCTCTTGTTATTTGCTTTGTGGGCTTTATTTTTCGGCTGTCCTCTAAAGAAGTAATGACAGATGTCAAGGGAGACAATTTATATATAGGAGATACGATTACCTAAGTTGTAGAGAACAAGTTCATTTACGGAATTTATATACCTAAGTTGTAGGTAACAAGATCATTTACGGAATTTATATAGATATGATTACCTAAGTTGTTGGTAACAAGTTCATTTACGGGACTAACTTTTCATTATTTTTACCAAACATTTTTGGCAAGCATTTCATATCGTATTATTAGATCATTTTTCACCAAATTTTAGAAAACTAGTCTCAATGACAAGCTGGATCGGGTTTTAAATAATAATTAATTAATGAAAACTTAAAACTAATGTTTTAAAAACTGGTTTGAACCGGTCGGTCAAACCGGTTGGACCGGAAACTGGGAAGGAAGCGGTTCAACTATCACCGATTATACGTTGATTTCTTAACCGGGTTGAACCGGCCGGTTTTTAGAAAAAACCCGGTTGAACCGGTCAAAATAAACCGGTTAAACCAAATAAAAATACATGGTTATGTTATAAAGTTTATTTTGTTTTCTCTAAATAAAAACATATGATAATGTTTTAAAGTTTTTTGATGTGTTTGTATTCATCTAAAACTATATTTTGTTCCGATATTATACTTTATTATTTTTTTGACGTATATGAATTGATATAAAACACTAAAACTTATGCTTATTTGTAATTTTAATGTATTTGGATGGATCCACAACTTATTTTTATATGTATTTTTAATTTTTAAACTTATAAACGTCAAATTCATGATTGATATATGTATCTAAGTATAGGAAAAAAGATGAAAATTATAGAAAACGGTTAACCCATCGGTCGAACCGGGAAACGGTCACCATACCGGTTAAACTAAAAAAAATGGTTTTTAAAATATTGCTTAAATATGAGTTACGATTCTAAGAAGTACTAAATGATAAACCACGTAGATTCTAAGAAGTACTAAATGATAAACCACGTAAAGTAAAGCACCAAAAAAGCATCTCCATAAATGGGTTGGATGGCTATCCTCTAAAATCTTGTTTTTCATGTTAGCAAGTTAAACAAAACCACCTTTAAAATAATATATATATATCCGGTAAGAAATTTTTTTTCGATTTATTTTTTTAGCGAACAAAATAAATGAATCATTAGATGAATCAATAATAACATGATTCACAAAAAAAAATCCCGAAAAAACATTTCGATGATTTATTTTTACGATGATTTTGTTGATATTAACTAAAATTGTCATAAAAGTGAATTTTTTTTTTTTTTGATTTACTTAAAAATGAATCATGAAAGTGTTCTTTTTTAATTTTTTTTCTTATGAATCATCTTACTTTTGAATCATCTAATGATTCATTTCATTTTTTTCTTAAGAAAATATGTATATAAAAAATTTCTTACCTTCCTACCAAAATTTCTTTCTTATTTGATCTTGACTCTCTCTCTCTCTCTCTGTATATATATATATATATATATATATATATACACACACACACACACACACACAGAGCTATGTTCAAATGTTTCTAGCAACTATTGTGTGCATGTATGCACCAATCAGAATTAAGCAAAAACAAATTCAATAATAAATCATAAAGGGTATAATGGTAATCTTGGCGACACTTAATTATGGTAAATATTTAAAACATTTAATACTAGGAGAATTTGTTTGTTAACCCTACAAAAACATCGATCCTTCATCACCATACACTCATCATATTCCTTGTTTCCTCTAGGAGGAAACCCTACCCCTTTCTTATGTGTACAGTTCTAAAATTTAAAGACACCTGAGGATGCAGATACTAAGAGCAACAGACAACCACTTTCAATCTCTCGTCTTTATCAAGGAGAGAACAAGAAGGAAGAGTTATGGTGCTCTACACTTCAGACTCGATTTGGTAAGAAGACAAAAGGATTATTAGTTTCTTTACCAAATTGAGTTTGAAGTGTAGAGCATTGTATCTCATCCTTCTTGTTGCTATTAGGATGCAAGTGTCTTTAAATTTCAGAAACGTACACATAAGAAAGGGGTAGGGTTTCCTCCAAGAGGAAACAAGGAATATGATGAGTGTGTGGTGATGAAGGATCAATGTTTTTGTAGGGTAACAAACAAATTCCCATAGTATTAAATGTTTTAAATATTTACCATAATTAAGTGTAGCCAAGATTACCATTATACCCTTTTATGATTTATTACTGAATTTGTTTTTGCTTAATTCTGATTGGTGCATACATGCACACAATAGATGCTAGAAACATTTGAACTTAGCTCTCTCTCTCTCTGTCTCTCTCTATTTATATATATATATATATATATATATCAGTGTTGCAGAAATCGGCCTAATCGGCGATTAATCGCTAATCGGACCTCAACCGATGAGATTTATTGCTAATCGGTCACTATAATCGGGTTTGGTCAATACAGGTCAAAGTCAGAATTAATCGGACCTAATCGGGCCTAATCGGACTTAATCGGACCTAATCGGGTTTGATTTCGTTACAATTTTCTGAACTCTTTCCGTTTATCGTTTTTGTATTCACAGATCATAAATCAACTTATCTAGTTTGCTCAGTGTCCCGGTGGCCCTTCTCCTCCACATATGTGGGTACCTGAAGGTTATCTGGCTTCTCTGTTCCCCTATACGAACAATTGTATTTTGGAGCAACAAAAACATCGCCACCTACCAAGTATTCGATGATATGAATAGGTCGCTTATTCTATTTTCTTATTGTAACATCCCCATTTTCACGGCCAGAAAAAACTGATTTTGTTTATGCTTTATAAATCAGAGTATATCTTTTAATAAAATGGTTGAGGAATTTATTCCCAGTAAACCATGATAAATACGTTTTCAAAGTATTTCCGAAGAAAAGTATTTTTATTCATTTTAAAACATTTGGGATGTCATTGTCAATACAGAAACATAAGCATAAACAGAACTTATATTCATTATCACTAGTGATTTATATCTCCATAATCTATCAGTGTAATGTGACTTCATATCAACACCTGTGATATAAATAAACTGAGTGGGTCAGGTTGGGAAACCTGGTGAGTACATAGGTTTTTCAACCCACAAGAATATAATTATGATGTTTAAACAATCAAGCAATCAACCCAATTACCCATCCCCGTTATCTTCTTTATTCTGAAGGATCTACCCTATGAATCAACTATTTCTCGTTCATTCATTCCTAAGGATCATCCTACGGAATCGGCACGAAGTCCATCGTTGCCATGGTTTACACAATTGGCACTAAGTCCACAAAGTCTCCAGGATTTAAGCATCAAGTCTGGATGATCGCCAAGGTTTAGGAACCAAGTCTACAAGGTCGCTAAGGTTTAGAGTACACCGGGTGAACACTTCGTTCACAACACCTACAGGTTGCGAGCCTGCTAGTGTTCCATTGGACTGTCTAGAATAGTCTGTGGTTTTCATCCATACTCTGCTGAATGACGGGGCCATCATTTGGGGAAAGGCTTCTCACATCGTCAACCTCTCACCCTCACCTCGTGGTCTATAACACCTCTCAACTTATCATCCAACTCATATTCCATCTATTACATCTACCCATATTTTACCCCAACATTATCGTAGATATATAATACATATACAGTTTAAATCATTTAAAACACGTATAAAATCTTTCACCCAACATAGACGACAAGTATTCAGACAATATGCACACATAGCACATAATTTATATTAAAATACTTCATATCTATGTGTAAGAAGAAAGGGAATATGCACTAACTTGATAATGTGGTGACTCGACACTCGGACAACACTTCGTTATCTCAAAACAATTGTTCTCGACAAAACCTAGTATCATTACCACTAGGGTTTAGTCTAACGTTAAGCATGAATAATTATTAGTCTAGCTATTATTATTATGATATAAGCATTAAACAACACTCTATATAACTCATAATAATAGCGCAAATAATTATTTTAAGGACCTAATAACTTTACTATAATTATTTAAAAGCTATATTAAAAATTGCGTAGGCGTAGCTCACTTAAAGCGGGTTTTAAAAAAACCGGGCTTTGCTTGGAGCAGCGTTTCGAAACCGAAAGGCCCTTTTTCTCGGGACTCTGAGAGCCTCGGGGCTTCCCTCGGGTGCTAGGAGTTTTATCCAGGGTTTAGGGGTGGTTTGGGGAGCTAGAGACAGAAAGAGAATTGGTGTGATTTGCTCGGCAGCCCTCGCACGTATTCATAGCCGTGAGCCTCGGACGTACGCTGGGCGTAGTCCTTGGCTACGCGGGGGGGGGGGGTAGTCTTGAGATAGGGCCCAGCTCGGATCCAGCTGTCTCGCACTCCAGAAGAGGATAAGTACCGAAGGCACGCTAGGCGTACCAACCTCGGACGCGGGGCGTAGGGCAAAGCGAGGCGACGTGGCGTGACCCGAAGAGTGCTCTGCGATGAGGCCACATCATCCATCTTGCATCAAACTTCATGATTTCGATTCCAAACTTCAAAAAATTGTATCTTACTCATACAAGCTCCGTTTTTGACGTTCTTTATATCCACGCGAAGCCGGGAATGTACTCTACAACTTTCGTTTGGACTCCGTCTGCTAATTTTGACTTTATTTTAAATTTTATATTTTTAACAGGCCGGGACAGGATTGGTCCGTTAAAAAAATCCATAACTTGTTTATCCGACGTCCGTTTTCGTCTATCTTTTTATCGTTACACTGCTAAGCCGAAACTTCGAAAAATCATAACTTCCTCATACAAAGTCAGATTTGGGCGCTCTTTTTATGGACGCTCTCGGTTTAACGTATTCTATGACTTTCATTTAGATCGCTAAGGCTGAATATCGCTCTATCGTAAATTCACTATTTACGTTTCCCGGTGTCGTGTCGGTTCCGTCACAAAACTTCGACGGGCCATAACTTCATCGTTATAAATCGGATTTTGGCGTTCTTTATATATACAGAACCCTTGAGTCATATTCTTCCACTTGGTTAAGATTATTTATTCTAAATAATCTTTTTTCGAAAAGTTGTTTTCGACCCCTATTATCTCTTAATTGACTAGTCCGGATCTACGGGCGTTACAATTATCTCCCCTTAGGATGATTACGTCCCAGAATCATCAACGAAACAAGGCTCATATAATGACTCCATACATCATATCTTCATCCTAGGTAGTAATTATAACTTCTATATTCCTTTGAGTTTATTTCTTAGACTTATTGACTGCAAGCAGTACTTGATCGTGCATCTGCTCTCTATCTCAGGTTAGACTCCAAATTATGACCTATCATCATGTAATTCTCGTTGAGACTCAGGTATCTTAGAGTCAAATTCCAGAATGGAATACACCTTCCTTCATGTTCTAATGTGTTATAATCACATCTCAACATGTAGCACTTTTAGCTATCAACTCCTTTAACAACGAGCGCGATACTTCTATTGATCGTTCCGATTATCTTTCACTTCAATCTTCTGGCTTAAGTCAGATGCTACGTCGAACTTGGTTCTCTGAACCTTGTAACATACTCATCGTAGATGGACTCAATTCAATATGACCACTAGGGTCGGAAAAACAACAATCTTCTTAGTCAGTACTGAAACGATGGTAACGACATATTTCAATAAAACGGTATCAATTACTAGCTTCTTGGTAACCTTGTGACTTTCCCTGATCCAAGCGTGAGTCCTGTGCTTCTGGTAGTATATGCATCTACTACATTTCACACCTACTCATTCTCGTCCCAAGTATTGTCTCATAGTTTTCCAAGTCACCATACAAGGTAACCACATAACAGTTTAACACATCAAATAACAAAACGAAGGCTTTATTATTTCTTGAAACTATTACATAGGTGTTCAAGTTCACCCTAGACTATGCATCTAATATGCTACACCATATGATTCTATCCCGTTGGTTACTTCATAACTTGATCCTCGGGTATGAATTCCTATCCTTGATTCCTCGCATGGTTTTCTGCTTCGTCAAGGATCATGTGGAATGCCCTTGGCCTTGGTGGCGTGTTTGGCCTTGCTGCCTTGTTTTTCTTTGGGCAGTCCCTAGAAATATGCCCTTCTTTATTACATCCATAACATACCTTCTTATTGCACACACACTTATTGGCGTAATGCCCTGTCTTTCCACATTTCTAGCAAGTCACATTCTCGCTACATTTCCCGAAGTGCTTCTTTTTACACTTCTCGCACCACTTGGCTTCACCTCCTCCTCCTTCTTCAGTCTTTGAGAATTTCCTTTCTTTGTTGGATTTTGAAGATCCTTCATGCTTCCTTTTTTCTCCTGCATTGTCTTTTTCTAGACCCCTTTCTCTTATCTGGGTCTCTACATTCTTAGCTGCTCTAACAGTTGTTTTCAAAGTAGTTGCCATTTTGACCATTGGGCCGAAGTCTTTGGGCAGTCCGTTAGCAAACCTATCAATCTTGGAGATTTCAGTAGGAACCAAGTAGGGAAATAGCTTCATCCTCTTGGTGAATGTGGTGGCATACTCATCAATACTCATCTTCCCTTTCTTTAGGTTCTGAAACTCGTTGTTTAGGTCTATCAGATCTATCTCTGAGAAGTACTGCATTTTCAACTGTTCCAAGAACTCTTCCCAATACATCCTTAGGGCTTCTCCTCATGGCATCTTAGCTGCCATTAACTTCCACCAGCTCAAGACTCCAGTTTTCAGTTGTCTTACTACGAAGACAGTCTTCTGTTTCTCACTACAGTTGCATCTCTCAAACACCATCTCCATCTCGGAGATCCAATCCATAATCTCAACCGGCTTCCGGTGAAAGACCCTAACTTTCGTATTTATAAAAGACCCAAACTTTCATAGTCGACAATATAGTTACTCCAAAACATGCTACTTGCATATTCATAAAAACAATATTTTACATTGATAAAGAGGTTACAAACTACTAGATACAAACCGACTATTTTAAAGTGTTATATATTACATAACTTCCCAGGATTCTATAGTTTTATACATATGGGAGTGCAATATACAATAGTTTCAAACTATTCAAAAGCTTCTATCGATACAATAGTTTGAAACTATTCAAAAATCTTCTACCAGTATATAAGCATACTGGATGCTTATCTCCTGCAATTTGTTAAACATTGAGAAGGTAAGCGGTGACGCTTAGTGAGTTCAATAATAGATACAATATAATGTTATGCCATATATATATATATATATATATATATATATATATATATATACACTTTAATATGGCAGAAGCAAAGGGGAACAAGGAACAATAAGGGCATATGTCAATCATGTGACAAACATTTCATATCAATCATTGATTTGACTTAAAGATATACAATCAATGAGACATAACCATTTCCATGCTTGATATACATCAATAAAGCTTTGGCCCAAATCGCACAAAAACATACAACTTTGGATTTAACATTTTGGTAGATTTCAGGCTTATAGCCCTGTCTAACCTTCTGCCAATACCATAGAATAGAAATCATTCTCTTACGGAGACATAATCTACATGGCCAGAGGCTACATACCAGTACCAACGTGAATCTAAGTCCTTTCACTGATCACATAGTCAAAGGTATTGCTTTGCTATTAAATATAGCGAATAAAAATAACACTGGAAAATAACCCGGAATAATAACACTGAAAAGTATGTAGCACATATAACACATAACATACAATTATTTCGATATATTAAACTCACCGTGAAATAACCGGGGGCTAAAATATTAATTTGGGCAGCACTTCGGCTATAAATATGACTTTCGTCGTTGAAAACCGGGAGTTTTCTTGAAAACCGGGCTCTACGAAGGTAGAGCTACAAAACCGAAAAGATAAATTTTCGGGCTTCTAGGGAGTCTCGGGGCGTGTTTCGGGCTTTGGAATCAGTATCGGGGCTTCGGTAGAAGTGGAAGTAGAAGAAATATAAATTTAGGGGTAAAAAGTGGCAAATTTCTAACATTTACCCGGGAGGTCTCGCACCCCTTATATAGGGCCGACGTTCGGATCTGAAGCAAAGGGAAGAGGGCAGGTGGCTGCGAGGCTCGGACCAGATGGCAGCTTCGGCCAGGCTCGGATGCGAGGAGTCATCGGCTTCAAGCGCGTCGGCGGCTGGGTCTTCGGTTCGGACGCGGGGTGGAGGCTGATGTGAGGCGCGTCGGATAGCCATTGGACCACACCCTCGGTCGAATCAGCATGCGACACGCGAGTCCGGAACGAGGCAGGCATGCAAGGATCACGTGACCAGCTCCAATCCATGCGAATTTCCTCGAAAATTGTGCCAAAATCTTCTAAAATTCATAACTTTCACATACGGGCTCCGTTTTTTACGTTCTTTATATTCACGCGTAGGTAAAATTACGCTCTACAACTTTCGTTTATACTTCGTCGGCTAATTTTGATTTAATTTTTATATTATTATTTTGAACAGACCAGGACAGGAAAATTCGTTAAAAAATCATAACTTCTTCATCCGACCTCCGTTTTCGTTAGAATTTTTACCGTTGTACTACCAATGACGAAACCTTCAATTCTCATTTAGGTTGTGTCGGCTAAAAATCACTCGATCTAAAATTCGAGTTTTTAGTTGTCTACTGCTAAGCTGAAACTTCGAAAAATCATAACTTCCTCATACGAAGTCAGATTTGGCGTTCTTTTTATCGATCTTCTCGGTTTAACGAATATTACGACTTTCATTTACATTACTAAGGCTAAAAAGTAGTTTATCAAAAACTCACTTTTTACGTCATTCGGCGCCATGTCAGTTTTGTCGCGAATCTTCGATTGGTCATAACTTCTTCGTTATAACTCGGATTTCAATGAGGTTTTCGCCTAAATGTTTTTAACGAGATTATCTATAACTTTCAATAATAAAATTTTACTTATTCTAATATTTATATTTTCGTTAAATTTCACTATTTGACATTTGATTGGAATCTCATAAGACTTCCAATACTTTCTGAATGATTCTAAGCATAGTTTTACTTCAATTCTAGTAAAAACTATCTATTAGAACTTAACATTCAAATTCACATAATATTTCATAATATTATTTACTTAAAACACGATTTCAAAACGTGTATGTCTGACATCTCCAAAATCTCGGCCAGAAAAGACCGATTTTCATTTATGCTTTTAAAATAATTTCAGAGTAAATCCTTTTGATTTGAAAGAGTTTCGGAATTTGTTCCCAAAAACAAAGTATGATAAAATAATATTTACCAAATCATTTCATAAAGAGATGTATTTTCATTATATAATCAAAACTCGGGATGTCATGTTCCGATACAGACCATAAAGCATAAACGATAACATTACAAGTCGTTCAACAAATATATACATATACAGACTTGTAAACAAAACAAATTGATGATTCATCCATCTTATGCCCTTGCGTCACTTCCTGTAATACAAATAAACTGAGTGGGTCAGGCTTGGGAGCCTGGTGAGCATATAGGGTTTTCAACCCACAATAAATAATTATATTTAATTTCCACCAACCAACAATAACCCAATTACTCATTCCCGTTATTCTCACTTTACGTCCCTAAGACAACTAACATAAGGGACCTAGTCTAAGAATATTTCATCAGGGCGACAACACATGCTTCGGGGGTTCCTCAGCAATATAAGTCAAACAAGGCAACCATGAGGGGGATGAAGTACAGCGAATGAACACCCAAGTTCATTAACACCTACAGGTGGCGAACCTGCTAGCGTTCCACAGGACTGTCCAGAAAAGTCTGTGGTCATCATCTAAACTCCGTTAGATGACTGAATCAAAAACAACATCGAGGCATCTCATCTGTTTATCACACGTCAACTATCTACCCATGTTTTATCCAACATATTAGTAGATAAAAATATATATTTTTATACATAGTTTAAAACCTGTATAGCATTCTCATTCAATACATATTCCAAACAACAGATGAGACACATACACATAACACGTATTTCATAGAGAATAAATCAGATCCATGAGATAGAAGAAAAGTGAATACACATTCACACATATAACAACAAAATATACACATAACACGTATTTTATAGAAAATACTTCATAATTATGCGTTACAAGAAAGTAACCACACACTCACTTGATCAGAAGATGATCGGACAGCACTACGGCATGTAGAAGTAGTATATTCTTCGGCAGATCTGGAAGATCTTCACAAAAACCGAACTCCTCGCGGGCAGAGCTTCGGCTCGACAATTGCACTTCTCGGGATCTTTGGGACCTCGGGACTTTCTTCGGGGCTCGGGAATGATACCGAGGCTTCGGGACAATTCTTGCACGAAAAACGATGCAAAAACGCGAGAGAAAGGGAAGAAATGAGCAAAGAACTCGGCTGCCCTCGACACCCTTTTATAGGGGGATGGAAACCCAATTACGCTGGGCGTAATTCTAAATTACGCTGGTTGTAATGGGGATAAGAACGCTGACTCCCCCCCTTCCGGATAATATCGAATTTATATTTAAATTAAATATCGAAAATATTTAATAAACATCAAAAATTCATGTCTTTCTCATACAAAATCCGTTTTCGATGTTCTTTATATCCCCGCGTAGGTGAGACTACGCTCTACAACTTTCGTTTAGACTCCGTTGGCTAATTTTGAATTTATTTTTATTATTTATTTTTAGTAGGCCGGGACAAGAAAACTCCGTTATAAAATCATAACTTCTTCATCCGACGTCCGTTTTCGCCTATCTTTTTTTATCGTTTTACTACAATTAATGAGATCTTCGATTCTCATTTAGATTGTTTCGGATACAAAACCGCTCGGTCTCAAATCGAGTATTCGGGCTTCATACCGCTAAGTCGAAACTTCGAAAAATCATAACTTCCTCATGCGAAGTCAGATTTGGGCGTTCTTTTTATGCACGCTCTCGGTTTAACGAACTCTACGACTTTCGTTTAGATCACTAAGGCTAAATATCGCTCTAACGTAAATTTCACTTTTTACGTCATTCAACGTTGCCGGTTCTGTCGCGAAACTTCGACAGGTCATAACTTCTTCGTTATAACTCGGATTTCGGCATTCTTTATATCTTCGGAATCCTTGTTTCGACCACTACATCTTTATGCAAAGATATCAGGCTTATCTCATACTTTAATTTTGACACTTATTTTATTCTTAATTCATTAAATTATAATAATTAAGAAAATAAACACATAATTCACATAATATTCAAATATTCCATCATTAATACTCCAAAAAGAGTTACAAGGGTTAACCTAGACTATTACATCAATGATAATGCCTAGCCTGGAAACGCGGGCGTTACAGTATGTTACAAATAGCTCATCCTTTTAAGCATTTCGTCCCCGAAATTACATCGATTAAAATAAATGGGGATATTTTGCTCTTATTTCATTCTTATTTTCCCAAGTCTAATTTGGGCCTTGATGGTGTTTCCACTTGACAAGAACCAACTCCACTTCTTTATTACATAGATTAGTTGTTCTTTCATTCACAATCTCTTCCGGCTCTTCTACATATCTTAACTTATTATCCAATTTGACATCGGATAATGGAATTGTCTCATCATTGTGATGGGTTTGAGCCATATGAACATCCCTATGTGCACATGCAACCCTAATGCTTGGATCTAGGTTTCTCTAATTGATCATACATTGAATCCAATACTTCTAATGGCTAATATACAATAACAACAATATGAAATCAGAGATTAGAAGTTTACCTTGAATCACTTGCTTGATCTTCTTGTCCTTGAGGCTTTAGAGTCACAATTGTCACTCCTCTAATGGCTTACAAACACCAACTAGCAAGAATATGATTTAGGAGAGAGGAGAGGGGAGGAAGAATTCGGCCAGGGTTTCCTTAGAGACAAGTGTGTCGAATTCCCTCAACCCATAGGGTCTATTTATACTAGTAAGGCTCCTAGGGTTTCACCCTTAAACCCTAATTGGATAACTTAAGCCCTAAGCAATCCAAATCCTTTCCATGATAAGCCTTGGACGATTTTATGGCTATCCTTAGCCCTAGAAATCTTCCACCCCTTATCCATAAAGGATATATAGCCCAAAGTCCAACTATCAAACAATTGACAGTTTATACCCCTTTATTTAATTAATCTCTTTAACTCACCAAATTAATTCCAAATTAATTTATGACTTATATTAATCAAATAATAATATTATTATTGCTTACATTATTCTTATAATATATTAATAATATTCCTTCTCTCATTATAAATCATCCTGTCAAGTTGCTATGGTGAAGGCAACCCAAAAGGACCATGCTCAACCGGGTCAAATACTTGCCTAATATAGTTATAGCCTTAAACACTATTCCAACAGTCTCCCACATGGATAAGTCTAGTAACTATACAAGCATATTCCGATTAGCAATTGTGGCTCTCAAAGACGCTGTCAAACTCTGATCTAATCAATCTTGTCCTTCAGATAAGGGATCGTACACTCCTCTGTTTAGATATCATGCTGACAATTCTATGGAACAATTTGTCTAGCATTTGGTTTCTCGATCTCCGATTTATTTGACATAGAACTTAATCGAACACATCAATTTAGTTCTGACCGGGCCCGGCACATAAGTCAAATCAAATCATCGAGCGGCCGAGATATCGCTTTTACCCTCTTGAGATAAAAGTAACAAATAAACTTCGACTTATATGCATTTACTTATTCCTTAATCAACTATACACAACAATGCGTTTTATAACATCAAGTTACTGATGCGGTTTCGCATTATCAATGTACAAACAATTAACAAATAACAAACCATATATCTTGGTTTTAAGACCATATGATATTATCTTCTTGCGTTCACCCTTTCTATCACATTCCATAAGGTGATTCCAGCAAGCGCGGGTTTGTTCCAATGCTCAAAACTAGTCCATAAGCTCTCATGAACGTTGCAGCAACCTTTTGCTATGTCTAATACCATTTAGACAATCTACACACCAATTCATGACTATCTTCATTCATACCTACTTCCAACATATGAACGATTGTGGATAATTTGAATAATTTGATTATTCTTAATAAACTCAATTATTCTAGAAGTCCAAACATGCAAAAATGAAACAATAGTTAAACAATTAACACAAGACAGTAACATTACTTATAAATAATACTCTTTTATTTAATCATCAAATGTTAATTACATTTATCTATTACACGTTTCTACTACTATCTAATCTATACTAATATCATCCTTCAGCCCAATACTCCTAGCATGTTGCAAGTGCTTAACCCTACTCAATCCCTTCGTAAGCGGATCTGCTGGGTTATCTTCTGATGATATCCTCTTCACTACGAGTTGTCCTTCTTCTACACGATGACTAATAAAGTGATATTTTCTGTCGATATGTCAAGATCTACCATGATCCCTCGGTTCCTTGGTCAAGGCAACCGCTCCTTCATTATCACAGAAAATCTCCATGGGCTCCTTTATGGCGGGTACAACTCCAAGATCACTGATGAAGTTCTTTAACCATATTGCCTCCTTTGACGCTTCACTCGCTGCAATGTACTCTGATTCGCACGTTGAATTAGTTACGGTTTCCTGCTTGGAACTTTTCCAAGTCACTACTCCTCCATTCAAGGTAAAGACCCAGCCCGACTGCGAACAGTAGTCGTCCCTATCGGTCTCAAAGATGGCGTCAATATACCCTCGCACCTTCAAGTCATCACTCCCTCCGAGGACCAAGAACCATTCCTTCATCCTCCGAAGGTACTTAAGGATATTCTTAACCGCAATCCAATGGGCTCTACCAGGATTCCCTTGATATCTGCTAACCATGCTCAAAGCAAAGGCTACATCAGGGCGAGTACAAGTAATAGCATACATGATTGAGCCAACTGCGGAAGCGTATGGTACTCGACTCATTTCTGCTATTTCAGCTTTGGTACTCGGACTTTGAGTCTTACTCAACTTGGCATTACTTTGTATCGGTAATTCTCCCTTCTTCGAGTTTTCCATACTAAAACGTTTCAGTACTTTATCCAAGTAAGTGTTCAGACTAAGTCCTATTAGTCTCTTACTTCTTTCTCTCACTATCCTTATTCCCAAAATATAGGAAGCCTCTCCGAGGTCCTTCATAGAAAAGCACTTCCCAAGCCAGGACTTAACCTCCTGCAGAGTTGGGACGTCGTTTCCTATGAGTAGTATGTCGTCGACATACAGAACGAGGAAGCTTACTGTACTCCCATTGGCTTTGACATATACACACGATTCATCTTCGCTTCGTACAAATCCAAACTCTTTGAATTTCTCATCGAAGCAAAGATTCCATCTGCGAGACGCTTGCTTAAGTCCATAATTGGACTTCTCAAGCTTAAACACTCTATTCGGATGCTTCGGATCGACAAAACCTTCTGACTGAGCCATGTAAACATCCTCAGCCAACTTCCCATTAAGGAAAGCGGTTTTGACATCCATTTGCCAAATCTCATAATCATGAAATGCGGCAATAGATAGCATCACTCTAATAGATTTAATCTTCGCAACTGGTGAGAAGGTCTCATCATAGTCAACTCCGGGAGTTTGAGTAAAGCCCTTCGCAACCAGTCGCGCTTTATATGTGTGTACATTTCCATCCACGTCGGTCTTCTTCTTAAAGATCCATTTGCACCCGACGGTCTTACGTCCGGGCACATAATCAACCAAATTCCAAACATGGTTGTCATACATGGATTGGATCTCGCTATCCATTGCCTCTTTCCATTTTGCAGACTCCGGGCCTGCCATGGCTTCCTTATAGCTATTAGGTTCATCAAGATTTACTAGTGTACCATCACTAATATACGTGTCCCCTTCGATAGTAATATGAAAACCATAAAACTGGGGATGAACTCTAACTCTATCGGAATGTCTAAGAGGTAATGACTCGTCAATCGGTTCAACCGGAGTTTCCTCCTCGGGTTGAGTGCCAGTGTTAGAGGTTCCTTCATCTATCGACTCTTGAATCTCTTCAAGTTCGATTTGCCTCCCACTGTCTCCTTGGCCTATGAGTTCTCGCTCTCGGAAAACTCCTCTCCTCGCAACGAAGACAACATTGTCCTTCGATCTATAGAAGAGATATCCAAAGGATTTCTGCGGGTAGCCGATGAAAATACATCGCTCACTACGAGGTTCAAGCTTGACATGAGTATCTCGTCTTACGAAAGCCTCGCAACCCCAAACCTTGATATGTGCCAACGAGGGAGCTTTCCCTGTCCACATCTCGTGAGGTGTTTTGGCAACCTTTTTAGTAGGGACTCGGTTAAGGATATGGGCGGCAGTCTCTAAGTCATACCCCCAAAAAGAGATAGGTAGTGAAGCACGACTCATCATAGAGTGAACCATGTCTAACAAGGTTCAATTACGCCTTTCTGCCACACCATTCCACTACGGTGTCCTAGGTGGCGTCAATTGTGAAACCATTCCACACTCCTTGAGATAATCGTGGAATTCAAGACTTAGGTACTCTCCTCCTCGACCGGATCGAAACATCTTGATTTTCCTGCCCAATTGATTCTCCACTTCATTTTTGAATTCTTTGAACTTTTCAAAGGTTTCTGACTTTTGCTTGATTAAGTAGATATACCCATATCTACTATAGTCATCGGTAAAAGTCACATAGAAGCAGTTTCCATCCTTCGTGGTTGATCTAAACGGTCCACATACATCGGTATGTATTAGGTCCAATAGACCTTCACCCCTTTCATACGTACTTGTGAAGGGTGACTTAGTCATCTTTCCAAGCAAACAAGACTCGCATGTGTCATCTTCCCTAAGGTCGAATGACTCCAACACTCCATCCTTTTGGAGTTGGGCTATGCGCTTCTAGTTGACATGTCCAAGACGACAATGCCACAAGGATGCTCTATCCATACTATTGGAAGAATCAATGCATAAAACATCATTTCCTAAGTTATCTACAATCATAATAGTTTTATAAATTCCATTACATGGTATAGCTTCAAAATATAAGACACCATTTAGATAAGCAAGAATAGAACCATTCTCATTATTAAAAGAAAATCTAAAACCTTGTCTAAACAAACCATGAAATGAAATGATGTTTCTAGCCATTTCTGGCGAATAGCAACAATTGTTCAAATCTAAAGACAAACCATTCCTAAGAACTAAAGAATACACTCCAATCTTGGTCACAGGCGACGATCTTCTGTTCCCCATGATTAGATTTATTCTTCCATGCTCCACATCCCTATTTGTTCTTAGTCCCAGCAAATCGGAACAAATATGGTAACCACAACCGGTATCAAGGACCCAAGAATTAGCATGAGATGAATCATTAGATTTAATTGTATAAATACTTGCGAAAGATGGCTTGATCTTTCCATCCCTTATGGCTTGCAGGTAGTCTGGGCAGCTTCTTTTCCAATGCCCTATTTTATGGCAATGATGGCACTCTGCCTCCTTAGGGTTAGGACAGGGTTTAGCAGGATCAACTTTGTTCCCACTAGAAGAGGAACCATCTCGGGACTTTCCCTTGCGGTGGCTCTTAGACGGAGCCTTCCTCTTCTTTCCTCTTCCTTGCCCAATGGCCAAAACAGGGCCAATGGGTTGATTGGGAGTGGGTGCAACAGACTTGTCCTTTAGGTTGCTTTCAGCAACCCTAAGGAGACCTTGGAGCTTGCTTAGGGTGACCTCTTCCTTGTTCATGTGGTAGGTTATCCTAAATTGATTGTAACACGGAGGCAAAGAGTGAAGCACCATGTCGATCGCCAAGTCTTCCTTAAATTCAACATTCAACTTGCGAAGACGATCGACACACCTTTGCATCTTTTGCAGGTGCACGGTAAGAGATTCTCCATGACCCATTTTAGCATAAATCATGTTAGTGAAAATCTCGTAGCGCTCTTGCCTCGCGTTCAGGTGGTATCTCTCAAACAAGTCTTGGTGCATTTCATACGGATACATGTCCTCATAGGACTTTTGGAATTCAGCATTCATGGTGGCTATCATGATGCAATGTACCTTCGTTGCATCACGCTCGTGAGTTTCAAAAGCGGTCATTTCAGCCGGAGTAGCAATTTTTGGGTTGATTTTCTCGAGCTTCTCATCTAGGACATACTCCTTGTCCTCATAGCGAGCAATTGTGCGAATGTATCTTATCCATTCGCTAAAATTCGTCCCATCGAAAGTAACCTTTTGACAAAGGCTCATCAACGTGAATGAACTAGCAGCAGCGTTGTTTGCGTTTGACATCTACAAATAGAAAGGACAAAGATAGATTAGAATATGAATCCCTAATTATCACCCAATAAGAAAAAATTAGGGCTAGGATCCAACAACAATATTTACATATTAGAAAAGGGATGTTGTAATCTAACATGCAAACAATTGAAGGTAAGTGAATGACAATTCACTAATTCTCCACCACATAACTTTAAGTTCTAAATGTATTGAGAATTCCTAGGTTTGGATGAGATTCATTGAAAACTTTTCAATGGCATGTTTAAATCTCGATATGCCCCTCTTGTTTGTGACTGGGATACCGAGGATCACAAAGTGGGTGTGAATTACCATGCAAATTTACATGGTGCCTTCATTGTAACGATCACCTATTCGATGTGCCGGTAAACCACACACGCTCCATCGAACTATGATAAACAATGAATCACCCTTTGCCACCTTTGCTTAGAACCAATTAGTGTGCCGGTAAACCACACACGCTCCGCTAACTTCTTAGCAAGGGTGCAAAGTGTAATTTCATTGGATTGCATCAATTCACTTTTCCTAAAGTAACTAAGATTGGGAAATTTTGAAAACATGTAGTTACTTTGTATTTCATATTATACTTTTAATGAAGAGATGAGGTTGCCCTATCCTACCCATTCGGCTAACGACCCTCCACCGATCAAACAAGCGGTGGGTGTGAGTGTACACCCATTAAGCGCCATTTTATAGGCAGCAACCTTATACCCACCTTATAGACCGGCTTCGTGAATGAGGCCTACTAACGGTAAGACTAGCATTTTAATTATATATATATATATATATATATATATATATATATATTAATCTAGTAATATTATATTAGTATAGGGTTGGGTTTTAAACTTGTAAAATTCTAGGGTTTGAAATTTAAATTGTCTAAATTAAACTATTAATCACAAAACATAAATTTCAAAATTTGAGGGCAAGTTTTAAACTTTTAAAAACATAGAGGATCAAATAACAAATATTCTCAATTAACAATTAATTCCATAATTATCCATATTTGACTTATTTAATGATTTCTTGCAAAACAATTTACCAATTTAATAAAATAATTAATCAATTATCACATGAGGAAACAAATATTTTATTAATTGATAAATATCTTCAATTAGGTCAAGAATATACTCATATATATATATATATATATATATATATATATATATATCATAAAATCAGATTTATATTGATCTAATATGATTAAGGCAAGTATCTCGAAGATAAACAGCAAGAAATCCCGAATATTGCTGTTTCTGATGCTCAAACTTGCCGAGTACTCAGATGGAGTCGCCGAGTTGAGCCTACTCGCCGAGTACCACCATAGGACTCGCCGAGTGCATCAGGCAGAGGACAAAAAAAGGATTTTTTCAGCAACAAACAAGCAATCAAAGTATCAATTCAATAGAAACCAATCTAGGCTCTGATACCACTGATGGGTTTTAGCCATATGAACATCCCTATGTGCACATGGAACCCTAATGCTTGGATCTAGGTTTCTCTAATTGATCATACATTGAATCCAAGACTTCTAATGGCTAATATACAATAACAACAATATGAAATCAGAGATTAGAAGTTTACCTTGAATCACTTGCTTGATCATCTTGTCCTTGAGGCTTTAGAGTCATAATTGTCACTCCTCTAATGGCTTACAAACACCAACTAGAAAGAAGATGATTTAGGAGAGATGAGAGGGGAGGAAGAATTCGGCCAGGGTTTCCTTAGAGACAAGTGTGTCGAATTCCGTCAACCCGTAGGGTCTATTTATACTAGTAAGGCTCCTAGGGTTTCACCCTTAAACCCTAATTGGATAACTTAAGCCCTAAGCAATCCAAATCCTTTCCATGATAAGCCTTGGACGATTTTATGGCTATCCTTAGCCCTAGAAATCGTCCACCCCTTATCCATAAAGGATATATAGCCCAAATTCCAACTATCAAACAATTGACAGTTTATACCCATTTATTTAATTAATCTCTTTAAGTCACCAAATTAATTCCAAATTAATTTATGACTTATATTAATCAAATAATAATATTATTATTCCTTATATTATTCTTATAATATATTAATAATATTCCTTCTCTCATTATAAATCATCCTGTCAAGTTGCTATGGTGAAGGCAACCCAAAAGGACAATGCTCAACCGGGTCAAATACTTGCCTAATATAGTTATAGCCTTAGACACTATTCCAACACATTGATGCTCAAGCATTTGCGCAGATAGCTCACATGAAACACATCATGAATACCTACCAAATCTTCAGGCAATTCTAAGCGGAATGCTTGCTTTCCAATTCTCTGGGTGATTTTGAAAGGACCAACAAATCTAGGACTTAAATTTCCTTTCTTCCCAAATCTCATAAGGCCTTTCCATGGGGATACCTTCAGCATCACGAAATCACCCACTTGGAATTCTATGGGCCGTCTTCTCTTTTCTGTATAGGACTTCTGTCAATCCTCGGCCGCTTTCATTCTTTCTCATACGATTTGAATTTTGTCGGTGGTGTCTTGAATCATTTTAGGGCCTCCAAGGATCTTCTGTCCTATGTCTCGCCAACATAATGGATTACGACACTTGTGACCATATAATGCTTCATATGGTGTCATTTTAATTGAAGCGTGGTAACTATTATTATATGGGAATTCGACAAGAGGTAAGTATTTATCCCAGTTACCATCAAACTCCAAGACACATGTACGAAGCATATCTTCTACTGTTTAGATTGTTCTCTCCGTTTGACCATCTGTCTGGGGATGATAAGTTGTGATGAAAGCAACTCGAGATCCTAATTCACGTTGCATACTCGCCCAAAAGTGAGAAGTGAAGCGAGTATCACGATCAGAAATGATCTTTAGTGGAACACCATGTCTTGCCACAATTTCATCCAAGTATACGTGTGCGTATTTCTCCATTGGAGCCGTTTCACGCATGGCAAGAAAATGAGCGCTTTTAGTCAGGCGTTCGACGATTACCCAAATGCTATCATGCTGTCTAGCAGTCTTTGGCAATTTGGTAATGAAATCCATGGACAGTTCTTCCCATTTCCATACAGGAACACTAAGACTTTCTGGGGTTCCATAAGGGTTTTGGTGCTCTGCTTTGACTTGTAAGCATACTAAACATTCATGTACATATCTTCCAATGTCTTTCTTTAATCCAGGCCACCAATAATCAGCTCTTACGTCATAGTACATTTTACTCATACCAGGATGGATTGACAGTTTAGATTTATGGGCTTCATCTAAAATCTTCTGTCTCAATCCACCAATCTTTGGAATCCACAGCCGATTCTTGAATACTTTTAATCCTCGCAGATCATCAAGTAAAGCATCATTATAATGTATCATCCCTTCTTTCTTCACATTTTCTGGCTTTAGGGCCTCTTCTTTCCATTTCTTTAATTCATCTAAAATAGTGAATTTTACTATAGTATGAGTAATAGCATAACACATACTATTGCGATAAACCTTTTTGCTAAGTGCATCAGCAACCACGTTAGCTTTTCCAGGATGATATTGGATTTCACAATCATAATCTTTGATCAGCTCCATGGCTCGTTGTTGTCTCATATTCAAAGTTGGTTGACTGAATATGTACTTCAGACTTTTGTGGTCGGTAAATAATTGGCACTTTGTACCAAAAAGATAATGCCTCCAAAGTTTTTGGACAAATACCACTACAACGAGTTCGAGATCATGAGTGGGATAATTCTTTTCATAATCTTTCAGTTGTCTTGAGGTATAGGCTATCACTTTTCTGATGGGTTTTAGCCATAAGAACATCCTATATGCTCATGCAAATCCTAATGCTTGGATCTAGGTTTCTCTATTGTACATGCAATTCATCCAATACTTTAAACCCTAATTCTAGCATACAGTTAATCATATTAACATGTGAAAGAGGTTTAGATCTTACCTTGATTGTTATGTAGCAATAACAATCACAAATCCTCCTTATAATGACTTTAGAAAGCTTAGAGTCACAAATGTCACTCCTCTAATGGCTCACAAACACCAAGAGCAAGAGGATGAAGAATAAGGAGAGGGGAGGCTGCCCAAAACATGTGGAAACCCTAAGGAAGAAGTTCAGCATGTTTTTGAGTCTCAAAGGTCCTTTAAATAGTGAGGCTACTAGGGTTATCTAACAAGGAAACCCTAATTTGGATGCTTAGGCCCTAAGCAACCCATGGACTCCCTCCTTAGAGGCCTAGGACGATTTCTAATGGGTTTCCCCATAGAATTCGTCCACTCCTCTAATATGGAGTCGATTAGCCCAATATTCAACTATCACACAATTGACAGTTCTAGTCCCTTAAGTTTAATTAATGTCTTTTAGCCACAAACTTAATTCTTATTAATTCTTGACTAATATTAATTAAACAATATGATTTCTCCTTTAATATATTATTCTCATGATATATTAATAAATCATAATTAATCCTTTCTCTCCATAATTCATCCTATCAAGTTGCTTTGGTGAAGGAAACCCAAAATGACCATGCACCATCGGGTCAAATACATACCAAAATAGTTATGGACTTAGACATTAATCCAATAGTCTACCACTTGGATAAGTCTAATAACTATTCTGCGTATGACTTCAAATCTTGATCTGCAATCATAGCTTTCCAAAGCCGCTGTCAACTCTGATCTTATCAGATATGCGTGTCCTTTAGATAAGGGATCATATATTCCTCCATTCTAGATATCGTATAGATATAAGACATGAATTCTAATCATTCTCTCTATACTATTTTCCCGACTTCCGATTTATGACGACTGACAACAGACTACAATTGATTACATCAAATTAGTCTCGGCTCGACCAAGCGCTTAGGTGCCATCACTAAATCATTGAGGGGCCCAAAGATATAGCTTTTATCCTACTTTGGATAAAAGGAACGGATAAACTTTGACTCAATGCTCGCTTGCACTCACTTACCGAATTACACACAACAATATGTTTTATAACACCAAGTTACTATTGCGTTTACATATTATCAATGTGCAACCGACTCGCAAGATACAACTCACACATCTCGGTTTCAAGAATATAAGATGTTATCGTCTCACCAATCACTCGTGATAAAACCCATGAAGCGATCCAAGTGAGCGTGGGTTTAATCCAATGCTCAAATCATATTCATAAGCACTCATGAACGTTGCAGCAAATAATTGCTTATGTCTAATACAATTTAGACAATCCACACACCAATTCACGACAGTCTTCATTCATACCTACTTCCAACATATGAACGACTGTGGTCCGTTCGAATAATTTGGCTGTTCTGAACCAATTAAATTATTCAGGAAGTCAAAACATGCAAAGTGAAACACAAGAATAATACTAATCCTATATGGCCCCAAACTTTTGAGTATAAATAAAACACCTTTTATCTATCACCATATTGATTACTCATTATTTGTTGTTTCGGGTAATCCACTTCTTACTTGAATTATTACTACACTTGTCCCATGTTCTTAACATGCACACAATGTCTATCTACGGTCCTTACTTTGTGAAATAGATCAAATGAATACATTTCCAATCATACTCATTTCACAACTCCTAATCCTTTTCACAAGTGAAAGAACATCAAATTCTTACCACTTATAGAATATGTCAGATTCTAACATTTTATGCAATGATCCTTTCATAATGCCATAGTACAAAAGTCATAATGACTATTGCCAATGAAATTACAAATTCCTCTATCTGAGATTGTTAAATACAATTCCATAGACATGATGTCTCTCACTCAAACTACATTCCTTGAACATCCTTTCGCATAAAATTTTCTAATCTAGACATAGACTTTCAATATCCAACTCCTAATATGGAACCATTTCCATATTTTCCATATGACAACTCATTCTTAATAGAATCTTATCTATTTATAATAATGTCGATATGGTCCATCCAATACTATACTTCTAACTACTCACAAGCGACCAATCATCAGCAAGCTTTGGATCATCATTTGATAGTTGTTTAATTATCTTAGTCAAAATCGATTCTTGTCCTTTTTCCCTCTAAATGCGCTAGACATTTGGAAAATTTTAGAATGGTCAAATATTATTGCATTTGCAATCAATCCTATACCTGAAGCGTATGGGACACGATGTATAATGTCTTACATAAAGATATGATACTTTATCAATCTTTTGCCATAATATTTTATGTGTCACGTTCTCATAATTCGAACTATGAAGAGGGATGCCATAATCATAATCGAAATTTGAGAACGCACTATGTATCCTTCACTATATTTATTAACATTCCACAACCTAAGCCTTTAGATTTGAAATGAAGCATAATATTCTCTCCCTTAATTATAGCAAAACAACTTTTCAATCCTTACAACTTTGCAAGGTATAACCCTTGTTTTCTATAACTAATATTGCTAACTTGCAATACTTACCTTAATAATCATACAAGCACAACATTTATGCTCCTAATATCATGATGATTATTGTCATATAAGCATAACACTTATGCTCCCACTAGCTTTGACATGTATTCAGAAAATAGCTTAACTTCTAGAAAAACAATACCTATTGATTTTCTTAAGTTCCTATTTCTAATACCTAATGCTTTGATAATCCTTTTATCTAAGCTTCTCAAACTTATACACTTTTGCCTTAAATAGCTCACATGTGTGTCTAAACAATTCAGACTAATTGCCAAATCTCACAATTCGAATCATGGAAAGGGATACCGTAACCATAATCGAATTCAAGAATCCAATTTTCACAATTACTATCTTCTTAAAATCTATCTTAGTGAAAGCATTTCCTCACAATCATTTTCATGAAGGAGGGAAACTTATGACACTTAGATTTTAATGGTGTATGTGTTCTATCCATATGAATTTGTCAAAACCAATGTTTGCGACAAATCCAAACTCATATGGACCGAACTTTCTCAATCTTGATTTCTTGCCTCATGGTAACACGAGTGCCCAACATGTCTTCCAAGTAGTTAAGCAGCTCACCCTTTCTTATCAATGTACTTTTCATTGATCAAGGTCCTTGCCTTTTATGCATTCAAATGAGAAATCATAGAACTCACATGCATAATTAACTCAATTGGAACGGCACAGAAACAAGATAGTGTCAGCACGATAGGTTGTAAACCTCAAGTCGTGTGCTAGTGATGTTCGATAAGGTTTATTCTTGATTTGTTCTTGAAACCTTTCAAGACCATTAAGACTCCCGCTGACTCCTTGACATATAAGATTCTCTTGTCAATAAACATTTATTGACAAACAAACATTCAAGAGTTAGTGTAGCTTTTATCATGACAAAACACTTCATGAAATTGGTCCTAGTTGGTCTTTGTCTTATCCAAGACATCACAACTTTCCACATTTGATGATTGTTATAAACCTTCTTAAGACTTGTCACTCAATGTCATAATCTTAACTCTAAGACTTCTTTTGGAACGAAGTATGATTGACTTCTTGATTTAACCATTTCTTCAATTCTCGATTCCTCTTCTTAGACATACAATTGTACTAAGACTCAATTAGAGGATCAATTGAGATATGGTTCTTAATCATTAAGACCTATCATAAAAACATAGTAAAAGGTAATCTCCCTTCTTCTTAGAATAGAGAAACTTTTATCTTTCTGCCTACTTGATTCTTCTTATTCGTTCTGCTATTGATTTAAACTCTTTTAATCAATTTAGAATTACACTTAATCTTATAAGTATAATCATATTTACTAAAACCTTTAGTAAATCATGAAGAATATCTTTGTTACTCTTGTGGTGGACTTGATCAACACACAACTTTGTGTACTCGATTTCTTAGTCTTTCACTCGACACTTTGTCAACAAATTAGTCTAATTTCCAAATCTGAAATTTCTCATTCATCGTGCAACCAAGTTGCATGATTCTAAGAAACTCTCCCTATTTGGTAAACTCTCGACATTTCCACAAATAACATTAAAAATCAAAACCATTATTGCTAATAATATAAATTTTCAAACATCAATTTTTCATACATGTCATTGTAAGGATAAATAATATAAAACAAAATTTATTTTATTGCGGAAAAATTTGTCCTTACAATGCAAATCATCGAAAAACTATGTAAATACATATTTCTTAGCAATCTTATTCTAATTCTAAGTAGTAGCTCAAGAATCTAATCTTCAAGTAATGCGATCGAAATCCATTTCTTCACGATTAGATTTCGCTCACTTCTTCTCTTAAGCTTCCTATCTTTTCTTTGATCCTTCAAAGCATCAATTGTAATCTTATCACATTATTTATTAAGAATCTAGAATAGGAACTTAAAAGAGTTAGTTAATGGATTTTACCTAAAGCTGAGCCAGACGTTTTGACTCTCCCATCTCTTAGATCTCTTAGGTAAATAGGGAAGTTTTGTCTCCGATGCCCCTTCTCTTGGCAATAAAAGCAAATTGACTCTTTTGGAATAGCACATGGAACTACTTCAGACTTTGCCTTTCTCTTATGATCAAACCTTTTGATCATGGCATGCCTTTTGTTGTCGTTGCCTATATCTATAGAGGTCTGGAAGGCAGATTCACCAATCAACTTTGCTTTTTCCATTGCGCCAAACCATTGTTGATTCAGCAGCAATAACCATATAGGTGAGATCTGTGAGGGTCACGTCGCGGTTCATCATATAGTACTCTCTTACGAACTCACTATACGAGTTAGGAAGTGACTGAAGAACCCAGTCAACAGCCAGTTGCTCACAGACAACGGATCCCAACATTCTTAACCTATCAATGTGTGACTTCATCTCTAGGACGCGTGTACACACCGATTTTCCTTCTTCATGTTTACTTGCCAAAAGGGCTTGAGTGAGCTTGAACTTTTCAAGCCTTCGAACTTGTGGGTTAAGGAGAATAATTGTAGGAGGTGGAGGAAGTAAAGCATGATCTCTTGTTCCTCGATCGAATCACGGAATATGATCTTCATATGGAAAGCTTGTTCCACGGGATTTGGGAAGACTATAGTTGTTGTATTTTGACATCTACAAAACGGGAGAAAAATTAAATTCAAGTTAGTTGATCGATTGAGTCCTTAATAAAACACCCAAATGAGATATTAAGGCTAGGATCCAACACAATACTCTACAACTTGGGAGAGGGATGCCGTAACCCAATTTGCAGAACATTTGAAGGTAAGTGAATGACGATTCACTAATTTCCACCAGGAAAAACGAAACAAAATTAAGTTTTAAATGTATTGAAAATTCCTAGATCTTTTTAGATTCATTGAACTTTTCAATGGCATGTTTAAATCTCGATATGCCCCTCGATTTGTGACTGGGATGCAGAAGATCACAAAACAGGGTGTGAATAACCATGGAAACTTACATGGTGCTCCCACATGTTATAGTCACCTATTCGATGTGCCGGTTAACCACACACGCTCCACCGAACTATGACAAATATTGAGTCACCCTTTGCTACCTTTTCTTAGACCCATTTAGTGTGTCGGTTAACCACACACGCTCCACTAACGTCTTCGCAAGGGTACAAAGTGTAATTTCATGGAATTGCATCAATTCACTTTTGCCTAGAGTAACTAAGATTGGGAATTTTTAAAAACATTTAGTTACTTTTGTACTTCATTATACTTATAATGGAAGGTTTCTGTCCTATCCTACCCGTTCGGCTAACGACCCTCCACTAGTCAAGAGTGCGGTGGGTAAGAGTGGATACCCATTCAATCGCCATTTTATAGGCAATTTCCATAAACACCCTTTATAGACCAGCTTCGTGAATGAGGTCTACTAACGGTAAGACTGACTACTAACGGTAAGACTGACTGTTTACTCATACATATATATAATATTAGACTTTTAATGTTATATATAGTATAGGGTGTATTTTACACTTTTAAAATATTAGGTGGTAAAATTTAACCATTATACTTTTAATTGAATCAAATTGTGAACCAAAACTTTATGGATTTATTAAATCTCTTTTATTTATACACTTTAATTAATTAATAAACCCATAAGGGTGAGAATTGAACTTTTCAAAACAATACTAGGGTTTTAGAATTTAACATTTCTAAATTAAACTTTTAATCAACTTTTAATTCCAAAACTTGGGGGCAAGTTTGAAACTTTTCAAAACACAAAGGATCAAATAGCAAATAATTTAAATTAAACAATTAATTTAATGATTATCTAAATTTGACCTAAAATCAATTTCTTGCAAGATAAGTTACCAAATTAATACAAATAATCAAACTTTAATCATATAAGGAAGTTATTATCTAATCAATTGGTAATTATCTTTTGTTTAATCAACGATATACTCAAAAATATGTTTAAAATCGGATTTTAATGACCTAAAACTGATAAGGCAAGAATCCATGTGTAAAACAACAAGAAATCCCGAAACTGCCTCCTTCTGACGCTCGAACTAGCCGAGTTCCTTTATGGACTCGCCGAGTTCATCAGACAGGGGGGCCAAAAATCGATTTTACAACTTGAACAAACAAACAAGGCATCAATACAATAGAAACCAATCAAGACTCTGATACCACTGATGGGTTTTAGCCATAAGACAATGCCTCCAAAGTTTTAGGACAAATACCACTGCAACGAGTTCGAGATCATGAGTGGGATAATTCTTTTCATAATCTTTCAGTTGTCTTGAGGTATAGGCTATCACTTTTCTGATGGGTTTTAGCCATAAGAACATCTTATGTGCTCATGCAAACCCTAATGCTTGGATCTAGATTTCTCTATTGTACATGCAATTCATCCAAGACTTTAAAACCTACTTCTAGCATACAATTAATCATATTAACATTTGAAAGAGGTTTAGATCTTACCTTGATTGTTATGTAGCAATAACAATCACAAATCCTCCTTGTAATGACTTTAGAAAGCTTAGAGTCACAAATGTCACTCCTCTAATGGCTCACAAACACCAAGAGTAAGAGGATGAAGAATAAGGAGAGGGGAGGCTGCCCAAAACGTGTGGAAACCCTAAGGAACAAGTTCACCACGTTTTTGAGTCTCAAGGGTCCTTTAAATAGTGAGGCTATTAGGGTTATCTAACAAGGAAACCCTAATTTGGATGCTTAGGCCCTAAGCAACCCATGGACTCCCTCCTTAGAGGCCTAGGACGATTTCTAATGGGTTTCCCCATAGAATTCGTCCACTTCTCTAATATGGAGTCCATTAGCCCAATATTCAACTATCATACAATTGACAGTTCTAGTCCCTTAAGTTTAATTAATGTCTTTTAGCCACAAACTTAATTCTTATTAATTCTTGACTAATATTACTTAAACAATATGATTTCTCCTTTAATATATTATTCTCATAATATATTAATAAATCATAATTAATCCTTTCTCTCCATAATCCATCCTATCAAGTTGCTTTAGTGAAGGCAACCCAAAAGGACCATGCACCATCGAGTCAAATACATACCAAAATAGTTATGGACTTAGACACTAATCCAATATTTTCCACGTTGCATCAACACACAACCGAGTCCCAATCTTGAAGCATCGCTATATACGGAGAAATCATCATCACCTTCTGGGAGTGATAAGATTGGAGCATGAGTCAAAAGATCTTTTAGAGTTGAGAAAGCTTTTTCTTGGGCATCACCCCATTCGAACTTCACTTCCTTCCGTGTAAGACTCGTGAGAGGTACGGTTATACGAGAAAAGTCTTTAATGAATCTCCGGTAGTATCCTGCGAGACCCATGAAACTACAAATTTCAGAAGTATTACGGGGCACTTCCCAATTTTGAATGGCTTCGCTTTTGATAGGATCTATGGATACACCATCACTAGAAATAACATGACCGAGAAATTGAACTTGGCGAAGCCAAAATTCACATTTCGAGAATTTAGCATATAGTTTCTCCTTTCGAAGAAGTTCCAATACCGCACGAATATGAATGGCATGATCAGCTTCAAACTTGGAATCAATTAGAATATCATCAATGAATACGATGACTGATTTAGCGAGCATTGGGCGGCATACTCGATTCATCATATCCATGAATACAGCAGGAGCGTTTGTTAAACCAAACGGCATAACAAGGAATTCATAATGCCCATATCGAGTACGAAAAGCAGTCTTCGGTACATCTTGCTCATGAACTTTCAACTGATGATAGCCAGATCTTAAATCAATCTTTGAGAAATAGCTAACACCCTGCAGTTGATCGAATAAATCGTCGATGTGTGGTAGTGGGTACTTGTTCTTGATAGTCACCTTATTCAGCTCATGATAATCAATGCACATCCGCATTGATCCATCTTTCTTCTTGACAAATAGTACCGAAGCACCCCAGGTAGTTCCTACAGTTGGATCATCATTTCTTTCATCTCAGCTGGCACAAGACGATAAGGAGTGTTTGCAATCGGAGCAGCACCAGGCACAAGGTCAATTCGGAATTCTACTTGCCTATCCGGAGGAAGGCCAGGCAAGGCATCAGGGAAAACATCAGGATATTTGTTAACAACTAGAACATCATTTACAATTTTCTTCTCCTCTTTTGAGACATCAACTGTGTAGGCCAGATAGATAGAACACCCTTTCGATATGAATTTACAAGCTTTAAGGAAAGAGATTATTTTTAAGAGTCTTTGTTCACCGTAGCCATAGATAGGATTCTCCCCTTCAATAGGAATGTGTACTATCTTTTCATAGCATAAGAGTTCTGCGTGATTCTTTGATAACCAATCCATTCCGAGAATAATATCAAAGTTGGGCAAGGAGATAGGGATTAGGTTAGCAAGAAAAGTATAGCCTTCAATTTCTATAACACAATCCCTATAGACTTTATCAGCAAGTAATGATATACTTCCCACACTATCTACGTGAAATGGTTGTGCGAGTACAAAGCAAGCAATTTGAAAGGAATTCGCAAATTCGTAAGACACAAAAGAATCTGAGGCACCAGAGTCAAATAAGATGTGAGCAGGTCTAGAGCTGACAAGAAATGTACCCGTCACAACATTCGGGTCTTCACGTGCCTCCTCTGAGATAATCTGGAATGCACGACCCTTAGCTTTTGGCACCTCCTCCTTTTTAGTTGGAGTACCCTTTGATTGTTGAACAGGGACTTGGCTTCTCGCCGGTTGTTGAACAGAAACTTGACTTCCCGTCATCTGAATAGTAAGAGTAGGGCAAAAACGCTTCTTGTGGCCAGTAATACCACATGCATAGCAAGTAACATCCTTTCTTGGGCAAGCTGGCTTTATATGACCCTTTTCTCCACATCCATAACAGACAATGGATTCCTTGTCTATTTTGCATTGGCCCGGATGATTCCTTCCACAAATACGACATGAAGGCGATTGCATAGAAAAAGATTATGATCTACCGCATCCATGAGAGGCATTTTGAGTTTGAACTTGATTACCAGGTTCAGTCCGAACGGATCGAGCTGGTAGAAAAGAAGGAACAGGAACAGTTCTTTCAGTGCGTGGATGCTTCGGATCAGTAACAGTAGCACCACATATTTCTAAGTCATGCTCACGTCTTCGAGCATATTCAACGACCTTATTGAATGACAGAATTTCTCGATCGGCAACTAAATCGCGGATTTCGTGTCGTAGTCCCTCCATGAATAACTGAATTTTATTGTCTTCATTTGGAATATACTTCGTAGCAAACCTTGCTCTTTGATTAAACTGAGTTTCATACTCATTCACAGTCATTCCTCCTTGTTCAAGCTCGAGGAATTCCTTCTCCAATCTCCTCCTCATGTCTAGAGGACAATACTTCTCTAGCAAACGAGTTTTAAACATTTCCCAGGCTAAATTCTCCTGGTCAAACCCATTGAGAGCTTCATATGTTGCTTCCCACCAGACCAAGGCTTCTCCGTTGAGCATTGCAGAAGCATAATTAGCCTTGTCTTCATTATCCACATGAGAAATACGAAACCCTTTCTCTGTGTTCTGGATCCAAGTAAGAACAATAATGGGATTGAGAACACCGGAAAACTTTGTAGCACCACTACTCTTGAAATCTTTGAACGAGGGACGCTTCACCTCTCATTTTGAAGATTCTCTAGTGGCTTTCTCTTTTCCCTTATCACCATTCTTTTTGTGTTCTTCGAGAGTCTGTCGAATAACACCGATAAGTGTACCCCCAGAGTCGCTCCTCACGAGGAGATATTGGAGTATTCACTTCCTCGGGTTGAGGACCTCCACCAACCTCAGGGGTATGGCTACTAACCTGTTCAGTCATTGCTCTGCAATACGGAGTAACATTGTATTTTAGAATATTAGGGCTTATTATTACCTAATACTTTTACTTATCTATTTACTATGGTTTGTATCCCTATACTTATAATGATTAAGTTCATATATTGAACTTCCAATAGTTTATGTCTAAATACCAATCCGTGGAATTTAGTTCACTCAAACTACTGTTCTGATACCATGATTGAAACACCCTCACTTTCGTATTTATGAAAGACCCAAACTTTCATACTCGACAATATAGTTACTCCAAAACATGCTACTTGCATATTCATAAAAACAATATTTTACATTGATAAAGAGGTTACAAACTACTGGATACAAACCGACTATTTTAAAGTGTTATATATTACATAACTTCCCAGGATTCTATAGTTTTATACATATGGGAGTGCAAAATACAATAGTTTCAAACTATTCATAAGCTTCTATTGATACAATAGTTTGAAACTATTCAAAAATCTTCTACAAGTATATAACTATATTGGATGTTTATCTCCTGCAATTTGTTAAACATTGAGAGGGTAAGCGGTGACGCTTAGTGAGTTCAATAATAGATACAATATAACGTTATACCATATATATACTTTAATATGGCAGAAGCAAAGGGGAATAAGGAACAACAAGGGCATGTGTGAATCATGTGACAAACATTCCATATCAATCATTGATTTGATTTAAAGATATACAATCAATGAGACATAACAATTACCATGCTTGATATACATCAATAAAGCTTTGGCCCAAATGGCACAAAAACATACAACTTCGGATTTAACATTTTGGTAGATTTCAGGCTTATAGCCCTATCTAACCTTTTGCCAATACCATAGAATAGAAATCATTCTCTTACGGAGACATGTTCTACATGGCCAGAGACTACATACCAGTACCAACGTGAATCTAAGTCCTTTCACTGATCACATGTCAAAGGTATTGGCTTGGTATTAAATATAGCGAATAAAGATAACACTGGAAAATAACCTGGAATAATAACACTGAAAAGTATGTAGCACATATAACACATAACATACAATTTTTTCTATATATTAAACTCACCGTGAAATAACCGGGGGCTAAAATATTAATTTGGGCAACACTTCGGCTCTAAATATGACTTTCGTCGTTAAAAACCGGGAGTTATCTTGAAAACCGAGCTGTGCGAAGGTAGAGCTTCAAAACCGAAAAGATAATTTTTCGGGCTTCTCGGGAGTCTCGGGGCGTGTTTCGGGCTTTGGAATCAGTATCGGGGCTTCGGGAGAAGTGGAAGTAGAAGAAATATAAGTTTAGGGGTAAAAATTGGCAAAGTGCTAACATTTACCCGGGAGATCTCGTACCCCTTATATAGGGCCAAGGTTCGGATCCGAAGTGAGGGGAAGAGGGCAGGTGGCTGCGAGGCTCGGACCAGATGGCAGCTTCGGCGGGGCTCGGATGCGAGGAGTCATCGGCTTCAGGCGCGTCATCGGCTCGGTCTTCGGCTCGGTCGCGGGGTGGAGGCTGATGTGAGGCACGTCGGATAGCCATTGGACTGCACCCTCAGTCAAATCAACATGCGACACACGAGTCAGGCACGAGGCAGGCATGCGAGGATCATGTGACCAGCTCCAATCCATGCGAATTTCCTCGGAAATTGTGCCAAAATCTTCTAAAATTCATAACTTTCACATATGGGCTCCATTTTTGATGTTCTTTATATGCACGCATAGGTAAAATTACGCTCTACAACTTTCGTTTAGACTTCGTTGGCTAATTTTGACTTTAATTTTTATATTATTATTTTTAACAGACCGGGACAGGAAAATCCGTTAAAAATTCATAACTTCTTCATCCGACCTCCGTTTTCGTCAGACTTTTTACCGTTGTACTACCAATAACGAGACCTTCAATTCTCGTTTAGGTTGTGTCGGCTAAAAATCACTCGATCTAAAATTCAAGTTTTTAGTTGTCTACTGCTAAGCTGAAACTTCGAAAACTTATAACTTCCTCATACGAAGTCAGATTTTGGCGTTCTTTTTATCGAACTTCTCGGTTTAACGAATACTACAAATTTCATTTAGCTTACTAAGGATAAAAGGTAGTTTATCAGAAACTCACTTTTTACGTCATTCGGCGCTGTGTCGGTTTTGTCGCGAATCTTCGATTGGTCATAACTTCTTCGTTATAACTCGGATTTCGATGAGGTTTTCGCCTAAATGTTTCTAACGAGATTATCTACAACTTTCTATAATAAAATTTTACTTATTCCAAATTTTATATTTTCATTAAATTTCACTATTTGACATTTGACTTGAATCTCATAAGACTTCCAATACTTTCTAAATGATTCTAATCATAGTTTTACTTCAATTCTAGTAAAAACTATCTGTTAGAACTCAACATTCAAATTTACATAATATTTCATAATATTATTTACTTAAAACATGATTTCAAAATGTGTATGTTACATCGGGCTTCCACAATGACTTGGTGGCTTGGCACCCTAGAAATTCTTATACATTCGCCCATCCTTGTCGTTTCCCTTTTCCTGACCATTCCTTCGTTCTCCTTGAGCCCCAACTTGACTCACTTGGCGGCTATAGTTCCCTTCCGCCGGTTGCTCGGGAACCAGCTTTGGTTGCTCAACGGGTATGGTAGGTTCGTCCCTATTCAACATCCGCCTCATTTCTTCCCTTTGTTCAGCTAACATAGCCCGAATCATGGCTTGTACTCCAGTCATGGTGATTGGCTTGGGTACATCTTCTACTACAACAGGTATTTGCTGAATCACCGGGGGTTTATTCGTATTCCCATTTGCATTGCCAGCTCCATTGTAGGTTCTTGCCATTTTAATCTATACACCGAATAAGGTGAATCTAAATCTTAATTTAGGATTTATGTTTTAAATCATCCTTATCACTCCGAGACATTTATATGCTAGTTCCAATATCGTATTCATACGTTTAGAATCCTAAACACATAAGGTTTCCAAATCCGGTCAGCAACAGACCATAGATCCGATCAAACGATAGCATAACAAATCATTTAGCACGTAAAAGCAATTTAGGCATCATTCCTAAAATAAGCTAGTGCTTTGTGTCTATTCATGTTTATTACCTAAATCTATTAGAGACACTCCTTACAATCATTGCTTAACATTCTAAGTTTAAGTCCAAAAATAAATCCATATTCCTAGCTCGCGTAAACTAATGCTCTGATACCAACTGTGACATCCACATTTTCACGGCCAGAAAAGACTGATTTTGTTTATGCTTTATAAAAATCAGAGTATCTCTTTTAATAAAAAGGTTGCGGAATTTGTTCCAAGTAGAACTTGATAAATACATTTTCAAAGCATTTCCAAAGAAAAATATTTTTATTCGTTTTAAAACATTTGGGATGTCATTGTCAATACAGAAACATAAGCATAAATAGAACTTACATTCATTATCATTAGTGATTTATATCTCCTTAATCTTTAAAGTGTAATGTGTCACACCCCCAAACCAGAACGGCGGAATCGTTCGAGAGCGGATGACTTCATGTAGTATCGAAACAGTTGAATACATAGTAAAGAAAGTAACACAACCATCATATATATAATTTGGAATTTTATATTGTAGAAAGTACTTGTTTCAAAAGACATTACAATATGATGTCAAAATGAAATTAAACTAACACCATAGCGTTCCTTCTTCAAAAGCTGTAGTTTACCTGTATTACTGAATCCCTGAGAAATACAAGTGGTTTTGAAAGAGTAGGTCAGCATTTAAGCTGGTGAGTTCATAAGTATTTAGTGACAATGTTTGTATGAAATAGAATGAAAATGGTTTGTACATGTTTAAATGTTCCTAGAAAATCCCATATTTTCTACTATAGTAGATGGTAGTTTAATTGTTCCAAAACTGTGATGCAATAGTGCTTTTCATGCCTAAAATAGTAGGTTTATGTATAAATCGCTAAGGCATTTGAAAAACCCCGTAAATCAATGTTTTTTAATACTCCATGTGAGTCTTATAACCATACTATTTGACCAGGATGCCTATAACAACGTTCTTCAGGCGTTGGAAAGTTATGACGTTTGTCACCCCAGGCCTGCCGACCTAGTGGTAGCTAACAACTTAGGTGCGGGATTGTCAATCCCGTATAGATTTATACACAAGTATCACACTCCCCTTACAAGGGATTATGGTATATAATACAGGAATTAAAATGCATACTCGAAAGTATGTGAAAATGTCCATTTGTTCTTGTGTATGAAAATATCTCTTTGATATAGTGTTTATAGTATGTAAATGTTCATGATTTTCTCGTAAACTATACCTATTATAGTTTTTCAGAGTGTGTGTTTCGTTCGTATAGTAAATCCTAGTGTAATGCTCACTTGTCATGTAAGGTATAACATTTAAAGCGACATAAATGATCACATATACTTAACGTATAAATAAAGTGTTTGATTCGTATATATAAGCATGTTTTATTTCCAAAGACAAGATGTTATCGAGTATATATATTGCATACGAAAGTTCCCAAGTAGTAGTTATGAATCACATATGATTTACTTGATAAAAAGAGTATATAGTGAAACTTTATGTTACACACGATAATAACCGTGTGTTTACTTGTATTCCCCCCCCCCCCCTTAAAAGTGTATAAAAAGCATTGATAAAACATTTGAAAGTGTAATTTATAGGGGTATGAACTCACTTGATTGATTGGAGAAAAAGAGATGATAATCGAGCAGAACTTCGACTTGGAAGAGTTGATTTTTCTCGGGATTCTCGGGAATCTCGGAAATCTAGGGCGTGTAGAACCTTCCTTCGGAACTTGAGTGTGAAAACCAGGGCTTCGGGAGCTTAACCGCAGAGTTTCGGCACGAGAGATGGAAGAATGGAGCACCAAAACCCGGCACCCCAAGAGTTCTATTTATAGGGGTGGATTTTTGGGTGCCACATCGTGGTGGTCAAATCTTATCTCCTTCCGTTGATTGGACGCCCTCAGTCACTTGCTGGGTCGCGGCAAACTGTGCCACGTCGTGGCAAACCTGACAGCCTCAGATTTTGGACCCCGAACTTGTAAAATCCATAACTTTGGCGTACGAGCTCCGTTTTCGACGTTCTTTATATGAAAGCGTAGTGAAAATATGTTCTACAACTCTTGTTTAGACTTCGTCAGCTAATTTTGAATTTATTTTTAATTATCTATTTTTAACGGGCTAGGACACGAAAAGTCCGTTAAAAATCCATAACTTCTTCATCTGATGTCCGTTTTTGTCAGACTTTTCACCGTTCCGCTACTATTGTTGAGACCTTCGATTCTCATTTAGGTTGTTTCGGTCAAAAGTCTCGAGCTCTATTTCGAGTTTTTAGCTGTCTACTGCTATAGACGGATCTTGGAAAAATCATAACTTCCTCATATGAAGTCAGATTTAGACGTTCTTTTTATGTACGCTCATGTTTTAATGATATCTACAACTTTCATTTAGATACTTAAGGCTAAAAACCATTGTATTGAAACTTCGCGTTTTTCGTTTAATCGGTGTTGCCGGTTTTGTCGGAAATCTTAGAATGGTCATAACTTCTTCGTTATAACTCGGATTTTTGTGTTCTTAGTATTTCTATAAACCTTGACACATTATCTAGCATAATAGATATCCCTATAGATACTTTTTCACATCTTATTTTTCGAAGTTAATTTCATTATATCAAAAGTGGTTACAATACTTGACTTTTTAGGTCATTACTCAGAGTCGAAATATCGGGTTGTCACATAATGTGACTTCATATCAACACATGTGATATAAATAATGTAAGGTAATTATTTGTCGACTAGGGAAACAAATGCGGGTATTTTTGTTTCATCTGATCTTCGCGCTGCCAAGTATATTCAGGTCCCCGCTTTGCATTCCAGCGGACCTTCACAATGGGTATGCAACTTTGTTTTGTTCTTTTAATTTCCTTATCCATGATTTCATTTGGTTCTTCTATAAAGTGGAGACTCTCTTTGATTTCAATTTCGTCTAGAGGGACGACGAGGGTCTCATCGGATAAACATTTCTTCAAGTTTGACACATGAAAGGTAGGGTGTAGGTTATTGAGTTCCTGCGGTAGACGCAGTTTGTAGGCTACCGGGCCGATCCTTGCAAGAATATCGAATGGTCCGATATACCTTGGGTTTAGTTTCCCACGTTTTCCAAAACGTAATAGCCCTTTCTAGGGTGAGACCTTCAATAGCACTTGGTCCCCTACCTGAAATTCCAAGGGTTTCCGCGTTTTGTCTGCATAACTCTTTTGTCTGTCTCTTGAAGCCTTTAGTTGTTCCCAAATTTGTACAATCTTCTCAGTTGTTTCTCTTATGATTTCCGGGCCAGTGACAATGCTGTCGGGTACTTGTCCCTTGGCTAGTTGAGTGTCACCGACTTCAGTCCAACACAGTGGTGATCTGCACTTTCGTCCGTAGAGGGCTTCAAATGGAGCAACTTTAATGTTGGAGTGATAGATATTGTTGTATGAAAATTCGACTAGTGGTAAATGGGTATCCCATGCTTTACCAAAATCGATTACATAAGCTCTTAGCATATCTTCCAAGGTTTGTATGGTCCTCTCACTTTGACCGTCGGTTTGTGGATGGTAAGTAGTACTCATGTCGAGCCTCGTTCCTAGAGATTTTTGTAACGATTTCCAGAATCGCGAGGTGAACCTACTATCTCTGTCGGAGATAATGGATATTGGTACACCATGTAGTCGTATAATCTCTCGGATGTAGGTTCGAGCTAGCTTCTCCATCTTGTCGGTTTCTTTTATTGGCAGGAAGTGTGAGGATTTTGTTAATCTATCGATGATTACCCAGATGGTTTCTCGTCCACCTGCTGTCTTGGGTAGTTTGGTTATGAAATTCATGGTTATCCGCTCCCACTTCCACTCGGGTATTTCAGGCTATTGTAGTAATCCCGAGGGCTTTTGGTACTCTACCTTGACTTTGGCGCAATTTAGACACTTGCCCACATAGATAGCGATCTCCGCTTTCATGTTTGGCCAGCAATACAGTTTCTTGTGGTCTAAATACATCTTGTCTGAACCTGGATGTACGGAGTATCGAGTCTTATGCACCTCATTCATGACCACGCCCCTAAATCCACCAAACTTGTGTCCAAATCCGATCCATGAAGTAACGAACTCCGTCACCCTTGACTTCAAAATTCTTGTCCATTCCTCTCAGGGCTTCACCTGCCACGTTCTCTGTTTTCAAGGATTCCCTCTAAGCTTCCTTCATTTGTGTGGACAGATGTGAATGGATCGTCATGGTTAAGGATTTCACTCGACGACCTGAGTATTCTTTCTGACTAAGAGCATCAGCTACTACATTCGCTTTTCCTGGGTGATAACAAATCTTGCATTCGTAGTCATTCAGTAGTTCAACCCATCGTCTCTGCCTCATGTTGAGTTCTTTTTGGTTGAGAATGTGCTGAAGGCTCTTATGATCGGTGAAGATCGTGAATTTCGTGCCATAAAGATAGTGTGTCCTGATCTTTAGCGCGAAAATGACTGCTCCTAGTTCAAGATCGTGGGTAGTGTAGTTGACTTTGTGAGTCTTGAGTTGTCTTGAGGCGTAAGCAATGACGTTACCTCGTTGCATTAGTATGCATCCAAGACCTTGATTAGATGCATCAAAGTAGACCACAAAGTCTTCTGTTCCTTCTGGCAAGGACAATATAGGTGTGTTGCATAGTGCTTGCTTCAGTGTTTGGAATACAGCGTCTTGTTTTCCTTCCCAATTGAAAGTTACACCCTTCTGTGTCAAGGTGGTGAGTGGTTTAGCAATATTCAAGAAGTTTTGAATATATCTACGGTAGTAGCCAACAAGGCCCAAGAATTGTCGAATTTCCGTTGGGGTTCTTGGAGCTGACCAGTTCTCGATTGCTTTGATTTTGGAAGGGTCCACGTGTATTTCGTCTTTTCTAACCACGTGACCTAGGAAATCTACCTTCCGAATCCAAAATTCGCACTTGGAGAATTTTGCGTATAGCTTCTCTTTTCTTAGCGTTTCCAAGACTTGTCGGAGGTGTTGACCATGTTCTTCTTTATTCTTTGAATCAATGAGTATATCGTCTATGAATATGATCACAAATTTGTCCAAGAATGAACGACACACTCGGTTCATTAAGTCCATGAACACCGTCGGTGCGTTTGTTCATCCAAAGGGCATCATTACAAACTCGTAGTGACCATAACGAGTTCGAAAAGTTATTTTGGGAACATCTCCTTCCAAAACTCGTAGTTGGTGATACCGGGATCTTTAGTCAATCTTTAAGAAATAACTCGCTCCTTGGAGTTGGTCGAACAAGTCGTCAATGCGTGGTAGTGGGTATCGGTTCTTGATAGTAAGCTTGTTATGTTCCCGGTAATCAATGCACATGCGGAAAGATCCATCCTTCTTCTTTACGAACAAGACCAGTGCTCCCCAAGGTGAGAAGCTTGGCCTGATGAACCCTTTGTTGAGCAGTTCGTTTAATTGGCTGGATAATTCTTGCATCTCAGCTGGTGCCAGATGATACGACGACTTAGCCACTGGGGTAGCTCCGGGAATTAAATCGAATCTGAACTCGACTTGTCGTTCTGGTGGGACTCTTGGGAGATCTTCAGGGAAGATATCGGGAAAATCACAGACCTCTGGAATATCTTTGATGCTCTTCGTTTCTTTTTCCTTATCCACCACGTGGGCTAAGAAGGCATGGTACTCCTTACGTAGGTATTTATGGGCTTTGACGCAAGAGATGATTTGTAAATTGGTACTAGGTTTGTCAACATAAATGACAAGAGTTTCGCCGCTTGGCAGGTTTAGGCGAACAGCCCTTTCGTGACAAAGAATATCAGAATGGTGTAGGCTTAACCAATCCATACCGATGATGACATCAAAGCTCTTTATAGTGATCGACATTAGATCGATTTGAAATGAATGTTCGTTTAGAGTTAGTGTGCAGCCGATGTACATATCATTTGTGCTTTCTGTTCTACCATTTTCCATTTCTACTGTGAATATCTTATTGAGTGATTTAGGGTTCTGTTTTAGTATGTGCTTGAATTTATGACTCACGAAACTCCTCTCCGCACCACAATCAAAGAGTATGCATGCATAAGCGTGAGGAGAAACGTACCCGTAACCACCGTGGGATCAGCTATTGCTTCGTTCTGCCCTATTGCCAGCACTCGTCCTGTGTCGCCCGCATTCCTTGCCTTAGGGCAGTCTCTTTTGTAATGCCCAGCTTCACCGCATCCATAACATGCCTGACCTACACCGACTCCTTGGACTTGGGTGATCGGTTGTGCTGGTGCTCTACAGAAATGGGCAGTGTGCCCTTTCTTGTTGCAGTTGTTGCAGTGCATCTCCCGAAAATTTCCGTGGTGATGGAAATTGCACTTTCTGCACTTCGGGAAGTTCCCAGCATATTGCTTTACTGGTGCGGGGGTAACAGGAGCAGCAGTGGGTGTAGTAGCAGCATGGACTGCCACTATTTGTTGCCTCTTGGAAGGTTCCTGTGAAGACTGACCCTTCCTCTTTTTCTAGAACTTCTTGTTGTTGTTGTTGTTGTTGGTACTGATGTTGTTGTTGTTGTTTCCTATGGTTTGCTCCGGGACAGCAGTTGCGAAGCTTTGACAGATTCCATGGTCAACGAGAGCTTGTGCCAACTGTTTGGCGCTATCGAAAGTGACCGGTTTGGAAGCTAGTACACTTCCTCGAATCTAGGGTGACAGTCCCCAGATGTATCTTTTTATTTTCCTTCTCTTTAGAGCAACCATTCCTGGACAAAGAATTTCCAAATCACTATACCTATTGGTATAGGTTGTGATGTCCGAGCCTACCATAGTAAGGCCCCAAAGTTCCTGCTCGAGCTTTTGTAATTTGCCCCGTGGACAGTACTCTTGCAGTAACATTTGTTTTAGGTTCTCCCATCCCATAGAGTTAGCCACTACTAGCGTTAGTGACTTGACATGGCCATTCCACTATGTCAGGGCTCTCTTAGAGAAAGTACAGGCAATGAACTTCACTTTTTTCCCTTCCGGACAAGAACAAATCTCGAAAACTGCTTCAGTTTTCTCTATCCACTGTGATAGAGCCATTATCCCTCCGGCCCCATTGAAAGTAATAGGTTTGCTATTCATGAAATCCGTGTATGTACAATCCCCTAAACGACCTGGACGTTGGCCATTCGTAGAACTATTTACTCCCCCACCAGAACCATTGTTACTCATTTGGGCCATTGCCGCTGTTACTGCAGCTATTACAACAACTATCAATGTGGCATTTTCCATCAATGGAGGCGGTGGTGGTGGAGGTATCGTGCCCGGCCTGGGTCTTAGGTTTGGACGAGGAGGCATGGCACTACCAAGAAATAAATATAAAATATTATAAGTTTTGGTGGTTGAGAGTTGAATGATAACGAGTTAACTATCTTTAATAGTTCAAGGATTTGGTTTGACCAACACAGGGCTTTGAGTTTGATTCACCAATGGAGTTTGAATAACAATAAACAATTTCATGAACTCGAATGAAATGCACAGATTTAACACACGAAAGAGGTATGCCCTATATATATATATATATATATATATATATATATATATATATATATATATTAAACATATGGTTGTGTTACATCCGAAGTTAGAAAATTTTGACCTTTCTAAAGGTCTCTGATTACAGAAAGTTAAAGAAGGTAAGACTTTTAGCCGATGGTCCTATTCTCTATCAAAATTTGGGAGTTAGGCGAGCACTGCTTACTGTGCGGATTACGCTTAGAGCTTGACTCCACGTCCGATTGTTTGGCTCCCATGAGACGCCTGTCAAAGGCAACTTGTTGCTCCCTCAAATCTCTCATCTCGGAGAGAGCTGCAGTCATTTGTTCCTGGAGGGAGTTGGTGTGGAGTTGAGCATTCCCTTGTAGCATGTCAAGGTGATGGATATTAGTTGCGTTCTCTTCCATCCTTATGCCAACCTCGCGAATCTGGTTTGCTTGGACTCCAGATTGATAAGCCTGATTGGCAAGTTTGCCTACCACAACTGGGAGTGCTCGATCAGCTAAACTTCCTCCGTTAACATCGTAGAAGTCCCGACACATACCGTAAGGAGGACGCAGTCCTTGCTGCTGTCTCGATGGATGTGGCTTCCCCAGACGGGAGTTGGTCCTTGAAATCCCATCCTGAAAGGAGGTCGAACCGATGGAGGTCGGACAGCTGTGGATTGATTACCTCAGGCTCTGAAGCTGAGCTATCTGAATCTTCCTCTTCCTCGTCTTCCATGGGTTCCTCCTCGGGGTCGTCTACAATCCATCCTTCATTACCTTGGTTGGGGTAGTAGGGGTCGCCGTGGTGATGAAACCCAACCATTGTGTCTATACGAGAAAAGGGTTATAAGAATTGAACAAAATTTGAAACATGTAAGACTAAACATGTTGTTAAACTATTGCATGTACCAAATACTCCTATAGTATTTAAATTTGTATGTTTGATACTAGTGTTTATTTTGGTAAGTTTTGACTTGTTGCTTAATACGACCATTCCTCGACATACGTTAGTCAAATCTCGGATAAATATAGTTGATCAGGCTATATTCGTCCCAAATCCGATTACATATCTCGAGGCCTAATCGTAGTGTCTAACTTGTCTTAATACTTCTTGTATAGTTCTAACCATGAAAATATATTGTTGTATGCATGTATATGTACTTTTACGACTAAAAATAATCTAAATTAAATGAAATGAGGTTTTAGGTGTAAAAACGTTTTGTCAGAGGGTTTTAGTCCCTTATGCATTTATAGTTTGTATATCTTATGTGGTTCGATATATTTAGTTCACTATAAACAATGCTCTGATACCAATCTGTCACACCCCCAAACCAGAACGGCAAAATCATTCGAGGGCGGATGACTTCATGTAGTATCGAAACAGTTGAATACATAGTAAAGAAAGTAACACAACCATCATATATATAATTTGAAATTTTACATTGTAGAAAGTACTTGTTTCAAAAGAAATTACAATATGATGTCAAAATGAAATTAAACTAACGTTGTAGTGTTCCTTCTTCAAAAGTTGTAGTTTACCTATATTACTGAATCCCTAAGAAATACAAGTGGTTTTGAAAGAGTAGGTCAACATTTAAGCTGGTGAGTTCATAAGTATTTAGTGACAATGTTTGTATGAAATAGAATGAAAATGGTTTGTACATGTTTAAATGTTCGTAGAAAATCCCATATTTTCTACTATAGTAGATGGTAGTTTAATTGTTCCAAAACTGTGATACAATAGTGCTTTTCATGCCTAAAATAGTAGGTTTATGTATAAATCGCTAAGTCATTTGAAAAACCCCGTAAATCAATGTGTTTTTAATACTCCATGTGAGTCTTATGACCATACTATTTGACCAGGATGCCTATAACAACGTTCTTCAGACGTTGGAAAGTTATCACGTTTGTCACCCCAGGCCTGCCGGCCTAGCTGTAGCTAACAACTTAGGTGCGGGATTGTCAATCCCGTATAGATCTATACACAAGTATCACGCTCCCCCTACAGGGGATTATGGTATATAATACATGACTTAAAATGCATACTCAAAAGTACGTGAAATGTCTCACAAAACTTAGTATAAAACAGATTTACGTATGAAAATGTCCATTTATTCTTGTGTATGAAAATATCTCTTTGATATAGTGTTTCTAGTATGTAAATGTTCATGATTTTCTCGTAAACTATACCTATTATAGTTTTTCAAAGTGTGTGTTTCGTTCATATAGTAAATCTTAGTGTAATGCCCAGTTGTCATGTAAGGTATAACATTTAAAGCCATCTAAATGATCCCATATACTTAAAGTATAAATAAAGTATTTAATCCGTATATATATATATATATATATATATATATATATATATATATATATATAAGCATGTTTTATTTCCAAAGATAAGATGTTATCGAGTATGTATATATATATATATATATATATATATATGTATACATATATTGCATACGAAAGTTCCCAAGTAGTAGTTATGAATCACATATGATTTACTTGATAAAAAGAGTATATAGTGAAATTTTATGTTACACACAATAATAACCGTGTGTTTACTTGTATTCCCCCCCCCCCCTAAAAGTGTATAAAAAAATAGATGATAATCGAGTAGAACTTCGACTTGGAAGAGTTGATTTTTCTCGGGATTCTCGGGAATCTCGGGAATCTAGGGCGTGTAGAACCTTCCTTCGGAACTTGAGTGTGAAAACCGGGGCTTCGGGAGCTTAATCGCAGAGTTTAGGTACGAGAGATGGAAGAATGGAGCACCTAAACCCGACACCCCAAGAGTTCTATTTATAAGGGTGGATTTTTGGGTGCCACGTCGTGGCAAAGGGTTGGCCACGTTGTGGTGGTCAAATATTATCTCCTTCCGTTGATTGGACGCCCTCAGTCACTTGTCGGGTCACTGCAAACTATGCCACGTCGTGGCAAACCTGACAGCCTCGGATTTTGAACCCTGAACTTGTAAAATCCATAACTTTCATGTACGAGCTCCGTTTTCGACGTTCTTTATATGCAAGCGTAGCTAAAAATATGCTCTACAACTCTCGTTTAGACTTTGTCGGCTAATTTTGAATTTATTTTTAATTATCTATTTTTAACGGGCCGGAACACGAAAAGTCCTTTAAAAATCCATAACTTCGTCATTCGATGTCCGTTTTTGTCAGACTTTTCACCGTTGCGCTACTATTGTTGAGATCTTCGATTCTCATTTAGGTTGTTTCGGTCAAAAGTATCTTGAGCTCTATTTCGAGTTTTTAGCTGTCTAATGCTATATCCGGATCTTGTAAAAATCATAACTTCCTCATACGAAGTTAGATTTAGACGTTCTTTTTATGTACGCTCATGGTTTAATGATATCTACAACTTTCATTTAGATACTTAAGGCTAAAAACCATTGTATTGAAACTTCACGTTTTTCGTTTAATCGGTGTTGCCGGTTTTGTCGGAAATATTAGAATGGTCATAACTTTTTCGTTATAACTCAGATTTTAGTGTTCTTAGTATTTTTATAAACCTTGACACATTATCTAGCATAATAGATATCCCTATAGAGACTTTTGCACATCTTATTTTTCGAAGTTAATTTTATTATATCAAAAGTGGTTACAATACTTGACTTTTTAGGTCATTACATAGAGTCGAAATATCGGGTTGTCACATAATGTGACTTCATATCAACACCTGTGATATAAATAAACTGAGTGGGTCAGGTTGGGAAACTTGGTGAGTACATAGGGTTTTCGACCCACAAGAATATAATTATTATGTTTAAACAATCCAGTAATGAACCCAATTACCCATCCCCATTATCTTCTTTATTCTTAAGGATCTACCCTAAGAATCAGCTATTTCTCGTTCATTCATTCCTAAGGATCATCCTAAGGAATCGGCACGAAGCCCATCGTTGCCATGGTTTACACAACGGGCACTAAGTCTACATAGTCGCCAAGCTTTAGGCATCAAGTCTGCATGATCGCCAAGGTTTAGGCACCAAGTCTGCATGGTTGCCAAGGTTTGGAGTACACCGGGTAAACACATCATTCACAACACTTACAGGTTGCGAACCTGCTAGTGTTCCGCTGGACTGTCTAGAATAGTCCGTGGTTGTCATCCATACTCTGCTGAATGATGAGACCATCATTTTGGGGAAAGGCTTCTCACATCGTCTACCTCTCACCCTCACCTCGTGGTCTATAACACCTCTCAACTCATCATCCAACTCATATTCCATCTATTACATCTACCCATGTTTTACCCCAATATTATCGTAGATATAGAATACATATACAATTTAAATCATTTAAAACATGTATAAAATCTTTCACCCAACATAGAAAACAAGTATTCAGACAATATGCACACATAACACGTAATTTATATTAAAATACTTCATATCTATGTGTAAGATGAAAGGGACTATGCACTAACTTGATAAGGTGGTGAGTCGGCGCTCGGACAACACTTCGTTATCTCAAAACGATTTTCCTTGAAAAAACCTAGTATCATTACCACTAGGGTTTATTCTAACGTTAACCGCGACTAATTATTAGTCTAGCTATTATTATTATTATATAAACATTATACAACACACTATATAACTCATAATAATAGCCCAAATAATTATTTGAAGGACCTAATAACATTACTATAATTATTTTAAAGCTATATTAAAAATTGCGGAGGCGTAGCTCACTTATAGCGGGTTTTAAAGAAAACCGGGCTTCGCTTGGAGCAGCGTTTCGAAACCGAAAGACCCTTTTTCTCGAGACTCCAAGAGCCTCGGGGCTTCCCTCGGGTGCTAGGAGTTTTATCTAGGGTTTAGGGTGGTTTGGGGAGCTAGAGAGAGAAAGAAACTAGAGAGAGAAAGAGAATAGGTGTGATTTGCCCGGCATCCCTCGCATATATTTATAGCCGTGAGCCTCGGATGTACGCTAGGCGTAGTCCTTGGCTACGCGGGGGCGTAGTCTTCGAATAAGGCCCAACTCGGATCCAACTGTCTCGCACTCCGGAAGAGGATAAGGACCGAAGGTACGCTGGGGGTACCAACCTCGGACACGGGGCGTAGGGCAAAGTGAGTGACGTGGTGTGATGTGAAGGGTGCTCTGCGATCAGCGATGGACGGTTGCGATGAGGCCACGTCATCCATCTTGCATCAAACTTCGTGATTTCGATTCAAAACTTCAAAAATTCGTATCTTCCTCATACGAGTTCCGTTTTTGACGTTCTTTATATCAATGCGAAGGTGGGAATGTACTCTTCAACTTTCGTTTTGACTCCGTCGGCTAATTTTGACTTTATTTTAAACTTTATATTCTTAACAGGCCGGGACATGATTGGTCCGTTAAAAATCTTTAACTTCTTCATCCGACGTCCGTTTTCGTCTATCTTTTTGTCGTTACGCTACTATTAATGAGATCTTCGATCCTCGTTTAGGTTGTGTCGGCTAAAAACCTCTCGATCTAATATTCAAACTTCGGGCTATACACTGCTAAGCCGAAACTTCAAAAAATCATAACTTCCTCATACGAGGTCAGATTTTGACGTTCTTCTTATGGACGCTCTCGGTTTAACGTATTCTACGAATTTCGTTTAGATTGCTAAGACTAAATATCGCTCTATCGTAAATTCACTAATTACGTTTTCTGGTGTCATGCCGGTTCCGTCGCGAAATTTCGACGGGCCATAACTTCTTCGTTATAACTCGGATTGCGGCGTTCTTTATATGTACGGAACACTTGAGACATATTCTACAACTTGGTTAAGATTATTTATTCTAAATAATCTATTGTCGAAAAGTCGTTTTCGACCCCCATTATCTCTTAATTGACTAGTCCGGATCTATGGGCGTTACACTTATCATCGCTTTACCTGTATTTCATGATTTCACAACCATATTTTTATTAGTTTATTGGATGGATTCATTGTTATTCTAAATAGGGCGAAGATAGCCAGAGGTTTTAAGATCCATGACAATAATGGAGTACAACGACAATAGGAGTACAGGGGATATTGTCGTAAAAGCAAAAATGTAATCTTTAGTAATTTTTTACTTAAGGATAGGAAAAAGACAGCTTAGCTAGGAAAAATGATAGTGACTGCTAGATGAAAGAGAGACAAAGGTGTTCAACTTTCATCACATGGCAACTGTCAGGTAGGCTATTTTTATACCATTTTACTTTTAAATTTTTTCAATTTCAACAGATTACTTTCATTTAATGATTGTAAGGCACTGCAGTTTGAAATTGTAGCAATTACAATGTACCATTTTCAGTTTATACCATTTTAACCACCATGATTTGAAAATATACCAATTTTAGCATCCCAAACAGACTTTATGTTCAGGTATCCAGGTTTTTTCATGATGGCAAGGGTAAAATTGTAAAATTGATTTTTTTGACACATCACTTTGAAATTTCTAAGAACAGTAATAATTACTTCTATTGTAATATAATGGAGATGGTATTTGGCTACTCTTAGATTACTACCACATTCTATTGAAAGTTGAAAAGTTATAGTTCAGTGTTGTTATTAAAAATAAGGTATTTTATTATATATGCAATATTATGACTTAACTGTGTGTGAATTTGAATATGCTGACAGATGGAGGAAGATAATATGGTTAGAGCTACGCAGGTCGATAGGAGGCTGGGAAGTAAAGATTTTAGCATGTTTATAATTGGCTGACACTTCCGCCCATGTGAAGCATGGGTACCCCTGTAGTTTAATAGATAAGGGAGTCTTTTATTTTATTTCAAAAGGGGTCAACCTACAATTTTCAAAGTGGGGTTTATTACGTTTATAATTTTATATAGTATTTTTATTTTGTAAAACTAAAAATTTTCAATTACGTATGCTAGTTTAGCCACCTCAATAGGGTCAAATGCATCCATTTGGCATAATTAGCGGGCCTATTAATTATTGGTTTGCGCTGACCGACTTTTTCTATATATAAAGATTTTTTTTAAGAGAAATTAAATATAATTTTATTTTTTTTCCTATAAATCTTCCTATTCAATTAAATAATGACATGTCTAAGATTTAATGATATTTTAATATATTAATATCATACATGTCATCGTTTAATTAGATATAATGATTTGTAGGAACAAAAATTAAAGAATATTTAATTTCTTTCTTTTTATTTTTATTTTTTTAAATGATAAACAAACAATCATACTTCTAAATTTATGTCTTTTGTTCATATTTTAAATTAAAGTAGATAAATATTTCAAATACATCTTAATATCATTAGACTCCGAAGGCTCTTAAATAAATAAAGTCTATTACGAACAAGTTATTCAAACAAAACAACTAACTTTTTTACTATTTCTAAAATAATAATTTTTTTTCTGTAACATAATATTCCAGAGTATTTTTTGGTTAGTATTCATTTCGGACTAAGCAAAGAAAAAAAAAACAGGTTTTATTATTACCAAATAATTGTTGTAGCTCCAATTCTATTAGAAAAAATATACCTTTTGACATTGTGATTAATTTAACTGCCATTTTGTTTCACCTACAACTTTATTATTACAATAAATTTGCATAACTATTTATGATATCTGATCTTCCACCTTATATTTTCCACCTACCAACATATTCACAATCCATTTAAACAAGTTTATATCTTAACATAATTCACAACAATAGTCATCTTAACATAATTCACAGCAAAAGCTAGCCATTAAACAGTTTTTTTTTTTTTTTTTTTTTTTTTTTTTTTTTTTTTTTTTTTTTTTTAAATTTCTTTTGACACATCGAAATCAACTCTCAACTCTCTTCGTCATTTAACCTCCAATAATAAGCTAAGGGATTAGGACATCTCTGGATCTATAAGGAAGTTGTTATTTTCAAGAGAAGTAGAGTAGGGATAACTGAAATCAAAATCTAAGCGAGCCGAGCAAGAAAGGAATGATAAGGTAGGAGCCACTGAAAACAAGAAAAAATGGATAGTTGACACGAAAAAAGAAGTCTAAATTGCTAAGTATTAGATAAAAAAAATCCCAACATGATATTGACATTATACAGTATAATTTATGGAATAATAGTGAGAAAATAGCTAGATAAAATGAATAAGTTGATAAAGAGAATGCAAAATTCTTATATGGTTATTCTGAATTACATTTCATAAAACGGAAAGATATATGATTTTGAAAATAGCATAGTAAGTTTGTTAAACAAAGTTATATGTCAGTATAATCATAAGTAAAAGCAAGTCAATTTTTTCACATAAACTTAAAATATAGAGTAAACATAATCATTGAAATATGTTTAACAAAACAAAATATAATATCTAAATGGATAAATTGATGTGGTGTATGTCCTATGATATTTATGTGAATCGCTTATGATATGTGTCAACCTATTTGGTGGTGTAACCCATAATGCTCACAGACAAACCAATGGTTACTATATCAAGGAACCAACATACAAAAACCTTGGAGCCCCTTCCGGGCAACTATTATGGTACATTAATGCCCTTTTACAAGTCTAAGTATGAAAGTATCAAGGGGTTAGCATTGGTCAATGTGCTACCTCAATACTAGATACCCACAAATACGATGTGTGATATGCTTTAGACAGTCTAATAAAATAAAACTATTTAAACTACAAATCTAGTTTCAATTTTAAAAACCTATATAATACTTTTGATAGTTTTTCTTAGATTTTGATTCACTAGTGATTATGTTTGATTCATAATAAGTGAAATGAACACTGACATATATCCACTGATTTCTAAATTAGTTAACTGCAACCTGATTTTATTAATCATATGTTTCTAAGTATCTATAAGTGAGGATTGTCTTCCTAGAGCCATTCTATTAAATTTGTGTTATGAAAGACTCAATTGGTTTGATGAGTCTTAGGGTTAGTGACAACTTCTCAAATTGCTGAAACTAATAACACAATCATGAATATTACATCAAGATCATGTACCCATTTACATAAACATAATAACACTAATATTAATATGCATTGATCTTTAATCAAGCAATCATGATAAATTGAATATCTACCTAAATTCTTTCAATGAATCAAAACATATTCATAATCAGATTATCTACATCTAAACAAAAGTATTGGGACATCGCCCATACACTAAACTAAAAACACAAAAGAAAACTAAAGTATGTTATATTCCTTAGCTCTTAATCAAGGAAAATATGTTATATTCATTCCATATTTAGCTTTTATTCACATGGTCACTTTTCGCTACATAACATCAATATATAACATTTAAGTATTGTCCTATTTTAACCTTAAAAACATTCAAAAAAAAGTATGTGAATATCTCTTAAAATATGTATAATTTAGGATATATCAATGTGGCTACATGCTCAAATATCTATAAGCAAATTTATGGTTTCAAATATTCATCCCTAATAGTAAACGGCTAAGCCAACTACTTAACTCATGTAGTATAACTTAATTATAAACTCAGCTAACTTATGACTTCCCATAATTTAGGTCTAAAATTATAGACAGTCAATTCACCGCGAACTTCTTTGTAACCTGACCTATTGAGCTTTAATGCATATTTGGAAAAATAAATAGAGCCATTACAATTAAAATAAGATATGAGATGGTACCTACATCCAATTGTGTAAAATCTCAAACGTATCATGCAACACAACTTTTAATCCTAGTTAATGCGTATGGAAAAACTAAAATTTTGTATTAAGCAGTTGTGAGCGAAGCACACTCTAGTCTCGTAGTGCATGTTCACCTAAGTCTGGATATATATATAGAATGTCCAAAACGGAGTTCGTATGCAAAAGTTACGTCCGTTATAAGAAAACAAACCAATGTTATACCGATTTCTTTAAACTACTTAAATCGTTTTGATCCGTTGGGGCACTTGCACACGTCAGATGGAAATTTCGATAACGTGGGCTCAGACTATGGTCTATTAGTTGATTCCATACATGGAATATTTTTAGTAAAAATATTTATAAAAGTAAAAAAATCAGACGTTTCGGGTCAATTAAATGCGATTTACTGGAGTTCTACAACTCAAGAAATTAATTCATTCAGGTTTCTAGAATCAGTACACTCGACACTATCATTCGCCGCTTTCGAAAAATATTGGACTTCGGGATTTTGGCACACAAATATAGAACAGTTTTAAGGAATTTATGGAATTAGTGACATCACCATGACCACCTTGCTTGAATGTGGAAAGAAAAATCAGCCCATTCTCCCTTCTCTTGGCCATAATCACGTCCACCCTACATCACTACCTTACCCTCTCACATCCAAGGTACAAGCATGGGTCTATTGATCTATATGTGTTGGACTACCCAAAGAAGCATGGCTTGAATGGCCTTGCATGGAGGCTTAGGACTATAAAAGGAGGTTATTGTTTCCCATTTCATCACACCAAAATCATCCAAGCATCATCCTTCACTCTCCCCCTCTTGCTCACTCTTTTTCTCGGCCAAAACCGCCCACTGGAGCTGTCATTCCACTGCCGAGAACCACCAGCCCTCATCCCTCTTTTGTGACAGTTTTGATGACTAGTAACAACCACAAACCCCTTCCCCACTATAACCATTAATCCTCGGAGTGAGATTATATTCAATATCTAAGTAAAAAACAGTTAGCATACCCACACCACTATAACCATTAATCCTTGGAGTGAGATACGTATGTACAGATCTATACAGGTTTGACACCCCAACTGTGGTTTCTAGCTAAAACCATGATGTTCAAGTCAAAGTAGGTGATAAATATCTTAATTCATTTCTACGATGTCCAATGAAGCATTGTAAGGGGTATTTCAGTCACATAGCTCAGTTATAGGAATCACTATAAACGTTAACCAGATATCTCTCTCTCTCTCTCTCTCTCTCTCTACTAACCATGGACTTGGTTTCTTTCTCTACAAAACGTTTTAAGTATGGATTTACTATTGGTATCTTTTTACAAGACATTTTTAATTATGGTTTTAATTTCAAGGAAAAATACTTTTTGGTCATTTTAAAAGTATCATTACTACATTAGTAGAAAACCTGTAACTCTCACCAACCTTCTGTTGACCCTCAAAACTACATGTATTCTAAGGAAATCACTAAACAAGCATTTCAGATGATGGAATAGTCATGGATTTTAGGTGACTTAGTTTTCTAGTTTTGTTATGCCTTCCTACCTATTTAAGGCAGTCCATGTACTCTATTATTATCTATAAGAACCATGTATTCAAACATCAAGATGAAATACAACTAGTGCTTTGTTTATCGTTGTGCTTATGCTATATATCTAATTTCATGTCATCCATGAACTAAGTCGCACAGCCCGACATGTTCCGCCATCTCGATCGGGGATGTGACAGATTGGCATTAGAGCTAAATTGGAAATAAATAACTTGTATCCTCGAAAGAAGAATACAACTATATCTAAATGCTTCTAATAAAAGTATTAATATTAATTACCCTACTTCTCAACTACTTACGAGAGAGGTGTCTAGTTTGAACTATCGTTTGGGTTGCTGGATTTCAAAATGTCTATATGCTAAAATGGTCCTACGCTCCAGTACTTCTCATCTGGCTTATCATTACTTGATAGTCTTGGAGTACAAAACAAAAACTAATAATATTGCAAACTTCACTAATAATAAATATAAGAGTTATATATACTCTGACCTACAATGAGAAAACTTAATAAAATTCTAACATACCTTTAACTAAAACTACAAACTCAATCCATTAGGCCAAACACCTCGAAAAATTTAGTATCGTACATAAGTCATACCACATATAAATCTGGAACGTGCGCCTATGTTATTTACGATTGGGCCGGTGCACAACCAACCTTGAGCAAGGTCTTTAACAGACTACAATGGTTGAGGGTTTTAAACATTAATGAATGTTCTCAAGATTCTCAGTAGATACCTAGTACCTTAGAATCCTTATGTCAATTTTAGAACACTTATACATTTAAAAACTCATCACTAACACACTAAAAATTTTCCAACACTTTGATGTAAATGGTTGGATTACCCGAAAACTATGTAATGCTTGTGTCTCTGGATAAGCATTATTATGATGATGTAATGGTTAGAGTAACCAATTGTAACCTATTTTGAAGTAATGAAGAAGAATTATTTGAGCATTATGTCATTTATGTGATTTATATGCAATATATGTGCTTATAACAATATAATAAAATAAGAATAAAAATATGCATCTAAAATAGAATAACAAATAGACCTAATATCTTTGAATAACGTTGAAATAGTCGTGACAAGGATTCCGGAGATATAAAGAATGCTAAAATCCGAATTATAACGAAGAAGTTATCACCCGTCGAGTTTTCGTGATTAAATCGGCACGACTCCGCGTATCGTAAAAAGTAAATTTTTGACAAAATACTTTTTAGCCTTAGAGATCTAAACGAAAGTAGTAGTAGATTTTAAAACGAGAGCGTGCATATAGAGAACGTCCAAATCTGACTTCATTTGAAAAAGTTATGATTTTTCTAAGATTACGCATAACAATATACATCTCAGAAATCGAATTTTAGATCGATCGATTAATAGGAGCTCACCGATATAAAGACTGTCAAAACGGACGTCGGATGACATAGTTATGAATTTTCAATGGACTTTAACTATTTAAACCTGTTAAAATTTAACTTTAAAAATAAAATCAAAATTAGCCAACGGAGTCTAAACAAAAATTGTAGATTTCGTCGATATCTATGCGTTGATATAAAGAACGTCAAAAACGGAGCTCATATGCGAAAGTTACGAATTTTATAAGATAATTAATTTTTGGATTAACCAGAAATCGACACATGGCATGATCTAAGACCACACCTTCTTCCCCACGGCTTGCCACCAGATTGCGACATGTGGCCTTAGTTCGGCCAACGTATTGGATTACGCCCTGTGTAATGTTTAAGTATGCTCTGCATACTTGGAATTTCCATCCTATAGGTAGAGGTCAAAAATCACTATTTTCTTCACACCATTTTATCTAATTCTCTCCCCCCCCCCCCACAAGGCCTCAATTCCTTTCTATAGCACTTCCCAGATATTAGTAGCGAAGCCCCGGAGTGCCAGAAAACCCTGAGAAGGAGACATTTCGGCTTAGAAGTTATGCCCGTGCAGAGTCTGATTTCTCGTTAAACCACCTGTAAGTTGAGTTATGCTTACCGTACTTTAAGTAAAACTTATGTCTAAGTTCATTATCGTTATTATGAACTTAAAAACAAGATTTATCGGTGATTCTAAGTCATTATACTGAATGATCTACTTATGGGAGAGATGTCTAGAATGGCCACGTTGGCTTGGTTGTTGGATTTTAGAAAGGCTATACACCGAAATGGTCATGCCTCCCAATTATCCTACTTGGTTGATCCTTACTTGATAGATCTTGAAGTAGACTTTGAATTAATGATAAATGTTGACTAATAATTAGTCACAATAAATATTAAACTAAGACTTAGTGATAATGATACTAGGTTATGTCAAAGGAAAAGACAATTGCTAGAAGCGAAGCGCCGTACGAATTTCAAATCATCACTTTAACAAGCGAGTGGATAGTCACTTTCATCTTACACATAGATATGAATTATTTAATATAAATTACATGTTATATGTCACACCCCCAAACCAGAACGGCGGAAACGTTCGGGGGCGGAGGACGTCATATTAAGTATCATAACAGTTCATAGTAAGGAAAGTACACACCACCATACATATAAAGGTTTCAAAATGTCTACATCATTATATTTGTTACATGTTCAAAAGATAAATACATAAACATATTTTAAAAGAAATAATTAACACCAGAGTGTTAATCCCCAAAAGTTGGTTTCCAAACCTGCTTAGCGGTTCCCTAAGAATACAAGTTATTTCAAAGAAAAAGTGTCAACAATTAAGTTGGTGAGTTCATAAGCGGTGTTTGAGAAAATGTATGCCATTCCAAAGTTCGTGCGTTTTCCAAAAAAATCTCTTATTTTCTTATAAAACTATGAAATGCATATGAAGGTTCGTGTTGTGAATTGTAAATAGTTGTACCAGGAAAATCCCTTATTTTCCTAAAGTAACAGGCAGTCTCTAATGTCGAAGACCGAAAATCGCAAGCAACTGACATGCTTAAGGCTGAGGCATAGTTTTATATAATAAAGCTATAAGAAAATTGCACTCGTTAGATGAAGAATAGTTTTAATAGCTACCCATTCATAAAATCATAATACCATAATAATTGTCTATCCGGTGAGTTTTAGAACCATAGTAAACATAATATGCCTGTGGCAATGGTCTTCAGGCGTCGAAACATTATGACAAACTGTCACCCGAAGGACTGTAGCTAACAGTCAGGGCGCGGGATCATGACTTCCCGTATAGATCTATACACATTTGACACACTCTCCAAATGGGAGACTCTGGTTATAATAGACAGGACTTTAGGTAGTACCTTTTAACAAAAAGGTAGCATTGAAGATGTAATCGTCTCACGGATTCTCAACTAAGTCTGTATTAAAATAATAGTTTTGTATGCAATGTTTATCCTCTTTCACAATGTTTGAAAAAGCATAAATCATAAGTTCTTTGAATGCATAAAATGGTTTAACAAGGATGGCTACCCTGGATACTATGCATTTTGTATAAATCTAATGCATGCAAAGTATAACAAGAGTTTTCACGTTTTCACTCGGGATCAACCGTGTGTTTACTTGTATTCTCCCCCGAAATGTATTAAAAGTACATTATAAAGTATTTGCGGGTGTATAAAAGGGGTATGCACTCACTTGATTGAAGTGGTTGTTTTGAAGTAGTCGAGAGAAGAGTCGAGCAGAAGTTTGACTGGAAAAGTTGATTTTTCTTAGGATTCTCGGGAATTTCGGGAGCGTAAAACTTCTTTCCAAACTTGGATATGAAAACCGGGATGTTGGGATGGCTTCGGGGGTTTAAATGCAGAGCTTCGACATGAGAAAGAGAAGAAATAAGGAAATATGCCCGGAACCCTCGCATCGCTTTTACAGGAGGCTGAACCGCCTCGGTACGCTGGGCGTACGGGGTTACACGGGGCGTACTCGTGCTTCATCGCTTACCGCATCCTTGGACGGAGCATTTGATGATAGGGCATAGAGGTGTAGGGGCGACGTGGACGAACCGAGGCCTAGCACCAGAGTACGCTGGGCATACAAGGGTACGTTGGGCGTAACTCGGATCAACCCGGTGACTCCTCCTCCTTCGGTTAATATCAGGTATTTAGAATTAAATTTAATATTTTATTTATTTAATAAACTTCAAAAATTCATATCTTCCTCACACAAACTCCATTTTCGACGTTCTTTATATCCACGCATTAGTGAGACTACGCTCTACAACTTTCGTTTAGACTCCGTTGGCTAATTTTGACTTTATTTTTATTATTTATTTTTAGTAGGTTGGGACAGGAAAATTCCGTTAAAAATCCATAAGTTCTTCATCCGGTGTCCGTTTTCGTCAGACTTTTTACCGTTGTAATACCATTGATGAGATCTTCGATTCTCGTTTAGGTCATGTTGGCAAAAAGTCGCTCGATCTCTATTTCGAGTGTTTAGCTGTCTACTGCTACGTTTGAAACTTCAAAAAATCATAAATTCCTAATACGAAGTCAGATTTGGGCGTTCTTTTTATGTATGTTCACGGTTTTGGGATATCTATGACTTTCATTTAGATACCTAAGGCTAGAAAGTATTTTATTGAAATTTCTCGTTTTATGTTTAACAACGCTTTACCGATAGTGTTACGAATCTTTGATTGGTCATAACTCTTTCGTTATAACTCGGATTTTTAATGTTCTTTATATTTTTGAAACCTTATCACGATATCTACCACATAATGTACTCAAACGGAGCTTTTTGAACATTTCATTTTCGATGATATTCTTATTACTTCACAAAAAGATTACAAGACTCGACTTTTAGACATTACATTGACCTGAAATAACGGGTTCTTACATCATCCCCCCGTTAGAGGGAATTTCGTCCCAAAATTAATTACGAAATAAGTGCCAACGGACTAGGGAAGAGATGCGGGTACTTTTGTTACATCTGATCTTCTTGCTCCCAAGTGAATTCAGTTCCTCGCTTAGCGTTCCAGCGAACCTTCACTATTGGCATGCGACTCTGTTTAGTTCGTTTGATTTCCCTATCCATGATCTCGACAGGTTCTTCCACAAAGTTAAGATTTTCGTTAAGTTCGATTTCGTCGAGTGGAATCACAAGAGTTTCGTCGGACAAACACTTTTTCAAGTTCGATACGTGGAACACTGGATGTACTTTGTTAAGCTCTATTGGAAGATGAAGTCTGTAAGCCACTAGTCCAATCCTTGAAGTAATTTCGAAGGGTCCAATGTACCTTGGATTTAGTTTTCCACGCTTTCCAAAGCGTATCATGCCTTTCCAGGGTGACACCTTCAGTAGAACGCCGTCACCAACCTGAAATTCCAAGGGTTTTCGTATTTTGTCGGCATAGTTCTTTTGCCTATCCCTAGAGGTTTTCAGCCGTTCTCGAATTCGAACCATCTTTTTAGTTGTTTCCCTAATGATCTCCAGACCAATGAGAGTGCTATCAGGGACTAGAACTTTTTCCAACTGCATGTCGCCCACTTCCGCTTAGCACAGAGGTAATCTGCACTTACGGTCGTAAAGGGATTTAAATGGAGCAGTCTTGATATTAGTATGATAACTGTTGTTGTAAGAGAACTCGACTAATGGTAAGTGAACATCCCACGCTTTACCAAATTCGATCACACATGCTCACAACATGTCTTCTAGAGTTTGGATCGTTCTCTCACTCTGTCCGTCAGTTTGTGGGTGATAGGCTGTACCTATATCCAACCTTGTTCCCATGGATTTTTGCAACGATTGCCTAAATCTGGAAGTGAATCTACTGTCTCTGACCGAGATGATAGACATCAGCAGTCCATGAAGTCGAACGATCTCTCGGATGTAGGTTCTCGTTAGCTTTTCCATCTTATAAGTTTCCTTTATCGGTAAGAAATAAGCAGACTTGGTTAGTCTGTCGACGATCACCCAAATGGTATCGTGACCACCCTGAGTCTTGGGTAGTTTTGTTATGAAGTCCATGGAAAACTGTTCCCATTTCCACTCAGGTATTTCGGGTTGATGGAGTAGACCTGAGGGCTTCTGGTGTTCTACTTTTATCTTGGCGCAAGTCAACCACTTGCTCACATAGGTAGCAATTTCTGCATTCATGTTTGGCCACCAATAGAGTTGTTTGAGATCCAGATACATATTATCTGAACCTGGGTGTACGGAGTATGGAGTCTTGTGTGCTTCGTTCATAACTATCTCTCTGAACCCACCAAATTTTGGTGTCCAGATTCTGTTCATGAGGTAGCGCACTCCGTCACTCTTGATCTCAAGATTCTTCTCCATCCCTCTAAGGGTTTCACCTGTCATGTTTTCGGGTTTCAAGGCTTCTATTTGAGCTTCCTTGATTTGGGTTGATAGCTGCGAATGGATCGACTTGGTTAATGACTTCACTCTTCAACCAGAGTACTCCTTACGACTAAGGGCATCAGCCACTACATTCGCCTTTCCCGGATGGTAACAAATCTCAGATTCGTAGTCGATGAGCAATTCGACCCAACATCGTTGTCTCATGTTTAACTCCTTTTGGTCGAATATGTGTTAAAGGCTCTTGCGGTCTGTGAAGATGGTGCACTTGGTACCGTATAGGTAGTGCCTCCATATTTTTAGAGCGAAGACCACAGCTCCAAGTTCTAAGTCATGAGTGGTGTAGTTGACTTCATGTGTTTTCAGTTGTCATGAGGCATACACAATAACCTTTCCTCGCTGCATTAGCACACATCCTAACCCTTGATTCGAAGCATCGCAATACACCACAAAATCTTCGATTCCCTTTGGAAGAGAAAGAATGGGTGCACTGCATAGGGCCTGTTTCAGAGTCTGAAATGCAGCATCTTGCTTTTCTCCCCAGTTGTAGGTCACACCTTTCTGAGTTAGGGAGGTAAGAGGCTTTGCGATGCTGGAGAAGTTCTGAATGAACCTTCGATAATAACCAGCAAGGCCTAGAAATTGGCGAATCTCAGTTGGTGTAGTTGGTGCAGACCAATTTTCGATAGCCTTGATTTTAGATGGGTCCATGTGGATTCCTTCTTCGATGACCACGTGACCTAGGAAGTCCACCTTCCTAATCCAAAACTCACATTTTGAGAACTTTGCATAAAGTCTCTCAGCTCGTAATGTCTCTAAGACTTGTCTCAGATGTTGGCCATGCTCTTCTTTACTCTTTGAATAAATGAGTATGTCATCTATGAATACTATCACAAATTTATCCAAGAATGGACGACATACCCGATTCATTAAGTCCATGAATACGGCAGGGGCATTGGTTAGTCCGAACGACATCACTACAAACTCGTAATGCTCGCATCTTGTTCGGAAGGCCGTCTTGGGTATATCACTCTCCAGGACTCGCAACTGTGATATCCCGATCTCAGATCGATCTTGGAGAAGTAGTTGGCTCCTTGGAGTTGGTCGAATAATTCGTCGATTCGTGGTAGGGGATATCGGTTCTTGATGGTAAGTTTTTTGAGCTCTCGGTAGTCGACGCACATCCTAAATGATCCATCCTTCTTTTTCACAAACAACACTGGTGCTCCCCAAGGCGAGAAGCTCGGCCTGATGAATCCTTTGTTGAGTAGCTCATTCAGTTGGCTATATAGCTCATGCATCTCCGCTAGGGATAATTGATAGGGTGCTTTGGCTACCGGGGTAGCTCCGAGAATCAGATCGATTCTGAATTCGACTTGTCTCGCGGGTGGTATTCCTGGAAGATCTTCGGGAAAAACATCGGGAAACTCGCATACGTCAGGCATGCTCTTGATGTCCTGGACTTCGCGTTTCACATCCACGACATGTGCTAAAAATGCATGGCATTCCTTACGTAGGCACTTCTGAGCTTGCATATGCGAGATAATATGAAGAGTGGTACTGGGTTTGTCGCCATAGATAATGAGGGTTTCGCCGGTTGGCAGATTAAGGCGAACGGCCTTATCGTAACATAAAATGTTCGCATGATGAGAACTCAGCCAGTCCATGCCTATGATGACATCGAAACTCTTAATCGAGACTGGCATGAGGGTGATTGGAAAGGGATTATCATTTAGAGTTAGGGTACAGTTTAAGTATATGTCTTTAGCGCCTTCTGTTTTACCGTTGGCCATTTCTACTATAAACGGTTCACTTAATGATTGGGGTGTTTGTTTCAGCTAAAATTATGACTCACAAAACTCCTATCCGCTCCACTATCAAACAAAATGGATGCATACAAGTTATCGAGAAGAAACGTACCCGTAACAATAGTGGGGTCTGCAACGGCTTCATCTTATCCCATTGCAAACACTCGGCCCCTTCCGCCGGTATTCCTGTTGTTTGCCTTTGGGCAGTCGCTGCGGTAGTGCCTCTTGGCTCCGCACTCAAAGCAGGTGCGACTTACTCCGGCATTTGCAGTGGGGGCGGCTTGTTGGGCTGGCTCCTTGCAGAAGTAAATCGTATGCCCCTTCTTATTGTACTTGGTGCATTGGAAGTCACTCCAAGGATCGTGGTGGTGGAAGTTGCATTGGTTGCACTTCGGAAATCTCCCACTATATGAACTTGTGGGTGCAGTGGTGGTAGGAACAGAAATAACATGAGCCGCTACCACTTGTTATTTCTTGGGGTTCCCTTGTAGGGTTTACCCCCTTCTCTTGTTCCAAGGCCTTCCCTGGCCCTGTACCTCCTTTGATGGATCGGCTGTAGCTGCAACAGTACCCTGTTTGACCCCGTGTTCGATGAGTCGCTGATCCAGGCGCTTAGCGCTGTTGAAAGTGATAGGGTTGGAGGCCAATACGTGACCTTGAATTTGGGGTGACAACCCCCATGTGTACCTCTCAACCTTTTTTAGTGCTGGGTTGACCATGGCAAGGCACAAGGCAGAAAGGTCGCTGAACCTGGCCGTGTAGGCGACTAGGTTAGACCCAGTCATCTTCAGATTCCAGAGCTCCTGCTCTAGCTTTTGTATCTCGCCCCTTGGGCATTATTCCTCCAGTAGTAGGACCTTTAAGTCCTCCCAACTGATGGCGTTGGCGACGGTGAGAGTCACAGACTTCACATGGCTTTTCCACCAGGTGAGGGCTCCATCAGTGAGGGTGCAAGCGGCGAACTTGACTTTTCTCGCTTCTTGGCAAGAGCAGATCTCAAAGACCGTTTCAGTCTTTTCGAACCATTGCATCAGTGCAATGACTCCCCCAGTGCCATTAAAAGTTTTTGGCTTTGTGTTGGAGAACTCCTTGTAAGTACATTCCCTTACGTGACCATGACCAGTGCCATGGTTGGAATGATTCATGTTGCTTCCTACCCCTCCATTTCTGTTGGAGTTTATTTGTGAGAGGGTGGCGGTTACTGCTGCTGTGATAGTAGCCTGGACCATGGCCGGATGATAAGCTGGTGGTGGAGGTGGTGTTGGTATCGTGCCCGGTCTGGGTCTTAGGTTTGGACGAGGAGGAATCGCGCTGCCAAGAATTAAAAAATGAAAGATTATTAGTTTTGGTGGTTGAGGGATGAATGATAATGAGTTAACTATCTTTAATAGTTCAAGCATTTGGTTTGACCTACACAAGGCTTTGAGTTTGATTCACAAATGGAGTTTGAATAGCAATATATAAACTCATGAACTCGAATGAAATGCACAAAATTAACACACGAAAGAGATATGCCCCATATATATTAAACATATGGTTGCGTTACATCCGAAGTTAGAACAAATTGACCTTTCTAAAGGTCTTCGATTACAGAAAGTTAAAGAAATTAAGACTTTTAGCCGATGGTCCTATTCTATATCAAAATTTGGGAGTTAGGCGAGTACTACTCGCGGTGTGGATTGCGCTTGAAGCTTGAATTTGCATCCGATTGCTTGGCTCCCATGAGACACCTGTTAAAGGCAGCTTGTTGCTCCCTCAAATCCCTTATTTCAGAGAGAGCTGCAGTCATTTGCTCATGGAGGGAGTTGATGTGGAGTTAAGCATTCCCTTGTAGCATGTCTAGACGACGGATATCAGCTGCGTTATCCTCTATCCTTATGTCAACCTCGTGAATCCGGTTTGCTTGGACTCCGGATTGATAAGCCTGATTGGCAAGTTTGCCTACCATAACTGGGAGTGTTCAATCAGCTGAACTTCCTCCACTGACATCATAGAATTCCCGACACATACCATAAGGAGGACACAGTCCTTGCTACTGGATCCAATGGTGGATGTCGCTTCCCCAGACGGGAGTTGGTCCTTGAAATCCCATCCTGAAAGGAGGTCGAACGGATGGAGGTCGGATGGCTGGCGGATTGATTACCTCAAGCTCTGAGGCTGAGTTATCTGAATCTTCCTCCTCCTCCTCTTCCACGGGTTCCTCCTTGGGGTCTTCTTCAATCCATCCCCCATTACCTTGGTTGGGGTAATAGGAGTCGCCGGGGTGATGGAATCCAGCCATTGAGTCTATACGAGAATAGGGTTAAGAATTGACTATAAGCCAAAGCATGTAAAATTTACCCTTAAGTTTGATGGTTGAAGATACCCAAATACTCCCATAGTATTCTTAATGATATGCTCTTGGTAAGTTTTAAGTTTGTTGTGCACTACAGACACTCCCTGGCATACGTTAGTCGGCTCTCGGACAAATATAGTTGATCAGGCTATATTAATCCTAGTTCCGATTACATGTCCCAAGGCACACCTGCATTGCACAATTTATTTATAATACTTCTATATTGATCTATTTATGACATTGTTATTAATATGAAATGAATGCATGCCTACTTTAAAAAAATTAAATAAATTTAATTTTTAAAAGTATGACTCTTACCAGGAGTGCTTTTCCCCAGTTGTGTTTATAGTTGTATACCAAAAATGGTTTTGATGTACTTAATTTACTATAAACAATACTCTAATACCAATCTGTTACACCCCCAAACCAGAACGGCGGAAACGTTCGGGGGCGGAGGACGTCATATTCAGTATCATAACAGTTCATAGTAAGGAAAGTACACACCAGCATACATATAAAGGTTTCAAAATGTTTACATCATTATATTTGTTACATGTTCAAAAGATAAACACATAAACATATTTCAAAAGAAATAATTAACACCAGAGTGTTAATCCCCAAAAGTTGGTTTCCAAACCTGCTTAGCGGTTCCCTAAGAATACAAGTTATTTAAAAGAAAAAGTGTCAACAATTAAGTTGGTGAGTTCATAAGCGGTGATTGAGAAAATGTATGCCATTCCAAAGTTCGTGCGTTTTCCAAGAAAATCCCTTATTTTCTTATAAAAGTATGAAATGCATATGAAGGTTCGTGTTGTGAATTGTAAATAGTTGTACCAGGAAAATCCCTTATTTTCCTATTAGTTGATTGTTTTGGATACAAGAAAATCCCTTATTTTCCTAAAGTAACAGGCAGTCTCTAATGTCGAAGACCGAAAATCGCAAGCAACTGACATGCTTAAGGCTGAGGCATAGTTTTATATAATAAAGCTATAAGAAAATTGCACTCGTTAGATGAAGAATAGTTTTAATAGCTACCCATTCATAAAATCATAATACCATAATAATTTTCTATCCGGTGAGTTTTAGAACCATAGTAAACATAATATGCCTGTGGCAATGGTCTTCAGGCGTCGAAACATTATGACAAACTGTCACCCGAAGGACTGTAGCTAACAGTCAGGGCGCGGGATCATGACTTCCCGTATAGATCTATACACATTTGACACACTCTCCAAATGGGAGACTCTGGTTATAATAGACAGGACTTTAGGTAGTACCTTTTAACAAAAAGGTAGCATTGAAGATGTAATCGTCTCACGGATTCTCAACTAAGTCTGTATTAAAATAATAGTTTTGTATGCAATGTTTATCCTCTTTCACAATGTTTGAAAAAGCATAAATAATAAGTTCTTTGAATGCATAAAATGGTTTAACAAGGATGGCTACCCTGGATACTATGCATTTTGTATAAATCTAATGCATGCAAAGTATAACAAGAGTTTTCACGTTTTCACTCGGGATCAACCGTGTGTTTACTTGTATTCTCCCCCGAAATGTATTAAAAGTACATTATAAAGTATTTGTGGGTGTATAAAAGGGGTATGCACTCACTTGATTGAAGTGGTTGTTTTGAAGTAGTCGAGAGAAGAGTCGAGCAGAAGTTTGACTGGAAAAGTTGATTTTTCTTAGGATTCTCAGGAATTTCGGGAGCGTAAAACTTCTTTCCAAACTTGGATATGAAAACCGGGATGTAGGTGTTGAATCATAAAAAGTGACCCTCTTGAACTTCAGCTACCACAACCTCCAACATGCCACCGCAGCCAAGCCGCTTGATTAACAATCTTCAACCGCAGTCTCTATCTACCGCAGTCTCTATCTAGATTATGTTACTTTGTGTTTTTTTGTAATACACTCTATTGTCCAATATGCCTTGCATGGCTACTCTTAGAGTTGTAATCTAGTGATCTTTGTGAGTCTCTATAAATAGAGCTTATTCTCATGTAATCAATAGTATGCAAGAAGTGTATTGCATCTAATTCTAATACACATCTTAGAAGTTATCTTTCTATCTTACGTATTCACTATTCTTACTCTCATAATCAATCACAACCTCTCTTCGGAGCAAGTCTTTTGTGACTTAGTCACTAAGTTTGATATCAAAATATTAACTTGGCTTGAATGCATTCCTCATTATGAATCAGCATAAGTGTATACTTGATATAACAACTGTTGTCATTTACATTTCTTTACTCTTCCGCAACTAACACTCTAACATCTAACTCTAAATATTATTGTTGAGCTTTTAGATCCTTTGAGATTAACTATTCCGCAATATACTTTTTCTAAAGTTTGTTCAAGTGTGTCTCAAAGTTTTTCTCTCAACAATTGGTATCAGAGCCATAATGGTTGCTTTTTGAAAATCGGAACTCTGATTTTTCGAAAGCCTTCTATACCACTGATGCTCATTTCTAAAACAAAAAAAATATGGAACAATCGTTATCTCTGAAGTTTCCCAACAGTGTTGGTGGTTCTAATCGAGCCCCAATACTGGTTTCAAATTTAGATCATCACTGATCACAAAGAATGGAAAGATACTTAAGGAGACTTGGTAGAGATGTATGGCGATCCGTAGAAGAAGGACCACATGTCCCAGTCCTTACACCAGTCCAAACTGACGGAACCACAGCAAGACTAGGAGGAAGTCAACCAGCTTTGAACCGTCCCACCAAGGATGATCTCGATAAGATGGAAAATGATGTTGTTGATTTTTAATTATGAAATCTCATGTGGAGTTGCTCCTGACAATTTTTGATATTATCATAAATTGCAAATCAGCAAAAGTGATCTGGTATGTTCTCAAAAATCAATATGAAGGCTCAGAACAGGCTCAAGACAAGAAGCTTACAACTGCACTCAATGAGTTCAACAACTTCAAAGCTCACACTGGTGAAAGTCTGGAAGACTCCTTCAAAAGATTCAATTTGATTGTCACTAAATTATCTAATGCGAGCACCATCCGCAGTAACCATGAAACAAATCTCTAGTTTCTCAATGGCTTGGGTAGACATTGGACTACTGCAAAGATGATAGTTCAAGGTGATAGAAAGATTCACTCCTTGTCACTCTACAAACTCTATGGGGAATTACAAGCACAAGAATCCATTGTACTCAAAGACTATGCTGATTTTGGAGGACCTCTTGCTCTCATAGCACAAACATCACATAATCAATCTTACCCTCCCTCTTATGACACCTCACCGCAGTCATATGAAGCTGATTCAGAGTATGATGATGAAGAACAATTTCAAAAGGCAATCGCTCTCGTCAGCAAACAATTCAATCGACTACCACCTCACTCTTTTCGTAAAAATCAACAATTCAACAAACCACCCTTCAATCGTAACTTCAACCCACAAACAAATCACTCACATTACCCTAAAAGTTCTTATCCACCACCGCAATCTCACAATGCTCAACCTAAGGAAGCACCGCAGCCTACTCAAACCTCTAACTCTGGTACTCCCACAGAAGACAACACTAATGTTGTAGTTTGTCACAAATGCAACAAATAGAATCATTTTGCAAGAGATTGTAAGGCCATTCTCGTTAAAGACAGAACATTCTACCTTAGAATGGCTCAAGAGATGGAAGAAAAGGAGAAAGAAAGGGCATACGTAGCCCATGTCAAAAGAAACCATCAAGTCTGGTCATCCAGAGATGAAGATGAAGCCATCAGCAGTGTAAATGGCAAAGGGAAAATCTGCATGTTGGCGACTGTTGATGATGATGGGTCTACAAAGATGGACAAAAACTACTGCCACATGGAAAAGGATGGAACTCTACGCAACATCGAACAGGTAAAGTTCATGATCCAAACTCTAAATTATAGCATGCATGATTGTCAACCTTACATAGATAATCTTAATAAAACATGTGTTGTCGTCCTTACAGACTATAGTACAAAGCCTTAGATGAGAAGAACATTGCGTCCCAGGAGATGTTTCATGTGTGGGGAAGACTGGATAACAAAAGACTCAAAATGGCTATGTTAGAAAGAGATTTAGAGTTTGAAAAAGATGAAAGAATGTTGAGTGAAACCCAATTAGATATAGCTTTGAACCAGAGAGATTTAGCTCAAACTGAAATTGTACGTTTAAATCTTTTAATCGAAAAATTGTTCAATGAAAGTGAAGCTATTGAAAATTTGGTAAACAATAGAACCGTGGACAATACATACAATTGGGGTTGGTCAAATGGATATCCTACCGCAATGGATTCCTAGCCCCGGTTCAATAAAGACAGACTATATGTCCCTCCAGACCGAGAATTTCATTTTCCAGTCAATGACAAGACTTTTCCCGAAGATATCAAAACTCACTTCGATAGACTGCACAATCTAAGCAACAATTGTGTCAATGAGGAAATTGTGCCTGAGGTTTCGGGTCACACAAGTGATCAAACTCCTATCAGTGGCACTACTTTCCCAAATTCTCAAAACTCATCCGTAGTCGATGAAGAAATTGTCATTGAGGACACCGAAGTCTCTAAAGACTTTCCATCTCTATCCTCAGACCGTAGTGTCCCTCACTGTAGTCAAAAGTCCCACTTAAGTCCCTACTAAGACATACTCTGCGGTAGTCAAGTCATCCTTACCGCAGTCTTCAAACAAAAGTTCTGCCACCTTTCAAACAATTCATCATGAATTACCCATAGAAAACTTTGAAGTGGGTCAATGTTCTCAAATCCCAGAATCTTCAACTTCATATGACTCAAGCCCACGTTTTCACAAAATTCTAAAGGATTCTAGGAAACCGCAGTTGAATAATAGAGACTGCGGTTCACCAAAATCCTTAGCTAAAAAGGCTTTCAAAGAAGAAATTCGCTCCCGAGGGACAAATAGACAAATGTTTTCAAAAAACAAAAGGCATGTTAGATCTCAAAAATCCAAAATTCCAGAAAAAATTGTTTTCTCTCACTATTTTTCAAAAAACCCTACTCCCAAGAAAACATCCAAAAAGGAATGTACAGTTTCAACAGTCATTCCTAATTCATCTGACTCAATTCAAAAGAGTTCAAAGTCTTTTCAAAACGGTGTTTTTCAAATCTATTCCTCAGATGATCCGAAATGGAAAGGTATTCTACCCACTCCAACACATATAAAGTCACGTCAAAATTATTACAAATGGAAGGGTATTTTACCAAATCCAACAAAATGGACACAAAGATTTACACGTGCTAAACCTATTTCAAAACAAACTTTTTAGAAAAATTACAACACTCATGTCAGATCTTTTCAACCTCGGTCTAGTCAAAAGCCAAACAACTCTTCCTTTAGACCGCTGACCAAACGTGGTGTCAGAACAAAAGACAAAATCTCAACCTGTGAGTGTCAGTGTAGTTGTCAAAATCAGAAACCTCATAACTTTACAAAAACACACAACACTCCAAAATTTCACAAACACCAAGGACTAGGTTTAAAAGTTGACACGAAACCAGTCCCTTCAAACTAGTTGTTCTAGGCTCCAAACTAGTTTGGATGCCTAAACTAACCGTGTAATTCTTAGGCTTTGTGCAAGGAGGAACAAGAAGATGAATGGTTAATTGACAGTGTCTGCTCCTTGCACATGACCGGAAGGTTAGAATACCTTCGGGATTTTAGGCCTATTTGCAATGGTGGAAATGTTACATTCGGAAACAATGCAAATGGAATCATCTGAGGTTACGGTGTACTCACTACGGGGAACTTCTCAATTCAAAAGGTTGCTTATGTAGAAAGCCTCAAACACAATCTCATCAGTGTTGGCCAACTATGTAAGGCAGGCCATCGAGTTGAATGTGATGATCAATTTTTTTACGTAATGACAAGTGATAGTAGCACCTGCTTGATCAAGTCACGATCCGAGGGTACCATGTATCCTCTGGATGTCTCTCTCATCATTGGCAAACCGCAGCTGTGCTTCCTTTCCAAAGCTGTATCCGAAGTCATTTGGCTATGGCACCGCAAGCTCGCTCATCTCAACTTCAGATACATCAACACCTTAGTCACTGGAGAGTTGTTCAGAGGACTACCTATTCTAAAGTTCAGCAATGACACTCTATGTCCTGCTTGTGAATGCGGTAAGTAGTCCAAAGCAAGTCACCCCATGGTGATTGACTCTGCTATATCTGAACCATTTGAGCTTCTGCACATTGATCTCTGCGATCCATCAACCGTAGCCAGTCTCCATCATAAAAAGTATATACTGGTTATAGTAGATGACTTCACTCGATTCACATGGGTTTTCTTCCTCATACTCAAATCCGAAACACCGCAAATTCTCATCAACTTCATCAAGGAAATAGAACTTCAGATCAAGCTGCAAGTAACACGCATCCGCAGTGATAATGGAACTGAATTCACTAATCATCCTCTCAACAACTTCTTGGTGTCAAAAGGTATCTCTCACAACTTTTCAGCTCCTTATACACCCCAACAAAGTGGAGTGGTAGAGAGAAGGAACCGTACTCTAGTCGAAGCAGCCATATCCATGCTCAACTTCGCACATCTTCCTCTTTACTTATGGGCTGAAGCTGTAGCAACCGCATGCCTTGTTCAAAACCGAAGCATTGTGTGCAAACGCCTCAATAAGATACCATATGAGGGCCTCAACAACCGCAAACCAAATGTTCGCTTCTTTCATATCTTTAGGTGTAGATGTTTTGTGATCAACAACAGAGATCAGCTCAACAAATTTGCACCGAAGTCTGATGAAGGCATTTTTCTTGGCTACTCTACGAACAAGGTTGCTTACCGAGTACTCATCAGACGTACAAGGCTGATCATTGAAAGCTTCAACGTAAAATTCGATGACTCTTACATTCGCAACGCTCCTCCATCTACTGAAACCACCGCAATCATGGAAAGTGACATTCCTGCTTCTTCAGGTCCTCTAAATCTGGTTGAAGTCAATTATGATGATCTTTTCGATCCTGTTGAAACGACAAAACTATCTGAAGTTCCTGTGTCACCGGCTGCTCAACAACAACACACTGATGTTTCTGGTCCATCTCTATCCGAAGTAGCATCTCTCAATACTTTCACCTCTCCAGTTGAGGGGGAAATCTCTACTCCATAGCAAATAACAACCATCGAGGTTCCAGTACTTGATGATGCTCAAGTTCCTATCCTCAGAAAATCATTACCATCAAACATATCTTCGGATTCGGATGATGAACTCACAGAGAACATTGACACTAGAATTGATTCAAGGATCATTACTCTCCCGTCAGCAGTCCAGGGGAAACCATCTCAGGTTCCATAGGAACTCCCATCAGCAATCCAGGGGGAAACTCTCCAAACTACTCAATAAAATCCGAATCAAACAACAACCATCGAGGTTCCAGTAGTTGATGATGATCAAGTTCCTATCCTCAGAAAATCATTACCGTCAAACATATCTTCGGATTCAGATGATGAACTCATAGAGAACATTGACACTAGAACTGATTCAAGGATCATTACTCTCCCATCAGCAGTCCAGGGGGAACCTTCTCAGGTTCCAGAGGAACTCCCATCAGCAATCCAGGGGGAACCTCTCCAAACTACTGAAGAAAATGTCATTCTCGCTCCAACAAGCCAAGATGATTCCGTAGGATGTTCTCAAATCCAAGGGGAACTGCCATCTCCAACCGAAGAAACTTCTGATATTGAGGACATTCCTTCTACCGCAACTGTTGATCATCTGATGCCTCGTCTACATGTATGGAAAAAGGATCACCCTCCAGGTCAAATTATTGGCAACCCATCCGCAGGTATCCAGACTCGATCTGCCAAGGATTTATCTGATTATAGTCACTACACAACATTTATGTCCGCAGTCGAGCCACGATCCATCAAAGAAGCATTATTGGAACCGGATTGGATTTTTGCAATGCAAGAAGAATTGGAAAATTCAAAAGGAACAAAGTGTGGCAATTCGTTCCCATACCTCAAGGCCATACTATTGTTGGAACAATATGGGTGTTCAAGAACAAGTTAGATGAATCTGGTGCGGTTATCAGAAATAAGGCAAGACTGGTTGCAAAGGGGTACAGTCAACTGGAAGGTGTTGACTACGATGAAACATATGCTCCGGTGGCTAGAATGGAAGCCATCCGAATCTTTTTAGCATATGCTGCCCACAAAACATCAAGGTACACCAAATGGATGTTAAGAGTGTTTTTCTCAATGGGGAATTGAAAGAAGAGGTTTATGTTAGGATTAAAACCCTAATTGTGATTTGATGAACAAGATGCAGAAAATAAGAAAAAACACAAACAAAGAACATATGTCGAATGATCACTCGATTTATTCAAAACATGAGGAATAAATTACACTTTCAGCATAGACTAAAGAATCTAACACTACATAAGAAACCTCACAACGTGGCGGCTACATTTTTCCTCACTCTTAACCTTAATAATGAATAATACATGACTATTTATAGGGAAAAGACAAGTCTTGGGATTTTAACCTACAATTCATCAAAGGGGCCCATTGCCATCATACATGGAGTACTTTGAAACCCTACAATCTCCCCCTCAAAGTATGGAATGGATGACAATGCTTTAATGTCCAAAACAAGCATCTAGGGAATAAAAAGATCTTGCAACGAGGAATAGATGAAGCAATCCACAAATCTTGATTCTTCAATAGTCTTCAAACACGGGCTCTAGGATATATAAATCAAGCACTGAAGTAATGTCTTTAAACTTTATTTTCGAATGTAATCCCAAAAAAAATCTTCATGAAAACCAAGCCCGCCATAAAAACCCATTTCAGAACAAAGAAACCGAATCACTTCTTGTCTTTGAAGAGCTCCCCCTCCAAGTCACAATGATCTTCAAATAAGCTAATGATAGAAGCCATTAAAAAATATCATGTAACAACCCAAACTTTAAGATTCGTAATGCCACTTGATCGAGAAAATACTAGAAGTCGGAGATATAACAAGTCCTTAGCAGAGCTCGATAAAGAACTTCCGCTGTAAAGGATACTTCTCTATAAAAGCTTTAGCAGAGCTCGATGAAGAAATTCCACTGTAAAAGCTGCCTTCATAATTCTACCACAAGCTTTATCAAAAATCTTCAAATTTGAAAAATCACAATCCAATTTCGAATGGTCATACCAAGTTCTCCCCCGATTTATAATAAAAAACGTGATTATAAAGCCTTCAAATGGTCATGAGAATGATCTTGAATGGATAAAGAATTATCGTGCTCCCTTGTGACAAAATGATATACAGAATGAAGTATAAAATCCAAAAAAGTCGTGAAAATTTGACGTTTTCACGAAAAACGACTTTCTGAACCGCCAAGACTTGATGCAATCTTTATTTTTCTGTTCACGAAAAAATATGTGCATTAAAAAATCCAAAATTGTTCACCAGCCCTCAAATACGCAAACTTTTTTGAAAAATGGGCTGAAACTGTCACATTACTGAAAGTTATGGACTGAAAAAGTAATCCATCATCTTTTTTTTTGCATAGCAATATGTTTCTGTCAAATATGCAACCTGAAAGTGTTGCACTAAACTGTGTTACATTAGCATGATATTTGTCTTTTATGCAGCCTTTGACTCATTGGTGTTTAAATACAAGTATATGCTTCTCAAGATAGTGCATAAACTATAAAGTAAATGACAACAATCAATGTTTCCTTTCATTCTACACTTGTCCATGGAATCTCTCGCCCAAATCAGAACATTAAGGGATGTTAGAACTTCTGGAGGAAGTCATAAATGTGTTTGTTGACCTTGTCTAGTGTTTCTTGAGTGATGAAATGAGCTACACCTTGGATCACCACAACTTCATCCAACAAAGGCACATATTTCTTGAATCCACCACCATTTATGTATTCCTTGACCCATGGGATATGATACACCAAATCTAACTCCCCAACAATGAATTTCACTGGTACACTTACTTTAGCATATGTCCATGGTGCTTCCAGTTCCCAGTTTAGGTCCATAGAACGGTAGTAGTTTATTCCTCCTATGAACCCAGTTTGCTCGAACTTTTTGGTGTAATAATCAACATCTTGTTCGGATAACCATGATGGCAACATGACAGGAGTATCGTGTGCATCTCCAAAGGGCTTACCTTTGGGGAAGTAAATTGGATTGATATCACGGTGCATCAAGAATTTCTCAAAAAATCACTCAAAAAGATCACACAAAAAGAAAAAGAGATTTCATTAGTGGTGTTGAATTTTGGGTTTCACTTAGTACATAGTGGCATGAAACTAAGATCATGAACACAGACTTGGTATAACCATAAACCTCAGTGGTTAAAACTGAGAGTCTCAGGAGTTATATTGATGATATGAATTGTAATGGAGAAAGGTGATGGAGATGGTATAAGAAGCGAATGTACCTCTGCTTTTGAAAGAAAAGAAGGACCAAGCAGAAAACTCTAAACTCAGTTTGAATAGAGTAAGGTAGCTCATGATCAGAGTGAACTTGATAGCCTAGATTGGGAAAACATGATTGGTATTGATCATGTTATTAAGGCTTCACTCAAAATCAGTTGAGGCTTGAGTCTACATACAACATCATACTTCTAGGGAATCCTAACTAATAAACCCATTAACATACCTTAGCTTTGCCATCGAGAATCACACTTAAACAAAAACACAAAAAAAACATTAAAAAAATATTTTTGTGTTTTGAAGTATTTGAACAAAAAGAAAAATATTTTTGGAATTTTATGAAAGCAAGATAAAAAAAATAATTTTGGAATTTTATAAGTAGAAAAGACGTAATGAAAAATTGTACACAAGAAAACAATTGAAATGCCTTAAGAAAATGAACGAGTTAAGAGAGACCGAACCCGAAATAGACCGAACGCTCGGTTCATTTCGGTTCATGGTAGAACTTCACCCGAAATAGACCGAACCCAAAATAGACGGAACGTTCGGTTCATTTCGTTTCGCGCTATTTCGCTTGTTACCTTTATGAGAGCAAAGGCAATTTCGGTACAGACTCGGCTTGCATCATTCCTAGGCCTTGTAGAATCTTATTGAAGCTTGCTTCAAGTAAGGCCTTTGTGAATATGTCTGCCAGTTGATCAGTCGTTCTGACGAAGTGAATTTCCATGTTACCGTATTCGACGTGATCCTTGATGAAATGATATCTCAGTGCTATATGCTTAGTCTTGGAGTGTTGCACTGGGTTGTGACAAATCCTGATTGCGCTTTCAGAGTCACAATATAGTGGGATTTTCTTCATGTTTAAGCCATAATCCCGGAGTTGACTTTGTATCCATACGACTTGAGATGTACAAGATGCTGCAGCAAGGTATTCGGCTTATGTAGTAGATAACGAAACACATGTTTGTTTCTTTGATTGCCAACTGACTAATTTTCCATCCAGAAATTGACATCCTCCTGTAGTGCTTTTACGATCCAATCCACATCCACCCAGATCAGCATCTGAAAATGCTTGAACGAAGAATCCGGAGTTGGCTGGATACCATAGGATGAGAGAGGAGGTTCGCTTCAGATAGCGAAAGATGTTCTTCACGGCTTGAATATGAGGTTCTCGTGGGTTGGCTTGAAATCGTGCACAGTAATAGACAAAAAACATGATGTCAGGTCTACTGGCTGTGAGATACATCAGAGATCCAATCATCTGTCGATAGAGTGTTGTATCAGCTGCTGGTTTCTCCAATGATGGTGTGAGTTTAGTTCCAAAAGCCATAGGTACTTTCACTTTAGAATCTCCCATCATTCCAGACTTGGTTAGCATAGTCTTGGTATATCCTTCCTGATTAATAAAGATGCCTTCGGGTTCCTATCTTATGTTCAATCCAAGAAAAAAGTTAATTGGACCCATTGAGCTCATCTCAAATTTAGTTTCCATCAACTTTTTGAATTCAGCTCTTAAGCTAGGATTCGTGGAACCAAAGATGATGTCATCAACATAAATTTGGACTACCATATGGTGGTTACCTTCTCGCTTATGAAAGAAGGTTGGGTCAACCGAACCATGTTTGAATTTAGACATTTTTAAGAAGTGTGTGAGAGTTTCATACCAAGCTCTGGGAGCTTGTTTGAGGCCATAAAAAGCTTTGTCAAGGATATAACAATGATCGGGATACTTCTCGTTCACGAATCCTGGCGGTTGCTCAACATATACGGTTTCTTCAAGTTCACTGTTGAGGAAAGCACATTTGACGTCCATTTGATAGACTTCAAAGTTCTTGTGAGCAGCGTATGCAAGAAAAATATGAACAGATTCCAATCTTGCCACGGGAGCGAAGGTTTTTTCATAATCAATTCCTTCTTCCTGACAATATCCTTTGACCACCAGTCTTGCTTTGTTACGAATGACATTCCTTTCTTTGTCCATCTTGTTTCTAAATACCCATTTGAGACCGACAACCGAAGCATCCTTTGGAGTTGGAATAAGTCGCCATACCTTGTTTCGTTCAAACTCATTTAACTCATCCTGCATGGCTTGAACCCAATCTGAATGATCAAGAGCTGAGTTAACAGTCTTTGGTTCAATTTTACAAACGAATGAATTGAACATGCAGAACTCTACTTTTGAAAAAAGTGCTGCTTGTTTCGCTTTGATTTGAGAGCGAGTTAACACTTTTTCTGAGGATTCCCCAATAATTTGAGTTTGAGGATGATCTTTGGTCCATTTGAGAAGTGGAGGAAACTTTGGATCATAGATAGGATCCAATTCAGCATCGACTTCTTCCTCTAGTTCAGACATAATGTCATCATCACCAATATTGGTATTCTCCCCCTCGACGAGCATTTATTGCTCAAGACCAGCATTTGTATCCCCTTCATCGGCTGGAATTTCAGTAGAGCTTGATGTATTTGGCGATGAATTCTCCCCCTGGAATGAAGGACCTTAATCATGATGAGTAGAGGAACCCTCCCCTGAACAGTAGGATGGTCACCAGAAGGTTCGCTTGCGTCTGTGCCATTAGTGTCTTTGGATTGATCTTCATCCATCTTCTTTGCAACATCGTCTATAACTTGTTTCAGATTATCAACTTTGTTGTCTTTTGCAGTTGATTCAGAGTCAATCGCTTTTTGAGGCTCATCAAACAATAGCATGAATTGGTCGAAAAGATTCGAGATTGAGATAGTACCTGACCATTCTTTGGAAATATGTCTTGTGATGCATCTTCTGTTGCTTTTATCTTCTTAACATCACTATTGTCAAAAGTGACATAGTATGTTTCTTCAATTTTCTTCGAGCGTTTATTGAGAACTCTATACACCTTGGAGTTCAAGGAGTAGCCTAAGAAAATTCCTTCATCTACCTTGACATCGAACTTGTTTCGATTCTCTTTGGAGTTGAAAATGAAACATCTGGAACCGAACACATGAAAGAATTTCACGTTAGGTTTTTGATTGTTCAGGACCGTTTATTCAAGTATGATCGATTCTGAGTATTACATGCAGCCGCTATTGCATCAGCCCAGAAATATAATGGCAAGGACGTGAAGCATAACATGCTGCGAGCAGCTTCGCACAGGGATCGATTTCTCCTTTCAACAATGTCGTTTTGCTGTGGAGTATAGGGAGCTAAGAAATTGTGAGTCGTCCCCTTTTCAGCAAGAAAACCTTCAAAGTCTTTGTTCTTGAATTCCAGGCCATTGTCGCTCCTTATATTACGAACTACCTTTCTTAGTTGCGTCTCGATCTGTTTAATGAAGAGTTTGAGCTTAGGAGTAGCTTCAGACTTTTGCTTGAGAAAGAAAATCCATGTAAACCTCGAGAAGTCGTCCACAATAACCAGAATGTATTTGTTTCCCCCAATGCTTTCGATGGACGAAGGACCACATAGATCAATGTGCAGTAATTCCAGTGGTTCTATCACCTTAGTATTGATAATAGAAGGATGACTCTGTCGACTCTACTTTCCCATTTCACATGCTGCACAGAGATGTTCTTTATCGAATTTTAGAACTGGTAGACCTCGAACGTGATCACCCAAGACCAACTTGTTGATGTCCTTGAAGTTCAGATGAGAGAGTCTTCTGTGCCATAACCAGCTTTCATCGGAGTGAGCCTTTGTGAGTAAGCAGACTGCTGGTTTACCTCTTATAGGATTGAGATTCAAAGGATACATTTTCCCTTTTCGTTTTGATTTCAACAGAATGTTGTTCGAGCCCTTTTCGACAATTTCTGAGCCTTCATCGTCGAATGAAACTTTTAATCCGATACCAACCACCAGCTGTGATACGCTGATGAGGTTGTGTTGGAGCCCTTCAACATATGCAACCTTCCTTTTGGAGAACTCGCCATTAGTGATCATTCCATAGTCTTTGATAGTTCCAAAAGAGTTGTTACCATATTTTACAATACCACCATCTTTGAGAGAACGAAACTCTCTTAGTTCCTCCTTCCTTCCTATCATGTGACGCGAGCAGCCACTATCGATGTACCATTCTTCGTCAAACTGCTCGTCACGAATAACCTGCAAAAAATTAAGCAGATTTAGGAACCCAAAGTTTCTTGGGTCCTTGTGAGCCTTTTACAGGACAGGGGATAGTAAGAGAAATATCAACCATATATGTACGTTTAATCAAAGTTGTTTCATCTTTTCTTTTAATGGTGAAAACTTTAATTTTTGTTGATTTAGGAGGACTAGGTTTTTTGGCTGAGGAACTGGAATTTAGAGAATCAGATTTAGAAGAGACATTAGATCCTCGATTTTGTTGATCAGACTTGCAGGCATGAGGACCGAAATTGCTATTTCGTTTGCCATGGGATGAGGGACCAAAACCATTCTTTCGGTTGTTGTAGGATGAGCGACCAAAACCACTCTTTCGGTTGTTGTAGAATGAGGGACCGAAACCGCTCTTTCGGTTGTTGATGGATGATGGACCGAAACCGCTCTTTCGATTGTTGATGGATGATGGACCGAAACCGCTCTTTCGGTTGTATTCAGTCGAGGGAACGAAACTACCCTTTCGGTTCCTATCTGTTGAAGGACCAAAACCTTCCTTTCGGTTGGTATTGTAACAGTTCTTCTGGTTTCTTGAGTTTTCTTCAAGTTTAGACTTCCTTTCAATCCTTACAAATTTAGGATTCTGAGAGTTCCAAAATCGCGTTCTTTCGGAGAGATTCTTCTTATATCTCATATTTCTTTGATGTTTTTGATCTGCTACCTATTTTGGATTTCTATGAATGTTAGCCTTTCTTTTAGAAGCATGAGCACAACATTCACTCTTTGTTGATGAAGTATCATTCGTGGTCTGCATCGGTTCATCCAAAGAGGGTTTAGTTCCACTTGTGCTCGGCACATCGTACTTTGTAGGCTCATTTAGTGGTTCAGGTATATATTTACCTTTCAGCCTCCATGATGTTTTCTGAGAAAGACCCTTCGTCTCGTCTGCGTTGTCTATTGGGGCCGACCAGAAGAATTCATCACATCCACTAGCATTGTCTTCTTCTACCATAGCAGTTAACTCTGCAGTTTGTTGTGGAGTGACTCCCGGTACAGTGTAGACTTGATTTGGGGTAGTCTGAACCTTTTGCTACACAATAGCTTTAGCTTTGAGAACTTTAGACTTGTCGATAGAGGAACGAGCATACTCAACAGAGTTTTCAGAATTTAGGTTCTTACGGGACTTGGGTTCGTTTTTGGCTAATTCAGAACAGTCTACCAAATCTTCTACAGAAATTTCACTCATATCATCATCCTCATTAAGTTCAGATGTATTTTCAGCATCAATTTTGTTTTCAGAACTTAAATTGGCATTCAAGGAGTTAAATTTTTGTATAGCTTCGGCTCTCAGTTTCAATCTATCATTTTCATCTAACATATTTTTGAGTATGTCCTTGTGGTCCTTGGACTTTATGTAGGATTCAATTTTGTCCAGACCTATTTTATATGTTGGAGACACTTCTTCAGAAGATACGACACTTTCACAGTTGTATGCTTCGACATCGATTTCATCCTCCTTTAATTCAAGGAAAGGTAAGATCATACGATGTATTTTCTTCCCTATTTCACAATCAAGATGCAACTGAGTGATGTTAAAATAGAGTCTCTTATCAATTAAACAAAAAACATTTCTATGTTTAAGAAGTTTAAGATTGTCTCTCTGCAAATAAATAGAATCATCTTTAGATCTAATTAACTCATTTTCCTTCTGCTCGATCTACATTCTTCGTTCCTCACTCTTTGAAGAAATCCTGCTGATTTGATCAGTTAGGTTAGAATTCATGACACGGGTTTGGGTGAGACTGCTACTTATGCTTGAGAATTTTGACTTTAAATTATTTAACTCCTTTTCATAATTATTAGCTGGTATTTTTAGAGAAGCAAGAATATTTTGTACCTTTTTGATCAACTCATCACATTCGTTGATCTGAGTACTAACAGGCTTGGCAGCAAAACATTTGTCCTCTCGCTCTCTTTCTTCTTCAACTCCCCCATCAGTTGTGTATCCTCTCATTTGGGACACTCCCTCGGTCACTGCAAAGAATCTCCCCATTTCCTGTTCTGCTTTTTCCATCATAGCTTTTCCGTGAGTAGGCTTCCTAACTTCATCATCCTCAGAATCTGTGGACCAGACCTCCACACCACCAAACTCATCACTGTTATTTGAACCCTGTACAATTAAAGCATTCATGGTAGAGTTATTAACAGCAGACTTTCTTTTCTTTATTTCCTTCAATCTTCTCAGGAGGCTCGCTTCCTCATCTTCTTCGTTTGTCTTCTATTCTTTCTTTCTCAGCATGCAGTCTTTAGCAAAATGATTTTTGCCTCCACAGTAATGACAATCGAATCCTGAGTCTCCTCCAACTTTAGCTTCTTTCTTTGACTCTTCGGACTTTGACCCCATCTTCGGTTCCTCCTTGATCCTTTCGGCGCTATAACTTCCCTGCCAGTTTCGGTTCTTGTTGGCTGCGAATTTCTTCTTAATGAATTTTCTGGGATTTGACACCATCATGGCGTATTCTTTGCCGGTTAGATCAATATCTGCAAGATCTAATTCATGTTCTTCTTCAACCGAACTCTTTCCTTTGGAGACAAGTGCTAAATAACCCAGACCAGAGACCACATTCGTTTCCTTTGATAAGGCATTCTCATGAGATTTTAAAATACCCACAAGTTTTTCCAGAGAGTAAGACTTGAACTATTCATGAGCTTTAACAGTTGACACAACAGCCATCCATTCAGGTCTGAGACCCTTCATGAAGTCAACCTTTTGTTATATTACCTTTCTTTCAATTCCATGCTTTATCATCCTACTCAAAAGATGATTGAAACGATCGAAAGTTTGGACAAGTTTTTCATCAGGCTTTTGCTTAATGTCACCAAACTCAGATAACAAGAGAGTTTGGATAGAGTGTTCCAGATCTTCATCTGTGGAATATAATTCCTTAAATCTATCCCAGATCTCCTTATCTGTAGCACAATAACTCACTAAACGAAACGTATCCGATTGTAGCGCAAACCTTATCATCCGTAGAGCTTTGATGTTGCACTGAAACTTCTCTTTTTCATCCTGAGGAATGTCTTTGACGTCATTGACAAGCTGATTGTATTCTTTCTGTATTGTAATAATCTTTGATGTGCTTGAGTGAGAGAATGGGCCTGAAGTGATTGCTTCCCATATTAAATACCCATTGTCCTCCGATCCAATCACGTAGTCTTCAAAGTGATGCGTCCATACTTCATAGTCTTGCGTATACAAGATTGGTATTCTTGTTGTAGACCCTATGCTGTTGGAGATATTGATTGGATTGGTTTGTGAATCGTCCATAGACATTGTGAATACTTTTGATCGATAACCTGTAAAAGATCAGACTTGTAATTTTTCGTGTAGGTTAGATTAACAATTAATGAGATACGCCAATAAAGAGTGACGACTCAATAAATATCAATCAATGCGGAATTAAAACCCTATGAACTTCTTCGACATAAGAGGTGTGTATGGATTACACAGTCTCCTGCTCTGATACCAATTGATGAGTGCAAAAACTCTTAGATCGATTAGATCTTTCACAAGAGCAATAAAAGTAATAAAACAGTTTAAGATTAATACGAGTAAGAACACAGAACAAAATCAAACTTATGCTTATGATTCAAACTGAGTCACGCCTCAGCAGAGCTCGATGAAGAACTTCCGTTGTAGAGGCGAGCTAGGGTTTACAAACGATGTGAAATAAAACAATGAAAGCGATAACATCTAAGTCTGCATGCAGCTTATATACTAAACCCTAAATCAAAATAATGCACGGCTGGACAGGCCCAATACCGGCATTCAAACTTGGCTTTGGACCAAGCCCATGACGCAACTCAATACACCCAACAGTTTATCTTCAGCAACCTCCCGACTTTGAAAGTATTGAATTCCCTAACCATTGCTACAAGCTTCAAAAGTCAGTCTACGGTCTGAAGCAAGCCCCTAGAGCTTCGTATTCTGAATTTCTAGTCTCTTCATGCTACAAAAGAAGAGTGATTGATCCCACATTATTTAGAAAAGCAAATGGTAACCACCTTATGCTTGTATAAATATACGTGGATGATATCATCTTCGGATCAACTGATTAAGAAATGGAAGATGAATTTTCTAAGCTCATGACAAAGAAATTTCAAATGAGCATGAATAGAGAGATTAATTTCTTTCTAGGTCTTCAAGTCAAACAAATTCAGCAAGGGATATTCATTCATCAAGAGAAATACACCACTGAACTATTGAAAAAATACTCTATGGACAACTGCTCCTCGGCTAAGGTCCCTATGGCTTTCGGTTATAAGATCTCTTCTGATCCCTCTGGCGAATCTGTGGATCACAAGACTTATAGAGGTTTCATTGGCTCTCTAATGTACCTCACTGCAAGCCGACCAGACATTGTTTTTGCAATTGGTGTATGTGCAAGGTATCAGGCTGACCCAAAAGTGTCACATATGACCGCAGGCAAACAAATTCTCCGGTACCTGAAAGGAAGCAAATCTCTTGGTCTATGGTACCCAGCAGGCAATGAGTTCAGTCTGCAAGCATTTACCGATGCAGATCATGTCGGATGCAAACTTGATCGAAAAAGTACATCTGGTGGATGTCAATTTTTGGGAGGTAGACTCGTCAGCTGGTCCTCAAGAAAACAAAGTTGTGTTTCGTTGTCTACCGTAGAAGCTGAATATGTGGCCGCAGCCAGTTGTTGTTCCCAAGTTCTATGGATGAAGACACAACTGTTAGACTACAGATACAGAATGCTGCGGATACCAATCTATTGTGATTCTGAAAGTGCCATAGCGATCTCTCATAATCCTATTCAGCACTCCAAGACGAAACATATTGAACTACGGTATCACTTCATCAAAGACCACATTCTGAAAGGTAATATTGAACTCATCTTTGTCCCTACTCATGAACAAATTGCTAATGTATTTACAAAAGCACTTGACTCAACCTAACTCAATGCATTCTTACAAATGTTAGGAATGATGAATCCGGACCCTCAATTCTTCTTGAATTGATAGGTACCGTAGACCTTCTTGGTCTCCATTGTGGTCCTGACTGAAAGTCATTGATAATAGATGGTTTTGGAATATCATTGTACCGCAGTCTATTTACCGCAACTATATATTATATCTATCTTTCACGGGTCTTTCTTGCTTGTTATTACTAACTCTTTGAACAAATGCTCTTCTCAGTTTCTCCCACGGCAGTAATCCGTAATGCTAAAGTGCCATCCGCAATGATGTTTCCATCAGCAGTCACATTAATTGATTTTCAAACGGTTCATTCTTGTGAAAAAAAACATAGTGTGCTATTTAATGATCCTTCATTAAATAACTCATTAAATAAAAAACATTCCTTTGAGAAACTATCATATTCTTTTCTTCTAAAACCTTGTGTCAGACCTATTTTAGGTATGATGACAAAATAAAGATTTTCCAAATCAAATCCTTTTATTATGTCTTTTCCTATTACCCCAAACCATCACATCCATCACAACTTCCCCATTATCCAACGGATTAATCTCACCCCCACCACATGTTCATAAGACGTGATACAAAATCTGACATTTCATTAAATGCAGAGTCCCTTTTCTGGTTAATCCCAAATTCAGTCGTTATCCCTCTTTTGTCAATATGTGGTTGAGATTAAAGATGCTAATTCAAAAGATAAACCCAAACGTTTTTACGCAATTTCACTTAGGTCAAAAAAGTTTCTCGCTTCATTGAGTCACTATAAAACCCCTTTCTTCTCCACAAAGAAAAGTTTATGCTCTCTAAACCTTCCATCCTCTTCTGCATTCTTCAAGCTTTCTCAAACACATAACAATGGTGAAATCCGGTGTCTCAAAGAAACAATCCAAGGCCTCTGGATCAGTGAACCCAACTGGTCCAGATTCTCCCACAATTTCTTCAAGCAATTTCAGAGCCATCTTCGAAGATCAACGTTCTTACAATGCTCCCACAAAACTTATGATCAAGTTCTTAAAGAATCACCCTTTGTTTGGACCATTTGATGCTTTCATAGATGTTGTCCCAATTTCAACCCTCTTCAAATGTGCCTTCTCCGCCTATCGCCCACTTGATAACCCCTAAGAAGTTCATCTAAACCTAATCAATGATTCTTTGGTTATTCTGTCCAAAGAAAAATTCCTCACTGCCATTAACCTCCATGTTCGTCCCTCCATCAAGATTTTCACCCCATCAATGGCGGATATCACATCGGCACTCTATCAGATGGGTTATCAGAAAAAGGTCAAAGGAATTGGCGAATTCAAGAAGAACCAATTGGCTGTGGTCTTGTAGTTCGTGTGCCACTTTATAATCCACAGTCTGTTCGGCAGAACCGGAGGCACGGATAACATCGGACTCAAGCTATTGGAACTCGTTTGGAGCATCTTCACAGGCCACGATGTGAACTACGGACAGATCCTTTGCGATGAATTTCTACAACACATTCCCAAAGAGAGCCCAAGGCAGAACCCAACCGAACTTACCTTTGCTAGGTTCTAGTCCCTCTTCATTTCTAACTTACATGCGGACGCATGGATAGAGATGGGCGGTGACATCAACTTCTTCGTCACCAAGGACCTAAAAATGTACAATTCTTCTTCTGATCAATCAGTTTTTGGTCCAATCCGCAGACTTCCTGCCCATATGATTTCTTCTCTGGATCTTGAGATTGTTGATGTTTCAGACTACATTGAGGCTACGGAAGGTATTGACCCATACCTTCCTACCCCGCCTCTTCCATCCGCAGTCATAAACCCTGAAGGTACTGCAGTCCCTTCCTCTACAACTCTCTTTAATGTCTCTCATTCCCAAAGACGTAAAGATGAAGTTTATAGCCTTCATGCCCCCCCCCCCCCCCCCCGCAACACAAAGAAATCTGGAACTCCTAAAAAAGGATGCTTCCAAACCCTCCAAACCTTCAAAGAAAAGAGAAAACACCACCCGTAATCACAATTGTGGAACCAAGTCATCATGAATCCAACAGTGATTCAGATGAGGATAACCAACCCATATCAATTCTAAAAAAACGCAAAACTAATCCATCTAGCCAAATGCATGACCGGACCGATACCTCAGCCTCTCTACAAGCTCCGGTAGTCCTTGGGATGCCTGCACATCCACTCGAAACTACCATCTACTTTCTTTCCGACTCAGAAAGTGATTCTGATTCACAACAACGAGGAGATTCCCCCCAGTTCAATCCCAAGGGGATAATACTGGTTCTCGGCCTAAAGTCTCTAGGGCTTCCCAACTGCATATTTTTTCACCTGAGGAGTTGAACTCCATCCTATTGAATGTCACCCAAACACTTCAAACACATTCCCAACCACAGGGCACTTCTTCCGCCCATGCCAGAACTGAGTCGAGGCCAAACTTGACCATGGGTCAAGGAGACCAAGGAAGCTCAGGAAATCCTACTCTGCTTTCATTAAAAACAGGTGGTTTAGGCAAGGTGAGCACAAATGTGCAAGGATCCGTGAACCCAAGGGACGCCTTGGTGCGATTACAAGGAGTTGACGGTGATAACTCTAGTGATTCTTGGAGCAAGTATCAACCTTCAAACGAGGCTGAAGCAAAGAAATATGTCGCTTTTCGTAGGGCATTCCAAGCTCGCAAGGATCAACAAATCAAACAACAGAAACTAAAGGAACAAGAAATACAAGCAGTGGCTAAGTATTGGGCAGATGCCATTAATAATTCCAATACCGTAGCCACCATACTTAAAGTTCAAGATTGGATGACAGAAATGGATAAAACCTTCCACAAGACTCAGGAAGCCTCTACTGACCAACATGTCTCCAAAGCTCCTCCCATTCCCACTGCTGAAGGTTCACAAGATGAAGGACCCGAAATCGAAGTGAGCTCTGCTCCTACTTTCGGTTTTGATGATGCTGAACTACAAGAGGTAAACAAACCCTCTCCTTCTGATGACGACCTCATGATTTTTGATGAAGATGAAGAATCCAGTGGTTCTCATCACTCAACTTCTAAGCCCAAAGAGAAGAAGAAGAAGAAGAAGACGAAGAAGAAGACGAAGAAGAAGAAGAAGAAGAAGAAGAAGAAGAAGAAGAATGTGGTAACCAGGAAGGAATTTCTAAGTCATCGGGCCAAGGTTGATCAAATCCTTGTTGCGGTCAAGCCAACTCAACCGCAACCGGAAGATATTCCTGGACCACAGTCCTTTATTGAACGGATTGAATGCCTCGAAACACAAGAGAGAATGGCTGCTGAGCGTATCTCTCTAAAAGTCGAAATGGGGATCTGGTCTCTTGACAATAATCGTCAAGCTGACCACAAAGAATTTATGGCTGTTGCGGAATGCCTCATCTCTGAGTCAACCGCAATCAAGACAAATCTCCAAGCAGCCATTGCGGATCAAGCTTCTCACTCTGAAAAACTGATTGCGAAAACTCACACTGCCTATGAGTCTGCAATTTCCTTCCTTCAAACTACTATCAACCGTCTGCAGAGATCCCAATCTACAAACTTCCATGGTCCCAAACTCCTTCATCTTACCAAGGATATCTACAGACTACTCTTCAACCCCTCTATTCCAAATAATCAACAATTGGCCGAAGCCTTCAAAGCTTAATTCCAAGAGGTGTATGCCAAAGTTGATGGCCTTTGTCAATGGCTTGAGGAGGCTCTGGGTTTGAACTCCTCAAGAGGGGGAAGTGAAGAAGAAGTCCATCACTCTAACCACTCCATCTCACAAAATCAAACTCCCCCTATCTCTACTGAAAAAGTCCCCACACCACAACCTTCACCGCAACCATCTCATCACACTCCACCTCACAATTCTCCACTTCAAGCAGAAAACACTCCAGAAAAACTAGAGACTCCCCATCACTTCAAAACCTTGTGAAGTATATGTCTTCTCCGAGTTCAAATGACTCCCCTGCCACCACTCAAAGGAAAAGAGATTGGAAGGCAGCCAAACTTGCTGAAGAAGTTTGGAGATTATGCGGTTTTGACACTATCATGGATGAGTCCTTAATAATTCATTGGTCAATCCTCACGAAAGACTGCTTGATGATGACTACATTCCACACCTCACCTATGCGGAACCCCATTCAGACAGATATGGGGATGTCCCAATCTCTCCCAATGTCAGATACTTCACTGTATTTGAGCAGTTCGACCGCAGCCTTCCAGACGCCAAAAGTCTACCAATGGAATTTGAGAGACTTAGTTAATTCTATGCTAAGCATGCCTCTCCAGTTGAAAACATATGGTCTAACGATAGATCATCCGCAGTCATGAACTACAAAATTTGGAAGTTTATGAAGGCTGATTTCATACAGTACACTCTAACCAGAAGGGAAGACGATTACGTCCGCACCCAGGCTGATTTTCCCTGTATGAACCCTGAAGAAGTCTTTCTCATCGCTAAGGTGTTTCAACACAAGTCTGAGAAGCACCCGAAGATGAAGATTGCACTTGAAAGGGATAGTACTTTCTTGAAGGAAACAGTCTGTGCCTTTGCCAAGATTGACGCAGACATCCACCCCACCATTTCCAAGATAGTCGATCTGCCACCACTTTACCCCGCACCGAAGGCTATGAAGAAAGATCTTTGGGTGCAACCAACTATCCTGAACTTGGAGTCATTTTCAAAAGGAAGACAGATAATGTCAAATACTTCATTCCTATGACTGCCATGCATCATCTCACCAGGAAGCAACTTGACATCTGCCGAAACGTAGTTGAAAAATCCAAGCACACCACTGCAGAGGTCAAGTTCGAGATTCTTAGAAGAATCAACTGGTTGGAGAACATCAGGAAGTTTTGGTGGATTATGATCAAGTTTCTTAAACTTGAAACTTGATCAAAAGTTAAAGACATCACTTAGGGGGAAATTGTTGAATCATAAAAAGTGACCCTCTTGAACTTCAGCTACCACAACCTCCAACATGCCACCGCAGCCAAGCCGCTTGATTAACAATCTTCAACCGCAGTCTCTATCTACCGCAGTCTCTATCTAGATTACGTTACTTTGTCTTTTCTGTAATACACTCTATTGTCCAGTATCCCTTGCATGGCTACTCTTAGAGTTCTAATCTAGTGATCTTTGTGAGTCTCTATAAATAGAGCTCATTCTCAAGTAATTAATAGTATGAAAGAAGTGTATTGCATCTAAATCTAATACACATCTCAGAAGTTATCTTTCTATCTTACTTATTCACTCTTCTTACTCTCATAATCAATCACAACCTCTCTTCGGAGAAAGTATTTTGTGACTTAATCACTAAGTTTGATCTCACTTATTAACTTGGCTTGAATGCATTCCTTGTTATGAATCAGCTTAAGTGTATACTTGATCTAACAATTGTTGTCATTTACATTTCTTTACTTTTCCGCAACTAACACTCTAACATCTAACTCTAAATATTATTTTTGAGCTTTTAGATCCTTCGAGATTAACCAGTCCGCAATATACTTGTTCTAACGTTTGTTCAAGTGTGTCTCAATGTTTTTCTCTCAACAGTCGGGATGGCTTCGGGGTTTTAAACACAGAGCTTCGGCATGAGAAAGAGAATAAATAAGCAAATATGCCCAGAACCCTCGCACCCCTTTTATAGGAGGCTGAACCACCTCGGTACGCTGGGCGTACGGGGTTATGCGGGGCGTACTCGTGTGTCATCGCTTACCGCATCCTCGGACGAAGCATTTGATGGGAAGGCATAGAGGCGTAGGGGCGACGTGGACAAACCGAGGCCTAGCACTCGAGTACACTGGGCGTACGAGGGTACGCTGGGCGTAACTCGAATCAGCCCGGTGACTCCTCCTCCTTCGGTTAATATCGGGTATTTAGAATTAAATTTAATATTTTATTTATTTAATAAACTTCAAAAGTTCATATCTTCCTCATACAAACTCTGTTTTCGACGTTCTTTATATCCACGCGTAGGTGAGACTACGCTTTACAACTTTCGTTTAGACTCCGTTGGCTAATTTTGAATTTATTTTTATTATTTATTTTTAGTAGGTCGGGACAGGAAAATTCCGTTAAAAATCCATAACTTCTTCATCCGATGTCCGTTTTCATCAGAATTTTTACCGTTGTAATACCATCGATGAGACTTCGATTCTCGTTTAGGTCATGTTGGCAAAAAGTCATTCGATCTCTATTACGAGTTTTTAGTTGTCTACTGCTACGTCCGAAACTTCGAAAAATCATAAATTCCTCATACGCAGTCAGATTTGGGCGCTCTTTTTATGTATGCTCATAGTTTTGGGATTTCTATGACTTTCATTTAGATACCTAAGGCTAAAAAGTATTTTATTGAAATTTCTCGTTTTATGTTTAACAACGCTTTACCGGTAGTGTTACGAATCTTTGATTGGTCATAACTCTTTCGTTATAACTCGGATTTTTAGTGTTCTTTATATTTTTGGAAACCTTATCACGATATCTACCACATAATGTACTCAAACGGAGCGGTGGTGTGGTACGTAGTGGGTTTGGTACGCCCCGCCAAAATGGCTCCGAAACAAACAAAAAGGTGCATGTCGCACTCACAAAGGACTGCCAGTGATATACTGGAGGAAGGTGGGGATGACGTCAAGTCCGCATGGCCTTTATGGGCTGGGCCACACACGTGCTACAATGGCAATTACAATGGGAAGCAAGGCTGTAAGGCGGAGCGAATCCGGAAAGATTGCCTAAATTCAGATTGTTCACTGCAACTCGGGAACATGAAGTTGGAATCGCTAGTAATCGCTGATCAGCATGTCGCGGTGAATATGTACCCGGGCCCTGTACACACCACCTGGAGACTCGGGTTAAAATATCCATGGATTCACTATTTGCTTATTGGCTTCATATAATTCAGAAAACACTAGTTTTCTCGAAGCTTCTTATTCATATCTCTCATCAAAAGGCGCTATTTGATAATATCTGTCTAGCAAACCCCAGCTAACCCGAGTGAAGATTCAAATATTTGTCCTACATTCATTCGGGAAGGTACTCCTAATGGGTTGAAGACCATATCAATAGGTCTTCCATCTTGCAGATAAGGCATATCTTGTCTAGGCAAAATTTTTGAAATGATACCCTTATTTCCATGTCTTCCAGCTACTTTATTGCCTACTTTTATTTCACGTTTCTGTAAAATATATACACGAATACTTTCTGTTTTCTCTGTCTCATCTGTCTTAGAACTCTGGACCCATCTCACATCAATCACCCGACCCCTACCTCCTATAGGTAATTTTAGACAAGTTTCTTTTGAAGTATATACCCGCATGCCAAGTATGGTTCGTAACAATCTATGTTCGGGGGAATACGATGATTCTTTAACCATTTGGGGCGTTAATTTACCTACTAAAATATCACCTGTTTCCACCCAAGATCCCAGCATTACAATTCCATTTTTGTCTAAATTTCGGAGTAAATGGAGTTCTAAATGTGGTATTTCATTAGTGACCCTTTCGGAGCCTTGGTTAATCTGAATTTCATATTTACGTATGTGAAAAGAAGTATAAATATCTTCAAATACTAAGCGCTCACTAACGAGTACTGCATCTTCAAAATTGTAACCTTCCCATGGCATATAAGCTACTAATACGTTTTTCCCCAAAGCGAGTTCGCCACCAACTATAGCAGCACCATATGCATACAAGTATTTTTGTTGGAACGTTGATACATAACTAATGGAATCCTTAGAGAGCGCTTTCCTGCACTGAAAAAAAGGACCTAAGAGAAGAGCGTCTTCTCTTAGCTTTCTTCCTCCCACGCCCGCCGCCGTCCGGCCCGCGTTAGAGGGGAAGAAAAATGGAGAGAGAAATAGCAGATGGATTCTATCCCATATATCGAACACTCGTTCGTATCTATTGATAGAAAGATCTTCGTCAAATACCGGACTTTTTCTTTTTTTGTTTTTTTTAGAATTCCTCATATCCAAGGCAGCTTATGACAAGCACCCCACCCCATAAATAATCTCATTTTTCAATTATTCAATCATTTCATTTTACCAAGTTCAATGTTAGCGAGATTAGTCAACAAGATTCAAATATTGAAAAAATAGTAAATTAATAAAAAAAATTGCTACATAAGAAAAATAAAAGAACAGATAAGAAGAAATACGCCCACCCCCTACCGATTTAATAACCTCTGCTCCAAAGAAACTCATAAGACCAACTCCATTTGGAATTGCATCAATTATTCGTCTATCAAAAAAATGAGCAAAGTTGGCCAATTTTCTAATCCCCGCAGTTAAGAATCTTCTATAAAAGGCATCTATGTAACCCCGATTATATGACCAATCATATATAGAATTTTTTATTTTGTCATAAAAAATTCTATTAGGACCCATTTTAACAAATGTATTAAGGAACTCCAAATTTTGAAAAGATGACTAAACAGGTTTATATAAAAAAAAGGCTATAAATATTCCGAAAGAGGCTATATTGTGTCTTTTTTTTAGTTTAACCTAAGGCAATGTTGTGTGGCTAAAAAAAATTGACTTAGGGAATGAAAATACCCAACTACACTATATATGATCTAGAGTAATAGAAAAAAAAAAGATTACAATAAAGATTACAATATTGATATTAGAGTAGAGAATAAAAAAAAGGAAAGAGATCTCAAAGATCTTTTTCCTAAAATTTCCCGTTTGGTGAATATTGAGTTTAGATTGGTCATCGAATCCGAATATGAACTATTTAGAGTCGTAATTTGACGAAGAAGTCTTGTACGATGTGTGATTAAATAAAAAAAAAAGGATGTTTTAGAGAACAATTCCCCCTTTTCAGTTGATTTTATTCAACGATTGACTAAACGAAAATATTAATAAATAATAAATTGTACGAACTTAGATCAATCAAATCAATTTCTATGCAACGATTCGGCCCAATCAATTTATCCATTTATTATCTTATCAATTTAGGTTGCGTGATAATGATAAAGAAAGGGAAAGGATAATTTCTAAAAAATGGGATTTATAAATGGTTCGTAGAGGCGAGGTCGAACTAGGTATATGGAATTGAATGGCTATAAGTTAACTCTTGGCAAGGGTTAGACGCATCCTTATCAAATCAGCTTGAACTTCTTTCCGCCCATTATTGATCTTCACTCTAAGTGAGCAGGTCAAAGCAGTTGAGGTGATAGCAATAGTAAGCAGGGAAGCAGAAGCAAAAGGTCTTCAAAGAACTTTTGTGTAATAAAGCTTCTTGGTCTCATTTCATTGGTCTCTAAGGCAAAGTCTCGCTTAATCGTTCATCGATCTTTTTCTGTAAGGCCTCGGGCCCCACGAATTCTGATTTATGTTTTTGTTTGTATTAAAGTGTTGGTAGCTTCTAGCCTCGAGTTGGAAAGTCTCATCGGTTGGCTTGGATTACTTAGTGTTGCGTGCCTAGGAGGGCAGCGCGCTTTGGGATGGAATTTGGAGCATTCCAAACACTTGGAGATCCAACTACAAGAAGAAAAATAGGCTGATATAACATTTCTTTGGTGTCTTTCGAATCTATTTTTTTTAACATTTCATTTTCGATGATATTCTTATTACTTCACAAAAAGATTACAAGACTCGACTTTTAGACATTACATTGACCTTAAATAATGGGTTGTTACACTGTATGTGTCAATTATATGTGTTACTCATATCTATGCTAGATGAATGATTTATACATGTGATTTGATTTAAACTGTATATGTACTTTACACCCATAAATATGTTGGGTAAATATGGGAAAACAAAAGATGATATAGATGATGAAAGATAAAAAAATGAACTAGACAATGAGAGGCCTTGACTTTAAAGATAGTCCAATCGTCTAGCGGAGTATATAAGACAACCACAAACTATTCTAGACAATCTAGTGGAACGCTAGCAGGCTCGCAACATGTAGGTGTTTTTGAACTAAGTGTTCACCAGGTGTACTCCATCGCCCCATTGTTTCCTTAGTGACATATATTTCTAAGGAATCCCTAAGGATTATTGTCTATCCTGAAGATTGTGACATCCCCAAAATCACGGCAAGAAAAGACCGTTTTAATTTATGCTTTTAAAATAATTTAAGAGGAAATCCATTGATTTAAAAGAGTTGCGGAATTTGTTCCCAAAAAAATATGATAAAATAATATTTACCAAAGCATTTCATAAAGGAATGCATTTTCGTTAGATATCAAAACTCAGGATGTCATGTTCCGACACAGACCAAAACGCATAAACGACAAATTACAAGCCATGCAACAGTTATATACAACTACAGGCTTATAAACAAAATAACTTCATGATTCATCCATCTTATGCCCTCGTGCCACTTCCTGTAATACAAATAAAACTGAGTGGGTCACGCTTGGGAGCCTGGTGAGCATATAGGGTTTTCAACCCACAATAAATAATTATATTTAATTTCACCAACCAACAATAATCCGATTACCCATTCCAGTTATCCTCACTTTACGTCCCTAAAACAACATCTATTACCAGGGACCTAATCTAGGATTTTCATCGGGATGGACATTACTGCAAAGGGGTTTCCTAAACAATATATGTCCTAAAGGCAACCATGAGGGGGATAGAGTACATCGATGAACACAACGTTCACAACACCTACAGATTATGAACCTGCCAGCGTTCCACTGGACAGCCCAGAAAGAGTCCGTGGTCGTCATCCATACTCCGCTAGATGACTAGATTAATAACATCAACATCGAGGCCTCTCATCTGTTTACCACCAGAAAACTATCTACCCAAGTTCTACCCAACATTTTTTAGATAACAATATACATATGCATACATATGTAACTTAAAAACTGATAAGATATTCATTTAATACTCGTTCCAAATATACAGATTCATTCCAAGTAACAGATAATATCTCTATATAAACATAGCACGTATTCACTAGGAGATACTTTATATCTATGTGTTAGAAGAAAAGGAATATACACTCACTTGATCAGAAGATGATTGGACAGCACTACGACTTTAAAAGTAGTATTCTTCGTTAAATCTGGAAGATCTTCACAAAAACTGGGCTTCTCGTGGGCAGAGTTTCGGCTCGGGAACTCTGTTTCTCGGGATCTTCAGGGCTTCGGGATGATACTGGGGCTTCAGGGGTATAATTTGCACATAAATCGATGTAATACGGGAGAGAGAGAAGATATTGAGCAACCAAATTCGGTTGGCTTTGTGTTCTATTTATAGGGTGAGGCTTCGCCTCGAACGCAAAGTGTTCCTTCTGGGAACGATGGGCGTTCCCTTCGGACGCAGCGCGTAGGAGCGGGGTTCCATCCCTATCCCTTATCCATTGAGTCGGCATCGACGTGGGTAATCCGGAGCCAAGTATCGAACGCAGGGTGTTCCTTATTTGAATGTGGGGTGTTCCCTCCTCGTTATGCATGCCTCGAACTTCAGAAATTCATAACTTTCGCATACGATCCCCGTTTTCGGCGTTCTTTATATCCACGCGTAGGTGAGATTATGGTCTACAACACTCGTTTAGACTTCGTCGGCTAAATTTGACTTTTGTTTTTATTATATTATTTTTAGTAGGCTGGGACAGGAAAACTCCGTTAGAAATTCATATCTTCTTCATCTGACGTCCGTTTTCATCTATCTTTCTTCCGTTGGACTACTATCGACAAGATCTTCAATTCTCGTTTATATTGTTTCGGCTAGAAATCCCTCGATCTCAAATTCAAACTTCGGGTTGCATACCGCTAAGTCGAAACTTAGAAAAATCATAACTTCCTCATACGAAGTCAGATGTAGATGTTCTCTTTATGCATGCTCTCGGTTTAACGTATTCTACGACTTTCGTTTAGATCACTAAGGCTAGATACCGCTCTATCTTAAATTCATATTTTAGGTCACACAGTGTCGTGCCGGTTCTGTCGCGAAACTTCGACATGTCATAACTTCTTCGTTATAACTCGGATTTCGGCATTCTTTATATATTCGGAAACCTCGTCACGACCACTACGTCTTCATGTATCAATATTGGGTTTATTTAACATTTCATTTTTATGCTTATTTTTATTCTTAATTCATTTAAGCCACACAATTAAGCAATTAAGCATAAAACACATAATACTCAAATAATACATTCTTATTATTTCAAAATAGGTTAAGAAGGTTAACCTAGACTATTACGTCATCATTAATGCCTGGCCCAGAAACACGAGCGTTACAATTCTCTCCACCTTAGAATGATTCTGTCCCCGGAATCACACATTAACAAACAAATGCGGATAGCGACTTATCATGTCACTCTCCTTCTCCCAGGTGAGATTTGGCCCATTCGAATGTTTCCAATGGACAAGCATTAACTCGACCATCTTGCGTCGTAACTTCTTAGTCTTTCGGTCAACGATTGTCTCTGGTTCTTTAATTAACCTCTTGTTCTCATCAATTCTCAACTCCAAAAGTGGAATCATGTTGGGAACTTCTCCCGTGAACTTCCTCAAATAACACACATGGAAAGTGTTGTGAATTCCATTCAGTTCTTCTGGTAGTTCGATCTTGTAAGCTTGGTTCCCAATCCTTTGAACAACTTCAAGCGGTCCAAAAAACCTTGGACTCAACTTTCCTCTTTTACCAAATCGTATAAGTCCCTTCCACGGTGAGACTTTAAGCAAAACTGAATCTCCAAATTCAAAAGTCATCGGTCCTCGCTTGTTGTCAGCATAGCTCTTTTGACGATCCTGAGCTGCTAACATTCTCTCCCTAATTATTTTCAACTTTTCAGCAGTTTGATGGACTATCTCCGGTCCCCTAAACTGCTTTTCCCCAGCCTCAAGCCAACAAGACGGCATACAACATTTTTGTCCGTACATAGCTTGATAAGGTGCCATCTTTATGTTGGAGTGGAAAATATTATTGTAGGAGAATTCTACCAAAGGTAAATATTCATCCCAGTTACCTTGGAATTCTAGGGTACATGCTCTCAGTATATCTTCAATCGTTTGTATCGTTCGTTCGCTCTGACCATCAGTTTATGGATGGTAAGTTGTACTCAAACACAACTTGGTACCCAATTCTTCTTGTAGACTTCTCCAAAATCACGAGGTGAAATGGTTGTCACAATCTGACACAATCGTTAATGGAACACCATGAAGCCTCACAATTCCCTTCATGTAAGAACTTGCAAGCTTATCCATAGACCATTTCTCATTAGCTATTATGAAATGCGCACTCTTAGTGAAGCGATCAACGACCACCCAAATCATGTCATGACCATTCTTTGCTCTGGGCAGTTTAGTGACAAAATCCATTGCCATGTCCTCCCATTTACCCATAGGCACAGGTAAAGGTTCTAAACTCCCGTATGGTTTCTGATGTTTTGCCTTGACCCGCGCACATGTCACACACTCCGCCACATACTTTGCAATGTCGAGCTTCATCGTCAGCCACCAGTAATAGGGTTTCAGGTCCCTATACATTTTAGTGCTGCCATGATGAATTGAGTATATGGTTTTGTGAGCTTCTTCCATCAGAAGATCTCTTATTCCTCTTGACTTAGGTACCCAAATCCAATCTTGGAATACCTTCAATCCGTGACCGTTTGTACCAAACTCTAACGTTTTGCCCAAACGTTCTTCCTTCCAGTCACTCTTCTCTAAAGCTTTTATTTGAGCTTTCTTTATACTTTCCACAATAATTGAGACAACTTCTATTCTCAACGCTATTGGCCTTTTTCTTTCAAGATTGTCTTTCCGACTGAGAGCATCAGCAACAACATTCGCTTTACCTGGGTGGTAAAATATCTCACAGTCGTAGTCCTTAAGTAATTCTAGCCAGCGTCGTTACCTCATATTCAATTCTTTCTGATTAATAAGATATTGAAGACTCTTATGATCGGTGAAAAGTTTGCACTTCGTTCCATAGAGGTAATGCCTCCATATCTTTAGAGCGAAAACTACCACTGCCAACTCCAAATCATGAGTGGGGTAGCTTGTTTCATGCACTTTCAGCTGTCAAGACGCATATGCTATCACTTTTCTGTTTGGGTCAAACACAACCCAACCCAACACTAGACACATCGCTGTAAACAGCGAAGTCTTCAACTCCATCGGGTAGAGAAAGAATCGGTGCCTTACATAGATTCTTCTTTAGCAGCTCAAATGCTTCTTTGTGCTTATCGCTCCAAGTATAAGTAGCTCCTTTGTGATTCAAAGCTGTTAAAGGAGTAGCGATCAAAGAAAAGCCTTGGATAAACCTTCGGTAGTATCCGGCTAATCCCAGAAAGCTTCGGATCTCCGTGGGACTTTTCAGTTGTTCCCACTTCATCACAGCTTCAATCTTTGTTGGATCTATCAATATCCCTTCTTGGTTGACCACGTGACCCAAGAATTGGACTTCTCGAATCCAAAACTCACATTCGGAGAACTTAGCATACAACTTCTCCTTCTTCAAGACTTCCAACACTTCTCACAAGTGTCTATCATGCTCCTATTGGATTTTCGAGTAAATCAGAACGTCATCTATGAACACTATCACAAATTTATCAAGGAACGGTTTACAAACCCTGTCCATTAAATCCGTAAATGTTGCTGGAGCATTGGTTAGTCTAAATGACATAACCAAAAACTCGTAGTGTCCATATCGTGTTCTGAATACAGTCTTCTCAATATACTACTCTCTTACTTTGAACTAATGATATCCTGACCTTAGGTCGATCTTTGAAAAATAACTTGAGCCTTGTAGTTGATTGAATAGGTCATCAATCCTCGGCAACGGATATCTGTTCTTTATTGTTGCCTTGTTCAGCTCTCTGTAATCGATGCACATTCTCATACTCTCGTCTTTCTTTTTCACGAATAACATTGGAGCTCCCCAGGGTGATGAACTAGGTCTAATGAAACATTTTTCCAATAACTCCTGAAGTTGCATCATCAGCTCCTTCATCTCCGTCGGTGCTAGTCGGTAAGGTGCTTTTGCTATTGGCGTCGTCCCTGGTAACAAGTCGATACGGAATTCTACTTGTCGATCAGGCGGTAATCTGGGAAGATCTTCGGAAAATACTTCCGGATAATCACACACCACAGGAATGCTCTACATCTCCTTTTTCTCCTTCTTAGCATCGATCACGAATGTCAAATATGATGTACATCCTTTGGCCAAACACTTTCTGGATTTCATTAGAGAAATGATTCTAGAATTTACTCTGCGATTGTCCCCATACACCATAAATGAATCTTTCCCGGGCGGATTTACTTTTACAATCTTCTTCTGGCACAGTATTTTGACATCGTTGGCGCTAAGCGAATCCATCCCCAGCACGATGTTGAAACCATTTAGCTCAATAGGCAATAATTCCTCGTGTAACTTATTCCCATTCAACTCAATCAAGATGTTTTTCATACAATAGCTAACATGTATAAACTTGCCACTAGCAACTTCGAGTAGTAAAGCATTATCTAGTCTATCGACAGGCAAAGCTAGTTTTCTACCAAATTCATGTGAAATAAAGGAGTAGTTGGCTCCAAAATCAAATAAAATTTGGGCAGGAAATTTGTTGACGAGGAAGGTACCTGAAGCGACATCAGCTTCATCTTTAGCAGCTTCCAGTGTCATCTGGAAGGCTCTCGCCTTCGAATTTGGTGGAATGTTGGGCTTTGCAGCCTCCTTCTTCTTTGGACATTCCCTCGCCATGTGCCCCTCCTCACCACAACCATAACAAACTTTCTTGGTAAAGGTGCATTCGTTGGCATAGTGCCCTGGCTTTCCACATTTGAAGCATGTGGTTTCCCCGCCACATTTCCCATGATGCTTCTTCTTACATTTGTCGCACCATTTCGCTTCGCCTCCTCCACCTCCTCTCGAAGTAGACTTCGAGGATTTACCCTTTTTGCTGGACCCTCAGGATCTTTCAAACTTCCTCTTCTCACCAACCTCTGACCTCTCCAGACCTTTCTCCCTGATCTGGGTCTCAACATTTCTAGCAGCCTAGATGGTGGCTTTCAATGTGGTTGCTTGCTTAACCATTGGACCATAATCCACTGGTAGTCCAAGGGAAAAATTTTTGAACTTAGAGAGTTCAGTTGGAACTAAATAAGGGATAAGCTTCATCTTTTCTGTGAAAGTAGCAGCGTATTATGTAACACTCATTTTTCCTTTCTTCAAATTCTGAAACTCATTATTGATTTCCAGAAAGTCCTGCTCGGAGCAGTATTGCAACTTGAGTTGCACCATAAATCTTCCCAAGACATTTTGCCCGTTTCTCCCTTGGGCATAGAGTCAGCTAACAGCTTCCACAAACTCAACACAGCCAGATTTTAACAGAGGGATCGCAAGAGTGGTCTTCTGTCTGTTGCTGCATTCACAACTCTCGAACATTGTCTCTATTTTGGAGATCCAATTTATAACTTCCACCGGCATCGGGCTTTCGGATAGACATGATGGCTTGGATGCCATGAAATCCTTGTACTTACACCCACGCCCATCATTTCCTCCATCCTGGTTGACTTGCCTAACAATCGGTGGGTTGGCTTGACCAACAGTCCTATTGAAGTTTCCTCCTTCCGAATACCCTTCATTCAATTCGGGCTGTTCAATTGGCATTGAAGGTTCTTCGCGATTCTGCTGGACCAAACACCTAGTTTCTTCCATTTGACGATCTAACATCATTTGGATCATCACTTGTACCCTAGCAATTGTCATTGGCTCAGGTGCTGCTGCTACAACAGGTACTCGCTCAATCATAGGTGGTTGATTCCTGTTTTCATCCGTGTTTCCAACGACACTTCTGGTTCTTACCATTTTGATCTACACACTGAATAAGGTGAAATTAGATCATCAATCATGATTGATAATTAAATCATCCTTATCACTCCGAAACATTTACATGCTAGTTCTAATACCGTAATCCTACGCTTAGAATCCTAAACACATAAGGTTTCCAAATCCGGTTGGCAACAAACCATATGGAACGTTATCTATCACCTCTATGAAACATACAGGCCAAGACACTAAAATCCCCAATCTTTATCACTCCATTAGTGTCAAGAAGTATGTTTCCAGCCATCACAGTGGATTTGACCATGGCGAAGCAAGTAGACCAATGCCTTAAGAGTCTTCTTGAGGATAATAGAAATAACAGACTCTTCAAATCCATTTGGATATGTTGTTCTCAACAGATGTAGACAAGAACCTTCAGCCATGAATTGCATAACCACCCAAAGGTTTTGGTTCACAACAAGTGAACAAAATGCCCTTATCACATTTGGGTGATCTATCAAACTCATTGTTTGGGCTTCAATTTGAATATCATCTAGATTGTTATTGATGCAATCGAGATCCAAGATCTTAACGACGATGACGTCATTGGTAGGGAGATAGATCGCTCTGTATACAGTGGAGCTGTAACTGTAACCTAATTCTTCTAAATGCTTGTAATCATTTGGATTAGTGGTGTATCTCTTCTGACTACCTCCCATCCCTCCAATAAACAAAAACAAGATTTAGGAAACGGTGATATGAGAAGGATTTTCTAGAATGGAATAGAGAATGAGGACCAAATCTTTGACACCTCGGTTGGTGTGAGAAGTCGGAAGTCGGAAGTCCAAGAAAAGCTTCGGCCAAGTTGGATTTGAAGAGGATGCTCGAAGGTGGTCCGTCAATGATATGATCAGATGAGCCAAGTAGGCGTGATGATAACCCAAGCTTGCAAGATGACGTACCAAGGACGAGAAGGATGCTTACATGAAGAGAATGGATTGTGTGGGATTGAGGCAACACATGTTGAGGAAGTGAATTGATCCATCAGATGCACCAAAAAGATTGGATGAATAGAAGTTTAGAGGATGGTGCACTAAGGTTTTGTGATGATCACTAGATAATAAGAAGAGCAAGCCCACGAGAGTGTTGGTGCACAAACAAAGAAGATGTTTTAATGGGTTTTGGCAATGAGTTGAACATGAGAGCATGAGATTGCTCCAAGATATTGTGAGGAAGCAGATGGTAAAAGAAGGAAATGAGGGTTGCGTAATGAAGGAATCATGTAAGAGTAGGAATTTACGCCAAGGCTTGATTACGAGAAGGAAGATACACCAAGGGTTTGATCCAGGATCTGATGCGCCAAAAAAATATGTTGCACTAATTGTTTCAAAGGGAGGAAGTTGCGCCAAGGACAATTGAAGAGTAGAAGTTGTGCCAACTAGGTTTCGGGATGAAAAAAATGCCAATGAAGGAGTGTTCGATGCGCTAAAGGAAAGGTAGAAGATGCTCCAAGACTTGATCTCGGTTTTTTTAGTGAGGCACAAGGTAGGATGGCGCAAGTAGGCTTGATGAGCCAAGGGTGATGTCCCCAAAAAAATGTGGCACAAGATGTATTGGCACAATATGTAGTTATTGCTCCAAGGAATATCAAGTTGTTGAACCACATTATTTTCCAAGTTGTTCATCCATGAAGATATCCCAACTCATGATGCCCTAAGCAAAGACGTGATGTTCCAATAATGTTGTGCCAAACAAACAGAAAGAATACTAATGTTGCGCCAAAAAATATGCCTTTTTTATGCTCCAACCATAAGGAGAGAGGAAAAAATTAAAAACATGGTACACTTATATGGCGTTGTCGGCTAGGAGTGTTCTTATTGATGTTTCGCCAAAAACAAAAGTCGATGTTGGTTATGGATCAGAATGGATGTGATCGGAATTGAGTTGGCGCAAGTAGGATTGGAAGTTGCTCATGATGGGAGGCTTTTGTAGATTACGGCTAGGGTTAGGAGGCTTGAGTGTAGAGCGAGATAAGGGTTTATGGTGCAAGATAGGATGGAGCAAGAGGATATGGTGCAAGAAGAATCTTAGGGTGTCTATGTTGCACCAAGAGGTGATGATCACATGGTTATGAGTTGCTACAAAAAGGCAATGGATGTGGCACCAAAGTGATTTTTCTTTCGATCATGCACCAAGAGAAGCTAAGTCATGAAGTTGAGCCATAAGGTTAGTTCACGAGAGAGTAGTTCGCTAAAGCATGTGATGTTGCTTTATATGTGATGTTACGATCGAAGGTATATGGCGCACAAAGTGTTGTAGTGCAAGTAGGGAAATTGACATAAGAAAAGTTTGATGGCACAAGAGAGGAATGTTGCTCCAAGAAGGAAGGTGCGCCAAAGGGGTTTCGAGGTGGAAGTTGGATCGAGACCGAAGGACAGTTAGGCGAGAAAGGTATGGCACAAGAGGTAGGAAGTGTTGATGACACAAAAAGGGTTCTGCAAGGGGGAGATGCACCAAGTAACCTGTGAAGATAAGAGTGATGCACCATGAAAGGAGTTGGTCCAAGAGTTTGTTGCGCCAAGATCTTCTTGTGAAGGAGAAGTTGTGGCGCCAAGAGGAGTTGTGTACGAAGTGATGTTGCTCCAACAACAATAAAAAAAATCTCGATTTTATTCCAACAAGAGAAGTCTCATCATTGCTCTAAGCAACAAGTTGAACTGAAGTTGCTCCAAGTGAGTATGAGAGTAAGACATAGTGAGAGAGTGAGAAAGCAAGAATGAGATATAGAACTGAGGTATTTATTGGTGAAGGTTACTAGGGTTTCTCAATGGGCCAAGGTAGGGCTTGCATGGGCCAACTTGTGGGCTTAGAAGACTTGGATGACACTCAAGTATAAATAAGAGAATGTTAACTTGAGTTGCGAGCAAGAGAATGATGACTTGAGAACCAAGAAAGAAAAGGTGGCGCATGCATGGATCTTGTGTTAAGAGACATGCATGGCACCAAAGGAATGTTCATAACCTACTCGAGACGTGAATGGTCTACTTGAAACGTGCATGGCCTATTAAAAATGTGCATGGCACTTTATTATGCTCTATATGGACTTGATGATCCACATGGACGTGATGCACCAAGTGGCTGAATATGCTGCAAGTGGATGAAGATGCTCCAAGATAGTCCTAGTGACTTCAAGTTGATCCAAGGTAGTGGAGATGATCCATGTGCATGCCATTGATACAAGTTGGTGAAGATGATCCAAGTGCATGTAGTTGCTCCAATTTGGATGAAGATGGTCCAAGATCCTTCAAGTTGGTGAAGTTTCTCCAAATTACTTCTAGTTGATGCAAGTTAATGAAGTTCCTCCAAGAGAATCTAAGATGCTCCAAGTTGAATGCGGTTGCTCCAAATTTGGTCCATGTACTTGAAGTTGTTCCATGTTGGTCCAAGTGCATGAAGTTTCTCCAAGACGCTTCCAGGTTGTCCAAGATGGTTCACAAATGTCCTGTAACGCTTTTGATATTTTCCTTCTTCACTATATAAAAGAATGATTCATGAACCAAAACAAGCACATAGGGTTTTCTTGAAGAGGATGGTCCACTTGTCATATGATATTCCACTTAGCTGAGGATGTTCCATGCTCAAGTAAGTGATATTCTCTATCTAACTTAGTTGCTTTACCTAGATTCTAAGACATGAGTTAAATAGAAAGTATGAAAGTGAAAACACTAAATAATCTAACTTTTATGGTGATGTGTATGCATGTGGATAAAGAATCTGAGAAGGAAACGGTAAAATGTGGTGAAGTGTGTGCATGTGGAAGAAATAATCTTAAGGAAACATTAAAACATAGAAGGATGACTGATTTAGAAGCATTATATTATCTTGCTATCACTTACAAATTTATCAGGCAACTAAATTATGTGTATGATCCTTCACTTTGCATTCTAAAGAATTTCCTTTGTTGATTATTAATTTTGAACTCATTAACATCACACAGAATAACCCGATTTATACTCACCAATTATGTCTCACTGCAATGCATAAGCCTAGTTGCTTCCCAAACCCTAAATACTGACAATCCTCATAAACGTTCACCACTTATTTTGAATAACATTCATTTTTGGAATTCCTACCACCTATACCCTTTTATTTACATCTTTCATTTCAAAAGGTATCACCAAATTCCAAGTGGCACGACTTTAAAAGAAAAATACTATATATATATATATATATATATATATATATATATATATATATATAACAATTGACCTAAGAATATAACTACATTTTTTTTGATTTATTTATTTTATTTATCTTTTCTCATAACTCTAACTTTGACAAAGTAAACAAACAAATAATTTCTAGCTTTATTTCTACTTTTACTTTAGTTTCTGACTTTCTAAGAAATTCATTGGAGTGCTCGGAATCATTTTGGTCACTGATGGAGTCCATGACTTTCTATGAAACCCTTTTAAACATATTTCTTCCCATCCAATCAAGCTTTTACAATTTGGTGGATAGATATAAATATCCCCGGGGGGAATACTCATGGAGTCTAAAAGGTCACAGACTGACTCCACTCCTGAACTATAACTTATTGAATATATAAGTACACTCAAAATGAAGAAATTAAACAGATAAACTTGGAACTTGAATCACTTTGTTTTAATGAAGAAGCTTTTTATTAGGTATAGATATTCACAAAGCAAAACTTTTTATGTTCCTCAAACTTCACAAGTTCGCGTTTTTGTCTCATGAGTTCACTAGGACAGGGAAGCCACATATATACAATAACACATTGTCTTAACCAAACGTTAGAGTTTGCGACACATTATCCCGCATAACATTAGTACCTAATGTATGTTACAACTCTAAGTAGAGTATAACAATAAAGCTTGTTAATGGCCACTAAAGTACCAATATTAGTTTTGTACTGAAACAAACTGAAGAACCACAAAATTTGGTATTTTGAAAAATCGTTAAAGTGTGGAGCAACTATCATTCTTCATTTGCATAGTTGTGATAACAACTTGCATTTTTCTAACAAAAGTAAAAAATAAAATATTTTTGGTATTTTTTTTGTTTAAAGTAAGGACAAAAACAGAAAATAAAATCTTTTTGTATTTTTCTCTTTTGCAAATTAAAAAATGAAAATAAAATCTTTTTGCTATTTTCTTTTGGAAAAAAATAAAGCAAAAATAAAATATTGTTGGAGTTTTAAAAAAAAGTTTAAAAAATAGAAAACAAAAAAAACTTCAAATGCCTAGAGAATCTGGATTAAGCATGCCAAGTCGTCATAGAAAGTGTAAGAACTTGGATTGATCTAGAGCTTTTGTGAACACAGCTACAGTGTCTTCATCTGTAGGAACAAAATGAAGCTCAATATCACCTTTCTGAATATTGTCTTTTAAAAATTGATAGATGATATCAATGTGTTTGGTCATTGAGTGGTTGACTGGATTGTAAGAGATTGAAATTGCAGTCTTAGAGTCATAGTATATGAGGATATGTTGCATTTTGAATCCATAATCTCTCAGTTGTGTTTGCATCCAGATCACTTGAGCACAACTACTGGCGATGACAACATATTGTACTTCAAAAGTAGAGGTTGAAACACATGTTTGCTTCTTTGAAGTTCACCTAGCCAATCTGCCTCCTAAGAATTGACAGCTACCAGAAGTGCTCTTGCATCCTCCATAATCTGAGTCAGTAAAGCGTTGGAGATAAAAGTTTCCTTTAGCAGGATAAATAGACCCAGAGAAGCAGCTCCTTTAAGATATTTAAAATTTTGTTTTTACTGCCATGACGTGTGATTCCTTGGGATTGGCTTGAAAGCGTGCACCCAGATATGTTGAAAACAAGATGTCTGGTCGACTAGCTATAAGATACAGTAATGAGCCAATCATTCCTCTGTAGTGCTTCTAATCTACAAGTTCCCCATCAAGGTCGAAATCAAGTTTGTAGGATGTAGACATTGGAGTTTTTGCAGTTGACGCGTTCTCCATGGAGTATCACTTCAACTGGTTTTTGATATACTTTTCTTGACCAAAGAATATTCCTTTAGGAGATTGACGGACTTGTAGACCTAGGAAGTAGATGAGCTCAACCATCATTCTCATTATTAATTTGCTTTTCAACAACTCAACAAACTCATCACTAAGGTCCTTGCTAGTTGAACCGAATATGATGTCGTAGATGTATATTTGCACAACGACCAGATGGTTGTTGTGGATTTTCCTAAAGAGAGTTGGATCGATAGAACCTCTTTGAAATTTTGAATCTTCCAAAATTTTGGACAATGTTGTATACCATGCTCATGGAATTTGCTTCAATCCATAGACAGCCTTTTGAAGCTTAAAGCAATAATTGGGGAACATTGGATCTTTGAATCCAGGAGGTTCTTGAATGTATACATCCTTATCAATTTTTCCATTCAAGAATGCAAACTACACATCCATTTGCTAAACCTTAAAGTTCTTGTGTGCAGCAAATGTCACACCCCAAAACCAAGAACGGCGGAAACGTTCTCGGGCGGAGGACGTCATGTACAGTATCACAACAGTGTAAAGTAGTAAACAAGCAACAACATCATCCATTGCATTAATAAATATATTTTAAAACAAGTGTGTTCTTTCATAGAATAAGACATGAAAATAAGTAATCAAAATAAAAGACGAGTCTTGACCGCTCTGTCTTCTCAAAACCTGGTCGTCGTACTTGTCTACTGGTGACCTGAGATACAAGTTATTTTGAAAGCGTAGATCAGCATTTAAGTTGGTGAATTCATTAGTATTTTAGTGTCATTGCTTTGTAAAACTATAAAGAAAAGACTAGTAAAAGTTCGGTGAATAAGTGTGTATAAGTATGAAACCCTAGAAAATCCTATATTTCCTATTAGTATAAAAAGTAGTCTTCTACCAAGACCCGATTGTTTTGAAAGTTTGCCTCTCTGTAAGAATGAAGGTTTTTCCTAAGTAGAACTATTATTATCAAAATATAGCCTTATATTACCCTTTTATGTGAGAAGATCACAATTTGAAAATAACGGGAAAATGTATATGTGTACTACAATATTCTATGTATTAATCACTGAAGTAATAACTACCTTAAAACCAATGGTTTAAGGCAAAATGTGATATGATTGTTACCATACTATCTGACTAAAACACGAAGATGAAAGACGTCGGAAGAAATGACATTTGGCACCTATAGACTTGCAAGTCCCACTGTAGCGAACAACAAAGGTGTAGGATAGTCAATCCATTATAGACCTATATGAAAAGTAACTCTCTCCCTCTAGGAGAATCTGGTTACAAAATGTGACATAACGAAATAGTCGATATGTCATGAATTAGTATCTTACATTATGTTATCTCTGAATCTTGTTATAGTAATAGTATTCTATGTATAGTATTCAATGTCTAGTATTCTCTGTTATAGTATTCTCTATTATAGTATTCTTTGTCTAGTGTTCTCTGTTATAGTATTCTCTGTCTAGTATTCTCTGTTCTAGTATTCTCTGTTATAGTATTCTCTGTTATAGTATTCTCAGACTAGTATTCTCTGTCTAGTATTCTCTGTTCTAGTATTCTCTTTTATAGTATTCTTTGTCTAGTATTCTCTGCTATAGTATGTAATAGTATCTTTGTATAGACTCATGAATGAACTGAGTCTTGTGTGATTCCTTGTACTAGGAATAGTAAGTAGTATCTCCTAACTATACCTATTATAGTTACTAGTAATGTACGTGTATAACCGAAAGTATGCCTTTGCTACCCAAAGGTACTGAATTGACTGATAGAACTTTGATGTCTATATATGTATACATAATATATAACTAATATTTAGACGACATTTGGACAAATAATGTCGTCTAAATAACCGATACCCTAAGGCCACATCCAAACAAGGAAAAGGAATTAAAGCGAGCTAGCAGTCCTAAGTCCTTTAAACATTACTTACATAACTATACATATAAAGGCATGCATTTGACAATATAAAAGTATTAAACGAAGTTTTGTAAAACATTTGAAAAGTTTAATAATAAGAATTGATGACTTGGTGTCAATTTATAAAACGATTTGAAAGCAGTTTGTTGACATAAACAGTTTAAAGTATAAGAAATCCTTTGTTTGAAACATAGTTTGAAATACATTAAAACCTTTGTGTGAAACACAGTTGTAACAGAGTTTGAAAGGAAAGATACAGTATGTAAGACAGATTGATAAAGAGTTTAACATGTAAAAACGTTTGAGAAAGTCATTTAGAAGTAGTATACTGAGTAAAACAGCTAGAAGTGTAGTAAATCCATTTTGTATGCTAGTTATTAATCACATGTGATTTGTATAATAACTAGTAAGATTCAACTTGTATTCCCCCCCCCCTAAAAGCATTTAAATCATTTAAAATATATGTTTAGGGGTTTGAACTCACCTGTAGTGAGTGGATCGTATGGAAGTGTCGGACAAGGTGCTATGTGTCAAGTGAAGACTTGACCACACACAATGATCCTAAATACATATAATAACACATATATGTATCCAATTAGTCATTTAACAACTAATTAACTAAGTTAAGACATCCTAGGACATGAAAACACTTTGATAATGGTGCTAAAGGTACCCAAGGGATGCATCTAAAGGTTGCATGGCATGACATTGGAGTTTATGGCCCAAGGACCACTCCTTATGGAGTTTACGGCCTAAGGTTATTTACCCATGTGTTTACTACCATAAACTCATGTTACTAAGTGCCATTTGGTGTATTGAGGTCTTATAAGTCATAAAGAAGCGTCCTTACTTCAAGTCTAAGCCTTAGGAAGTCATGGTGGCACAATCTCACTCCTTTATAGAGTTCACGGCCTATGGACCATTCCACGTGGGTTTACGGTCGTAAACTCTATTTATTCATTGTCTTTTTGATGCTTAAGGTCCTAAACACTTCAAGGATGTAATCTAGACTAGTGTCCAAGGGTAAGGGAGGGACTAGGTTTCAATTTGCCCCATCTATTAGGGTTTATGGCCCAAAAACGTGCCTTGGCCGTAAAAACCTTTGATCTTGTGTTTCATTGTGATTTCTAGGTATAAAACAAGCTCATTCAAGTGTATAACATGCTAGGATAAGTGTACTTACAATATAGAAGCTTGATTGGGAGTTTAAGGTCCAAGAACACTAGTGTGTGTTCTTGGTGTTTCTTGAAGATCTAAACAAATATGATTTTCATGGATGAAATCAATGTATGAAGCTACTTAGTAAGGTGTATCAACTAAGAAAGGGATAGAACACTTATACTTTTGATGATCTAAGGATGGAAAGTTGGTTGGTACTTGAGAGAGAATGGAGGAAAATCGGCCAAAGAAGGAAAGAAATGAAAGAAATGGCCAAGGATCTTATATATACTCTTGAGTTTACGGTTACATGAGTTTACGGCCATAAACTCATGGTCTTGTGGCTGTGAACTCATTTTAAGTGGGTTATGGTCTGATTTGCTACACTGTGGTTCTAGCAGGTACCTTCTAATACTTATTCCTTAAGTGTACAACGCACAAAGTTCTCAAACAGACTCCAATTTGTGCTAAATGATAGCATGAATGAGTTTGACTTTCAATGAAGTGTTTAACTGTACAGGGTAGAAAATTTCGGGGTGTCATAGCAAATGCAAAGAAAATCCTAATCGCTTCTATTCTTGCAACAGGTGCAACGGTTTCATCATAGTCTATGCCTTCTTGTTGTGAGTAGCCTTTGGTAACCATTCTGGCTTTATTCCTGATGATGACTCCATTTTCACAACTCTTTTTTCTATAAACGCATCTTCAAACAAAAACCGATAGTCCTTCTAGTGTTGGTACTAAGTCTCATACATTGCTGCATTCAAATTCACCTAACTCTTCTTGCATTACTTTTACCCAATCTGCATCTTGTAGAGCCTCTTTGATTCCTTTGGGTTCTATCATGGATAGAAATCCTGCATATAAACATTCATTCTTGGTTGTTGAATGAGTCACTATTTCTGAATCTATATCACCTATGATTTGTTCGGCTGGATGATCCTTTGTTCATTTTTTTAGACGAGTTTCCTTAAGAATTTGAGGAGTGTAAACTGTCTCATATTGTTCTTTTGGATGAGGTGGGTAGTCAGAAATGAATGTTCCTTCAAAAAATCATCTTGAAAGAGTTTGGAACTACCTGAAACAGGTGGTTGCCCCTCAACTATTGCATGCTTGAATTCAACAAATGGAGTGGATGTGAAGGAACTTGAAGGAATGGAACCATTCAAGTGGGGTTCCCCGTAAAACCATGGATTGGATGGTTAGGAGGTTTGTAAAGTACCTTTAAGAATGGAACCAACCAAAGGTGGTTCCCCCTCAAAAGATGCAGTGACTAGTGTTGTGACTGGTCCAGATTTATGATGGGAGGTTAGGTTAGATAATATAAAAGATTCAAAAGGACTTTTAGGAATAGAATCATTCGAAGATGGTTCCCCCTCAACCTGAGCTTTGGTGGACCTGGAGTCGTTAAATGGTTGATGAGTTTGATAAACATCAGTAGAAGTTGTTTTTGTGAGGTTTTCAGATTCTAGGGCTGAAGGTTGAGTTTGAAAGAAGAATCTGAAATCTACTTCAGTAGCATAGACTGAGTAAAAGCATTAGCACGTGATGATTGGTTCATTTTTATCAAAAGTTACTACCATTTGAGGACCAAAGTGGTTTGGATCCAAAACCCTCACATAACTTTCATCAAATGTGACATCACTACTTTCCTCTATCACCATGCTTCGCTTTTTCAGAACTCTATAGGCTGCTGCATGAGGAAATATCCAAGAAAGATACCTTCATCAGCCTTAGGTGTGAATTTTCCTAGTTGATCCCTATTGTTCTTGATGTAGCAACGACATCCAAAGATGTGAAAGAATTTGACGTTGGGCTTCCTTTTCTTCATTGCTTCATGAGTAGTGACTTCAAGCCTGTTGTTGATCAGGGATCTGTTTTGAGTGAAATATGCGGCTGCAGTGGCCTCAGCTCTGAAGTATTGCAGTTGGTTTGCGAAGATCAACATGGATCGAGTAGCTTCACATATGTTCGATTGTTCCTTTCAACTACGCCATTCTATTGTGGAGTGTAGGGTGCAGAAAACTTGTGATTGATGCCTTTAGATACAAGAAAGCTATCTAGGGCATTATTCTTGAATTCTCCACCAATTGTTACTTCTCAGTCTCCTAAGTGGCTTGCCTACCCTAACTTCTATGTAGTGAATGAATTAATTAGCTCATTGGTGGTTTCAGATTTGTTTTGCATAAAGCAAACCCAAGTGAATTTGGTATGGTCATCAACAATCACAAGGATGTATTTCATACCACTTAAGCTAGGGATTGTAGTGGGACCACACATATCGATATGTATAAGCTGAAGAGGTTCAGATACACTCTATTCTATTATAATTTTTTGAGGTGATTTGGAAATTTTGCATTGTTCACAGGCAGCACAAAGTATATAATTATCAAGTTTTAACATTGGTAGTCCCCTCACAAGATCCTTTCCTATGAGTTTGTTGATATAACCAAAGTTGAGGTGAGAAAGTCTTCTATGCCACAGCAACTGATGTTAGAAGCAGCTTTGGAAAAAAGACAAATATTTGGGGTTCCCTTAATTAGTTCAATATCAAGAGGATACATGTTCCTATTTTGTAGGGAATCAACAAGGATGTGCTTGTTGGTATCCATGATCAAACTCTTGGTTTTGGTGAACAAAACCTCGTGATCATTGTCACACAGTTGTGCAACATTGATAAGGTTATGCTTAAGACGATCTACATATGCTACACATTTAACGGTAAAGTTCCCATTCGATATGTTTCCATTTCCTATAACTTCTCCCTTCGTGTTGTTTCTGAAAGTAGCATATTGACCTCCGTTGTGATCTTGAAATCTCCGAGGTAACCTTTGTGACTGGTCATGTGCCTAGAGCATCCACCGTCAATGTACCATGTATCGTCATGTGGAACCCCAACACAAAAAGTCTGCATTTAGAGAGAAGGTTTAGGTACCCATGTTTGTTTGGGTCCTTGAGTGTTAGCTTTCTTCAGACTTGTTGGAGTTAGGACAGTCTTTTCTTGTTTTACATCAACCTCTTTGGGTTTTGCTTGGGTTTTAGAGACCTTGGTTTTGGATTTCTTAGAGGTATTCTTTTGAGGTTTGGTCTGTAGGACAAATGGTGGGTTGGTGAACTGAGTAGGAATTCATAGAGAAGGAAATCCATAGTTCACAGGCATTCCAAATTGATCAAACATGGGAAACTGGGTATTTCCCCAAAATTGATTGATCATTGGAAACCAAGAGTTTTCCCCAAACATGTGGTTCCCTCCCATTGATGGATTAAAACCACAATATGGACCAAGAATAGAATTTATAGGGTAATTACTATTTTGATACATAAACGGGTTGATTGGAACAGTTCTTAGTCTAATCATTTCAAAAAAATCTGGAAGATTCTTAGGTCTGAAACTATTCTGATAGTGGATTCCAGTTTGGTTTGGAATTTTAGAATTTGAGAAACCATGATTTGAAGGAGAGGTTCTTTGAGTCTTTGTTGGGAGGGGTGGTGTGTCTGGTCTTCCCTTGGCTTGGCTTAGCCTTTGGTACTTTCCTGTGCTTTCTTTCCTTTTCATCATTTGTAGTCTTAACCACTTTGGGTTCTGAAGGATGGACTACATTTGGACCTTATTCTCTAGATACATTACCTTTCTCTTTTTCTTTATCTTCAGAGACGTTAGTTAGCTTTATAGTTGTCTCTTGTTGTCTGGGACTGGGTGAAGTGATTTTTATTAGGATGAAGGGTCTCTTGAGTATTTGAACATCATTTTTCTCATCGCTCACAGTCTTCAAGGTTTCACCCTTTTTGACTTGAATTGGAGATTTCCCAATCTATTATTTCCTAGAATATTTACATCCTAAGTCCTTTGTTCCAGAGACTGAAGCATTAAGAGGTGAAAATGTTTCTTGACTGAGGAATTCAGTGGGTTTAGTCAAGTTGATTTTGGTGTTGAATCAAGCGTACATCTCATAATTGTCTTTTGCAATAATGTCACGTTGATTCAATACAATTTCATATTGTTCAACTGGCGTAAGATGTGTCGTAGTTTTGATTGCAAGGTCATTCTGTAATTTAGCCATATTATATCTCAATTCTTCAAATCTGAACTGAGTGGCGGTCATATTCAGCATTAGTGACATATTCTTTGACTATTTTAGAAATATGGTCAATGTTATCAAGAAAAGGCTCAATAGTTAAATGATTATCACGAATCATGAAATGTACCTTCTCAACAATTTGTTGATGGAGAGGAGAATACTCTTTTTTATCATCAGCCATAAAGCATTAGTAGTTTTTGTAGGCTTCTGTTTATTCTACTTGATCCACTCCATTATCTGTTTCCCAAACTTCCACATTCGGAGTCTCCATAACTGTGAAAGCTTTGTCCTTTGAATTCTTCTTGAGTTCTTTAAATTTATAAAGGTAGTATGCTTCATCTTTGACCATCTTGGTCTTCATTTTGCAATCCTTGGAAAAATGATTCTAACCAAGATAGTTGTGACACCTAATTACTTCGCTGTCATAATAGGACTTCGACTTGTTATCATAAACCCTTGTGTTTGTCCTCTGAGAGTTGTAACTTTAAAAATTTAAATTCTGAGAGTTGAAGCTTTGTTGATTGTTGTTTCCTCCTTGGAAGTTTCCAGAGTTATGATGATAGTGTTAGGGTTGCTAACAACTTTATGCTTTGAAGTTCCCAGTTGGCTTGTTCACAAACTTCTTGAAGTTTGGATTGAAGTTAGTTAGCAGTGCCAAGCATTCTACATACTCATTTTCCTCATTGATTTGAGATGATTCCATTGTAGTTCCAATGTGCTTGATGATTTTGCATGTACTCATTTCATATATGAAGAGGTTGTTGAGTTGACATGTAAGGATTCTAATTGCACTGTTGAGCGATACTCAAATTTTGATAAGGATACGCTCCATATCCTTGGTTGGCAAACTGATCAGCAAAGCGGGTTGGGATTGGATTATGATGTGAAATCAAGTTTTGTGAATGATTTTCCATGGGTGTTGAATTTCCCAAGGCAAGTCCTTGATTATCAAAGGAAGTTACTTGAGCTAGCTTGTTGACCTTTGGCTCATGTTGTTGCAATTCAACATACAGATCAAGCAAATACATGGTGTCTAAATTGGTTGTAGTTTGCAGTATGATGATGTGCACTGTATCCCATTTAGGAGATAGACTGTTCAAGAATTTCATATTGAAATCCTCTTGCGATCTTTCACCTTTAAGCTTCTTCACCCTGTTGACAACAATGTTGTACCTGGAATATGCATCAAAGAGAGTTTCATGAGGTAACATCTTGAAGTTGTCCATATCTATCAATGTGGATTTCTTCCTATTTGCAAGAATCATGTCACTTCCCTCAAATTGTTTCTTGAGTGCATTCTAGACGACGAAGGTTGAACTCTTATCTTCATCAAGAAGTTATGCATAGATGTCATAAGGAATTCCATATATGAGCTCTTGCATTTCCTTAGCCTCAAAATTCTTGATTTTGCTCTCACGAAGTTAAGTAGTAGTAGAAACAGATCCATAAATAACTTTGGAGGTTTCAGGACAGACATCGGCTTCAGGAACTCTGATATCCTTTAGAAATTTTGTATTATGTTTTCCAGTGGAAATGAAGGTCCAGATGTCAGAGTCGTGGCCTTCCAAGTAGTACTTGATGCGATCTTCCCATGAAGTGTATTCAATTGGTACAAGGATAGATGCATGATTTTCTGCTCTAAGATTGTTTGCAACAAAAAACTAAATAGAGAACATTTTGGTTTTGACTGAAACTTGCCATTGAGAACAAGTGATACTAGTTTGAAACTTTTTTAAAAAATATTTTTGTGAAAATTTTTTTAAGTATCAAAGTCGATAACACGAGCTCCGATACCAACTGAAGAAAAGAGAAAATTCAGTAAACTTAGACTTGAAGAGTCCAAGTGTTGAAAATACAGAAACAAAGTTTTAGAATTGTCAAGTAGCAAGTAATGCAGAAAATAAAGAGTTTTGAATCAACCAAGTTAATGACAAAATGCTTTTATGATTAGGATCAATGATTCAAATGTGTCTCATATTCATCAGAATTCAATTACAAGTGTTTGAATGTAAAACACACTATAACTCTCAAGTTGATCCTTAAAAACTAGTCTAAACAGCAATTGAGCATAAATAAGCAAGAAGAGCAGGGAATGAGCAGAATGACCAGAATTGAGAAACTTTATAATGGAGAGCAAGCGGCCTATTTATAGACTTTGGAAAAGCCCATGACATTTCTTGACCAATCAGGTGTTGACACTTCATCATGACTTAGTCATTAGTTGACACCTTTGCCCTACTTAACGGAGAATGGATGGAATATTCCAATTTCATTAGTGTTCTGTTAGGGTTCCATCCAAGTTTTGAGTCTTCATATCTTTTGAGCCTTCTTGATCAACATTGAAAGTGTGATGAGCAACACGAGCATCATGTTACTACATTGTCTTCTAAGATGTCATCAACTTCCAAAAGTGTAATTGATCAAGTTGAGTTGTTTACTAAATGTTGGAATGTGTCTTGAACTTAAAGATGTAGATCCATGTGTTCATGATGGACCATGGATGAACTGCATGTGTTATTGAGTACTTGGACGTGCCATCATTTTACATGATGTACCATGTGCAATCTTGTTGAGCCATCAACATGAACATGTTAATCTGTTGACTTGAGATGAGCCACCAAGTATTCATATTGAGCCATCAACCTCTTGTTGAGCCATAGAGTTGCAGATGAGCCGACAATGTTTCTGATGAGCCATCAATATTCTAGATGATTGATCAATATCTTGATGCTCCATATATGATCTAGATGTGTCATCTGAGATCATGATGATCCATCTATATTTCTTCAAGTGCCCCACATAAGCTTCAAGTTCTCCATGTTCAGCAAGTGCTCTATGTCAACTTAAAGTGCTCAAACATTTGATTCTTCAAACACTTGTTGAATCTTCAGGATCTTTCTAACCTGAAAAAATTTTATAATGTTTTTTATAAAATGGAAATCAATACTCAACTTATTTCAAGTGAGAATCACATAAAAATACACCCGGAACCTCCCAATTGATCGAGCAGTGTATCTGTCAGGGTACCATGACCCCACAAATGGAAAAGAACATGATAAGGAGTATGAAACTAAAGTTCCATGGAAAGTAAAAAAGGAACTTCAAGCACCACAAACCAAAGGCAGATCTTGTGGCTTTTTATGCCGCAATCACAAACACTCCCATCCCATCCAAGTCCTACACTAGGAGTTTACCACCATTGCACCAAGTGCAATTTCCACCATCTCGGAAATTGCAAGGATATGTTTTATAACAACTAGAACATGAGAGATCACACTGCTAAGTTCTACAGAAGGACCCCAACCACTACAAACTCAACCACTAATTCAGGAGGAAGCCATAACTGCTTCGAATGCAATCAACCAGGGCATTTTAAGAAGTACTTCTTGAAGATGAAGAATTGAAGAGAATTTGTGATAGGTGCTAGAGATGCTCGTCAGGAACCAACTATGGTTACTGGTACATTTCTTATCGACAATATTTATGCTTCTGTATTATTAGATACTGGTCCAGATAGAAGCTTTATTTCCTATAAGCTTAGAAGCATGATAAACCATAAATCATGCAAACTTAACGAAGCTTACATGGTAGAAGTAGCAAACGGTCAGATAGAAAGCACTCTAGAAATACTCACTAATTCCTTTTTCACCCTGAATAACCATGTATTTCAGATCAACGTAATGCCTATTACAATTGGAAGTTTCAATGTAATCATTAGAATGGATTGGTTATCACCTCATCGAGTGGATTTTTTATGTTATGAAAAGGCCGTTCGACTACCCTTACCCAACAAAAAAGAGCTTGTAACTTACGAAGATAAATCAGGAAAGAATCTAAGAGTCATCTCTTGCACGAAGGAGAGAAAGTGTTTGCAGAAGAAATTCTTCTCTTTTTGGCCCTTGTGGTCGATATGCAAGGCAAGGGTAAGGAAATCAAAGACATTCCGTAATTGTGTGACTATTAGATATGCAAGGCGAAGGTAATGAAATCAAAGACATTCCGTAATTGTGCGACTACCCGGACATATTTATAGAAGATTTGCCTAGAGTTCCTCCAGTCAAACAGGTCAAATTCCAAATCGACCTAGTATCGGGTGCAGCACCAGTGGAAAGATCTCCTTATTATTCGGAAATGCAAGAACTATCCAATCAACTCCAAGAACTTCTTGACAAAGGCTTTATCTGACCAAGCTTCTCACCCTAGGGAGCTCCGATATTGTTTGTCAAAAAGAAGGATGGATCGTTCAGGATGTGCATCGACTACTGTGAGTTGAATAAACTCACCATGTAAAACTGATATCCACTCTTGAGGATTGATGACCCGTTTGATCATCTACAAGGATCCTGCTACTACTCAAAGACTTAAGTTTCTTGAAGACCAACGGAAGTTAACCTCTGTTTCACTTTTAGCCTCCTAATGCAATTGACATTGGAACCAACACCAATTCCTCTAACATTAAGAGAAAGACAATTCATTGACCACAGTTTTGCACTCTATTTTCTCCAAAAACTTGAGAGGGAACCTTGTTGCTCGCATTGATTTGGAATCTAAGCTCCACCCCAATTACAACGGGTTAAATTATTTTTGCAGAATTGGAACTTAATCATACACCATTGTCTTTCATTGAATCTTCCTGTAAGATTGTGTTTAGGCTTCGATTAAGATCCAATGAGGAAACTTCAACAGTGTTACCTTCATTATTGTTGATAGAGACATCATAGATGGAGCTCTTTGAGGCGTCGCATGATTGCATATAGGGCACACTTGACCAGAAGCCAATTGCGGGCAATTATAGTAGTGTTGTAAGTCTGCGGGGGTAGCCGTAGCATTCACTAGCAGTCAGATAGCAGTAGTAGTGTTGTAAGTCTGTGGGGGTAGCCGTAGCATTCACTAGCAGTCAGATGGCAGTAGTAGTGTTGTAAGTCTGCGGGGGTAGCCGTAGCATTCACTAGCAGTCAGATAGTAGTAGTGGTGTTGTAAGTCTGCGGGGGTAGTCGTAGCATCCACTAGCAGCCAGATAGTATTAGAGAGTTGTAAGTCCGCGAGCGTAGTCGCAGCCTTTTATCAGATTGGTAGGTAGCATGAGCGCGTGTTAGACGCGGGAAAGCAGTTGTACCACCAGTTCGGGTGCAGCAGTGAGGGTATGGGAATCCATGGGTTAGATTTCGGATTTCCCAAATGGATTAGTTATGGCTAAGTCAGCAATTTGGGCTTTAGATCGTCGCATCAGTTATGAGATCAGAGTAGCAGTGGACCGTTGGGGTTCGGGTATGTTGCGGGCTACCGTCAGTCTGGGAGCCATCATGTTGCTAGTCATGGAATTGATGAGGTCAGGATGTGACGTATGGACCCGATCGGTTGGATCGGAAGGTTACTAGAGCCACAGTGACAGGATAACTAGTGGAAACTAGTCCTAGAGGAAGATTCCGTTCAGAAGTCGTGGAAGCGACTAAGTGAGGAGCCCCTTGACTCCACAGTTGGGTTGGAGTTCAGTGTTTCAGTCAGTTCAGTGTTTCAGGCAGCTCAATGTTTCAGTCAGTTCAGTGTTTCAGGCAGCTCAATGTTTCAGTCAGTTCAGTGTTTCGGGCAGCTCAGCGTTTCAGCCAGTTCAGTGTTTCAGGCCGTTCAGCGTCTCAGTCGGTTCAGCGTTTCGGGCAGTTTAGTGTTTCAGGCATGTTCAGTATTGCAGGCAGTTTAGTGTTTGGAAGGTTTCAGGGTTCTGGGTCAGTATTGTTTTTGCGTTGGAATGCAAGTGCTGACGATATAGTTGGTTGATTTGAAATTGGCAAGTCCCTCTTAGCAGGATCAGTTGAGCCTTTTGCCGAGTATAAGTGATCTGTAAGGATAGCTAGGCAGGTAGCTTTTCATTCAGGAGGGAAGGCTCGAGTTAGTAGAAGATGAGTAATCAGGTGGGATAAAAGCAAGATGGTTCCAGCAACATCGTTTCAGTATGAGCGGCAGAATGGATAGAACAGTTATAGATAGTTGATGTATCTTCAAGAGTCGCTGGAAGAGACTAGGAGTTTGCGATGGAGTGTAGTGACCGGTGGGAGTCCGGTAACTCAGATGTCGGGAGATTGGTTAGACCAGAGTAGTCTCAGTGCATCCGATAGGCGGATGGGAGGCAGCAGGATTTTCAGTCGGAAAAAGTAACGTTGAGGAAATTATGGGAAAGAGAAGGATTCTGTATGTTCTATCGGTAGTGATCGGCACTGTGAGTGGTCGGAGTGATGGGAAAAGGGTGTTGGATTTTCCAGACAGAGAGTTGGAGGCAGTTCGCAGGCAGTTGATCATAGCAAACTTCGAGGACGAAGTTTAGTTTAAGTGGGGGAGAGTTGTAACACCCCAAAGTTCGGAAAGCCAAGAAAAGAAAGAAAAACCTCCAGTTTAAGGGAGACTCGGCGAGTCCAAGGAGGGACTCGGCGAGTCCGAGCGGGATCCGGGTTGAGGTGTTAGCGACCGACTCGGCGAGTCGGCCAAGGAGACTCGACGAGTTGGGTCTGAACGAGGAAAACCCTAAATCCGGGACTTGGAGCCTACTTAAGCGTCTCATTCTCTTTCCTAGGGTTCCTTTAGTGCCTCTTTACCCCCCCCCCCCCAGAACATCAACCCTAGCCGCCATATCCGTTTTTGAGCTAGATCTTGCATTGAAGAAAGCACTATAAGCTTGGAGAAGGAAGAAAAGCCTTGGAAGTGCAAGAAGGGACTGTAGATCCGAGATTGAGAAGACATTTCAGATCAATTGGAGGTAATAAGCTGCTGATAAGACTCCCTTTTGCATCTAGATCTATTCTTATGTGTGGGTTTTAGTCATTATTGGTATGATTTGTAACCAATTCGAGTTGGAGGGTCAGATCTGAGGTTGCTACCTCAGATCCATGTTGGTTTTGGTCTTGAATCCCCTAAAGTATCAGCCCTTGGTATGTTGAAGAAGCATGTTTGCCATAAACCCTAGTTTAGTGTGTTTTGAGCTTAGATCTCTCAATCTACACGTAAAGTTTGCCACTTTACGTGGGGAATAGGCCCTAGAAGTATGGATCTATGAGTTGGAAGTTCTGTTTGGCTCGAAAAGCCACTGCATGGATTGAAGACTGGATAGACTCGGCGAGTCCTTCGAGTGGACTCGGCGAGTAGCTTGAAGATGAGGAGGAACTCGACGAGTAGGATGAACAGCTCGTCGAGTCGGTTGAAGTTAGGCATGGACTCGGCGAGTTGGATGAACAACTCGACGAGTTGGTTGAAGATTGTCTTGGACTCGGCAAGTCTGTTCTTGGACTCGGCGAGTCAGATCGCGAAACCCTAAACCCTTTTGAGTTGAGACTCGAATCAGTGAGTCGGGTGGTGACTCAGCGAGTTGGACAGGACAGGACTTGGAACTAGTTGGACTCGGCGAGTCATGGACTGACTCGGCGAGTCGGGTCGCGAATAAGAAAGTCCCTGAGCTTATGAACTCGGCGAGTCTTTAGGAAGACTCGGCGAGTAGGGTTGACCTGGAAGGTTGACTTTGACCAGAGTTGACTTAGTTGACTGTCAGACTAAGTGTTATATGTATATTGATAGCTCGGAGAGCTAGAGGAGCAGCGGTTCAGGGGATTGTCGAGTAGCAGCCAGAGGTTTATCAGCAGGGCTCAGCAGTTCAGGTGAGTTTCCTTCCAGTAGGAACGGGTCTAAGGCCACAATGCCGGCCCGTTTAACTAGCAGTAGTTTCGGATGTTGATCTGATACAGTAGTTAGTATGTTTGATGCCTTCGTGGCTCAAACAGGATGTATGTGTTATGTGTTCCGGGCTACGGCCCGATGTAGTATGCAGTATATGTGAGTTTATGCCAGTTGATATGTTATGATATGCTGTGTTCAGTTAGCTTCGGACTTCGGTTCGATGGAGGGGGCAAGGCCCCAGTCAGTTAGCTTCGGACTTCGGTCCGATGTCAGCTTCGGACTTCGGTCCGATGGAGGGGACAAGGTCCCAGATAGTCAGCTTCGGACTTCGGTCCGATGGAGGGGGCAAGGCCCCAGTCAGTTAGCTTCGGACTTCGGTCTGATGTCAGCTTCGGACTTCGGTTCGATGTAGGGGCAAGGCCCCGTTAATCCGGACTTCGGTCTGATGCAGTGGGCAAGGCCCAATATGTGCTTTATATGTTTTGTGTGATATGTGGTAGATTGGGGGAGGTCACTAAGCTTCGTGCTTACGGTTTTCAGTTTTGGTTTCAGGTACTCGGTTTTCAAAAGAGGAGCTCGGGAAGATTGCAGAGCACACACCATAGTCAGCTAGCCTGGGAATGTTTGACTCTGATAATGATGCTATGTTTTGAATTTAATACTCGAAAGTTATGTTTGACTTATGATACGTTTTATAAATCCAGTTTTAGTAATGTTTTAAAAGAAATTTTTAGTCGTGATTTTTGGGCCGTTATAAGTTGGTATCAGAGCCTTGGTTTGAGGGATTCGGGCGCACTCCCGAGTGTGTCTGAACTCAAACTAAGGAAGTGGCATATAGTTTTCAAAAGAAAAATCATAGTTACAAAAGAATTTTGAGAAAAGAAAACAATTTTTAGAAAAAGCAAAAAGAGTTTTGAAAAGAGAAAAGAGTGTGGTGCATGCAATCAGCCGAGCTCAAGTAAGTACTCCCAATTTACCCATACAAGTGATATTATGATTATCAGTATCAGTTTCAGTTTCAGTTTCAGTTTCAGTTTCAGCTTCAGTAGAACAGCATGCTAGAATAGGGCTAAGGATCTAGGACGATGCCTTATGTGCCTGCTTTATGTGTTTCAGCTTGATAAGAATTGCATGCTAGTATTGAGTAGACAGTAGTAGGATAGCCTGTGTAGGTTATGCCTAATAGCATGAGCTTAGCATTGTATGCTAGTGCAGTTTTTCGTTATGAGGATAGATTTGCTTGAGTATGTTTCCTTTATCCGAATGCTGCTTGCTTTGTGCTTTGTGGGACTCTGAGTGATGGGAGTTAGCCATTAGGTGAATACATCACATCACATGTGATCAGGGTTGAATAATCTCAGAGTGCTGGATTTGGCCCTACTGCGCAGCTCTTGTCTGAGTCCAACCGTTGTAGGGACGAGTCTTTTACTTGAAGGATTATCTGAGCCTCGTCACATGTGATGGTATTCAAGTGGTGACTAATTGGCATTACTAGGAGGCCTTTAGCAGCTGAGGACTGTTTGGGTAGAGTCAGAGGTTCCCTAGGGCAAGCCTGGGATGAGAGTGGCAGAGATCAGTAGAAGAATAAAAGGGGACTTGGTGGAGTTGAGGTAACTCTTGGGGAAAGTACGGATAGATGTGGAAGGTAGTAGGGGCCCATACTACTGAAAGCAGAGGATCCGTACTCGATTCAAGAGGGGCTGAGGCAAAACCAAGGAACTAGTAGAGTATGTGAGAGATCCCTCAGCAGTAGTGTGTAAATTGATCAGGATTTTTGGTTATATTTTCAGCATGGTGACGTTGCGCGAGATACCAGTTAGCAGTTCAGGTGTCGAGGAGGGGTCTAGCTCGGGCTTCAAAGCCGGGCAGCTTGATGATCAGATGAGGGATTTCATTTCCGCAGAAATTACGTGCAACATCATTGATCAGACTCCAGTGATTTTCGGTTCAGTTAGAGAGGCCATTGTGGAGCTCATGGACAGTCATCTTGAGGCCTTTAAGGCCGGGATAGTTTCAGGGCAGTTTGGGGCTCGTCTAGGCCCCGAATCTTATGGAGTTCAGGGATCCATAAGGGAGGGAGATCCCATTTCTAGTTTCTGCCATCAGGGGACAGGAGTGAGCCGGGCATCCTGTCTTCAAGAGAGACCTTTGGATGATTGGATAGTTGAGGAAGTTTCGCGAGCCATCCGCGAGGATCTGCCCGACATGGTCGTGAGGATCACTGATAGATTGATCGAGAGGCTCCAGGATCAGACAGTTGTTGCCCAGTCGGCGGGCAGGGAATCGGAAAGGAAGAGGAAAGCGGATGAGACTCATGTAGCCTCAGGTTCGGGAAAGAGGCCCAAGGGTTCGGATTTGAGGGCGAGGAACTATCAGAGCCGCAGTCGATGCGGGAAGTGCGGAAGGACGCACATGGGTGTGTGTAGGCGTAGAAGTGGTGGCGATGCTGGGTGTTTCAAGTGCGGCCAGATTGGTCATTTTAGCAGAGACTGTGTTGTTACCATCGCCCAGGGGCCTGATCCGTTGTGTTTCCATTGCAGTCAGAGGGGCCACAAGAAGGCCCACTGTCCGAGTTTGTATCCAGCAGGGCAGGTGCCAGCTCTTGCCCTTGGGACTTCAAGTACCGCCAGCAGTTGTCGGAGCCGGGCAAGGGTGCCTACGGCTCAGAGCCGAGTTTTCCGGTAGATTTCAGCAGGGATTCGAGCAGCACCAAATAATGAAGGTACGTAACTTTTGTTTTTCTGTCAGCTTATGTTATGATTATATTGTTATGGTTCTGCATCAATGTGTGGTATAAGTGTTGTATTTTAGTGTGGCTTGCTTGTGATTATGTTATATGCCATTTGCATACCTCGGATAATTGGTTGGTAGTTAGGGGATGTGCACTTATGGAGAAGGTTTCGGAGGATGCAGTAACTGTAGCATGGTTGGGAGAGATTTAGTTCGTTTCGCTAGTTCGGAGTGGTTAGTGTTGGGATGGATTGGTTAGATCCCTAGCTATGGCAGGCTTGGGTTCCTTAGAAGAATGATTTTGGAATGGCAGCAAAGATCGGGATCTCTTTTGAGTGTGAAGCAGCAAGGGGTAAGCAGGATCGAAGTGGGGGAGAACCCTCCGGGTATATATGGATAAGAGTCTCGTAGACTCAGAATGAGCGCGCGGCTTCTAAGAAGAAATGGTAGAAGCACAGTGATGGGTGGATTGAGAAGTTCAGAATTAGGAGTTCGAGAACTTTTCCCAGCAGTTAGTTCATGTAATCGAGATGGTTAGAAGCTGGTTGGGAATCCAAGATTGGAGGACCACCTGTCGGACGCATGAGAGTCGGAATGAAGATCCTGAGAGCGGGTAACAAGAGATGTTTTCGTATTAGTAGCCAGTTTCTGAGGCAGCATGCAGGTTGCGTAGATTCAGGAGTTGGGAGGTTGGAAACTTCCCAACAATAGCTTCTTGTATCCGGATTAGTAGAAGGTTGGTTTGGGAACCAAGCCGAAGGATTCCTCGACGAAGCGCTAAGTAGATCAAGGATATAAGATGTCGAGGATGATGCAGAATTCAAAGTCTAAGGACTGTTTTTTTTAGAAATAGGGTTGAGGAATCACTAGCGGGACTAGGGATAGTCAGGATGTTCTCGAGATAGCAGTAGTAGTGTTGTAAGTCTGCGGGGGTAGCCGTAGCATTCACTAGCAGTCAGATAGCAGTAGTAGTGTTGTAAGTCTGCGGGGGTAGCCGTAGCATTCACTAGCAGTCAGATAGCAGTAGTAGTGTTGTAAGTCTGCGGGGGTAGCCGTAGCATTCACTAGCAGTCAGATGGCAGTAGTAGTGTTGTAAGTCTGCGGGGGTAGCCGTAGCATTCACTAGCAGTCAGATAGTAGTAGTGGTGTTGTAAGTCTGCGGGGGTAGCCGTAGCATCCACTAGCAGCCAGATAGTATTAGAGAGTTGTAAGTCCGCGAGCGTAGTCGCAGCCTTTTATCAGATTGGTAGGTAGCATGAGCGCGTGTTAGACGCGGGAAAGCAGTTGTACCACCAGTTCGGGTGCAGCAGTGAGGGTATGGGAATCCATGGGTTAGATTTCGGATTTCCCAAATGGATTAGTTATGGCTAAGTCAGCAATTTGGGCTTTAGATCGTCGCATCAGTTGTGAGATCAGAGTAGCAGTGGACCGTTGGGGTTCGGGTATGTTGCGGGCTACCGTCAGTCTGGGAGCCATCATGTTGCTAGTCATGGAATTGATGAGGTCAGGATGTGACGTATGGACCCGATCGGTTGGATCGGAAGGTTACTAGAGCCACAGTGACAGGATAACTAGTGGAAACTAGTCCTAGAGGAAGATTTCGTTCAGAAGTCATGGAAGCGACTAAGTGAGGAGCCCCTTGACTCCACAGTTGGGTTGGAGTTCAGTGTTTCAGTCAGTTCAGTGTTTCAGGCAGCTCAATGTTTCAGTCAGTTCAGTGTTTCAGGCAGCTCAATGTTTCAGTCAGTTCAGTGTTTCGGGCAGCTCAGCGTTTCAGCCAGTTCAGTGTTTCAGGCCGTTCAGCGTCTCAGTCGGTTCAGCGTTTCGGGCAGTTTAGTGTTTCAGGCATGTTCAGTATTGCAGGCAGTTCAGTGTTTGGAAGGTTTCAGGGTTCTGGGTCAGTATTGTTTTTGCGTTGGAATGCAAGTGCTGACGATATAGTTGGTTGATTTGAAATTGGCAAGTCCCTCTTAGCAGGATCAGTTGAGCCTTTTGCCGAGTATAAGTGATCTGTAAGGATAGCTAGGCAGGTAGCTTTTCATTCAGGAGGGAAGGCTCGAGTTAGTAGAAGATGAGTAATCAGGTGGGATAAAAGCAAGATGGTTCCAGCAGCATCGTTTCAGTATGAGCGGCAGAATGGATAGAACAGTTATAGATAGTTGATGTATCTTCAAGAGTCGCTGGAAGAGACTAGGAGTTTGCGATGGAGTGTAGTGACCGGTGGGAGTCCGGTAACTCAGATGTCGGGAGATTGGTTAGACCAGAGTAGTCTCAGTGCATCCGATAGGCGGATGGGAGGCAGCAGGATTTTCAGTCGGAAAAAGTAACGTTGAGGAAATTATGGGAAAGAGAAGGATTCTGTATGTTCTATCGGTAGTGATCGGCACTGTGAGTGGTCGGAGTGATGGGAAAAGGGTGTTGGATTTTCCAGACAGAGAGTTGGAGGCAGTTCGCAGGCAGTTGATCATAGCAAACTTCGAGGACGAAGTTTAGTTTAAGTGGGGGAGAGTTGTAACACCCCAAAGTTCGGAAAGCCAAGAAAAGAAAGAAAAACCTCCAGTTTAAGGGAGACTCGGCGAGTCCAAGGAGGGACTCGGCGAGTCCGAGCGGGATCCGGGTTGAGGTGTTAGCGACCGACTCGGCGAGTCGGCCAAGGAGACTCGACGAGTTGGGTCTGAACGAGGAAAACCCTAAATCCGGGACTTGGAGCCTACTTAAGCGTCTCATTCTCTTTCCTAGGGTTCCTTTAGTGCCTCTTTACCCCCCCCCCCCCAGAACATCAACCCTAGCCGCCATATCCGTTTTTGAGCTAGATCTTGCATTGAAGAAAGCACTATAAGCTTGGAGAAGGAAGAAAAGCCTTGGAAGTGCAAGAAGGGACTGTAGATCCGAGATTGAGAAGACATTTCAGATCAATTGGAGGTAATAAGCTGCTGATAAGACTCCCTTTTGCATCTAGATCTATTCTTATGTGTGGGTTTTAGTCATTATTGGTATGATTTGTAACCAATTCGAGTTGGAGGGTCAGATCTGAGGTTGCTACCTCAGATCCATGTTGGTTTTGGTCTTGAATCCCCTAAAGTATCAGCCCTTGGTATGTTGAAGAAGCATGTTTGCCATAAACCCTAGTTTAGTGTGTTTTGAGCTTAGATCTCTCAATCTACACGTAAAGTTTGCCACTTTACGTGGGGAATAGGCCCTAGAAGTATGGATCTATGAGTTGGAAGTTCTGTTTGGCTCGAAAAGCCACTGCATGGATTGAAGACTGGATAGACTCGGCGAGTCCTTCGAGTGGACTCGGCGAGTAGCTTGAAGATGAGGAGGAACTCGACGAGTAGGATGAACAGCTCGTCGAGTCGGTTGAAGTTAGGCATGGACTCGGCGAGTTGGATGAACAACTCGACGAGTTGGTTGAAGATTGTCTTGGACTCGGCAAGTCTGTTCTTGGACTCGGCGAGTCAGATCGCGAAACCCTAAACCCTTTTGAGTTGAGACTCGAATCAGTGAGTCGGGTGGTGACTCAGCGAGTTGGACAGGACAGGACTTGGAACTAGTTGGACTCGGCGAGTCATGGACTGACTCGGCGAGTCGGGTCGCGAATAAGAAAGTCCCTGAGCTTATGAACTCGGCGAGTCTTTAGGAAGACTCGGCGAGTAGGGTTGACCTGGAAGGTTGACTTTGACCAGAGTTGACTTAGTTGACTGTCAGACTAAGTGTTATATGTATATTGATAGCTCGGAGAGCTAGAGGAGCAGCGGTTTAGGGGATTGTCGAGTAGCAGCCAGAGGTTTATCAGCAGGGCTCAGCAGTTCAGGTGAGTTTCCTTCCAGTAGGAACGGGTCTAAGGCCACAATGCCGGCCCGTTTAACTAGCAGTAGTTTCGGATGTTGATATGATACAGTAGTTAGTATGTTTGATGTCTTCGTGGCTCAAACAGGATGTATGTGTTATGTGTTCCGGGCTACGGCCCGATGTAGTATGCAGTATATGTGAGTTTATGCCAGTTGATATGTTATGATATGCTGTGTTCAGTTAGCTTCGGACTTCGGTTCGATGGAGGGGGCAAGGCCCCAGTCAGTTAGCTTCGGACTTCGGTCCGATGTCAGCTTCGGACTTCGGTCCGATGGAGGGGACAAGGTCCCAGATAGTCAGCTTCGGACTTCGGTCCGATGGAGGGGGCAAGGCCCCAGTCAGTTAGCTTCGGACTTCGGTCCGATGTCAGCTTCGGACTTCGGTTCGATGTAGGGGGCAAGGCCCCGTTAATCCGAACTTCGGTCCGATGCAGTGGGCAAGGCCCAATATGTGCTTTATATGTTTTGTGTGATATGTGGTAGATTGGGGGAGGTCACTAAGCTTCGTGCTTACGGTTTTCAGTTTTGGTTTCAGGTACTCGGTTTTCAAAAGAGGAGCTCGGGAAGATTGCAGAGCACACACCATAGTCAGCTAGCCTGGGAATGTTTGACTCTGATAATGATGCTATGTTTTGAATTTAATACTCGAAAGTTATGTTTGACTTATGATACGTTTTATAAATCCAGTTTTAGTAATGTTTTAAAAGAAATTTTTAGTCGTGATTTTTGGGCCGTTATACAAGTTAAAATGTAAACATGAAACTAAGAACGTTAATCAAATGATAATTAGCATGATAAAACCAAAATTGAAACACAAATTATGAAAAATATATATCCGAAGAAAGCTGAACCGAATAAGATTTGATTTAACCGGTTAAACCCAAATCCAAAAAAAACAGAAAAGAATTAAGTTCAATCAAATAAACCAAATCTTATTTGGTTCGAACCTTTTATTCGGTTTCATTTTTTTCTTTCTACACCCTAAACATATACGTTAAAACAAGAAACATTAATTAAAGGGTAAATAGCAAAAAAGACACTTAGTATACACCAAAATTATAATTTGACACTGTGTTTTTTTTTTCTTAAATTTAACACTGTGTTTTTCAATTTGTTACAATTTTAACCACTTGACCGGTCAACCAGGTTACATGCTGACGTGACAAGATAACGTGTCAGTTTTGATGACATGGCATACTGACATGATATGCTGACGTGTCAAAATTGAATTTTTTTTCCACAGAAAACACAAAGTTTGCATTTTTTTTCGATTTTGACACTAAGTTTAATTTTTTTCTTTTAATTTTGACACTATGTTTTTTTCTTCCAAATCGAACATCATTTTTTTCAATTTTGTTCAATGTTGACAGTTTTCTATTTGAAACCGTTTAAATATATTTTATAATACATTTAAACAGTATAAGTACGTTTTTTTCAATTAAAAACCATAGTTTTGTATAAATACAAGGTTTTACATTCAAACCATAATTTTATGTATAAATATGTATTAGTTATATGAAAGCCGTATTTTATATTAAATACGCAACTTTAAAATGAGTTTCGAGGTTTGGATGCGTGTAGTCGATCAAATCTGAAGTTTGGAACTCGTGAAATATTTACATCTTATTAGAAGTCTATGGTTAGTTTGATTTTCATGATATAACTAATGTACATTTATACATTATACTTTGAATGTAAAAATAAAATAAATTAATAAATAAAAACCTTGTATTTAAATAAAAATGTGGTTTTTAAACGAAAAAAAATATATTTATACAGTTTAAAATATAATAAAAAAATATATATTTATACGGTTTCAAATGAAAATTTGTCAACATTGAACAAAATTTGATAAATGGTGTTCGATTTGGAACAAAAAAACACAATGTCAAAATTAAAATAAAAAATCAAACTTAGTGTCAAAATCAAAAAAAAAAATTAAAAACTTAGTGTTTTTTGTGGAAAAAAAATTCAATTTTGACACGTCAGCATATAATGTCAACATGTCACGTCAACATCTAACCTGGTTGACCGGTCAAGTGGTCAGAATTATAAAAAATTGAAAAACAGTGTCAAATTTGATACAAAAGAAAACACAGTTTCAAATTAAAATTTTGATATAAACTAAATGTTTTTTATGCTATTTACCCTTAATTAAAATCCTCTATAAATAACAGTAACTTTTATGGATGAAGTTTTCATAGCAACATTTAGCAATCATTTAATAACCAATGAATAGTAACATAGAATACGAAATACTCCAGCACATGCAATGTACATCTATGTAGAAATGGCGCCGGAATTGTATGAATTTCTTTCATTTCCTCAGAGAATTCCACAACCATTACGCGCCCATCTGCTTTGCCCGTCGATATTCTTTTTAATCTGGCCCACCTGGACAAGCTGGAGGGACAACTTTACCGACGACTTTGGGTTTAATGTTAGCACACTCCGAGGTGGCAGGTCCTCCTTCAGGTCCTTCGTATGTCAAATTAATATCAGCCACCTTTATGTTCTTGCATGGTACATCTGCGCTGCAATCAAACTTCAATGCCACCTTAGTTGCTGACGTTCCCCTGATATTCCTAAAGCTCACATTCGATATGTTCACGTTTGATGCAGTTCCATTCTAGTAGTCGTAAACAAAAAAACTATATTAAATTTTCTACTTTGTACTCATTCACTTAAGTTCAAACACTAAATTATCTAATATATGTATGATACCTGGCAGTTATTCAAAGGGCAAAATTGTTGATCGAAGAATATGGGAAATGACACATTGTTCATGATGATATCTTCATAATGCAAGTCACTAACACTTCCAGGGAAAGAAGTAGGCCAAGTCTTTATCCTGAATCCGTGTTCTGTATCTGTCATGGTGACATTCTTGATCCAGATTCCTTGTACAGGTTCTTCATTTGCGCGTCTTCCTAAACTCCCAATACCTATGCCATCTCCAGGTCCACACATAATATTCTTAATACGGATGTTCCTGCTTCCTTGACCTATAGAAATGCAATCGTCATTCGTTCTCATTACTGAGTTTGTGATGTTGACACCACTTAAACGCCCGATTTGAATTCCATCTGTGTTGACACTGTTTACCGGTGATAAAATAGTGATATGATCAAGTCTTGTATTGTCACATAAAGATAACCTCATGTGAAAGAATTTGCTATCGGTAGATGTTATGTGTTGCAACAATGAATTTGTGACATTAGTGAATTGAAGATTCTGAGAAAGGGAAAGGAGAATATGGTTAAAGATGGCATATGATAATATTGAAATAATTAACCAAGTTTTTAATTAGAAAAGAAAACACTTACGACTGGAAGTGGGCAAGGTCCGGGCCCGCCGTCCGGGCATAAATTTTGCTTCCATGTTTGTTCGCCTTGACCGTCGTAAGTACCACCGATCATAGTCAACTTACTGACATTCCTTATGGCGATCCAGTACGTGGTTGTGAACTTTTCAAGCTCAGGTGGGGCCTTGACGACGGCTCCGGTGGCTTTGATCTTAATTGGAGCCTTGCATGGGCCAATGAGATCAATCGGAGGAAATACCATATAGGTCCCTCGTGGAATCAACACCGAGCTTGGTGCTTCTTTTCCACAGGCTTCGTTCCAAGCACTTACTATCGCCTAAAATATAAACAAACAATTTAAGGTCCACTTGTTACAATATCTTTTGTAGAGTTATATTAAGCACATATGCATGTATGTGGGTGTGTAAACATATACATAGTGTAGCTTAATCATTTCTTCACCTTATTGGAACTATCGTATCTATTTAAAAATGATATAGCAAAGTCATAATGACATAAATCATCTTATACTAGTTAACTATGGGGTTAATTTTAGTTGATGATTAATAGCTAGTTAGGTAGTAAATTAAATTTATTACAATCTATATGATAAAGTATGGTTGAAGAGAAACGCGAGTTGTTTGAACTCATGATAAATATCTAATTTTCTTTATGACATCCTATCAATAAAGAATTTGCACTTGTGAAGAATTCAATTGTTATTCCTTCCTAGTCAGGGTCGTTCCAAACATATTTTGGGCCAAAGACGAGAGAAAAAAATAGGCCCTTAAAAAACACAAATGTCATCAAGTTTTTTTTTATAAATCAATAATTAAAAGAAAATTATATGTACTATCTTCTAAATATAATAATTTCCATAAAAAATTTAGGCCCCTTTAAAAGATGACCCTGAGCGGTCGGCCCTATCGCCCATTATATTGTCACCTACCACCATATCCACTCAACATGTTGTAAAAACAAATCCTTCTTGGCATTGCAATGTCCAAGAGAGAAAAACCCATTTTCCATTTGTATGTGTGTATTAAATCCTACTTTTCCACTCTCTTTCTCTTCTTTATTGCCATGACACTACTCCTTTATCTTTTCCTTTCAACGGTAAATAAAAATATAGCTTATGTGGAGCCTAGGTGGCCATGGCAAGCATGAAACCGCTCCTTGCAGCCTTATGAGCCACAAACTTAACATTAACTTTATCTGTATAAACGTCAAAAAACTTATTTATGTAATCAAGAAGGATCTATGACAATGCCTTCATAAATCTTATCAAACCTTTTTAACAATTAGGTTTAAGATAAGGTCTATTTCACATAACATATAGACACACCGATAAGGAAAATATATCACCACTGCCATGAAAATCTCTAAAAACATTAAACAAAATAGACTTGTTTTCCAATTTGTATCTCCATCACTATTTGTCTAGCAACAATAGATTGGAGGCCAGCAACCTACCAATTTTAAGGCCACGTCAATTAATGGGTGCCAAAACGTTTTTCCATGCTAACCAAAAGATTTTTGTGGCATTGAGTGATGTAACTCAATGTAAATTTCGTTTAATATCTTCAAAAGACTTGATGTCCATTAAAGTAACACATAGACAAAATAATAAGGATTAAATAAGCGTTGAGGTGTCTTCATTAAAATTGGAGAACAGTGGCTCTAAAAGGCCCAAAATACTTAAAGAAAAACTTAATACCTAAGATAAATCGAAGAAATTAAAGAATAATAACTCAATCATGAATATTAAATCAATATTATTATGTTTAACCTAAGGATGTCTCCACTAATTAGATCTATCTATGCCTCAACTTGTCAAGTTCTGATTTCTTAGTTATTAACTAAACTATTGATTCAAGATACACAATCTGAACATAATCTTAGATCATGTACTCAATTATATAAACATAATAACACTAATATTAATACACATGAATCGTTAAAAAATAAATCATAAAGACTCAATTGATCAGTCTCAGGGTTAGTGGCAACTTCTCAAATTTGTTCGTTTCCTTGATGCAAATAGATTCAAGATACAAAGGAACACAAAAACACAATAATAAGGATCCAATGGGTGTCGATGTTTGTTCTAGAAATCGAAATAAAATAAATCTAATTTTCTTGGAGGGGGATTCAAGATAAAGAGGAACACATAAATACAAGTAACTGATTTAGGTTTGTTTCTTGCTTGATAATGGCGGTGAGTTGTTTAGTTCAATCAAAACAATCAAATTAACTATTGATCGCAGTCTTATCCGGTGAGAAATTCAAAAATCCCAAGTGACTATTGGAATATTCAACTTGAAATTTTCATCATCGGTAGCTTTGTAGAGGGACAACATCCTTACAGGTGCAAGAATAAAATGATGAAAGTGTGTTTCCCCTCTTCCTTCTCCTCTAATCATATCTCCCTATAGCATATTTTGTTCATAATTTTTTTCGAAAAGGTAACAACTATTGATCATAAATCCATATCAACCATAGATCACTAGTACTATATGTGATTGTCGCCCTTGATAATCTGATTTTGTTTAAGACGGAGGAGGAGAAGTAAGATAAATGAGAAGAAGAAGGCCTTGTAGAAGCTCATCCACAATTCAGTTAAGGTCAGTGTCCATGTGTATGCCGGCGAACAAAAGAACTGGTGGCTTGAACCTTGGAAATCAATCTGACAACATGACGACGCACCAAGAATCGGTGGTAACCCAATGCTTAGCCTTTCGGTTTAATATGTCGACTAAAACCAACAATTGTTGATTCTTGACTTTTCTTGATCGATGAATCACAAATCTTTGTTTAGAACAAGATGGAAGGGACAAATTAAGGAGGTTGCATGCGTTGAAGAACAAAAATGGACGATGGGAGAATTTAGGATTTAATCTAGGGATGACATTGGGGTGTTTGGGGTTTATTAACTTATTTAATTTTTATTAAAATTAAATGAATTAAAAAGGATCAAAGAAATTAAAATGGTAAAAACATCATTGCATATGGCTTAGGGACTAGCCATGCAAGTTTTAGAGACCATAAGGACCATGTTCGTCAAAAAAAATTAACATAGATTGAAGTTGTAACTTTGGTAAACCACAATGACCATTTGTGTAATTTTGTCTATTCAAAAGGTAGGTATCATGAACAAAGGACTAATAGTTGGATTTTCTCTATATAACCATGAGGCCTATTTAAACAATAATAGAAAATGTCATATTAATTGCTTTACCTCCTTGTATTCTAATTATTTAAAGAGAGTGAAATAAGTCAATATCTTTAGGAAAGAAGGAAGAGAAAGGGAAGGAATCACTATAGTTACTTGAAAGGTTCATAATCAAATGCACTCAAGTCATGAACAATGAAAAAGGACGTCACTAGAGTGGTGAAAAAGACATACATGATGTAAAGAAATTCCAGGTAGTTCTTGACTGAATTCTATTAGTATGGATGATCTTTGTTTATCTCCACAAAAGGAAGATTCATTTTGAAATCTTAGATTAGCCAACATGATTTAAAGAACAATTCCAGCATATTCAACAAGCTTCTCAACATCTTTTCATCCACTTATACGAGACAAGACTAAACATGGTCATGGAAGAGGCATCTACTTCTGATCAAAAGATGGATTGAGAAGCACTTATGAGGTAGTTATTGTGAGGCATACAACTGAATTTAAAGGAAGTAGGAGACATATCCCTTACTCTGTCGACATACTTTTAGTCGATTTCTTTCCTGCAACTTTAACCTTTCGTCATATTTTTAGTCAAATTCCACCTATCCTAATTAGGATTAGTCTTTTTCCACTAATAATATCCAACTCGAAAGTTAAGGCCATCAACCTATAGGATTAGTCGACACTTATTTGAACTAAGTGGTTGTTGTTAGTCCACTAAATATTCTCATATCACGAAGCTGGGTGGAATATAAGATAAATTCTAAATCAAGTACAAGCATATTCTTAAAATAAAATTCCCAAGAATTGGTTACAGACTAGAAAATTAATGTGAAAATGACAAACCTATATTTACCTCATACTAACAACCAGATAGTAGAGAGACGGATTAATAATTGTTCAATCACATACTAGAAAGAAAAACATTTTTCAAAGCCTATAAACCAACTAACCATCAATTTCTTTTAATTCTTCCTAGGCTTGCATGACTTTGCGAACACCAGTAATCACATGAGTTCTCCTAGACCATAACACATGGACGTTTATGGTCGTATTATGCCATGATGGTGTTGGTCTTTACACATGCAATGGTCTCAAGATAAGGTTATACGTATGTCACCATTATTCCATTTTAGAGTTTAGTATTAGATTCTAACCTAGCATAGGTACTCTTCGCGTATGTTGAGATAGTAAGCCCAAAAGGAAGAAGTTGTAGTTACTACCGTTATATGGAAAGATTGATGGGGTCAAACAAAGTGCGGACATCATATTGAATATTTGATTGAGACTACAACTTTATTGAGACTACAAGTGGAATGTAATTGCTCTGTTGATAGATCCATAAACATATCTACAATTCTAAGAGATTCTTACGTTTTGAGTGGTGCTATGTTGATCGATCAAAAAATGGAATTTAATGGGCTTTCACCTATACTTCTTTCGCCTAGTACGTTAGAAAGGGAGAGAAAGGCCTTACTGCTTATTTGGATTTGTGTCACCGTTTTCTTGTTCATGCTTTTTCAAATTTGTGTCAAGTTTTACGACTTTTTTTCTCTAAAAGCTATGTTAAATCTTTTGATTCAATAAGTCTTCAATCGTTGTTTTCCACATATTATAATTTGTGGGCATAAGTCGGACTATCGTATATGAACATGTAGATTCCATGAAAAACACATGTTAACAAAAAATTGGGGAAGAATTAGAAAAAATTGAGCACATGCAATTTTTTGAAAATACCAAGAGCCAATATGGAAATTTCAGAAGTTTAGGGATCAAAATGCAACCTTTAAACCCAAGGGTACCAAACTACACACTTTCAAAAGTACATGGACCAATGTGCAAATAATAAGAAGCACAATGACCAACCTCGAATATTTCATGGACCAATATGGAGTTTTCAAAATGATTAGGATCATTATGCAATGTTTTAGAACTACAGGAACTATCTTCAACTTTCTAAAGTCTAGTCAACTTGATGATGTAGATGATAACGTCGTAGATATCGTGATCGTCTTCTTCGGAAAGCTGCTGGCCGGACCGTAGTTTGCCGGCAGCGTTGACCGTTAAAGAGAAACTTTAACTGATCTTTTCAGGACCTTCTCATAGTGTAAAAATTCGAAATATATATATTCTGAATCCTTATAACCAAACCTGTTTGATGGTCTTTCCAGAAAATGATTTTCAGACAAAACAAATTTCGACCAAAATCCGAGAAAGTTTAATAAAACAGATCGGAATTCGGAAACTAAACCAACCCACTAATGAACACTTGCACTTTAAGTGTTTCTCTCTAAAGACTAAATTGCCCAGAGTTGATTCATTATAACGATTTACAGTGTTGACTCCATTTTCTTGTTGTTATTTACTATTGAATATTATCAAGGACTAAAGTGTCGGTGATATTATCTAAAACAAGTTTGAAGTAAGACAATTTGCAGATCTATATATACAAATAAGAAACGTATAATGTTAATTGATGCATATCATTATTACCTGGCCATCGTCGGTTATGCCATCGCCCTTAGCACCTTTGGTTTTTATGTTGACAACAGCAGCATGGCTTCTTGCAATGTATGCTATAAGAAACAAGCAACATATTGCTTGTCGGATCGAGTTTTCTGTATTCATTTTATTGAAGCTCTTGTTATTTGCTTTGTGGGCTTTATTTTTTGGTTGTCCTCTAAAGAAGTAATGAGAGATGTCAAGGGAGACAATTTATATATAGGAGATATGATTACCTATGTTGTAGGTAACAAGTTTATTTTCGGGACTATCTTTTCATTATTCTACCAAACATTTTTGGCAAGCATTTCATATCGTATTATTAGATCATTTTTGACCAAATTCTAGAAAACTAGTCTCAATGACAAGCCGGATCGGGTTTTTAAATAATAATTAATGAAAACTTAAAACCACAAATGTGAGACTTACGATCCTAAAGTGATGTATACATTCAAAAAAGTGAAGCACAAAAAAGTATCTCCATAAATGGGTGCGCTGGATGGCTATCCTCTTAAAGTTAAATCTTGGTTTTCATGTTAGCAAGTTGCACAAAACTGCCTTTAAAGTAATGTATACATTCAAAAGATAAGAGAGAGTCTTTTATTTTATTTTAAAAGGGGTCAACTTACAATTTTCAAAGTGGGGTTTATTAGTTTATAATTGTATATAGTATTTATATTTTATTTTATAAACCTAATAATTTTCAATTACATATAGCAGCCATGAGCCACCTCAATAGGGGTCAAATATATGCATCCATTTTGCATAATTCACGGGTCTATTAATTAGCGATCTGATTTGACTGACGATTTTTATATAAGGGTTTTTTTTTATTTATACTGTATTTTTTAATGGTAAACAAACAATCATGCTTCTAAATGTATGTCTTTTGTTCATATTTCAAAGTAGATACATATTTCAAATACATATTAATACCGTTAGAATGAAGGTTGTTGAATAACTAAAGTCTATTATGAAAAAATGTATAAATATTATTAAAAGAGAAACTTTTGAACATCATTTTCAACAATCAGGGTCATTGATTGTATTTCATTCATATATTTCTACTGTTAGATCATTATACTGACATCATCATTTGGTCAACTTTTTTTTAGTCCACCAATTTTATGAAATCTATTAGTGATAATTACTTTTAACATTAGGAAATCTATTAATTACAATTAAATCTAACCAAAAATAAAACTATTTTTAAAATTAGAAAATCTATTAATTACAATTAAATCTCACCAAAAATAAATTATGAAATCTATTAATGACAATTAAATCTCACCAAAAATAAAATTATTTTTAAAATTAGAAAATCTATTAAAGACAATTAAATCTCACCAAAAATAAAATTATTTTTAAAATTAGGAAATCTATTAATGACAATTAAATCTCACTAAAAATAAAATTATTTTTACTATTAGGAAATTTATTAATGACATCATCATTTGGTCAACCTCACCCCTCATTACATATTTCTTTTGTTCTGGTTTGAAAATCACTAACATAGTCATTATTTTCTTTTCAATTTATTACAGGGAAGAAAATATGAATATCAATGGTGCTGGAAGATACATAATAAAGACCCTCCCACTAATTTCAATGATGCGTACATCTTCTTTCACAACGATTCAATCAATTCTCCCTTCTACGACCTCGAATCCAGATACAATTTCTCTTGCCATGTCTCTATGTGCAGACAATCCATAATCTTATCTCTTTGATTCCTCCTTATGTAACCTCGAATCCCTTTCATCTTATTATCACAACCGCAAGCACACATTTATTTCGTCTCCTTCCCTTTCTTCATATTTCTTACTTTTCACCTTAGTGCTCTCCTTCTTCCGGTCAGTAATTTGTCTCTCCGCACAACGACTTATAATTGATTTGTTATGTTTCGATTTCTAGTGTTTATTTCTCAATTTTGATGAAAAATACCTAATTTCTACCCTTGCTTTCAGGAATTAAGGGCATCGCTGCTCCTTCTTTGCCTCATTCTTTCTATTTGTTGCAGAAACTAGAAAGACGACATACACACACAGTTAACGCGTTCGTCTTTTTGATTTATTTATAGGTATGTTTTCTACACCACTCCAACCTCTTGCTTTGCATTTTATACGCGTTTTGTTACTGTTTTCTTCTTTTCCCTCATTTTTTTTTACCATTTTCTGTTTATATATATATATATATAGATTTTGTTTGCTTACTTTTTTCTTCAGGGCTAGATTTTTTTGTTGTTAGTGATGGAACAAGTAATATGATAGTTAAATATATCTCTTTTTTGTATTTGCTTTTAGTTGTAGAAAACGATAGAATAGACAAAGAAGTTGTCGTGAAAAGATATTAGGTGACCAGAGTTCAGATTGATTGAGTAGTTGGTAAAATAATATAAAAAAGTGGACAAAATTTATCTGTATGATCATAAAAAATAGAAGTGGTCAAATAATTTTATAATTTTGCCTCTAAAATAAAATGAAACTCACTACAAGAAAAATAACTTACAGTCACACCAAAAAAGTGTGACCATATGCGTATAGTGACATTTTATTTTTTCACTGAAAGTGTGACGGAAGGTGACGCCATCATATGACTCTTATGGTCACTTTAAAATGTAGTGTCCGTATGATGTGAAAACATGTGGTCGTATTATAAAAGTGTGGCAAATGTGTATGAAATTTTGTTCCTTAAATATCCAATATTGTAGCGTTAAACCGTCAGTAGTCACATATATTTAGTAAACGTTGTGACTGTATATCACCAACTTGCGACATTCATGATGTTTTAGTGTAGTTGTTTTCTTCTATATTGTCACACAGTTTAAATGTTATTAAGACTATTGTGTATCTTTTGTAAACATGTAATTTTGGTGAGTGTGACCATCTTTTCTAAATGGCCACATGTAATTACTTCCATAAGTGGCGAATTGGTAATTATTAGTCACAGAAAACAATCAATTTTTGTGACTATAACCTATCGTATAAAGACATACAATTAAGTGAAATACAATCATAAGTATTATAAAGACACACATTTTGATAAAATTAAGGACTATTCGGTATCGTATTAAGACTATTGGGTATATTTTTGACACATATAATTACGGTGAACATGTCCATGTTCGGTAAATGGACACATATAATTAATGATGTAAGTGACGATTAGCTAGTATTTAGTCTCAACAACAATCAATTATGGTATTATTTGCCACAAAAATTGTTTTTCATCTTGTTATTGTTTAACTTGCTCACAAGAACTTTAGAATAAACATCATTTTAAATCAATTGTAGTCTCAAAATTCTTGTATATTATGGCTATTGTTAACCATTTAGCCACACGCTAAAAATTGATGTAAAGTAACATTGTATATTTTTAAAGACATTAAAAACCTATAAAACATGGCAAAATTTATATTACAACCACTTTAACTTACTATTTATTGTTACTTTTTATACATTGTAGACCCATCAAAATAATTTAAATTAAAGTAACGAAACCCAACAATATAAAACAAAAACAAAATTCATAATTTGATATTACTAATAATTGAAATTCAAATCCATACATTACATTCCAAATTAAAATATCAAAGAAAAGAAAATTGTCCTCATTTCAAGAATTTAAATAATTGTTAAAAAATCAAACACATCATAAACGAAAACCTAAACATAGCTAGGCATTCATCTTGTTTGTATTGATCCTTGTCTTCTTGAGAAGGGCATCAAATGAGGAAGCTTTGTGCGGGTTGACAGCAATTAGGATGCTTCCTGTGTATATCTAATATAAACACCAAGAACATATTCAAAATGAAGCAATGCAAAAATCAAGGATAATGTAGTATGAAGAAAGGTAAAAGAACAAAGTTCACCAGCCTCACTAAGCAAATTAGTTGATCCCTTTGTGAAATAATTCACTTTACTCAACTGTCTTATGTATCACTGTCTCCTACTCTAAAATGAAAGAGAATCACGACATCTTGGGCAACTTTAAAGGAGAAGTATGTATGTATAACAAATAATAAAATTACATATAGAGTTATAAATGATAACTAGTCAAATGAATCTTCATAAATTTATTTGTATAAAAATACATATAGAGTTATAAATCATAACTGATTTTACCTTATCAGGCAATACCTTCTAATTGGTACCTTTTGGAAATCAATAAAGATAAAACTTCCTCTGCTTCATTCAGACCAGTATCAACTATCAACCAATTGTTTCATTACTACAAAGTTTCAACAAGTGAGAAGGTTGGAAATTTCATAATTAAGAAAAAGAGTTGTGATGTGATAGATACGTTTGGGAAACTTGCTGTAAGAGGAAGCGTAAGAGCAGCACGACCCCTTGCAATGTTTTTCCAAACACCACCACGCTTACCTTCCTGCATGGTAAACTGAGGAACACAACATATATACAATAAGGACAAAGGAATCCAAAACGCAACTGAAACAATCAACAACAATGTTTTTACCTCGACAGTTATCCAACATGAAATGGCGGCCAATAAAGGAAGAATATAGAAGGCATCAACAATGGTAAGGTCGATGAACCAATATGCGCACCAGTTTGAAAAGATGGAACCTTTTCCACCATGTTCTCAATCTGCACATTACTACTTACTCAAAACTTACAACACATTCCAAAAATGTAGTATTATATATTATTAAAAGATTGAAGCTGCCATTTGGGATATAATATGTTTTACTTACAACAAGGAAAAAGCTGACAAAAACAGGGGCTTGGATGAAAAGCCTGGTCAATTGAGTATACATAGCAACAGAATACCTGCACAAATATTCAGTTCCAATTATAACATTATTATCATGCAAAAACAAAGGCTTAACATTGATCATGTCAAGCAGAAGCTCACACTAAGGAACAACAGAAAGTGCTTACTCCATATATACTCTTTTCTTTTGTTCCTCAACTTCAGCTACAACCGTTGGACTCATGCTCAGAAAAGGTTACTAATAATTTTTAATAATAAAAATAATCAAGGGCCAAAGAGTTTCATCTTCTTAAAAGGATAAGCATGTCGAATTCAATAAACAAACATTAAGAGCATTGCACATGCAGGAAGTCCCCCAGCCTTCTACTTGCATTAATAATTAATTATTCATGACCAAAAGTTATATGGTAGCATCAAATTAAGGATATTGATTCACAAGCATGTTATTCAATATCTTTAACTTCATTTTTGAAACAATATTATAATTTAGACAAAGTTGGCTCTTTATACATAGTGCACCAGCATAAACATGAACTTTTCATCTATGTAACATGTAACATGACAAATGACAGAAGAAGTTTGATGATGGGCATACCTTATCTTCCATCTTTTGGTGAATCTGCTCCAATTCTAGCCCCGAAATCTGTATGCAAAATGTCAACAGATCAATGCTACCTCTGAACAAGATAACTCAATATACTATTATACTCAGGACTCAGGAGTCAGGACACACACCCAGAGATAGATGGGGAGAGATGTTGACTGATGTTTTACATATATTGGCTTTCATCTTCAAATGTATGAACTAATAAATATGTTAGGCAAATGAGTAGAGCTCACAATTAACTTTGAGGCAACCTTGTGCTGATTAATTGTGATTGGAGCCAACAAGGTTCTAATAGCAACAGTTGATATTACTATGATTGCCAACCTGAAAGTGACAGAAAATGAATTGCTGTTAATTCTTTCAATAATTAATTCTATATACCCACCTCCTATCGGTTGGACAAGAACTCATCGATAGAGCAAGTTGCTCTCAAATTTCTGGTGATAGACGACCTAATTTTACCCGTGGTTCCTTGAAATTCACCTCCATGTGCGCCGATTAAGCAAGAAATTAGGAAGGAAACCTACACAATCTCGTTCAGCGGCTGAAATCAACTCAATCGAAGCAATACTTACTGATGTAGTTTCTATTTGTGCAAATTGGGAAACAAGCAATAATATACTTACAGAAATTACCTTCACATATTGTGTCCACAAGCTGAAAATCAGAATGATTGGGCTGTTACTTCGTGTTTTCCCAGCCTCCACAGCCCCAAAATCGCTATCAACATCATCAACGACAGCCGAAGATGGGGACGAACAAGTGCACCGAAGATGGAAGGTCAGGGGTGTGCTGCGATGTGCAGTAGATGCGGAGCGAGTTTACCTATTAAGTCATAGTGTTTGAGAGCAGTCGTCGACTCCAACCATTAAAAAAACGATTTCAGATGTTAAACATACCTTTGTGTGTGACAGTCGAAGATAGGAAAGCCAAAGATGGTGACGGACGGAGCGCTTGAGGTGGTCGAAGGTCTTTAGGATTGATGTCGGAGGCGTGCACTAGAAGATGGGGGTTCTCGTCGACTTCAACCGTAAGAGGAATTAGGGCATTGTGTTTGAGAGCAGCCGTCGATTCCAACCAAGAGAATTTTCAAAATTTTTGTGAAATGGGGTCTCGTGGGGGGAGATTAAAAATTTTCGTGAGGTTTATAATATTGTAGGGAGATTAAAAATTTTCATGAGGTATATAATATTGGAGGGAGATTGGAATTTTCCGTGGGATCCACACTGATTTCGTGTTTCATGAGGGTGTAGAAAATAAAAATTGTTGTTGGCAGGATTCGAACTCACATTAATTTGCTATTATTATTATTATTATTATTATTATTATTATTATATGTGTATCGACATGACAATTTATACATGACACGAATTTTTCTTACCCACCACCACCACCACCAAGCCTTGGGTCACAAACCATAATCCCTAAGCCCTTAGCCCTAGGCCTTTAGTCACAAACCATAATTCCTAATCCCTAAACAATAATCCAGAAGCCCTAAGCCCTAAACCATAATCACTAACCCTTAACCCTAGGCCTTAAGTCACAAACCATAATCCCTAAGCCCTAAACCATAATCCCTAAGCCCTAAGCCTTGAGTTACAAACCATAATCCCTAAGCCCTAAACCATAATCCCTAAGCCCTTAGCCCTAAGCCTTGAGTCATAAACCATAATCCCTAAGCCCTAAACCATGATCCCTAAGCCCTTAGCCCTAGGCCTTGAGTCACAAACCCTAAACCCTAAACCCTAGGCTATAAGCATAATCCCTACACCTTATACCTTAATAAAGGTGCCTTAAGAAATATCTAGTAATCCATAAACCATAAACCATAAGCCAAAATCCCTAAGTCCTACAACATAATCCCTAAGTCGTACACCTTAAGCGTTAAACAATAAGTTATATGTCATACGCCTAAAGCCATAATCCATGAGACATAAGCCCCAAACCATGAGCCTTAATCCATAGGCCATAAGCCATACACCCTAACCCCTAAGAGACACACCTTAAGAATAAGTTATAATCCCTAAGCCACAAACCCCACCATCACCCCCACCCTATCCTCAACACCTATCCACACACCTCCACCCACCCCACCACTCACCTACATCCTAACATCTATTCTAAGTTAGGTGTGCTGGGTGTGGGAGTATGATTGGGGTGGGTGAGTGTTGAGGCCTATTTCTACCACCACACCTCACCCCTACACACCTGCTTACATCCCCACCAATACATACCTTAACCCATACACACCATCTGAATAACCAATCCGAATGGTTGATTCCAAATAGCCAAACATTGGTTTCAATTCAAGAATTGCACATGCAATCCCTTAAAATCAGGAACATGGACAACACATTCTATTAATTAACAATATACCCATGACATCCCTAACAAAAATCGTATAATTTTCTCTATTTTCTATAATCAATTTCAATGAATTTTTTTATTAAATTCATTAATGTATTAAAATTAAAAAATTTCACAAAAAATTAAAATTCCCTCTCTTATTTTTTTCATTTCGTTCTTATTCCTTTGTCCGCCAAAACATGCCCTAAATTGATTCCCATTTTCTAGCTAACGTTTGACATCTCCCTCATCTGAATCGCATATCCGCCTCCGTTTTGGGACTTCATTCTGTCTTTTCCTTCGATTCTACTTTAGCGTCGTCGACCACCTCCTCTAACGCCTTCCTCTCCAACGCTGACCACCTCTTCCACCGCCTTCGTCTCTAACACCAACCACCTGCTCCATCGCCGAAATCCCTACCATCGCAGTTGTCGTCCACTTGGGATACCATCACCAACTAAATCGATCACCACCAGGTTGGTTATCTTCCTTTAACCCTAAACCTAAAAATTATCTACATATCATAGAACGCAATAAGCTTCACATTCAAGAATAAATCTCGATTTTTCTATACAACTACAGATCATCAAGCTTAGGCAGTCAAGAAATCGATCAAGGATAAAGAGGATATGGAAATTGAAGAATATACATCGTATGTTCTATATCTTGATGTGATTTAGGTTATCTGTAATTTTGAGTGTGGTTAATTGGGTTGAAATTGATGATAGTAACCTTAATAAATTGAATTTTTTTTGCTACAACCTCAAACAAGATTTTGTTGTTATTCCTGATTAATCTTTTGATGTCAAACCTAATCAATGGTTTGTAGAAATGGGTTTCGGGTTTAGAAAAATAAAGGATAATCTTGGCTATTTATATTGGTATGCTTTATGTTTATGTTCACTCAAAATTTTTTATTTTAACTTTCATGTGTTTATGTGGAATCAAGATTGAGAATCAAAGTCTTGTTGGGAATCAAGAAATTAGAAAGTGAAAAAACTTCAAAAACAGTTTGAAGATAAAAAAAAGACATTAGATGCTGAAAATCAAAGTTTACGGGAAGATATTACAAAGTTGTTATCACATAGGGATGATTTGATAAATCAAATGGAAGCAATGTCTGAATAGATGGGCGAATTTTCTAAAGATGATGAGTTATTATAATCCCTCATACCAAATTTACTCGTGTAAGAGAGATAATGAGATGAATTTCACATGGACGAAACAAAAAGTTTATTAAATACGATGTATAAGCTAGTGTTTCTTGGAAGTTACTTCCTTAAAAGGGAATAAAATGTTCTTTGGATGTTTGATTAGAATTTTGCTCCGGTGTGTATGCTAGTAACTACTACGTATGGTGTTTCGGCCCCAAATTGACAATATTACTCGTATTACTTTTTTTTGTTTAAAAAAACTGGTGTTTAGATATAATTATAAGATTTTAGTATATGTTTCCATCCTTTTAATTGTACTGTTTCCAGCACATTCCTGCCAATTCATATTTCATACATGTTGACATCACTCCAACTGTTATATGACCAAAATAGGTCCCAAAAGTCAAACTGATATATAACCAAAACTCATTTGATGTAGGCAATTCCAACCGTCTTCAAACAAAAATCATGACATTTTTTTTTGCAAAAACTTTCCCAAACTCTAATAATAACTTATGCAATTTGGGTGGTAGTCAATGACTTTATATAAGTCAAATGGTTGACTAGTGAAGACTATTCTTTAAATTTAGACATACATTAGTACAAAAAGAATGACCGTTACATAATTATAGTCACACATTGAATGACCATACTATAAATATACTGATCATACAATATTGTCATTTTTTGTATAATAACTTAACCAGGAAACAATTTCAGTTTTACAGCAACAAATTTTCATTTTATAAAGACTATTCTTTAAACTTACAAATACAATAGTACAACCAGAATGAGCATTACATAATTATAGTAACATATTCAACGAATGACCCCTAATTATACCGATAAGACATTATTATTCTTTTATAACTATATTTACATATAGACACATATATTAGCTGTAATCATAACTAAATGCTACCTACACACACAATATTTGTTTCTTCTCAAAGCCAATTCATCATATTTTGATACACATAATAAAAGGTACATGTCCACAAATAACCGATACTAACTTGTTTTCTTTTTTTGCGTTAACTAAGTACAACTAGTACAGAACCGCCCTATGGACACACAAATATTTAGTGTGACCATATGTATCACCTTTTAGCTACTTTGTCTGTTATGTGGCTAAAAAGGCACCAGGTTATAGACACACAGAGAACTAACTCATGTGACGATACTTTTATCTACTGCTCTCATAAAAAAAAGTATGACAATCTTAATCGATACATGTGGCTGATTGTGACCTATGGCCTCAGTGTTCGAGTGTGACTAATGTTTGTCACATTTGGTATAATTAAGTGTGGTTAAAGTGTTGATTATCTATATAATGACCACACAATCTAATTTAAATGTATCCAAAAATAGTCTCTAAATTGTTTTAGCGACATTTGGCCACACTTTTAAGAAAAAGTGTGACATGTCGTTTTTCGGAAAGTGTGACCGTAGGTCATTTTTGTACTAGTGGCTTTTCTTTTGGACTAAAAAAGAGTATCGAAAAACTCTTAAAATAAGACGACCAACACTCAGATGAACACGCTCATTAAAAAAAAATAAAAAACGCTTTTATTTTTTACTGGATTTTTAATATATTTTTCCAATTTTATGTAGATACCAACCAATTTCTTTCATGTTGATCCTCATCCTAGAAACCTTGCAATTGGCTCGGATGAATAATGAATCATGAATCATTAATATATACTATGATTTTGGTATGATGAGGGAGATTAAATCCTTGATCAGAAAAAGATTGATAGGTCTTTTCATGCAATTTATGAAAAAGTTGCAAAAAATGTATGAATTTACTTATTTATTTTTCTAATACTGTGTAACATCCCGAAATTCATGTAAAGCCATCTACCCATTCTCCTTTCCCAAGCTGTCAAATTAAGTCACTTAAGTGAAATATTAGGCTTGTGAGTACGGTGGGCGTACTAAGGAGTACGTTACGCGTACTCGCGCGCTTATTTTGGACGCGGACTCACCTGGGTACGCTGGGCGTACCCAGGGTTACGCTGGGCGTAGCGAGCCCAAGTGTAAACCCTAATATGGGGCTTGTGCAGTATAAAAGGAATGTTATGACCTTGACCTCAGCCTCCATTCTAGAGAGTGAAACCCTAAAAGAGTACCCTCCTTCATTTCTAGCTAGAGTGCTGGTATTCTAAGCTTCTAAGTGTCATTTCAAGGTGGTGGAAGAGAAGAAGAGGCTATTTTGGAGGCTAGGAGCTTGTGGGAAAGTATAGATCTGAGCTTTTCAGAGGTTGGAGCTTCTTCCTGAGGTAAAAAGCTCAAATCTTGTCTTGTTATTTGTGTTGTGTGCTTCTTGGACCAAAATTCTAGGGTTTTTGGTCCCAAGATGGAGACTTATGAGCAAATGGTCTCCATTGGCCTAGATCTATCATATTTCAGGACTATAAGTGTTGTATGTTCATAAAAATGCAATCTTGGTCGTAAATATGGAGCCATGCATGAGATCTAGACCTTTGGAGGGAAAAAGGAAAGAGGTTTAAGGGTATAGGGACCTTTACAGCCATGCAAAGGCTTAAAGGTTCCGACTTTATGGAATAAGAGGTTGTAAGAGAGTCAGATCTGGAAGCTGAAGGAGTGTCTTAACCATTTAAGGCCAAAATCTAAGAAATGGCTGAACTGGGACTTACGTTAGGCGTAACTCTCAGTACGTGCAGCGTAAGGGGTTGAGGCCCCGATTGTGGTTTGCTGGCGTACGCCCCGCGTACAGAGAAGGTACGCGCCGCGTACTGCCTTTTGTTGACTTTCGTTGACTTTTACGGTTTTGGTCAACCTTTGGGCTTTTGGGTCAACGAGGGGTAAAATGGTCTTTTACCCTTCTATGGAAATTCTAGAATGGATTTAATCTAGCCTTTGAAAGTCGTTATTTATTTAAGAGTATTGTTATGTGTTTAGGCGGGGGCTAGACGGCTAGACGAGTGTGATCGAGTGCGAGACTATCCGAGATACCGAGGTGAGTCTTCTCACTATACTATACCTGGAAGGGTACCTAACTATGACCGGAAGGTCTTATATGCTATGGGATATATGTTCTATATGCTGATATGTGATATGTATGTATTATGAATGTTATGTATGATATGGACCGGAAGGTCAATATGACATGGACCGGAAGGTTAAGAGGACATGGACCGGAAGGTTAGGAGGTGCGGACCGAAAGGTCGGTACGGGTAAGACCGGAAGGTCTACCGGGATTCGGGACAGAAGTCCCCTAAGACACTTGGACCAGAAGGTTCCACAGAGTTATGGCCTGGAAAGGCGTATGTGTTGTATGTGGTATTTTGGGAAACTCACTAAGCATTTATGCTTACAGTGTTGTGTGGTGTGTTTTAGGTACCAGTGAGGATCGCGGGAAGGCGTCGGCTTGAGCAGTACATAAACATGAGGAGTTTTATATGTTATGATCTTGGGATGTGATGTTATGGATTGTTATGTGATACAATGGCATTTTTATAACAATTATGAATGAAAGTGTGTTTTTAAAATGTGAAAAATTGTTTTGAAATTTACGTCGTTACATACTGTAAAGCAGGGACACCATCATGTAGTTTTTTAGGTACTCGAATAGAATTTATATTTGGATTATGATTAAAAATTATTATGTTATCATTACAGATTATGAACAATTTCATAAGTCTTGAAGTGCTTCAACCCACTGGAGACATGTCATCAATATGTAAAAGTTGAGAGAAGAAGTGTGAGAAAAATATTTGAAGCTCTGGAACATTTGAGGTTATTAGGTATGTATTGTATGTAGTTCTTTAGTTTATATTCATATCCTTAAGCCATTATTAGATGCTTAAGCTATTAAGACAAAAAAAAATATATAATGACCGTGTACTATCAAAGTTTATCATCGAGAGGATTTGGTGTTTTGCCATCAAGTTCCATCAAAGTTTATAAAATTTATATATTTTTCAGTATAACCAAAGAAAGAATGGTGTTTTGCCATCAAGTTCCATTTGGCATTATTTCTTACTTTCTTAGATAATATACCATCGAGGTAATGGGATACAATCCCCTTCACTGGAATAAAAAACCAACTGTGAGACACTATACATGGGAATCTTTTTAGTTAGGTCATTCTTAAGATTCTTACATTTGAAGACCAAACGTGTTCTAACCTTATTCCATAATATGCATGCTTTCTAAAAGTGCAATTCTTATCTGATTTATATGGTTGTATAACTTTGTATTTTTTAACAGAAGCAAGAATCGCACATGATGAAAGCCGAATAATGTGTAAAAGGGATATGAAAGTGGATGTTACCCAAAAACAGATGTTGGAAAATCAATTTCGTATCCTTCACTTGCATTAACCAATACATTTGCTTTCCAAGATCCAATATAGTTAAGTCGGATGCATATGTTGTCAAAAAGGATCGTAGGTTTCGCTTATTTATTTATTTTTAATTTCCTTATAGGTAATTTGACATTTGCATTATTAAAATTATGTATGTGTGAAGTAAGTATGAACAAAGAGCATTTGTTTTTTGCAGCCATCTAAAGTTTGGTATATGACCCTTTTACACTTCTTTTTTAGGACGTTTTATTTTCATTTTTTTGTAAAATCTTTTAACTTTTGCATTATAGGAGTATTGATTATGGACTGCACATCTATACGAATTATTCTAACTTCTTGACAGCTCAATATGAAGTCGCCTCATAGGAATTGGACATTCAAAAAGCTTTTTAACTTGCCACCAAATGAAGTTCTCATCGGTGATTTTATCATGCTCTCCATGAGAAAATTAGCCCTTCAGGTATACTTGGACGGTTGGATTTGATTATGGACTGCACATCTACACGAACTGGTTCCTTATTATAGTTTCCAATTTCAATTTTGAAGAGTAGACTCTTCCTATATTCAAGAACTATTGAGTTTTATGCCAACTTATTGGTACACAAAACAAGGTTTTCATTGAAACTGTTTTTTTTTTCATTCTTTTATTTGTTCTTTTAGTGTATGATACAAAATTAGATGAGTTAGGCCAATGTTATGAGCTATCATTTTAGGGTTTTATACCAATTTTAGCCTTGTATTCCGAATTTTTTTCATACAACGAAATTATGTTATTTTTCCTTTTGTTTAATCCTAAAAAAAACTTAAATGAAAATGAAAAATAACAGATAATTCAACTACAAAGACAGCTTATAACATTTCAGATTCTAGAGTACATTTGACAGTTTTCATATAGGTCGCACTCGTGTTCTCCAGGTTAAAGTTTTTTGCCAACTCAAGAAAAATGAGTATTTTGCCCCTTGATTAAAATTGACTTATATTTGGAGATATGTATAAATTGATACTAATACCCTTAATAAATGTTATGATAAACACACGATAGACAAACACAAGGGTGTTGTCGTAACTTGAGTTAGAAATAGATTTTACTTACAGGATTCTTGAAAAAGCATTTATGCTATTTGCTAATATCCAACGATCATCAACACCAGTCTTTGGTAACTTCATCACCTTAGAAAGTTGAACAATAACATCACAGGGGAGAGGAGTGTAAACATCATATATGTCTAGAACTAAGAAAATCAATGGCTGCAATAAAAAATGCAAAAGAGCTTGAAGGAATAATTCTTTTTGAAAGGTTAATTTAAAAAAAAATAACTTGTTGCAATGAGTCAAATGTAATTCCCACAAGTGTTTAAGGACCCTCTTACACCAATCATATTATTATTATTACAAATCAATAAAACATTAACTCGTAGAAAATATAAAAAGTTGTAATTTTTTTGAAAAAAACATGAACTTACTGGAAGATCATTAACAAATTGACTAATAGCACTAAAAGCTCCAAATGTAGCACCAATTTGTATTGCATTAATTGATACATCAACAAGAAAGAAAAAGGGTAAATTACACCAATCGTCCCTCGTGTACATGCTAGAAAGCGTGTTTAGTCCCTATTTTCAAAAATTAACTCAGACCGTCCATTGTTTTGTTTTTTCTTGCTTTCTTAGTCCCTCTGCATATAAAAAGACCATTTTACCCTTATTTATTTACTTTTGATTTATTTTCTATTTACTTGTTATTTATTAATTATTTATTGATTTGTTTATTATACAAAATAAATATTATTGCATTAAAAAAAAAAGAAATGGGCCAGTACATTCAATCACTCGTCTCCCCTCCCCTTAGTGATGTCACACTAGAGATGGTTGGAGATGATGATAGGAGTAAGATCAGATGAAATAAAATGACGATTGTTTCCAATGGTCACCTGCCAACCTTAGTGATGTCACACTAGAGATCATAACTCCGTCGGAAACCGGCTTCATCTCCTCCATAAACCAACTTAATTTCTCTACAATTATGGTGATCTGGTCCACCGCTTACTCTGTTTCTCTCTTCTCTCAGGTCATCTAGATCACTACCAGACTACCTAATTTCACCCTATCTTCTTTCAGAACACTGTTGACAACCAACCATCATGATTTATGAAAAAAAAAACAACGAAGAACACTGACCATGATTTCTGTATATGGTCGCAGTTAGGTTTTCAAGATTTACTAACAATATTTTTACTAATAAGAAGGAGTTAAAGTTTTAACATCTACCTAAGAATTCAGGAACTTAAGAACATGAAAATGATTTCTGGGGATTTTGTTCAAACGATTTGTGAAACAAATTTCAAAATAGAAATTGTTCTATCTTCAAATTCCAAGTATTTTGGATTTAGATTTGGAGATCTGGATTTGATTTGTGCAAATGATTTTTAAAAAATAATTCTTGCAACTGGTCGGAGTTGCAGGTTTTTGAAATTGTCGGTGAAATGTGACTAAAAGTTTCGGTTTCATGGTATTGACGAAGATAGCATTGGTGGTGGAAGGTGGGCGAGCTATATATATATATATATATATATATATATATATATATATATATATATATATATATATATATATATATAAATTAAAAATAACAATAATGACATTAAATTAAATACACAAAGGGTATTATGGTCATTTCAAATCTGACATGGACTAAAATTGCAACAAAATCGCATATCAGGGATAAAGCGTGCAAATTTTAAACAAACGGGGGACGGTCCGAGTTAATTTTTGAAAATATGGACTAAACACGCTTTCTAACATGTATACTAGGGACGATTGGTGAAATTTACCCATAGAAAAAAGACAATTGACATTGATTCCCGAACTTAAGAATAGTATAAATTAAAAAGATATAGTATTGAAGGTACTCATATGTGACAATGTCGACCAACTAATAAAACAAAAAATCGTTGTTTACAAAGAGATCCTTCATCGGTTATTGATATTCAAGCATTTCATTGTTTTTTTCAATGTTACGAATAAAACTAATTCTATTTTTGTTACTTTCTTTTTAATTATTGTGCCAACTTTTTATACTTTTATATGTATTTTTTATATGTTATCCGCGTTTTACGCGAGTCATAATCTAGTTAGTCAATAAAAACAACTAATTTTTATAGTATTTCTAAAATAATTATTTTTTCAGTAACATGATATTTCGTAGTACCAAGAATTAGTATTCATTTCGGATTCAAAAAAAAAAAGTTTTATTGTTACCAATTAAATGTTGTAGCTCCAATTTTATTAAAAAAATATATTTTTTGAAAAGTTATCTAAGAGTACTCACATGTAACTAACTTTTTTTACCGACAAATCTAATTTACTTCTAAACTAACACGTAATTTCATATATGTTTACAACGGAACTTGAACCCTCAACCTCAAAGAGAAAATGTAACACATGATATCGCTGAGTTAAAAGCCCTTTGGTAACATTTTATTTCTCCTACCACTTTATATCACAATAACACTTACATAACTATTTATGATATCTCACCTTCCGCATTATATTGTCACTTACCACCATATTCATAATCTATTAAAACAAGTTTATATCACAACATAATTCACAGCAATAGTTATATGTTGCAAAATCTATTAAACAGTTTTTGAGAAAATGTCTTTTGACTCATCGAAATTCATTCTCACTCTATCCATCCTAGACTACTAGGTTTTAGATTAAAAAAATCTCAACATGATATTGATATTATAACGTATGATATATGGAATATTTGCCGGAGAAAAAGCATAAGTTGATAAAGAGAAAACAAAATTCTTATACGCCTATCCCGAATTACAGTTTATAAAAAGAAAAGATGGATGATTTTGTATGTATGATCATTTTAATGATCATTTCTATTAACGAGAAGTGTGAATATTGTAATTATCTTTTAAGGTATTGTTTAACACTTATTTGATAATAGCATTGTGATTTTGTTAAACAAAGTTATATGTTAGTATAATCCTAAGTAAAAGCAAGCCAATTTTTTCACATGAACTTAAATAATGGAGACTAAACATAATTATTCGCATATGTTTAACATAAAAAATACAATATCTAAATGGATAGATAGATGTGATGTATGTCCTATGATATCTATGTAAATCGCCCACGATATGTGTCGGCCCATTCGGTGGTGCAACTAACAATGCTCACAGACTAACCGATGGTAACATATCAACGAACCAACATAAAAAAAAAACCTTGGAGTCCACTCTCAGGTGACTATTATGGTACATTACTACCATTTCACAAGTCAAATCATGTAAGTTTCAAGGGGTTATAGCATTGGTACACGTGCGACCCCAATATTGGATACCCACAAAGACAGTGTGTGATATGCTTTAGACAGTCTAATACAATAAACATATTTAAATTATTTAAATTTATGAACATATATAATATTTTTGATATTTTTGCTTAGATTTCGATTCACTAATGATTATGTTTGATTCATAAGAAGTGCAATGAAAAGAAATAGATATCCACTGATTTCTAAATTAATTAACTCCAATCTAATTTCATTCATCATATGTTTCTAAATATCTATCAGCGATGATAACCTTCCTATATCCATAATATTAAATTTGTGATATGAAAGACTCATATGATATCATCATTCTCAGGGTTAGTGGAAACTTCTTAAATTTGTTAAACTAATCACTCAATTATGAATATTAAATTAATATTATTATGTTTAACCTAGGGATACCTCCACTAGTCAGATATGTATATGTCTCATCTGGTCAAGTTTTGATCTCTCAGTTACTAGCTAAATTGTTGATTCAAGATATATAATATGAATCTAATCTTAAATCATGTACTTGGTTACATAAACATAATAACACTAATATTAATACGTATGGGTCATTAATTAAACAATCATAATAAATTCATCATCTATCAAAATTCTTTCAATGAATCAAAACATAATCATAATAAAATTATCTACATCTAAACAAAAGTAGTGGGACTTAGCCCATAAGCTAAACTAAAATGACAAAGGAAAACTAAAAGGCAAACCAAAGTACTCTTATGAGTTTTCTTGCTTCATCTTGAATTCGTCTAAAAATTAGGGTTTCTAAGGACCTATTGCCTCTTCTAGTCTTCTCCGGTTTTCTTTCAGAAAATATATTCCTCTTCTATCTTGTAGTCGTTTTTGGACGAAATTAGGGTCTTATATACACCCTTCACTAGCCTACTTAAATCGCAAGATGATAAGATAAATCTTTGCGAAATTCCAATTTTTAAAAGTATCTCTAGAATCTTCGATTTCCTTATAATAATCTTCATGCAAATTTTCAGTTGTCTTCGTTAGCTCTTAATCCACAAAAATATGCTCAATTCTTTCCATTTTTAGCTTTTATTTTATCACATGGTCACTTTTGGGTACAAAACATAAATATATTACATTTAAGTATTTTCTTATTTTAACCATAAAAGCATTCAAAAAAAAGTATGTGAATGTCCCTAAAAATGTGTATAATGTATGACATATCAGTGTGGCAACGGGTTCATATATCTATAAGCGAATTTGTGTTTTCTAAATAACATCCCCAATAGTAAATTGGCTAATTAAGCCAGCTATGTAACTCATGTAGCATAACTTAACTATAAACTTAGCTAAATCAACTCATTACTCCATATAACAATAACTTGCTATAAAACTCATATATACTATTTTTGTAGCACCTGGTTGTTGGTATGTATTCGGTTATTAAATCTTCATTTATTTTTGTATTTTTGGCCTTGGACTCGGCGAGTCGAAGGACTGACTCGCCGAGTAGAAGTGGGATGAGGCGCGGGGTTTAAGCTGCGGACTCGGCGAGTAGCCGTTGTTTGGACAAAAACCCTAATCCAGGGGTTTGCACCCTATTTAAACGACCTTATGTAGCCTCCTTTCCCCCTTTATTCTCCCAAACACTCCTCATAGCAAACTCTAGCCGTTTTTGAGAAGATCTAAGGCTTTTGAGTGATTCTTGTGAGTTTTGATCTCAAGGAAGAAGGAAGAGCATAGAAGGATCAAGAAGGGACTGAAGGATTCGAGTTTGGTTCATCATTTGCAGTCCTTGGAAGGTATAAAGTCTGAACCTTTCTCATTCATTTGTTAGATCCCTATTTGAGGTGGTTTAGGGCTTTTATAAGCCATTTTTGGTGGCCAACCATGTTTGCAAACATGGTTGGGGGTTTGGGCTTCTGTATCATGTCATTTTATGAATCGCAAGTCAGATCTAGGTTGCTTTTTGCACCAAGGAAGGCCCCATGCAACAAAAGAACCATTTTAGAGCCTTTTAAGCTCTAATGTCCCTTGCATGCATGTAGTGTTTGTAACTTTATGTGCTAGATCGAGTTTAGGGCCTGGATCTATCATTTGGTTAAGTGTTGTACATCAGAAATCGAAGTTCTTAGTAAGGGATGTGATAGACTCGGCGAGTCCATTCCTGGACTCGGCGAGTCCAAGGGTTTTGGTCCCATATCAGTGAGGGTCATAAGGACCAGTTGAGTGTGGAATGGTTTTAGGAGTCCCGGGGAGTGACCCAACATTCTGGACTAAGCAAAGTGTTCTGGGAATTCATGGTACTCGGCGAGTGCATGAACGGACTCGGCGAGTCCAAGACAATCTTCATGGTACTCGGCAAGTTGTTCATCAACTCGGCGAGTCGAGGACAGAACGTGTTCATAGGATGAAGAGTAACTGGACGAGTTGTTCATACAACTCGGTGAGTCAAGACAGGTCATGAGTATCAGTTGATGATGAACTCGACGAGTTATTCATACAACTCGGCGAGTCGGGTGTGGATTCAGTCGGTGTTCATTTAGAAGGAAAACTCGTCGAGTCATCGCCTAACTCGACGAGTAGAGACGGGTATGAGGTCTGATGGAAGGATAGGGACTCGGCGAGTCAGGTCAACTGGAAGTTGACTTTGACTTTGACTTTGACTTGGTCAAGGGGTAACATGGTCATTTTACCCTAAGGGTAGATGTCAGTTTCTGACTAAGTGTTTTCTGGGAATTATAGCCGGAGGATTTCTGGAGCAGCAGCGGTAGCAGTCAGAGGATTCCCGCACAGTTCAGCAGCTACGAGGTGAGTTACCTTCCAGTAGGGGTGGGTCTAACGCCACAATGCCGGCCCACCATTGAGGAGTATTTAGTATATAATTGTCTTTGTGATAATTTATCTTGGTCTGGTATGCGTTTGGTTATGAGTTATATATGTATGATATGTTACATGATAGGGATAGTTTCCCTGATAGTGGTCCTTAGGACCAAGGGGTAGGTCAGTACCCGGATATGTCTGAATGTGTGCTTATATCTTGTTATTGTATGCTAGTGGTAGGGGGTGGAATAGTCCCCAGTTACCGGTTGAAGATACCGATGACGATTACCAGTTGAAAGCTACCGATGATGATTACCGGTTGAAAGATACTGATGGTATTGTATGGTATGTGGTATGATGGAGGAACTCACTAAGCTTTGTGCTTACGGTTTCAGTTTTTGGTTTCAGGTACCTCTTCATCTAAGAGGAAGGAGCCGGCGGCGTAGCATGTCATCACACACACATATGATTTTCCGCACCGTGTTTTCTAGTATTGTACTCTGATATGACATTTGTTCATGGTTGTGGGTTTCAAATATGATACTTGGTTTTGAGATGACGTGTTTATACAATATTTTCTAATGAATGTTTCATGAATTAATTAATCAAAAATGAAATTTTTGGGCTTGAATTTTGGGACGTTACAATTTTAACATAACTTGCAATAATACATGGTTCTACTAGCCTTTTATCTCATAAATCATTAATCCATAACAATCAATAATATTGTATTCATGTCAATATACTACAATAACACATATCTAGATATCAACTCTCTATAGGAGTATGGTTACTTAGAATGTTTATGGTATATGAAATTCCAGCTCTTGAAGTCCTATATTTGCTATTAATTCATAGAATGTTAACATAATATAAAAATCATGAGTATCATAATTCAAGACATTATCCATTCATTCATAAACTTGACTTAATACTTTAATTAAAGCATATCACTCAATTATATCCAAACCATATATATCTTATACACTACCTATACATATGTCTTATTTCATTAAGACATGAGTTAAGCACTATCAATTCACCATATTACCAATTCAATATTATAGATTAAGGTATAATCCTTAAAGCATGACCCAGTCAGATGTATTGATCCATTAAGTCAAATTAGTTATAATTCACTAATTCGTTATCCTTATCACTTAATTCATCTAAATCACACTTCAATTTTAATTAAACCAACAATTTATCATTTAGGGTTCTTAGTTGCCCTTCTTCCAATTCATAAACAAACCATGAATTTCTCACATTCCTATCATGGAATCATGGTGTTCTCCATTCTATTCATCTTTCCATAAAATGTCATAACATATACAAAATTCACAATATTATCAAGGGAAATGTCATAATGCCCACCTTAATTTAACCCATTTTACCAAATTATCAAGGGAAATAAGATGATTACCTTAAACCAAAGTGTGAAACTAAAGGAATTCAAACTCACCACCTTTTGAGTGAGATTTTAAGAAGAGTTTCTTTTTAAAGAGCACAATATTATGAAATGTAAAGGAGGAATAGGGAAATCATATTGATTTCAACTTTCTTTAGACCTCAGGGAAAAACGTAAAAAAAAGGCTCAAATGTTATAATCCTTATATCGCCCCATGATGAAAGGGGTAATCTCTTAGTTCTTGTTTGTAAAGATGTATTGTTAGATGCTCCATTTATTTTCCTATTGAGACTAAACCTAAGCATGCACTCAAGAGATAGTTGCCCTTACACCAATAAGGAATGTATAAATTCTTGTGGAGAAAGAAACCAAAAATTATGGATAAATCATATTGATTTTTGTTTATTTTTATTTTGAAATGATTTCAAAAGTATTTTATAAAATTATTTTATTATTATTTGTAATTTTTTTTTGTAGATTAAGTAATTAAAAACACATTTTTATAGGAAACGAATGGAAGGGGATGGGTGGGGGTATTTGTTTTAATTTTTTTTATATTTTAAAATTGATAAAATAATAAAAGAAAATGAAAAAATAAATATTAAGGGTAAAATAGTCATTTCATGTCAATAGGGTCTAAGCGTGCAAGAAAAACAAACTCATAGGCGATCCGAGTTAATTTTTGAAAATAGGAAATAAAGTGCGTTTTGGCACATGAACTAGGGACTAATGGTGTAATTTACCCTGTGCTAAAATGATATATATATATATATATATATATATATATATATATATATATATATATATATATATATATATATCATTTTAGCACAAGGTAAATTAAACCATTCTTCCATCGTTCATGTGTCAAAACGCACTTTATTTCTTATTTTCAAAAATTAACTCGGATCGCCTATGAGTTTGTTTTTCTTGCACGCTTAGACCCTATTGACATGAAATTACTATTTTACCCTTAATATTTTTTTTTTCATTTTCTTTAATTATTTTATCAGTTTTTAAATATATATAAAAAAATTAAAACAAATACCCCCACCCCTCCCCTTCCATTTCCTCATCTTAAAAATTTCTACATATTACCCACCATATATTACTGCCAGCACCTCTTACACCACCACCTATCATCGCCATCACCTCCAACGCCACCACTTATCACCGCTAGCTCCTCCTCCAACCAAATCATTATCTGGAAACCTCGCTCATGCCATTTTCCTCAATCTGAAACCCTAGGCGAAAATTGATTTGAACATATTTGTAGAAGGAGATTGATCTAAACAGGATGGAATAACAGTTTCTTTCTTGATTTGAACCTTGCATATACCTTCTTCCTCGATCTGAACATATGTGGACGGCTTCTTCATCGATCTAAAAACCCTAGCCATTGTTGATCGATGGCGGCACATAGGTGAAGAATGAGATCGATGACGCCAAACATCGTTGAAAGTGCAGATCACTGATGGCGATTCGAAACCTTAAGCGTATTCGAAACCTTAAGCGGTGGCGGTGATGGTGTTTTATGAAAGTTAGATCTAGCATGTGTTCTTGGCAAGGTTCTAAATAACATAAGGCGTGACTTGACGACAATGTCAAGCCTCAAGCTTTTCCGAGCCTTGGCGAGTCATAACGTTTGTAAGGCGTGATTTAAGGCGGCAATTTTCTATATAATTAATATTTTTATATGTATTTTCAACTATTATTCATTTTTATACACATATATGAGTTAAGGCGGCGTTTTAGCAAAGCTTGACGGCAGGTGCAAGCCTTGGAGCCGTGGCGCGCCATGGCAGAGCCATGACAAGCTTTTCAGAACCTTGGTTCTTAGTGGCCTGACGATAATGGAAAGGCAATGGTGGTGTTATTGATATTTTTGTGAGGGTTAAATTTTGATTGTTCACTATGAGAACTGATGAATAAGGGATGAACAATTTTTTTCTAAATATAGTTAATGACAATAAATAAATCAAAAATAACTGGAAAACAAATAAACAAGGGCATTATGGTCATTTGAGATTTGGCATGGAGTAAATTCGCAACAAAACTGCATATCAAGGGACGATGCGTACAAGTTTTAAACAAAAAGATGAACAGTCCGAGTTAATTTTTTAAAGTAGAAACTTGACATATGTTTTAACACTTACACGAGAGACGATTTGTATAATTTACCCTTTTAGCATAAACACATTTCAAATCTTTTACAACCAAACTAAATTGTAAATAAAATAGATTTAAGTTACGTACAAAATTTTACCAACCAAACACCAATTAGCATTTAATTTTTTTTCTTTTCTAAATTATAGTCTATAAAAATCCAAATCCATTGATACATTCACAATACTACAAAAACAATCCAACATCCCTTCTAACATTAATCAAATTCTTTTAAACGGATTTTATAACGCCCGCTAAGATATTTCCGTCACAATAAATAGTCACAAGGGATGTAGCAATGGAAAAAAAATTGTATATAAATAAATAAAATGGGCAATTACTAATCTAGCCAAATTAAAGAAGTGATTAACAATTTTTAGCCAAAAATTAGGATTTTTGTCCCAAACTAGCCCACGAAACCGTAAGTGGTTAAAATAATCTATTGTTTCGCCCATTTACCTACTGTTTTGATTTTAGTATACAACGTTTTTTTTTTTCATTTTTCACTACAAAACCGTAGATGAAAAAATGGTCTGATGTTTCCTCTGAGAGGTATACTGTTTCCCAAATAGTAGATTAAAAATGATCTACTGTTTCGTCTAAAAACCTATGGTTTTGGGGGTTTTTTTAATGAAAAAAAATACTAACGTTTTGACTACTATATTGTACCTACTATATATTAAAAGAAAAAATCTCTTTTACAATAAAAGTTAGTGTTTTTTTTTCATTTAAAAAAAAACCTAAAACCGTAGGTTTTGAACGAAACAGTAGATCATTTTTAATCTACTATTTGGGAAACAGTAGACTACTCAGAGGAAACAGTATATCATTTTTTTGTCTACGGTTTCGTAGTGAAAAATGAAAAAAAAATCTTTATATGTTAAAATCAAAACAATAGATAAATTGACGAAACAGTAGACCATTTTAACCACCTACGATTTCGTGAGTTAATTTGGGACAAATCCTAATTTTTGGCTAAAAAGTAAGAAGTGACTAATAAATTTTGTTAGATTATTAATTTCCCATAAATAAAACAGGGAAAGGTCATAAATAAAGTAAGTGTACGTTGAGACAAAATTAATAATAATCGTATCACTAGATATGCATTTAGTCGAGATCCTTCTGCAACAACACAAAGTAGGTTGGGATTAATGGCAAAATCCGGCGATCAGATCGTCGAAGAAAAAGTAAGCAAATGATCTTATATGCAAGCTATGCTATCAATAGCGTGCTATAGCGGTGCTATAGCAATGCTATAGCATTTTGCGGTAATACCGAACCGCTATTTTGAAATAGCGGTGACGCTATTATCGGCGCGATTGACCGCTATTTACCGCGAATTTCATCAGCGCTATAGCGACGCTACACCCGCTTTTACAATTTCACACACATTGGGCTACTTTTACAAAGAAAAAACCGATTGTGTACTATTTCAATATTAAATCAGTATTTTTTAATTTGTCCACTACACTTTGGTTTTAATAAGTCTAAATAATAAATCTAATTAATTACAAACTACAAAGCAACAAATGACAACTTCTCTTTCTCGTCTCTTTCTGTATTTAGAAACCACGAACAACTTGAGTTGCAATGACATTTTGACACTTTTTAGTTTCCATATTACCATATTAGAATATTATATATATGATTTATGTGATGTTCTTATATGAATTTTTATAATATGAATTATATATATTTTTAATACTCTAATATATATAAACTTTGTATAAATATATAATATAAATTACATATAATATTAAAAACCGCTATACCACCGTGATAACCGCGATTTCAAATAGCGGCATATGACCGCTATTGAAATTTCGACCGCGATAACTGCTTAATATGCAAGTGGGCCAACGCAAAAAAAAAAAAAAAAAAAAAAAAAATTCAAAGAAGGAAAAGTCTACGACATAACGTTTCGACAAAAAGTTGTATATCGTCCTTCCGCCCATTGAGCCCATTTAATACTGATAAAAAATTATGTAAATATTTAAAACATGAAATATCAAAGAGTTTATAGCCCAATGGTATCCGATATTGTCTTTCTTTTTGAGGTCGAGATTCAAGTCTTGTATGCAAAAAAAATTCAAAGAAGAAAAAGTCTACAACATAACGTTTCGACAAAAAGTTGTATATCCTGCTTCCGCCCATTGAGCCCATTTAATACTAATAAAAAATTATGTAAATATTTAAAACATAAGAGATCAAAGAGTTTCTAGCCCAATGGTATCCCATATTGTCTTTCTTTTTGAGGTTGAGGATTCAAGCCTTGTACGCAAAAAAATTTCAAAGAAGGAAAAGTCTACAACATAATGTTTCGACAAAAAGTTGTATATCCTGCTTCCGCCCATTGAGCCCATTTAATATTGATAAAAAATTATGTAAATACTTAAAACGTGAAAGATCAAAGAGTTTCTAGCCCAATGGTATCTGATATTGTCTTTCTTTTTGAGGTTGAGGATTCAAGTCTTGTCATGGACATAGATGAAATTTAAGAAATAGTTTAGAAATATGTTAGTTTCCCATTTAAAAAAAATTATAATATAAACGTCTTGACATTTTTAAGGTAATATTAAAATTTGACATTGTTTGTTTAATTTTTATAAGATTATGAAGTTTTATCGACTATTCCGGTGGTTTGAAACTAAAGGCATACCGATGTTCATAGATAGAAAAAATAGATATTCACTAAAATGATAATTTATGAATATTGTTTTTTTCATTTCTCATATCAATATGCTTTAAAGATACAAACGAAATGACTATCATAGTCGTGAAATACTTACCGTGAACCAAAAAGCTCATAATAGATACAAAGCGTAATCATTTTGTTCTCCTACATTGACAAACATATGACACCGTGAATATGTGTTCACTACCAAAAACAAGTTTTTCATAACAATCATTGAAAGTCATGTCATAAATGGAAATGTCTGTCATAAATTTACTAATTACATTTATGATCTGCGGTTAAGGATGAACATTTTGACGTAATAATTGAACGGGAACCGGTTCCAACCAAATAAGTTTATCGGTTCGTTTATCAATTCCCTAATTCATGCATGTTTTGTTTCTAGATATACCGGTTTTGGGTTCAAAGGTACCGGGTAAGCGAGTTCTTGGAGTCGAAACCGTAATTCAGGAGGCCTTTTTTTTCTCTTATCTATATTGTCATAATTATTGCGTTATAAGTCCAAGTGGCTTGACTATTTAATAAAAAAAAATATAGCTTTTTTCATCGAACAAATTATATCCGTAATGCATTATTAATTATTTATTTGAGTTGGCTTATTTTCATGTCGTGTTCAAGGCGCTACTGCTAGTAAAACTGCTCCAAGCAATGTATGTACCGCCAATTGTAAAGATTCATGGGTTAACTAACTTGTTCAAACCCTTCTCTCTGTTCTCTCAAACGGTGACCGTTTGACCATCAACTATTTTTTAATCATTTTTAACCACTATAAATACAATATTCTACCACTTCAAAAGCCACATCTTTTCTTCCATTTCTTCTAATTCTCTCCGATTTCTTTCTCACTTTCTCCAATTTCATTTCCAGTGGACTCTACTCTTAGCTAATCCAAAAAAATGCAAACAATAGTCTGAACATGAATACATGACACTAGCAAAAGTTTACATTGTGACTTTGGAAGATAATGACGAGGGAAATCAACAATTCGTCTACTTTTTGGAAAACATTTTTATATCACTTTAAACAGCTTGGGGTTCGGATCGTTTAACGCATCAAACAACTCCAAATGAAAGGATACATGGACGAAAGTTAACGAGTTCAATTACATTTTCACCCAAAAGATGAATACATATGTGCCTGAAATTTTGAAGTTGATGTTTTGAATACAACAAAAACTATGTACCGCCAAACAACTCCAAATGAAAGGATACATGGACGAAAGTTAACGAGTTCAATTACATTTTCACCCAAAAGATGAATACATATATGCCTGAAATTTTGAAGTTGATGTTTTGAATACAACAAAAACTATGTACCGCCAACGTTATAGCATGAAAGATTTTCAACATAAGGAGTCGTGAAATATTTTAAGAAACCACTCTAATTTTTTAAGAAATTAATAATTGTCTTTGAAATTTAGTTTTCGTTTTGTCTTTTATTTATTGCTTGTAGTATTATGGTTTGTTTAAAGAAATGTTATTTGTACTTTTAAATTTTAATTTTTTATTTCAAATTATTAAATGCTTAACTTAGAAAAATAAATTAATTAATTAAGTTGGTTGACAAAAATAAGAGGAATGTTTTTCCATATATTGAAGGTTGAGATGAATACTAAAAAGTTTGTGACAAATGGATTGAGAGAGATATAGACTCCCTCCCCCTCTAGAAGACGTGGTAACCTTTCACTTTTCATATGTTATCATCTCATTTTTTTGTCGGGAAGATAACTAAGGAGAGTAACTATCTTTTATACGTGTTTACATATTGGCAACTTATTATTTTTTTTTTTTGTACATAATAAAGCAACTAACTTGTTTTAACTGTTTAAATTATACCAATATTACCGGCTAATAACTGTTTTAACCAGTAACTCAAAGGGAAAATGACTTCGGAGGGTAACTAACTCTTATCCATGTTCACATATTGGCACTTTCTTATTTTTTATACATAAGAAAGCAACTAACTTGTTTTAACTGTGTAACATCCCAAAAATACTGACCAAAAATTTCGTTTTTAATTTAATACTAAAACCATAATTGTCAAACCATTAATTTAATACTCCGGCATCGGGCCTCGCCCAGCATCAGACCCCGCCTGGTATCGAGCCCCGCTCGGTATACATATCTGTCTCTCTTAGGCACCGCCTGTCTCCAGGCCCCACCCGCTAAACACATACAATCATATAACATGCTAACATACAAAGAAACATACTCTACTGTATTCCTAAGAAACATACCCTGCTAATAATGAGATACAGAACATTGTCCGTACTCAGCTAGTGATGAGATACGGGACCTCGCCCACACTCACATCTCTACCAAGCACATACAAGTATTACACAGACAACAAATATAATCTAACATGCAAACATTCCTCGGGCACCCACCCGACCGTAGACCTTGGTCTGGAATAACATACTAGCATACAATGCCTAGGGCTAACCCCCCGGGTCTTCCTACTCATGGACTACATGGGTTGGCATTGTGGCCTTAGACCCATTCACACACTGAGGAGACTTACCTTGTACTGTTGAAGCCCTGGTTGGAACTAGCTGAGTACGGACGAAGTTTCATATCTCATTATTAGCAGAGTATGTTTCTTAGAACAGGAATACAGTAGAGTATGTTTCTTTATGTGTTAGCATGTTATATGATTGTATGTGTTTAGCGGGTGGGGCTCGGAGACAGGCGGGGCCTAAGAGAGACATATTTGTATACCGAGTGGGGCTCGATGCCAGGTGGGGCCTGATGTCGGGCGAGGCTCGATGCCGGAGTATTAAATTAATGGTTTGACAATTATGGTTTTAGTATTAAATTAAAAACAAAGTTTTTTTGTCATGATTTTTGGGATGTTACACAGTTAAAACAAGTTACTTGCTTTCTTATGTACAAAAAATAAGAAGTTGTCAATATGTGAACACAGATAAAAAGTAGTTACCCTCCTAAGTCATTTTCCCTTTGAGTTACCGGTTAAAACAAGTATTAGCCGGTAATATTGGTGTAATTTAAACAGTTAAAACAAGTTAGTGGTTTTATTATGTACAAAAAAAAGAAGTTGTCAATATGTGAACACGGATAAAAAATAATTACCCTTCTATGTCATTTTCCCTTTTTTCGTCACTCCTAAAACCCAAAAAATTGTCACACCTTACATTCCTTCATTTTTTAAGTTAAACTAAAATACTATAATTTAATATGTTTAAAAATTAAATAAGAAAAATAAGAAAACAAAACTAAAGTATAACAATAATTAAAAATACTACATCATGCCGATTTTTCTTCCGAATTCTCACAAATCCTCATCGAACAAATTTAAACCTTCATATGTATGTTCAAACAAATTTTTAAGCAAGTTTAAATTTTTATTGAAATACACGGTTTTTAGGGGCTAGAAATTTTAGAGGCATAAATCCTCGCCGAACAAATCTAAACCTTCATATATACGTGTAACACATGGTTTTTGGGGCTAGAAATTTTAAATGAATTTAATTTTTTATTGAAATAAACTAAAAACCATAAATTAATAATTTGACGGGTAGAAATAAAGGAAAATAATAAAAACAAGTTTCAAGAATAGTTTAAATGATAGTTGACAAGATTAAATGTTGAAATTAAAACATTTGGAGATGATGAGCCTGAAGTATCAAAAGGGTAAATGTGTGTTTGACCATAGATTTGACCCGCTTAATTTACTCATGGGCCATGAGGGGCGGACCTAGGGGTCAATGGTGGTACCGTCACCCCCTAACTTTTCCGGCCGTAGTGGAAAAAATTTCGAAAATTTTATTTTTTCTATTACCATGCAACCCCTGACTTTCCCGTACAACCCCTACTGTGAAATCTTATGTCCGCCCCTATGGGCCATATTATTCACGACATGGATGGAGAGGAACTAAAGGTTTAACTCCTTAATTTAAGCCACAATAGTTGGTGCGTTAGGGCTATTTTGTCAAAATATGTTAAAGGTAGCGTAGAAACTTCAAATATTTTTATAAGATGAAACATCTTTTCTCATTTCATCAATAGAACCTATAGTGAGCTACAAAGAACCTCCTTTATGGCAATTACACATTCCATGAGTGAATTGAAGCATATGATGTTGTATTTTATGAATAATCAAGCAATTTCTCATTGCATAAGCATCAATATGTCCTCTAGAGATGAGATGGGAATAATAGAGTGAAGAAATTAAGACCTAAAATCGGACTCTAAGGTTGGAGATTGAAGTACAAGTGAATAGATGAAGCATTAACAAGGATTGAGATTACTTGAAGTATAATTCACCCTTATAAACTCAAAATCGAGTTAGGGTTTTGCGTATGTTATCAAATCTGATTTTGGTTTGTTTTAATATTTATGGTTTTGTTTTCTAACTCTTTCTAGATAGTTTATGTAGTGCTAAGCTCAAATCTATCACCCACTTCATAGATTTGTTGTTTTAGGTGAAAAAACTAACTATGAACCCTATAATTGTTGTTTTATGAGTGTTGGATTATTCTCTATAAGACCATGTAATTTCATTTTTTCCTTGTATAACTAAAATCCATCATCAATGGTATAGATGAGTAACTCAAGCCTAACCTCATGTTGGATTTTACCCTAGCAATGATGTTATTAGAATGATTCTATGATCATTGATATGGTTTATTGCATTAAATCCTTCAAGGATGCACAAACTCAAAGAAATGAGAGAATCAAGTTATGATGCTTTCGATTTGGGGATTTTTAATTGATTGATGGATTACCACTTAGTTAGATGATATCCATTCATGTAAGGGGTGTTCATATTCAGAAATTGGTACTTAGGATGTAGGTTTGATGCAAATCATTAAGGATCAATTTAGGTACAAGTGCTTCTAGTCATTGATAAGTTATAAGGGTAAAATAGGAATAAAGTGATGGAATTATGATACTATAGTTAGAATTGAATCCATCAATGGAATGGATTAGGATAAATTTATTAAATGCATCTAAAATTCTGAATTCTAAAGACTTAATGGATTAAGTCAATGTGCATTATAAAACTTAATGACTATTAATGGCATTTAGAAGCTCATATTGGATGTACCAATGTGTATGTTGACAAGTTGTTCATTTAAGATAATTGGTATTGATTAAGTGTCCCCAAAGAATGGTTTTGATATTCTATTGTATAGAACATGACACATACATGTATGTTACACGACACATAATGTAAGTTCATTTTCCCAAAAATTGAAGTTTCTTCATAACACGACATGTCCCTTGTTCTTATACGACGCATAAAACATTCTATCCAGGTACATTTCTATTTTGAGGGTTTCGGCTAATTCGTATGATCCAATTTCAATTGCATTACTTGTATTTAGCTAAATAACGAATAATTAGAGAATTTTGGATTATTTTGACATTAAGGGTTTTTGGTCATTTTAGTAATCTACCTTATATTATATAAGTGGAGTTTAGGGTGGACTTTCATTGACAAAAGGGATGACTTGGAAAGCTTTGGACTAAGTTGAGTTATCAAGAACATACATCTCATATTTTGTTTGAATTTTGTTGAGATTTTCCATAAATGAATTGCTTGTTACTTGAATACAATATGTAAGTGTGTGCATTCATGAAATATCATTTTTGGAAATTGGTTAGATATTAGAAGCCAAACACTTATGTTTATTGATATTTGATTTGAGCATCCTACTTGTGAATATCACGCTAGGATTGATAGTGACCGTGAGATCTAGGGTACCTGAATATTTGATCGTTCATCATGTTCCTTATGTGTGAGTAGATTTCTATATAATCATCATATGCACACAAAGTCTCGCTGCCCCTTGTATGGCATAGGGCGGTGGTTCCCCAAATTTCCTAGCGTTTGGTTTTGTAGGAAAACAGTTGGTTGTGGTTTCTTGATAACACCAACCATGAGTCTAATTATATAAACCACCAATTATTGCAAGTTAGCCTTTGAGAAGGATATGGGTAGGGTGTATTTATATGCATTTCATCTAATCATATGATTTCTCTCTTTTTGTTTATTATAGGACTATTGTGTCCTTTTAAGAACAAAGTTGATGAAGTTAAACCTTTAGGGCATAAATGACCCTTTTTTTATTGGGTTGTTGAGCCCAAGTGCTTATGTGTTTTGTTAACTTTTTGGAGGTTTGATTCGAGTAAGTTGGATTGTCATCCCTTACTCTAAATGAATCAATCTCGTGTAACCCACTAGGAAAATCTATTGCCTAGCTTATTTTGATGTGAGTTTAGACTGAAGACACTAGCTTTGACTTTTAAAGGCCATAAAATGTGTAGTGATCTTGAATCTTGTTTTGATATGTTTATTATTAACAACCTCGCTATTTTTCAAAGTTAATAAAGTTTACTATATTGGGACCAACATATTTTCCTCAAAACATAAGGTCTAAATTTTTGGGAAACTTAAACAAATGATTTTCTTAAGTATAATTTAAAATAGACCCTAGCGAAGGGTGTTATAATATGTTAGCCATGTAAGTATGTTCCACCAAATTAGCGTGAAGTTGTGATAAATATCCTGTTCATGTACTTCCCTTCTATTTGCCTTATATTGTGGTATGCCAACACCTACTCCTTTGAAGGATGGAAAATTTTCGCTTCCACTATAGTGGCATATAACTTTCCTTTCATCTTATAAAATCATATTATGTAATATGATGCACACATATAATATGTTTTGTAACCTTTTGACCTTATATGATTGTTCCAGGAGTTTGAGCATCATCCAACGTCTCTTAAGGACACCAAATGTTCATTCCACATCCTTCTTAACTGCTTATTGGGCCTTTTTAGCCTTTACTCTTTTGTTATCATTTGGATATTAGAATGATTTAACAAAGACATGCCGGTTATGATATATCACATCGGTAAGATAGTACCACACACTTATATGTTAGTCTATTTGCTTGTAATGACATATATTTCACCTTTCCAAGATAGATGTCGTTGAACACCCACGGTTGATAAAGAACATTGATGTCATTATTTGCTCCTCCAGGACCAAAGAATGCATGAGATATCCAAAGACTGTAGGACGTGATTGCTTCTAGAATAATTGTTGGCTCATTATAATCACATCGCATATATTGACTGTGTCATGCGTTAGGTCACAATGTTCACGCACAATGCATGTGATCGATGATACCTAGTATTCCATGGAACTTATGCTTGTTTTCATGCATTGTGTACAATTGGTGAACATCATTGATTGTATTTTTGCGTAAATATCGGTCGTCATAAACCAAACTCATATATTTATCAAACTTGTAAACACTTTCCCGTGTGGTCTGCTCAGACATCCTCAAATATTCATACCATGAGTTTTCTGCCACGTTGTATGCTAACTGACGAATTGCTATATAATGAAAAATTTGTTAATAACATATGATCATATAAGGTCACACTAATAACAAGTAAATGTCAATTGAATATTTATGAAGATTTGATCTTAAGAAATATTTATAATTCTTGTATAATTAATAATAAGAAAATTATTATTTTATTAAAATAATATTTTTCAAGGGAGAAAAACAACCAGAAACTCATAAGGTATGATTTACATGTTGTATGCATTATGTTGGACTAGGTAGAGTTAATTTATATAATACTTGCACATGTTGGTTAAATAACAATGACTAAAGACACTCTAGCTTGTCTCTTTCACTCAAAAGTCGAGGACACCTCTTATGTGGGTGTGTTTGTTTGTAAAGCATGCTAGTAAATATCCACACTTGTTATATTTATATATATGTTGATATGTGAATTTCTAAAACTGCATGCTAGTAAATATGCAAGGGATTCTCAAGAATTGCATGATAGAATTACCTTATGTTGTGATGCCTAATAGCCTCGGGAATTACTTAGTTGTGCTTTATATAATTGATACTATTACCATTGGTAACTAAGTGTGTGCCTCATATTTGTACATTATTAGGGTTTTATAGCCTTAGAATACTTGATTTAGCCTTACTTCCTATTCCTTATTTGGTTGTGGGCTTAAGGTAGAATCGTTTATTTGAATGTCTATCAAATCATGTATTGTGTATGATTGGCATACATAAGACGACCAACAGTAATAGTAAAGGTTTCTTGTGGCTTGGGGATGTGGCTAGGAGAGTCCTAGAACAAAATAGGAGCTAATGGGTGGCTCTTTGGAGTGTATAGTTGTGTGTATGTTAGTACACCTAGCTGTAGTGAGCTTAGTAACCTGGAATTTCGATGCGATCCTTAATACAAATGTAGGTAGGTGTAAAAAGTAGTATCAACCCATACTACCATAAGAACACGAGCATACGGGTGTTAAGGAAATCCACAAAATTCTACAGAGTAAGTAATTGAGTTTATAGTGTGTTAACACTAAGAATTGATTTTGATTTGTCTCCTGTCTATTTTCAGTATGGTGATGATGAGGGGTTTTGGTTTAGGTGTGGATGGCCCGGAGAGGTAGGGGTTGATTTATGATAACATCCAGGATTTGATCTCCAGTTAGGTGACCCTAGCCATTAGGGAGGCGATTCCAGATCTTTTTGGGTCAGTCAAGACCACATTGATTGAGATGTTTGACGAGCATTATGATGCTATCACTAATGATTTTATTATAACGACCATTGCAGTTGTTGTTGCTGTAGTGTTGGAACCTGAAAGTGAACCTCTAGCAATCACATGTTAAGAAGATCTAAATCCAGTCTTGATTCCAAGATGTGTTGTGGTACAAGATGGAGTCAGAGTCCGAAGTGAAGCAAGTTACAAGATGAAGGAATGACCCGAGATCCAGTGTATGTTCATATATTTATTATTCTTGTCGTTTATGTGATTAGACATTTCATAGGACATGGTCTTTTTGTAACCTTGGATAATCAGTTGTTAGAAGTTGTTTATTATCCAATCCTTTATTTGTTTCACCAGATTGTATGATGTGCCTCCTTTCCTATACAAGGAGTGTTTTAATGACAAGAATATCACGGGTTATTGCTCTAAATATAGCTATACTTACATTTACTTCACTTTCACTTTTCTCTTAAATCAAACTATTTCAAAACATTCATCTTGTTCATTTATTGTCTTTACTTTGATTATTCTCATACTTGTTAAGCATTAACTTAAGGTTTGAGTTTTCAAACCTTGTCCCTGCGCATCATATCCATGTTCTCTCATGTAGGACTTCAGGGAGGTGGATCGATCTCGGGAGTTCAGTAACATGAAGCCCCCAGAGTTCAATGAGGTCAAGGAACCAATTGATTCCATGAGGTGGATCTCTGATGTGAAGGGATGTTTCTACATGTGTTCTCCTCCCGAGAACCCGAGGGTCAAATTTTCATTGAACCTTATTCGCATAGGAGTGAAGGACTGGTGGAAGTTTGTGACCAAGACATTTTCTCCTATGGAGGGGCCGTAGTGACTTAGGAGCAGTTCTCGGAGATGTTTCGGACCAAGTATGTTCCTATGACATCCCTTGTTTTCCAAAACCGAAAAAAAAACTTTTCTTTATGCTTTCAAAACCATATTATCTTTGTTTGCGGAAAATCCTAATACAATAAAACATTTTGCGGAAAGTGTATGGTTTTATTAAACTATCTTGAGTAATGATGTTGCTTCAAAGCACAAAAATTCTGAAGGATGTCATAATTAATACACAACATATGTTACAACGTAAAGACCTAACATTCCTTAACACTATTGCAGGTTGTCTCTTAATCACTCGACATCCTAATCAAGTTCCAACAGATTTAGCCTTGTTACCTTTGATGCATATAGTTTGAGTGGGTTAGGTTTGGGAAAACATGGTGAAACACATAGGGATTTTAGTCCTAAAGTATTATTATGATAATAATCGGTAATTAGTAAACTTGCAAAACCAACTGTTACCAAAAAATTGCAACATATATATATATATATATATATATATATATATATATATATATATATAAAGTTATACCCTTTATCCTTAGTTACCCAGCCCGCCGATTCTCACAATCTGATCTTACAATAATGATCCCTTGAGATCTAACCTGATGGATCACTGTAAGCAATGAGTAGACTAATCTACTTCACCGTTTCCTTGGCAATGGAAGTCAATAAGGAAACCATGAGGGGGATATAGTACAATGAATAAACATACAATCCTTTTCCCTGGATTAGTATAATTCAATAACACTTACAGACTATAAGTTTGCTAGCATTCCACAAGACGTTTGTCCGTGGTTGTCATCTTACTCCGATAGATGTCCATGCATACCCACCAGTAGCCTGATACAGACACACTATTTATGGCTGCCAAATATAGACACACCATTTATGGTTGTCTAAAAAGAGGAGTAATACTAGTGTAGTACCCTGTTACGCAACCCGTACCCCGACACACAAAAATGTCATAGAAAAGATCTCTACTCTCCATTCCAATCTCACACACACCCCATTATAAAACTAGCTATATATCCAACTTACTTTGAACTAATCAGCCCTTTTAAGTCTTAGTTTATAACTAGACAAGTCTACCATATCTATAGTCAACCCCCAACACAATTTTTTGTTTTATCTAATATCATTACAATATAGTGTATAACTAAGCACTTATTCAACTTACTTTGAACTAAGTATCCTCTACAATCCTTAGTGTATAACTAAGCCAAACACCAATAACTATATTCAACTTCCAAAATCGTTTTCCAATTTATGAAATTCTTATCATACAATAGTATACATTTAGCACAAAATTCCAGCGGTAAGTATTCGATATACTTTTTTTTTTTATCTTTTTATGTAATAATACTTGTATTGAGATTGTCACATAGTGTTACCAAAATACTTTAGCACATATAGAATCATATCTTGCTCGCACAATGTATGTCATGCAGTATTACCAAATATACATTTAGTCCGTATACCAGATAATAAACATTTAATTCATACTTAAAGTATACTATCAACGTACAATAAAAATAACAAGATTTCAACATATATTTAATCTTGTAAATATTCAATACTTATATTAAATCAAGCTCTTGAAAGTAACTATGCACTCACCTGATTGAGGTGGAAGACTCATGGGAAAGTCAGCTCCCTTACGAACACTCTAGTTTTCCCTTTTAAACGACCTGAATATGAACATTACTAAGCCTTAGTGTTATTTCGTATTTATAAGGCTATATTAATCATTAATGGATTCTTCAATGGTAACATCATGATTTTTCATCCAATTTTTTTTAAAACATCGTTTAACGAAATAATGCAATGGAGGTCTCTTCATTAGTTTATTTAAAAAAATCCCACTTAAATATCAAAGCAACCACTTTCAAAAATTCCAAATTCATCAAACCAAAATCATCAAGTCTTTAAAACCAGAATAGATAAAAACTCAACTGTAATGACCGAATTTTCAAAAGAATTTTTTTTTTCATTTTTGATTAACCAAACACATTTCCATAAATCATGAAATCAAAATATAATTGTTTTCAAAAATCATATCAACTACAACTTTTATTTCAAAACATCAGAGTGTCCCATAAAACGCCTGAGAGAGAGTGCACGCCGTGCCATCAACCCTTGCCCTTGCCCTTGGGCTCAGATGTACCTGAAACAAATCCACAAAGTGTAAGCTAATGCTCAGTGAGTTCCCCAGAGCATACCCCGCACACAACCACATAACACATAACATATTATCCAAAAAAAAGATACATATATAAACTACATAAGCCATGCATACAACAATTAAGGATGTCGTGGGCTCGTCCCTAGGGTCTTACTATAGGATGCCATGGGCTCCCCATATGGTCTTACAACTAAGTTCCATGGGTTCTCCCATGGTCTTCGATAGGAAAGCCATGGGCTCCTCACATGGTCTTACATCCAAGTTCCATGGGCTCTCCTATGGTCTTCCACACATACGTATCACATATATCACTAGCATGCTTCCTAGCTCAACAAACTATCATACCACATAATACAGCTACATCTAGGATGCCAAATATCATAAAATGGGTCGGCCTTGATGCCTTAGACCCATTGGTATGGTGAGGAGACTCACCTCTGATTGAAGAATCCAAAAGCTGCTTAACAGTCTGTAACCACCCACGCTGAACAATAATAACATTACTTGATGTTAGAATCAAACCCCATAAAAGTGGAGTATATGAAACTGTAACATTCGGAACTCCAGGTATTATATTTTATCATTTATTTTTTAGAAAAAGAGAGGGACTCGACGAGTTGAGTCGTAGACTCGTCGAGTAGGACCGCGCCTGCTGACTGGATTAATGAACAGACTCGACAAGTCGGAAAGGGGGAACTCGACGAGTCTGCGTTGTGGATTGAAACCCTAATTATCGGGGTCTGTGCCCTATTTAAAGGCCTTTATGGCCTCCATTTACGGCTACCAGTCCAGAGAGAGATACCCTAGCGACTGTGAGCAAGTTGTGAGAGAGTTTGAGCCTTTTTGATCATTTTTGGTGTGATTTTGCAAAGCAGGAAGTGTTTCCAGTAAGGGGAGGTCAAGAGGATTGCATTTCAGTGGGTTTTCAGCTTGGATCTTCAAGTTTGAGGTAGCTATTCGATCCTATCCTTCTGTTTTGCTTAAGGGCATTGAATTTAGGGTTTTCTATACCCTTTTATGGCTTGTTTAGTAGTGTTTAGTGTCCCATTGAGTGCTAAACTCTAGATCTTGACCTTTTGAAGTCCAGAGAGTCTGAACCATGCTGCTTTTTGTGGTTCTATGGAGGAAACGGACATAGGTTGCCACGTTAGAAGGGATTTCACCAAAATAAGCCTTAGGGGCATTGCATGTGTAGCAAGATTCGAGCTTTACGTGTTTATTGGTCATGGGGAAGTCAGATTTATAGATTAGAGAAACAGATCTGAACTCAAGAGGTCAAATGAGTGTTGTTATGGAAGGAACTCGACGAGTCGAGTCGGGTTGCCCCGCGATTCGCGACCTATGATAACCCGTTGAGTGTACGGTTGACTCATCGAGTCGAGTGAGGACCAGGGGCGAAGAGGACATGCATGTACTCGAGAGTTCAGCAACACGAAGCCACCAGAGTTTGATGGGACGCAGGATCCGATTGCCATGATGAGACGGGTTTCTGATATTGAGGGATGCTTCTATACGTGTTCATGTCCGGAGCATCTGAGGGTTCAGTTCGCGCTGAACCAGCTTCGCTTGGGAGCGAAGGACTAGTGGAAGTTTGTTATAACGCACTATTCGCCTGTTGAGCTTGCTGCGGTGACTTGGGAGAGGTTCACTGCCATGTTCCGTGATGAGTACGTTCCCCCAATGGAGAGGGAGCGATTGGACCAGGAGTTTCTGACCCTTAAGCAGGGTACTGAGTCTGTTACTGTGATCACCAGGATGTTCCATGAGAGGGCGATGTTTTGCCCTGAGCACGTGTCTACCGAGCAGGCACGTATGAGTCGGTATCTGAGTATTCTGAGGAGGGACATATGAGAGTTCATGGTGAACTCGTCGTACCGAACATTTTCCGAGCTCCATGTAAATGCTTGGAAGAAGGAGATAGAGCTGGAGACTCAGGCTAGAGAGGAGGCGCAGTCTCAGGGGAGGGATCGGCGGTCGGCTCAGTCCCAGTCGGCAACCAAGCGGGCCAAGCCTGCCAATTCGAGATTAGGGAACCAGAAGGGCCGCACTTGTGGCAAGTGCTTCAAGGGTCATGAGGGGGTTTGTAGAGCAGGATCTTGCTACAAGTGTGGCAAGGAGGGGCACATGGACAAGGATTTCCCCAAGGGGTTTGCAGTATGTTTTCGCTGCAACCAGACCGGACACCGGAAGGCCGAGTGTCCGCAGTTGTGAGGGTCATCCCAGGGAGCATCACAGGGATCTGCCCCTGCTGTCGTTCGAGCTGCAGATAGTCGGCCAGTGAAGGCTGGGGCGCCAAAGGCTCGTGGGAGAGCCTTCCAATTGACAGCGGAGGAGGTCCGCGCAACGCCAGATGTTGTGGCTGGTATGTATTCTTTCATCTATTTATTTTGAGTTTGTGGTGTTATGCTTATATTATGATATGCGTAGGTACATTTCTTGTGAGTTATGTACCTGCTTTGGTGTTATTTGATTTGGGTGCGAGTCGGTCTTTTGTGTCGTTAGCCTTTAGTCAGCACATCAGTATCGGTCGAGAGGCGTTGAGTCGACCTTTGTGAGTTTCCATAGCTAACGAGAGAGCAGTGTATGCCACTGATGTGATCCAAGGATGTGTACTCGAGATCTTCGGCGTTAAGTATCCGATTGATTTGGTCCTGATTGCGATGGGAGATGTCCGCGTCGTTGTTGGCATGGACTGGTTGAGCAGGTTTTGGGTGGTTATCGACTGCAAGGGGCAGTTGGTGACCATACGAGACCCTAGTGGGGAAGTTCTTACGATTTATGGAGAGGGTACCCGTTCTGGGTCAGGATTTTGTTCGGCCGCTAGAGCGAGGCAGAGCCTACAGCAGGGTTGTAGTAGGTTTGTGGCTTATGTGGTGGATACGAGAGTAGATGCAGAGAGACCAAGGTTGATTGATGAGGTCCAGATAGTGCGTGAGTTCTCGGACGTTTTTCCTGAGGAGTTATCAGGAGTGCCTCCCGAGAGGCAGGTGGAGTTCCGTATCGATTTGGTTCTGGGGGCAGCGCCTATCGCCAAGGCGCCCTATCACCTTGTGCCTCTAGAGATGCAGGAGTTATCCTCGCAGCTTCAGGAGCTGCTGGGAAAGGGGTTTATACGGCCGAGTAGCTCGCCGTGGGGAGCACCGATCCTTTTTGTCAAGCAAAATGATGGTTCACACCGGATGTGCATTGATTACCGGGAGTTGAACAAGCTGACGGTCAAGAACCGTTACCCCTTACTCAGGATCGATGATTTGTTCGATCAGTTGCAGGGAGCGTCTTGGTTCTCCAAGATTGATTTGAGGTCTGGATATCATCAGATGAGAGTGCGTGAGGAGGATATCCAAAAGATAGCATTCAGGACTCGTTATGGGCATTACAAGTTCGCGGTGATGCCTTTCGGGCTCACCAATGCAACGACGACGTTCATGGATCTCATGAACAGGGTGTGCATGCCGATGTTGGATCGTTCAGTGATCGTGTTCATCGATGACATATTGGTGTATTCGCGATCCAGAGAGCAGCATGAGGAGCATTTGAGGGAGATCCTCGGAGTTATGAGATCGGAGAGGCTTTACGCCAAATTCTCCAAGTGCGATTTCTGGTTACGAGAAGTCCAGTTCTTAGGACACCTCGTCAACCAAAATGGGATATTGGTTGATCCGTCCAAGATTGAGGCGGTGATGAGTTGGGAGGTGCCGAGATCCCCCTCAGAGATCAGGAGTTTTCTGGGGTTGGCCGGTTATTATCAAAGATTTCTCCAAGATTGTTGTTCCTCTCACCAGGTTGACCCGGAAGGGCGTAGCATTCAGTTTGGGCCCAGAGCAGCAGGCCTCATTCGAGACACTTCGCCAGAGATTATGCGAAGCCCCAGTATTAGCCCTTCCGGAGGGGATGGAGGATTTTGTGGCGTATTGTGACGCGTCGATATCAGGATTGTGTGCGGTGCTGATGCAGAGAGGTCATGTGATAGCATACGCATCGAGGCAGTTGAAGCCTCGTGAGACGAGATATCCTACTCACGATATGGAGTTAGGGGTTGTGGTGTTCACCCTCAAGATCTGGCGTCACTATTTGTATGGGGTCCGGTGTACCATATAAACGGATCACAAGAGCTTGAAGTATCTAATCGATCAGCCAAACCTGAATATGCGCCAGAGGAGATGGTTGGATGTTGTAAAGGATTATGAGTGTGAGATCCTGTACCACCCGGGCAAGTCTAATGTGGTAGTCGATGCCCTGAGTCGCAAGGCGGAGAGTGCCCCGTTACGAGATGTTTGTTTGAGATTAACAGTGATGAATCCGGTGTTGGACACCATTCGGGAGGCCCAGGTAGAGGCCATAAGACTGGAGAACCGCAAAAGAGAGCGGGTGATCAGGCAGATATCTGAGTTCATTGACGATAGCCGTGGGCTTATAACCTTTCAGGGATTAGGCTGCCATATGAAGGCGGGGCACGTACCATTCTGATGGAGGAGGTGCATAGATCGAGGTTCTCGATCCATCTTGGGGCCACTAAGATGTATTTGGGCCTGAAGAGTGAGTATTGGTGGCCCTGTATGAAGAGGGATGTTGTGTGGTTCGTAGAGAGATGCTTAAACTGTCACAGGGTGAAGGCCGAGCACCAGAGTCCGCATGGCAAGTTGCAGCCACTTGAGATTCCCGAGTGGAAGTGGGAACATATTTCCATGGATTTTATCAGCAAATTGCCGAGGACTGCGAGGGGAGTCGATGCAATTCGGGTGATTGTTGATCGGCTGACGAAGAGCGCTAACTTTCTTGCTATCAGTGAGAGCTTTTCTGCTGAGAGGCTGGCAGAGTTATATGTGAGAGAGGTGGTATCGCGGCATGGAGTGCCGATCTCGATCGTGACAGATCGAGATGGGTGTTTCACTTTCAGATTCTGGAAGAAATTCCATGAGGAGTTGGGTACAAGGCTGCATTTTAGTACCGCATACCACCCACAGTCAGACGGTCAGAGTGAGTGGATGATTCAGACACTCAAAAACATGCTGCAAGCATGTGTGATGGACTTCGGAGGAAGTTGGGACACATATTTACCGCTGGCTGAGTTTTCTTATAACAACAACCACCATCCGAGTATTGGCATGCCTCCCTTTAAGTTGTTGTACGGGAGGAGGTGTCAGACTCCCATATGTTGGGGAGAGGTCGGGCAGCGAGTGATGAGCAGCACAGAGTTAGTGCTTCAGATGACTGAGCAGATACATCAGGTTAGACAGAGGTTGTTGACAGCTCAGAGTCGCCAGAAGAGTTATGTGGATAGGCGACGATCCGAGCTTGAGTTCCAGGTGGGGGATTTCGTACTCCTAAAGGTATCTCCTTGGAAAGGAGTGATCTGATTTAGGAAAGGGAGCAAGTTGGGGCCCTGGTACATCGGTCTGTTCAAGGTGACCGTGAGGGTAGGCAGGGTAGCATATCGTCTGGAGCTACCTACGGACTTGAGTCAGATCCATGATACCTTCCACGTGTCTCAGTTGATGAAGTGTATAGCCGAAGAGACGGCGGTGGTACCATTGGAGGATATTCAGATGGATGCCATCCTGAATTATGTTGAGAGGCCAGCTGCGATTAAGATCAAGGTTCTGAGGAACAAGGAAGTGCCCCTGGTGCAGGTCCAGTGGCAACATCGGAGAGGGTCCGAGCTGACTTGGAAGCCAGAGTTAAAGATGCGTGAGCAGCATCCAGAGTCGTTTGTGGAGTAAGACTTCGAGGGCGAAGTTTGATTCTAGTGAGGGAGAATTGTAACATCCGGAATTCCAGGTATTATATTTTATCATTTATTTTTGATAAAAAGAGAGGGACTCAACGAGTTGAGTCGTAGACTCGTCGAGTAGGACCGCGACTGCTGACTGGATTAATGAACGGACTCGACGAGTCAGAAAATGGGGACTCGACGAGTCCACGCTGTGGATTGAAACCTTAATTCTCGGGGTCTGTGCCCTATTTAAAGGCCTTTATGGCCTCCATTTGCGGCTACCAGTCCAGAGAGAGATACCCTAGCGACTGTGAGCGAGTTGTGAGAGAGTTTGAGCCTTTTTGATCATTTTTGGTGTGATTTTGCAAAGCAGGAAGTGTTTCCAGCAAGGGGAGGTCAAGAGGATTGCATTTCAATGGGTTTTCAGCTTGGATCTTCAAGTTTGAGGTAGCTATTCGATCCTATCGTTCTGTTTTGCTTAAGGGCATTGAATTTAGGGTTTTCTATACCCTTTTATGGCTTGTTTAGTTGTGTTTAGTGTCCCATTGAGTGCTAAACTCTAGATTTGGACCTTTTGAGGTCGAGAGAGCCTGGACCATGCTGCTTTTTGTGGTTCTATGGAGGAAATGGACATAGGTTGCCATGTTAGAAGGGATTTCAACAAAATAAGCCTTGGGGGCATTGCATGTGTCGCAAGATTCGACCTTTACGTGTTTATTGGTCATGGGGAAGTCAGATCTATAGATTAGAGAAGCAGATCTGACCTCAAGAGGTCAGATGAGTGTTGTCATGGAAGGAACTCGCCGAGCCCATAAGGGACTCGACGAGTCGAGTCGGGTTGCCCTGCGATTCGCGACTGTGATAACCTGTTGAGTGTAGGGTAGACTCAGCGAGTCAAGTGAGGACCAGGGGCGAAGAGGACACGCATGTTCTCGTCGAGTCACACGAGTGCACTCGACGAGTCGGGTCAAAGTTTGACCGTTGACTTTTGTTGACTTTTAGGGTTTAGTCAGTGTTTGTACTTATGAGCCATTAGAAGGGTAAAATGTTCTTTTACTCTTCTTAGAGAACTTATAGAGAGGTAGAGTAAATGTTTATGTGATTAGGCGGAGGCTAGTGCAGTATTTTAGAGTTTGAGGTTTACCGAGTTACCCGAGGTGAGTCTTCTCACTATACTTTACCTAGAGTGGTAATTAGAGTTATGTGATAGAGTATATTGTATGCTATGTATTATCTATGTGATTCTGTGCTATATGTGATTCAGAGTTCACAGAGTTAGTACCGAATGGTCCATAGAGTTAGGACCAGAGGGTCCACAGAGTTATGGGACTGGAGGGTCCCACTGAGACACTTTAACCAGAGGGTCATATAGAGTTATAGCCTCGAGTGGCTAATATGTGTTGCATGTGGTATTTTAGGGAACTCACTAAGCATTTATGCTTACCGTATTTGGTGTTATGTGCTTCAGGTACCAGTGAGGATCGCAGGAAGGTGCTGGCATGATCAGTACACACATGAGGAGTTTTTGTACATTATGATCTCGGGTTGTGTTATATGGATTGATATGTGAAACGATGAAATTTTATAATGTTTATGAATGAAAATATGTTTTTTTTAATGTGAAAAATTGTTTGAAAAATTACATTGTTACAGAAACTGTGAATGTTGTAGATAAATTTGGAAATAATGTGTTACATATTGATTCGTCCAATGGTTTGGACAAAGCATGATTGTGGCATTGTGTCGTCTTGGACATGTCAACAAGAAAAGTATAGCCCAACTCCAAAAGGATGGAGTGTTGGAGTCATTTGACCTTAGGGCCGATGAAACGTGCGAGTCTTGTTTACTTGGAAAGATGACTAAATCACCCTTCACTGGAACTTGTAAAAAGGGTGAGGGATTATTGAATCTCATACACACCAATGTGTATGCGCCCTTTAGATCCACCATAAGGGATGAAACTGCTTCTCTATGACTTTTACCAATGATTATAGCAGATATGGGTATATCTACTTAATCAAGCATAAGTCAGAAACTTTTGAAAAGTTCAAAGAGTATAAGCAAGAATTGGAGAATCAATTGGGCAGGAAGATAAAGATGCTCCTAATCGATCGAGGTGGTGAGTATCTTAGTATCGAGTTCCACGACTAAGAAGGTTGCCAAAACACCTCACGAGATGTGGACAGGGAAGGTTCCCTCGTTAGCACATATCAAGGCTTGGGGTTGCGAGGTTTTCGTACGATGAGATACTCACGGCAAGCTCGAACCTCGTATTGAGCATTGTATTTTCATCGGCTAGCCACAGAAGTCCTTTGGATATCTCTTCTATAGACCGAGTGAGAATGTTGTCTTTGTTGCGAGGAGAGGGGTTTTCCGGGAGAGAGAACTCATATGCCAAGAGGACAGTGGGAGGCAAATTGATCTTGAAGAGATTCAAGAATCAAGTGATGATTGAACCTCAAACACTAGCTCTCATCCCGAGGAGGAAACTCATGTTGAACCAATTGACGAGTCATTACCTCTAAGACCTTCCAGTAGAGTTAGCGTTCCACCTGAGTTTTATGGTTTCCATATTACTATTGTAGGTGATACGTTTATTAGTGATAGTACACTAATAAATTTGGATGAACCTAACAACTACAAGTAAGCAATGGCGGGCCAAGAGTCTGTAAAGTGGAAAGAGGCAATGGACAGCGAGATTCAGTCCATGTATGACAATCAAGTTTGGAACTTGGTTGACAATGTACCAGGTTGTAAGACGGTCGGGTGCAAATGGATCTTCAAGAAGAAGACTGACATGGATGGGAAAGTACACACTTATAAGGCACGATTGGTTGCGAAGGCCTTTACTCAAACTATTGGAGTTGACTATGATGAGACCTTCTCACCAGTAGCGAAGATTGTGATAACCCAAAATATTTATCTTGTAAGTCCAGCCAATCAATCGAGAGTCAGACTCGTTTTTGCTATCTTTTATTATTGTTTAAGGTCTGTTTGAGTGTTCTAAGCCTAGTACATTCAAGTTTTGGGTTTAGGGATGAGTTAGCTTAGGTTCATCGTGTTGTACTCGAGCCAAGCACTCCATCAAGAGGAGTGTATGGCCGCACACATGTGTGTTCGGCCATACACCCAAGATGGCCATGAACTCACCCCTATAAGTATCATATCCCTTCATTATCTTCATTTCTTACACTTTCACCTCAAGAACTTCCATTCTCTCTCAACTATCATCAAGAACACTCCTTCTAATCTTCAAAAGTAGTAAGTGATTCTTCCATCTATCTTGATATCCTCCTTAGTTTTGTAACATCTCATGATTCATCCATGAAAACATATCTTTATGATAGATCTTCAAACCTTCATCCATTTCAACAAGAACACCAAGAACACACACTAGTTCTTGGTTGTCGTGAACCCCTTTCAAGCTTCCAAATCGTAAGTATCCTTTCCATATACTTAGTATACATTAGAAACTCTTGATTAACACCCTAGAATTAACCATTTTAGCAAGAACAACATGAGTTTACGGCCGTACACCCTTGCATGGCCATAAACCCTTGTTTGGTGCATGTTTTGGCCGCAAACTCATCTCATGTCCCAACATAGGATTGTGAACACTTAATGGATGCTAGATAGGGCTGTAAACACCCCTTTTGTATGTTTTTCCATGATTTTATGGTCGTACACTCCTTGACCATACACTCGTTGGCCGTACACTCCCTTGTGTGGCCGTAAACTCCCTTTAGTCAATCGCATGTGATTGTAACACTTCCTAGCAAGTGTTTCCTAGTCCCTAAGGGTGTTTCCTTGCATATTAGTTGTTTTAAACGCTAATTACATGCCTATATATGCCATTATATATCATTTAGGACCTGTTTGTGTCTCAAGAATTCATTCGTGGAACTTCTCATCCTTACACAAACCTTCAATTGAATCACCCACATAAGGTGAGTTCATATCCCTATAATCAATCTTTTACATGTTTTAAATGCTTTTAAGGGGGGAATACAATTTGAACACAATGATAATTGTGTAAATGTTATTTGTGATAATCATCACAATTAAAAAATTTCTTATGCTTTTATAAGTGATCAAAACCATTTCAAAAACCCTTTTTAAGTTATGTTACTTTATTGTTTATAAAACATCGTATTTAAAGTACAATCATAACTCAGTAGAGAAATGACTCTTTTCTTCAAATTAATATCAGTTCAACTAAACATACTAATAAACTATAATATGTATAGTTTAGGGGTTCAGTACATACTATAACTAGGACAAGGAGGAACATACTATAAAGAGAAACAAGGAGGAACATACAATATACTATAACAGAAGAACAAATCACGATTAACACACTTATACTAATTATTCCCAGTAACCTAGGAAGGGAACGTATCATTAACTCATTGTTCTAAACAAAATATGATAATAAACGTGGTATAAGGATATATATATATATATATATATATATATATATATATATATATATACAATATGCCATGCTATATATATATATATATATATATATATTTATATATATGGGGTACATCTACAAAATACCGGACAATAATAAATAAAACACATAACTTCCTAGTAACATGAACATTCAGTAGAAAGGGGCATATAATGCTAACTTTTTGATTCCTTAGTGCATACATCAGGGATATATATTAGTCAGGTCCGACAGACGGTAGGATGTGTGCTTTCCGCTTCATTTCCTATTCCTTGTTTGGTTGTGGGGTTAGAGCAGATGCACCCAGTCTACTATCTATTCGATCATATATATATATATATATATATATATATATATATATATATATATATATATATAGGCTTAGGTTATTGTATTCAAACTAATTATTGTGCTATTGTATGCATAAATATGGGCCAATCATTTTACTTATTTTAAGAAGTGATAAATACATATTATTGAATTAAAAATAATCGAAAAATACCATCTAATTTAACTAGAAGGGTGTTTTAGTCAGTTAATATATATTTAATAAAGGAAATTTGCATATTTTAGGGGATCATAGATCCTATTAATTTTAAAAATCTAATTTTACGAATTATAAGGTTTTTAATTCGGACATTTTGACAGAATATGTATGAGTATGTCCAAAAATAAAAATATCCTAGAACCATAAAATAATAAAAATATTCTTGAACATATTTCTTGTAGAATAGCAAATTCTCGAACCGGCAATTAAAGAATTAAAAAAAATTATATTAATTCTTATAGAACACATGTAACAATTGCTAAAACTTACATTTATTGTTAAAGAAAAAAACTAAAAAACTTTCAAATCGGGAAAAAACATCAAAATCTAACAAATACACTAATTTATTCGAAAAGAATAAGATTGCTAAGAGACGTCGTTCAAATTTCGTGGTCCATTCTTCAAGCATCAGCTTCTGTGGAAACAAATCCAACGAATAAATTAGTGAGAAAATATCCATATTCCATTCCAGTATAATTGGAATTCGTGATTCCATTCTGATAGAATTGGAATTCATTTACTAATAATTATATTAATTCGGGGCATTCTAACAGAATATGTTCATGATTATCATAAAAAACATTATTTTCTGATAGACTACTGTAAATGAAGAAATACCATTCAGTTGAAGCATTTTAGCGAGCGCTTGGTGTGCATCAAAACAACTTTCAATTTCCTGTAAAAATTAGACAATCAGAACAAATTCCCAATAAACCTAAACACATCGAGTCTATCAGAAAACCATTGTACCTTACATTCGTTTCTATCAGATTATCGTTAATCTATACCTTGGAGCTTGTAAATGTAAGCAATTTTGCACAGGTTTCGTTCAGTGTTATCATTCAAGATTGTATTTTTGAATCATCCAACAGAAGATTGTATGATCATCCTACTGTTTTAGAGTAGAGTCATCATTTTGTTATAACCACATATAGGGGAAACAAAGAAATTAACGGGACAAAATAGATCACCAACTTATAAAATATATATACAAAATTAGGGATTTAAAAATGTAATGAAGAAGAAGAAGAAGGAAGAGGATACCACAACTCGGATAGAACTTTAACCCTCCATTTATGCTTGTGCATGATGGGTTGGACATGTTTGGCGATTTGCTCAAGGAATCTCCTAGCCTCATCCCCTCCAACCTTCCTCTTCAATGTTCTGATCTCCCAAACCTCGTGAAGATCGTTAACGTTCATCTTAAATAAAACACTAAATCCGAAATCTGAAAGTGTGCCTGATATTCAAATAATTTCGAATCCGATCGTCTGAAGAGAATTGAATCAAATAGGCTTCCATAATGAGGAACCCAACAAGGTTCAAAATCAAAACACCCCCAGACCTTAGTCCCTAGTTCCAAAACCCCTTTTTCATTCCCTCCTAGGGGTGAAACTGGAGCGGAAATAGCTGCCCCAAACATTCATATGATAAAGACCAAATCTAATCAACCCAAAACTCAGTGGAATGTAATCGACAACTGTAATAAAAAAAGTCAAAATGTAGTCTTAGTTACTGAGTTGTACCACAAAATAGATGAAGATTGAGAGGATTGAAACTTTAGAGAAGGAAAAATGGGGTTTTAATTAACCAGGAAAGCAGGTCGGCAGTTGGCACTGGACAGATGGAGACGAGGAAGACGACCAGAGACGGTGAAGACGACCAGAGGCAGTGATTCAGTGAAGACAGACAGGCAATCGAGTATTGACGGACGAAGAATGTCACGAAGCTGATGAGTGATGTGTTGATGTCGAGAAATCGGGATTTTGATCTTGGCTCTTGGGAGAAGTCAATTGGAAAATTGAAACCCTAAAATTATCATCTATAAATATACGTGATTAATATCAAATTACCATAATTATAGGATATTATTTGTGGAAACTAATTATCAAATTACCTATTTACCTTTATTTATTTATTTACTTATTTATTTTTATTTTAAATTTTGATTGACCCACATTTATGCAAACAATAACACAATAATTACTTTAAATACCTGAACCTAGCTCTCTCTCTCTCTATATATATATATATATATATACACCCAGTAATCATAAGGAGTATCAGGTATGGGTCAGGTTATAGTATACAAATTCAATACATCGTTTTCTAGTACAAAAACATACTTTTCAGTTAGAACATTTAGTAGGCTAAACTAGAAATTTATCAGAAAAAAGGTTTAATCCATTTTATTAAACCAATATAACTTAAAGGACCATTAGTGGTTCATTCTATAATACCTGATTTTGTACATCAATGTTATATATAATTAATATCCGATAGGCAGTTGGATATGTGCTTTCCGCCTTACTTCCTGTTCCTTGTTTGGTTGTGGGATTAGAGCAGATTCACACAATTAACTATCCATTCCATATTAGATTATATATAGCTAGTATAAACTAAGTGATTATAGAAGGAACTATTGTGGTTACCATTTTTACTAAAGGAAATATATGATTTTCTTAAAGAATGTTTTCATCAGATATAAAGAACTATTACAATTAACTCTGTAAGTACCAAATGAATACACCAGGGTTATGTAAAATGAAGATCTAACAAACAATGGGATGTGTGACTTCCTCCTCATTCCATGTTCCTTTTTTGGTTGTGGGCTTAAGGTAGATTCACACAATCGATTGCCTATTTACTCTAAATTGTATATAACTTGTATCCATTTAGTACTCATAGAAGGAATTGTAGATTCATGTTTACTTTCAATCATCACATCAGAAGATATAAGATTTTCTGAAGGAACAGGCAAACTTTTCTAAAAAGAACTTTCAGTTTACTTTACATCACTAAAATACTTATGAACTCACCTGCTTAAATGCTGATCTACTCTTTTAAAATAACTTGTATTCTCATGAAACTAGTAGACAGGTAGGCGCACTGGGATTCAGAAGATGAAGTATAGTAGCTTCATGTCTTGTTTTGTTATTTACTTTTGGATTCAATCTTTTGTGAATCATTACTTTGTAAACACTTTAATATTCATACAATGGTTGTTTGTTACTATGATTACTATGATACATGTGCTGTGATACTAAACATGACGTCCTCCGCCTCCGAACGTTTCCGCCGTTCCGGTTTGGGGGTGTGACAAAGATCAAGTCTATAAGGGTTATGCTAGCCATTGCTGCATTTCATGATTATTAAATATGGCAGGTGGATGTCAAAACTGCTTTTTGTAATGGGAAGTTGGCTGAAGATGTTTACATGAGTCAGCTAGAGGGTTTTGTCGATGCGAAGTACCCTAATAGAGTGTGTAAGTTTGAGAAATCCATCTCTGGATTAAAACAAGCATCCAACAGATGGAATACTTGTTTCGATGAGAAAATCAAAGAGTTTCGTTTTCGAGAAGCGAGGATGAGTCCTGCGTATATGTCAAAGCTAGTGGGAGTATAGTTAGATTTCTCGTATTGTATGTGGATGACATACTCCTCATAGGAAACGACATCCCAACCTTGCAGGAGGTTAAGTCCTGGCTTGGGAAGTGCTTCTCTATGAAGGACCTCGGAGAAGCTGCTTATATTCTAGGGATAAGCATATTGAGAAATAGGAGTAAAAGACTAATAGGACTTAGTCAAAGTACCTACTTGGACAAGGTGTTGAAACGTTTCAACATGGAGAATTCCAAGAAAGGAGAATTCCCTATCCAGAGCAATACCAAACTGAGTAAGACTCAGAATCTGAGTATTGATGCCGAAATGGCATAAATGAGTCGAGTACCATATGCTTCCGCCGTTGGCTCGATTATATATGTTATGCCATGTACTCGCCCTGATGTGGCTTTTACTTTGAGCATGGTTTGTCGATATCAAGGGAATCCTGGTAGAACTCACTGGATAGCAATAAAGAACGTTCTTAATTACGTACGAAGGACTAAGGACTGGGTCCTTACCCTCGGTGGGAGCGATGACTTGAGAGTGACAGGGTATAGTGACGCCAGTTTTCAGACAGATCGATATAATTTCCGCTCTCAGTCGGGCTGGGTATTTACCCTGAATAGAGGAGTAGTGACTAGGAAAAGTTCCAAGCAGGAGATCGCAGTTGATTCAACGTGTGAATCAGAGTACATAGCAGCGAGCAAAGCATCGAAGGAGGCAATATGGCTAAATAACTTCATTGGAGACCTTGGAGTTGTACCTGCCATAAAGGAGCCTATGGAAATTTTCTGTGATAACGAGGTTGCGGTCGCCTTAACTAAGGAACCGAGGGATCATGGTAGATCCAGGCATATCGACAGAAAATACCACTTCATCAGACATCGAGTAGAATAGGGACTCCTTGTAGTAAAGATGGTATCGTCAGAGGAGAACCTTGCAGATCCCCTTACGAAGGGACTGAGTAGGGTTAAGCACTTGCAGCATGCTAGGAGTATTGGGTTGAAGGACGATATTAGTTTTAGTAATTAGATATTTAGAAACTTGTAATAGATAAAATGTAATTGACATTTGATGATTAAATAAAGGAGTTTTATTTATTAGTAATGTTACTATCTTGTGTCAATTGTTTACTACTGTTTCACTTTTGCATGTTTTGACCTCCTGAATAATAGGATTATTCAAACTATCCACAGTCGATCATACTTTGGAAGTAGGTATTGAGACAAGACTGTCATGAATTGGCTTGTAGATTGTCTAAGCGTTTAGACATAGCAAAAGTTTGCTACAACGTTCATGTGTGCTCATGAAATAAGATTTAAGTATTGGATTAGACCCACGCTCACATGAATCACTTCATGGAATTTATCACGAGTGATTGTGAGACGATAATATCATATAGTTTTTAAACCGATATATATGATTTGTTGTTTAGGAGTTGGTTGTGCATAGATAATGTGTAAATGCATCAGTAACTTGATGTTATAAAACATGTTGTTGTGTATGATTTAATCAGTAAATAGTACAAGCATATAAGTCAAATTTTATATGTTCCTTTTATCCTAAGAGTATTAAAAGCGATATCTTGGGCCCCTCGATGATTTTGTGTTGACTTATTTGTTGGGCCCGTTCAGGACTGAATTGATGTGTTTAATTAAGTTCTATGTCAAACTAATAAAAAATTGGGAAACAAACAGTTGGACAATGAGTATAACTTCATTCCATGTCTTTTTCCACATGATATCTTAAAGAACAAAGGACAGTATGATCCCTTATCTAAAGGACGTGTCATTGATTAGGTTAGAGTTTGACAGCGGCTATTTGAAAGCTACGATTGCTACTCGGATCTTGAAGTTACATTGGCAGTTATAGTTATTAGACTTGTCCAAGTGGTAGACTATTGGATTAAGTGTCTAAGTCCATAACTATAATTGGGATGTACTTAACCCGATATTAGCATGGTCCTTTTGGGTTGCCTTCACACTGGTGACTAGACAGGATGACTGTTGAGGAGAGAGGCTGATTTATTGTTAAGAATAATAAATTGAGACATAAATATGATTTATTAATATATTATAAGAATAATATATTAATTAGGAATCATATTATTACTTGTTATTTAATTAGAAATTAATTTGGAATTAATTTTGGGATTAAAGGAACTGATTAAAAATACAGGGGTTGTTTTGTAATTATTTGATAGTTGAGGCTTTGGGCCATTGGATTATCCTTATTAGGGGTAGTCTGAAAATCCTAGAAGGATCTAGGAGTTTTCGTCTAAGGCATTACATGATAGTTGAGGCTTTGGGCCATTGGATCTTGAGTTGCAGGATCAAGTGGGGGTCTCTTCCACTTGATCAGATTCTAGTTGCAGTCTCTTCCAAGACCATGTAATGCACTGATGTTCCAAACCCACAATCTCTCATTGATCATGTTGAAGTCTTAGAAACCAGAGAAAGAATGGATGTAGAAATAATTCTTCTACGCATCGAGATGGGATCATGCAACTTGACAATCAAAGGATGACTGATCACAAGGAATTTCTTTCTAAGGCAGAAGCTCTCATCAAGGAAGTTAATGAGCTCATAACTGAACTTTAACAATTCCTGGAAACTCAAGAAGGCAAATCCAAACAACTTATTAAGGAAACTCATACTGCCTATGAATCAGGGTATTCAGTGCTTCAGGGAACCATCAAAGGGTTAAGTCGTTCATTAGTTGAAACACAAAGTGTTGATGAAATTCCCCGTCTCACAAAGGATATTTATCAACAACTCTTCAACCCGTTGATCCCAACAAACCAAGTGGTGTGTGCTCAAATGCAAACTCAGTTCAACTCAACCTTCCAAAAGATCGATGATTTGAAGCGTTGGTTTGAGGAGCAGGCAGACCCTGCTTCCTCAAAAGGGGGAAATAATAGTGATCCGAACAGAGGGATAAGGATCGAAACATTTTGACATCTGAATCATCAAAGACCAAAACCCCTTCAGTTCAAAATTTTCAAACTCCTCCTCAGAACCAACCACCAACCGTAGAGCTTAGCAAAGAACCAACTCCTCAAGGTTCACTTCGACCACCTACTCATCGTTCCTCTCCTAAAAATCTAAGTCCTCAAGATTCTCCCCAATATTCATCTCTGCTTCCTTCTCCTCGGCAATCTACTCCTCCCTAATCTACTCGTCAAAGACCAAAACCCCTTCAGTTCAAAATTTTCACACTCCTCCTCAGAACCAAGCACCAACTGTGGAGCTTAGCAAAGAACCAACTCCTTAGGGTTCACCTCGACTACCTACTCCTCATTCGTCTACTAAAAATATACAAGTCCTCAGGATTCTCCCTAACATTCATCTTCGCTTCCTTCTCCTCGGCAATCTACTCCTCCTCAATTTAAGGATCTGGAAGAAGAAATGTCATCAGATCACACCAATAACTCCCCTACAACAGCTCAAAAGAAAAGAGACTGGAGGGCTGCCAAGTTTACACAATAGATGTAGAGAGCAAAAGGGTTTGACACAACCTTCGATGTAACCCTGATCAACTCATAGGCAAGGTTGCAAAAAACGCTCGAGGTTAGCTAATCGGTAGACTGGGGTCAAGGGATTAATCGGCTAGGCGGAGATTAATCGGGTACCATCAATTGCTAATTTGTTGAATTTTAAGAAATTAAATATGACTAATATCATATCAAAGCTCGTAAATACCACTAATATGATAACAAAATAGGTTAAAATGATTAATACAACACTAATCATGCCTCAAATAGTTTCCATTGAGATAAAACTTCTTCAAAATGTTAAATTTTCATTGTTTTATAATGTTTCACTCATTATGTATGCAATGATTAATCGCTAGGCGCCCTCTAATCGGTCGAGTAGCGCCTAGGGATTAATCAGAGATTAATCGGGACCTAATCGGGATTTTTACAACAGTGCTCATAGGTAAACCGAACCTGCATACTCCTGGATTTTGATTACATTCCCCATCTTACATATGCAGAACCACCATCTGATGGTTATTGGTACATCCCCATCTCTCCATACTCAAAGTACTTCCTAGTGTTTTAACTTCTTGAACTCTCTATTCTCGAAGACAGAAGACTCCCCATGGAGTTTGAACGTCTAAACCTCTTCCATTCAAAACACGGTTGAAAGTCTGAGAACATTTGGTCCAACGACAAACCGGAAGCTGTGAAAAACTACAAATTCAGGAAATTCATGAAATGTGAATTTTTCTAGTATACCCTGACCTAGAGAGGAAGTGAGTATGTCAGATCTCAAGCTGACTTCGTGTGCATGAATGCCGAAGAGATCTTTCTTATAGCTCGAGTGTTTCTGCTTAAGTCAGAAAAATACCCCAAGATGAAAATTGCCTTCGAAAGGGGTTATGAATTCTTGAAGGCCTTGGTGTCTGATTTTGGAAAAACTTATGTAGAAATTCATCCTGTTCTTCCAACAAGTTTGATTTTCCTCCTTTTGAGCACGTGCCATCCATCACTGAAGGATTCTAAGAAATGACCCTTGGTGCAACAAGCTACCCAAAGCTAGGGATCGTGTACAAGAAGACTCAACATGGTCAAAAGTACTTCGTTCTTGTGACAGCCATTCATCGCCTAACAAAGGAGTAGTTGGATGTCACAATGACCTCAGTCCAAAAATCAAAGCACACAACTGAAGAGGTTAAGTTCAAAATTTCAAGAAAGATCCAGTGGCTTTTCGAAGTAAGAAAGTTTTGGTGGATCATCATCAAGTTCCTAAAGATGAATAAATGAAGAAAATAGCTGAGAGGTCACTTTGGGGGAAATTTGCAATACCGAGGATGTCATAATTATTATCTGACATAGGTTACAACGTAAAAGGAAATGTCTTGAAAACTATTACAGGTTTATCCCTTATTTCTCTCGGCATCCTAATTATTTTCTAGCAGCGTTAGTTTCGCTACCTATGATGTATATAAATTGAGTGGGTCGGGTTTGAAAAAACCTGGTGAGATACATAGGGTTTCCAAGCCTATAATATTTTTATGATAATAAATTATATTAATATTCATGTAATATAAACATTTCTAATCAATATAGATAAATAATCTGTAACGTAAATATCTATAAGACACTCTACCCGAACATACCCAGTCCAACCGATTCTCGGAAATCCCTGTTCAATGATTATCTAGAAGAATCACTTAACCTGATAAATCATTTGAACAATTGTTTGACTGTACATTTCTGATTAACTATTAATTAAATTATATGATTTCTAATTAATATATTATTTTCATAATACATTAATAAATCAATTATCTCAATTTATTAATCAAATAATAAATTCAACCTCTCTCCAAAAACCATCTTGTCTAGTTGTTAGTTTTGAGGGCAACCCAAAATAATTGTGTTACTATCAATTTAAGTATATAACAATTATAGTTATAGGCTTAGAAACTTAATCTAACACATTGAACTTCAAATCAGTGCATGAAACCAAACAACTTTGAGCACACAATAAATACATAATTGTAAGGAGGTTTAGGGGTAAATAAGTTATAATGTTCATGGATAAATTGAAAACCAGATACAACATTAAATTTGTCCCCCGGGCTTGCATATTTGACTCCATTTCATTACTTCATGAATTCTCTCCCTTATATTTCCATCAAGATGATAGTAGATATACACATGAAAAACTTTCCCGGTAAGACCTGCATAATACTTGTTTTTTTTGGTTCATGCACATAGATCTTTTTCTTTTTATGATGACCTATAGATACTCTAATATGTCTTTAAACCAATGACCTTTGTTGTACACAGTGGATCCACATGCTTGCTTGAAAATTCGTTGAAACAAATAAGGACCGAAATGCCCGTACTATATCTTTTACCCATGCATTTTCGTGAAACCCATGAATACCAAACCATTTCGTCATTTTCTTGTATCAGCTATGTATTTGATTTGATAACACAACACCTTTTAAGAACCCCATGCTATTATCCATTTCACGTAATTGTAGCAGAACTCTTGGGACAGGTCTACACCAACTGCAGTACGTTGACTTTGTTGAGTACAACTATGACCAGAGCAGTACGTACACATACGAACAAAAACAGTCCATGGATCCACGAAACAGCTTCATTTGTTTTAACAAAGCTCATCGGTCCATAAAGCTATAAATTACATACACCTCTTTACTTGCCATCTCTTTCCTTTGACTTCTTATTATGTATGTCAAATAAAAGAAATAAAATCATATTCCAACTTTTATTTCGTCTTTTCAGCCCCATTGAACATGTTGTCTTTCTTGATGTTCTTGCAATTCATACTTTTACCCTTTGAAGCAAGTCTAAAGCTTTAATGTTTTCAACATCTATAGATGGACTCAAAGAAAACACAAGAGATAAATAACAAAGATAACAGATAATTTTGCTACAAAGCTCAGGAGAATCTGGAATAATCCTTTAGATGGGTTTACTAAAAAATATCGATCCTCATGATGAGACGCTGAGAGGAAATTCTTGAAGCTGATCAGCGAGATAGACATTATGACAACAGAAATGTCAGCTTGAATCCTTCTTTTCAAATTCAAATAACATGTTTGATTCTCAAACTGATTTAATGATCTTTGAAAGAATATAAAACTACCCTTCACACCTGCGCTTTTGTCCTGGTAAAACAATGAGAAAAAACGTTTCTCATACCGTTTTTTAGAATTTGACCAAAATGCCCCTTTTGACTTTGTGAAAGAGACTAGCAGACAAAGAATTTCAGCTATGCATAACTCCTATGAGTCTAGCTATTCATTAAATCAGCTAGACAAATATATGTCGTTTTTCTATTTGGACAAAACTACCCATGCTGCTTTCTTCCCTTGTATAGCTTTTACAAACCTTAAAGCTCTTAAGAGTGGCTTTCATCTTTTGCTTTAGAGTTTTAGTAACCCACGTGCTTGTACCCTTCTTTGACCAAAATATAGCTAGAAAAATCATGCTTCCAATTTGATGCTAAAGCTGACACAATCTATAAAAAGAAACCTGCAAAATAGATGCAACCCCTCCCTTAAAGTGGTGTAAAACATAGCTGTTGGGTCGACATTAAAGTCAATGATTCGTAGTCTGTGTGAGCCTAATCAAGGAATGAGAAAGTCGGCTTAAACCAAAAGTGAGCGTGGCATCAAAATAAGGATCAGCGTGAGAGTTGTAGAGCATCACCTTATAATGTCAGCGAGTAATCTTCTTCCACTAATCCAGTGACTTGAGCATAGACCAAGTTACCCCTGTGCATTCCATCATAAATCTCGAAGGACTCAATGGATCACTTGTTGCAGGTACCCTCTCACTTCAAGCTTTTGGCTGTTTTGACCAATAAAATACAAACTCACTCCTGTTAGCCCTCTTGGCGGGAGATACAGTGCAACTTTTCTAAGTTGTTGACACCCACTGAGTAAAGATCGAACTTCATTATCGAGTGGAAAATCTGTGATGACTTCTCAATCCAGCAACACTTGATTAGTGTGAAAATTGTTTTAGCTGGAAATTGAGACACTGAACTGGTCATGAAGCTGAGAAGGATTTTCTTGAGGCCTTGCTTTACATTTTGAACATGAAAATAGAGTGCATAACGCTGAAACACGTGAATCTGATAAGTGAGAGATGTATCAGAGTCAAAACTGTTGGCAAAGGTCCTTAACAAAAAAAACACACACAATACACACTACTCACGTATGTATCTGAAAGTATACTCGCTGGGAGAAAGCTTCTGAATTCAATGAAAAAAAGAGGTACAAAACAAAGGAAATAAGACACCTATTTATACTAAACATGCACATATACATCTAATGATCTCCTATAAACTTGGTCAAACTTGACCTTTTCTGTTGTGCACATTCTGAAACATGGATATAATCCCGTTATTTCAACATGACTCAATCAAACACTCCTGGATCATTAACTAGATCCGACCCATGACCTGTTGAACCAACCGATTTACTCAAGAATCACCCCCTTAATCGGTTGTTCACACCATTTGTTCATAGCAGCCTTTAATCACCCTCTTTTCATCTCGATTCAAGACCTTTCCTGGACACCCAACTTCCACCTCGGTCACGTCCAAAGTCTTCATCCAATCCCGACTTTTCCCGGACACCCGACCTTCACCTCGGTCACGTCCAAAGTCGTCCATACCTGGTTGTTGTTTGTCACCACACATAATCCGTTTTCACCTAACACTTCTATGAAACGAGAGCCGTCTTCCACCGATCAAGAAAACAAAGCAACCCACTTTTCCCGTCTTCTTTCACCTGCAAAACGAAACAAACCCAAAGCCACCTGCTTTTGACTGATCTTTTCTTTTCGTTTTCTCACGCAACTTCGGTAACTCTCTCCATTTTCCCGTGACATACCCACACCCGGAAGAACTACCATTCTCGCCTTCACATCCAAGAGCATAACCATAGGATTCTACACCAGTGAAAATCATGAGCAAAAACACCTCGAATCACCCTCACAATCACCTTCATCTCTGTTAACACCTATTGTATGCTATACAGAGAAGCACAACAACCCTCTGCGACCTACTTCACCATTATCGCTTCTTGTTTCAACCGGCAAATCACCACAATAAACCACGGCCATGTGCTGCACATAACAGTTTCTGCCATCTGTATCAACTAGAACCTCCGAGAAGCCATTGCCAAACACCCGACTTTCACTACAATGGAAACCATGAACCCGAAGGCCACTTCCCTTCGAAATTTGACTCTCAAAATGGCCTTGTACCTCTTCAGGAGCCCTAAGCTCTGATACCAATTGTTAGCACAGGTCCTTAAAAAAACACACACTACTCACGTATGTATCTGAAAGTACTATACTTGCTGGGAGAAAGCTTCTGAATTCAATGAAAAATAGAGGTACAAAACAAAGGAAATAAGACACCTATTTATACTACACATGCACATGCACATCTAGTGTTCTCCTATAAACGTGGCCAAACTTGACCTTTTCTATTGTGCACATTCTAAAACATGGGTATAATCCCGTTATTTCAGCATGACTTAATCAAACACTCATAGATCATTAACTAGATTTGACCCATGACCCGTTGAACTAACCGATTAACCCAACAAAAAACATATCAGCATGAAAAACATATGAGAAGCTAGTATATGAACTTTCAGTGAGACGTTAGAGACTTAGAAGGCAAGATGACACGGGTGGATCTCATGAAGCTGATGGGAGTAGTTGGAACATTGAACATTTATCAACGAGAGACAAAATTGATGCAGCTTTAAGAGACAAATCCCTTTTGACTAGACTCGACCATAATACCCTTGCATCTAAATCCTTTTTGCTTTTAGAAACTGAACCAAGCTACCCTCATAAACTGTATCAAGACTCACCTTTGATCCCTTGCAGTTTTTTTTTGCAGCTTTGATGTATTTTGCTTCAAAAGTCGAGAGATAATACAACTTTTCTGTTGAGTGCCTACATATGAATTAAAACTATGAGGAAGAGTAATCACATTTGATTCTTTAAATTACCTGGACAACATAGGATGATTTCTTTTGATGGGTTTTAGCCATAAAAACATCATATGTGCTCATACAAACCCTAATGCTTGGATCTAGGTTTCTCTATTGTACATGCAATTCATCCAAGACTATAAACCCTAGATCTAATATATGATAATTAATATAACATATGAATTAGCGTTTAGATCATACCTTGATTGTTATGCAGCAATAACAATCTCAAATCCTTCTTGTATTGACTTTAGAAAGCTTAGAGTCACAAATGTCACTCCTCTAATGGTTCACAAACACCAAGAGCAAGAGGATGAAGAGGAGAAGAGAAGGAGGCTGCCCAAAACGTGTGGAAACCCTAGAGAACAAGTTCACCACGTTTTTGGAGCTTAAGGGTTCCTTAAATAGTGAGGCTATTAGGGTTATCTAACAAGGAAACCCTAATTTGGATGCTTAGGCCCTAAGCAACCCATGAACCCCTTCCTTAACAAGCCTTGGACGATTTCTAATGGGTTTCCCCATAGAATTCGTCCAACCTTATAATTATAAGGTAATCCATGGCCCAATTGCAATTATCTTATAATTACAATTCCAGTCCCTTAAGTTTAATTAATCTCTTTTAGCCACAAACTTAATTCTTATTAATTCTTGACTAATATTAATTAAACAATATGATTTCTCCTTTAATATATTGTTCTCATAATATATTAATAAATCATAATTAATCCTTTCTCTCCATAATTCATCCTATCAAGTTGCTTTGGTGAAGGCAACCTAAAAGGACCATGCACCATCGGGTCAAGTACATACCAAAATAGTTATAGACTTAGACACTAATCCAACAGTCTTCCACTTGGATAAGTCTAATAACTATTCTGCGTATGACTTCAGATCATGATCTGCAATCGTACCTTTCCAAAGCCGCTGTCAACTCTGATCTTATCAGATACGCGTGTCCTTTAGATAAGGGATCATATATTCCTCCATTCTAGATATCGTATAGACTGAAACATGGATCTAAATCATTCTCTCTATCTATGTGTTGTTTCCCAAATTCAGATTTATGACGACTGACAATAGACTACAATTGAACACATCAATTTAGTCCCGGCTTGGCCAAGCGCTTAGGTGTCATCACTAAATCATCGAGTGGCCCACATATATCGCTTTTACCCTACTTTGGATAAAAGGAACGGATAAACTTTGACTCAATGCTCGCTTGCACTCACTCACCAAATCACACACAACAATATGTTTTATAACACCAAGTTACTGGTGCGTTTACATATTATCAATGTGCAAACGATTTGCAAGATACAACTCACACATCTCGGTTTCAAGAATATAAGATGTTATCGTCTCACCAATCACTCGTGATAAAATCCATGAAGTGATCCAAGTGAGTGTGGGTTTAATCCAATGCTCAAATCATATTCATAAGCACTCATGAACGTTGCAGCAAACATTTGCTTATGTCTAATGCTGTTTAGACAATCCACACACCAATTCACGATAGTCTTCAGTCATATCTACTTCCAACATATGAACGACTGTGGCCCGTTCGATAAATTTGACTGTTCTTAACCAATTAAATTATTCAGGAAGTCAAAACATGCAAAGTGAAACACAAGAATAATACTAATCCCATATGGCCTCAAACCTTTGAGTATAAATAAAACACATTTTATTTATCACCATATCGATTACTCATTATTTGTCGTTTCGGGTAATCAACATTTTACTTGAAATACTTACCACACTTGTCCCATGCTCTTAGCATGCACACAATATTTACCTATGGTTCTTACTTTGTGAAATAGATCAAATGAACACATTACCAATCATACTCATTTCACAACTCCCAATCCATTCTACAAGTGAAAGAATATCAAATTCTTGCCACTTATAAAATATGTTAGATTCTAACATTTTATGCGATGATCCTTTCGTAATGTCACTGCACTAAAGTCACAATGACTATTGCCAATGATATTACAAAGTCCTCTATCGGAGATTGTTACAATACAATTCCTTAGATGTGATGTCTCTCACTCAAAGTACATTCCTTTGAACATCCTTTTGCATAAAAGTTTCTAATCTAGACATAGATTCTCAATATCTAACTCCTAATATGGAAACCTTTCCATACTTACCATATGACAACTCATTCTTAATAGAATCTTATATATTCATAATAATGTCGATAGGGTCCATCAAATACTATACTTCCAACTACTCACAAGCGATCAATCCTTGGCGAACTTTGGATTGTCCTTTGATAGTTGTTTAATTATCTTAGTCAAAACCGATTCTTGTCCTTTTCCCTCTAAATGCGCTAGACATTTTGGAAAATTTTAGAATGGTCAAATATTATAGCACTTGCAATCGATCCTATACCCGAAGTGTGTGGGACACGATGCATAATGTCTTACATGAAAATTTAATACTTTATCAATCTTCTGCCATAATATTTTATGTGCTACGTTCTTATAATTCGAATTGTGAAGAGGAATATCGTAATCATAATCGAAATTTAAGAACTCACTATGTATCCCTGACTAAGTTTATTAGCATTCCATAACCTAAGCCTTTAGTTTTGAAATGAAGCATAATATTCTCTCCCTTAATTATAGAAAAACAACTATTCAACCCTTACCACTTTGCAAAATATGATTCTTGTTTTCTATAATTAATATTGCTAACTTGCAACACTTTCTTTAATAATCATACAATCATAACATTTATGCTCCCACTATCATGATGATTATTTCAAACATAACGCTTATGCTCCCACTAGCTTTGACATGTATTCAGAAACAGCTTAACTTTCAGAAAAACAATGCCTATTGAATTTCTTTAAGTTCATATTTCTAATACCCAATGCTTTGATAATCTTTTATCAAGGCTTCTTGAACATATACACTTTTCTTTTAGATAGCTCATATGTGTGTCTAAATAATTAAGACTAATTGCCAAATCTCACAATTCGAATCATGGAAAGGGATAACGTAACCATAATCGAATTCGAGAACACAATTTCACAATCACTATCTTCTTAAAATCTCTATTAGTGAAAGCATTTCCTCACAGTCATTTTCATGAACGAGGGAATCTTATGACACTTAGATTTTAATGGTGTATGTGTTCCTATCCATGTGAATTTGTCAAAAACAAAGTTTACGACAAATTCGAACTCATATGGACCGAACTTTGTTAATATTGATTTCTTGCCTTATGGTAACACGGTTGCCCACCATGTCTTCCAAGTAGTTAAGCAGCTCACCTTTTCCCATCAATGTACTTTTCATTGATTAAGGTCCTTGCCTTTTATGCACTCAAATGAGAACTCATAGAAATCATATGCATAATTAACTCGATTGGAACGGCACATAAACAAGATAATGTCAACACGATAGGTTGTAGACCTCTACTCGTGTGCTAGTGATGATCGATAAGGTTTATTCTTGATTAGTTCTTGAAACTTTTCAAGACCATTAAGACTCCCACTGACTCCTTGACATATAAGATTCTTTTGTTAATGAGCATTTCTTGACAAACAAATATTCAAGAGTTAGTGTAGCTTTTATCAAGACAAAACACTTCATAAATTGGTCCTAGTTGGTTTTTTTTCTTATCCAAGACATCAAAACTTTCCAATTTCAAATGTGCAAGAATAAGAAAACCTTTTTCCAAATTCTACATTTGATGAATGTTATAAACCTTCTTAGACTTGTCACTTAATGTCACAATCTTAACTTTAAGACTTGTTATGGAATGAATTATGATTGGCTTCTTGATTTAACCATTTCTTCAATTCTCGATTCCTCTTCTTAGACATACAATTGCACTCTTTGTTATGGAATACATAGTGATTTTAACTTTGTTGTATTGAGTGTGGAGAAAAGGGAGGTAGAACCCGTTGTAGCAGATTCCTTGAAAAAGGAGTTGCTAGACACGAATAAATGCTATCTTTTGGATTCTGGGGCAAAAATTTATGTATGGATGGGGAGAAATACTTCTCTTGATGAAAGAAAATCCATAAGTGGATCTGCAGAAGTAAAATTTAATTCTTTAATTTTTCGTTTCGTTCATGTGTCTTACTTTTATATAAGTCGTCGTCTTTTATAATTATTGACTTTAATTTGTAGAAATATCTTCGTAGCATAGATAGACGAAAACTTCATAATGATTTTCAATTATATGGTAATTTTTTTTTCCTATTTTGTTGCTTTCCTATCATGACAGGTACTAATTACCATATGAGCATGTTTAAAGGTGGATCAATATTATCTACATGTGTAATGATGATGATGATGATGATGATGATGATGACGACGAAGAGGTAAGGTAACTAAACTATATACTAGTGATATAAACTCTCTTGTTTCTGGCAAAGCCGTTGAAATCAATGAACAACTCAACATCTACTAAATTATTAGGTTGTTGAAATATCTTTGTAGCATAGATAGCCGAAAACTTTATAATTTGTAGAAATATCTCCGTAGCATAGATAGACGAAAATTTCATAATGATTTTGTTGTTTTCCTATCATGACAGGTACTAATTACCAGATGAGCATGTTTAAAGGTGGATCAATATTATCTACATGTGTAATGATGATGATGATGATGATAATGATAATGATGACGGAGAGGTAAGGTAACAAAACTATATAGTAGTGATATAAACTCTCTTGTTTTTGGTAAAGTCGTTGAAATCAATGAACAACTCAACATCTACTAAATTATTAGGTTGGCTGACATTTTACAACCAGACAATGGATTGGAGCGAAAATGGCATGTTCATGGATTGGGGTATCATTCTAGAACCAAGCAGGAAGTATTGAGGAGGCAACAATTGTACACTATGATGGAGTAATTAAACCATGGTTAGATATTGGCTTTAAAAAATATAAAATATATTCGATGAAACATTTCAAATACGATCACCCATATCTGCAACCGTGCAACATAGAATAGCTTCATATATTTCATATTGTAATTCACTTGGGATTCACATATGAATTACATGTGATTCACATGTAAATCACATGCAATTCACATATGAATTAAATGTGATTCACATGTAAATCACATATAACATGCATGTAAATAACATGTACTTCACATATGAATTACATGTGATTCACATATGAATCACATGTGATTTACATGCAAATCACATGTTATTCACATATGAATTACATGTAATTTATATATGAATTACATGTGATTCGGATGTAATTCACATATGAATTACATGTAAATCACATGTAATTCACATATGAATCACATGTAATTCTCATATGAATTACATGTGATTCACATGTAAATCATATATATATATATATATATATATATATATATATATATATATATATATTTATGAGTGTTTTTGCATCAATCAATTTTTTCTTTAATTTTCTTGTAAATTTGGAAGAAATTGTGGTGAATATTGAAGATGTGAAAAATGATAAATTGAATAAAATATGGAAATATTGACACGAAGACAAGAAAACGCTTTGAAATTTTGTAGCATTTTTTGTTTTTTATATTGTATCGAATAAAATACTTATTGTGTTGTGTTTATAGATTAGTAAATAAAATGAGTTTTCTTATGATTTCCTTACAAATATTATAGTATGTGAAATATGCATATATATATTTGTAAAATATGTATAAATGTACAAAAAATGTTGATTTTTTTTTGTTAGTATTTTTTAAATATTCCAGTTTTTTTTAATTTTATTGATTTTTAAATGCTTTTAAAAAATTGTAGTTTTTTGAAAAAAAAAAAATTTCTTTCAATTTTTTTTTCAAAAATTCATGTTTTCTATAAAAAATTAAAAAAGTTGCACTTTTTAAAAATAAAAACTGAAAAACACTATTTTTTTTTAAAAAAAATCCGAAATTTTGATTTATTATGTAAATTTTTAGATATTTCTATTAATATTTAAAATTACACAAAAAATTAAACATTAAATGAGATTGATAAGATTACGATCATGCCCTTAATGAATTATTTTTGATCTAACACTTCACTTTTAGTTATCGGGTTCTCGGAAAACTATGAGTTTTCAACTGATCTCATATATATATATATATATATATATATATATATATATATATATATATGTGTGTGTGTGTGTGTGTGTGTGTGTGTGTGTGTATAGGGTTAGGTTCATGTGAGACGGCCTAATTTTGTGAGACCGTGAGACGCATTTTTTTATTTTTTTTATTTTTTTAGTTAATTCATTTTCCGAAAATAATATTTAAAAAAAGAATTTTTGGATTTTTCCATTTATTTTGCATTTTAAAATTAATTTTTTAGAATATGTACAATGTAATATTCTATTACAATATTTCACGTATTTTTCAAAAAAAAAAAAGGGACTTTTTTTATTCTTTTATTTAATTCAAGTTCCGAAAATAATATTTAAGAAAAGAATTTTTAGATTTTTCCATTTATTTTGCATTTTAAAATTATTTTTTAGAGTATGTACAGTGAAATATATCTATTAGAATATTTAACGTATTTTTCAAAAAAAAAAAAAAACGGGATTTTTTTTATTTTATTTTTTGTTTATTTTTTATTTTTTTTAGTTAATTCAAGTTCCGAAAATAATATTTAAAAAAAGAATTTTTGGATTTTTCCATTTATTTTGCATTTTAAAATTATTTTTAGATTTGGTTTCATGGTCTTATAAAATTAGAATGGTCTCAAATGAACCTATATATATATATATATATATATATATATATATATATATATATATATATATATATATATATATATATATATATATATATATATATATATATATATATATATGGATTTTGATATATTTAGGTTTTTTTTAATAAAAGATAAACCTAAAAATTAAATAAAAAAAAAAACGAAATGAAATTGTACTATAATATGGTATATGAGTGCGCATCCAACTAACAAATATACATTTTTTTTCATTGATATTTTGCATCCAACAATAAACATTGGTACATTGGTTTTCTGTTTTTGTCATTTTCAAGAGCTAACATTACACAGTGATAGATAAATAATGTCATGTCATTTAATCAAATATATGTTAGTAATTATGTCAATGGGTGGAGTTGCTTGGACGTGGCCTAGGGCCTCCAGTTTCTAGAGCCCCATTTTATATACTTTTTTTTTTTGCTAATTAACTTTTGATTATTATATTTTAGTTACGAAGCTTCAAATCGAAAAGGCAATACATGCTTGGGAAAACATTCGTTGGAGAGGGAAATCATCTCACGCTACTCAAATAAAAAGAAAAGGAAAAGGAGTCTACATAAACAGAAAGTGAAAGTTACAATACATTGAATATGGCTAGTCAATTAATTTAATTGATATGTCTTTAGATCAAATAGTTTTTTTAAGTGCTGAAAATAGAAAACACATTGTAATATTCGAAATCAGTGGTATGTTTCTTTTTAACCCTTAATGTAAATTTTTTGCAATTTGGTCTCTAGCCGAGTACGTTGGGCATACAAGCCCAATTGATGGTCGCGGAGGTGCCCACGTACGTCGGGAAAACGTGGGAGTACGCAAGGTGTATGCTGAGTAGGGGCAAACACTAATTTTTAGGGTTCGTGCCCTATTTAAACAACTTATGTTGCCTTGGTTGTATCCTTTGGTCAGCCTCCACTCCTTAAAACCCTAATTGCCATTTGTGAGATTTGAGCATGGAAGTGAGATTTAGTGATGTTTTTGGTGATTTGAAGGAAGAAGCACACTTGGAGGTTGATTTAGAGTGGCTTGAGCTTGTAGATCAAGAATCATCATCATCTTTGCAAGCTATTTGAGGTATAAAGCTCTCAACTTGATGATTTATTATGCTAGATCTAGTTTAGGGCCTTGTTCATGCATTTTTGGGTCCTTTAAGCCTTGTTTGAGAGTATGGTCTACTCTAGAAGCCATAGATTTTAGATCTTAGCACCTTTGACGTCCCTTTGTCCATAAAAATGCAATCTTTATGAGTTATATTGGTCCATACATGTGTTAGGATCATTTCTATGGTTCTCTTTAAATTTTGGGTCCCATTAAGTCATGAATGGGAGTAAAGTTGCCAACTTTGCCTGTTAAGACACCATACAGGATCAGATATGAGAGTTTGGCTTAGTGGCTTAACTGATTAAGTGCTTAATAGGATGGGCTGGTCGTCTGTGGAGTACGCGGGACGTACCCAGCTCGTACTAGCCTCGGAGGGAGTACGCTAAGCGTAAGCTTGAGTACGCCAAGCGTACTCAGCAGTTTGACTTTTGTTGACTTTCACGTATTGGTCCATATTTTGGACTTTTATGGTTTTAGGCCTTGTTCATCCATTAGACATTTGACTTTGGGCATTTTCTATGCTATGGGCCTTCTTAGAATTAGGCCCATGATGGGTTTTGGGTCTATTTAGGAAGTTGGACCATATTAGGCTTTGGGATGCCATTTAGAAATTTGAGCTTATTGAGCAAATGGGTTGGACCCTGGTTTTTGGGCCAAGTAAGAAAACGGTAAAATGGTCTTTTACCCTGGATATTGGACAAGTAATCTAGATTCTTGATTATGGGTTAAGACCTAATTATTAATTAGATATTATTTGATGGTGTTAGCGTAAGGATTTTCTGGATCAGCAGACCGATATTTTATTGAAGAGATTTAGTAGCCTGAGGTGAGTTTCCTCACTGTGCTTGACGGGTCAATGGCACCAATGTCGTCCCATGATTTGTTACGGATATGATTATAGTTGTTTGTGTGACTCTTGCATGTGTAGTATGTGATATGTATATCGGGTGGGGACTGATGTCAGGCGGGGTCTGATGACTATGTTTTATGTTATTTATCTTTGTGATTCTTGCATCTTTTTATATGTTTGTATGTGTACTAGGAAGGGGCCTGATGCTGGGCGGGGCCTATTGAATGTGATGAGGCGGGGTGTGACAACCCGTTATTTTGTGTAACCAAAAAGTCAAAAAAAAGTCAATGAAAGTCAAACAAGGGCCAAAATATTAGAAACAATTTGATTTAATAATAATTATAAATATTTAATTATGTGTTTTGTTACAGAAATCAAATAACCCAATGTCAAAAATGCCTTTTCTTTGAAATCCGAGAAGTCTCGCAAGCCACTAGCCTCAGACCGAAAACTAGATTTTCAGTTAAAGCAGCAAACCCTCGCACCGAAAACAACAAGTTCTCGGCCACAAACACCCTTCTGACCACAAACCACACTTCGTTTCCGGTGGACCCGACACCGAAATCTCGCAAATTCTATCCATCTACACCGAAAACCCCTAAATTCTATCCTTTGACACACATTTCGAAGCGGAGTTACGATTTTCAATGTAAACATCACATCAGTTTTTCTTCCATATTTATATGTAGACCGAAAACATATCTTCATTATCACACCTCTTAACCGAAAACCTCCCTTTTCTCTCAAAATCTAGACCGAAAACACCATCTTTTCTCTCAAGTATCATCTGAAAACTCTTGGATCTTCATAATATCTGACCGAAAACACCCCAATCTCCTCGTTTCCACCAAGAACACTAAGAACACCAAGAACACTCTTCATATCTTCAAGCAACCAAAAACTCCTATTTTCGAATATTCTAACACTTTTTGTAAGTATTTCTTACATGATTCTAGTGTTATTTATCACTTAATTTGATACTCTATTAATTTGAGTTCTATATCAGGTATAATTATTATTAGGATACGAAAATTTATATGGCTTTGTTAGATGTCATTTTATGCATCTTATAGGGTAGTTTTTATTTCATTTTAGCATCATATTTTGTACATTTGTATGTCATTTATTTAAATAATGTTCAACTCATGTCTTTCGTTAGAATTCCCGTACTACTCATGTTTTATGTCAATTTCAGATAGTTCGAGTGGAGCAGTGCTTTGGGAGTAGTTGGATGTGCGTTTGGAGCTTAAAATGGAGCTTGGAACTTATGGAGTATGTTGCAGAATGCTTGCAAGATGATTTGGTCAAGAAACATTCGATCGAATTGATCACACGAAGATAGAATTTACAATCTAAAGTTAAAGGATGTTGCTGGCAGCTTTGACCCCCTGTCAGTATTTTGACCATATCTCGAGAACCGCAACTCTGATTGACGCGATTAAAAATGATTTGAAAGTATGCAAAATTTCAGACGACTTAGGCACAACATGTGATCGCATGTTGTCTCTATGTGATCGCATGGAGCCTTTATGCGATCACATGTTAGGCCGCAGCATAGATTCGAGGTTTTTTAGTTCCAAGAATTCATTCGGAAGTGAAAGGTTGTGTACATGCGATCGCAGGTTGGCCAAAAAGTTCCAAAATAACATCCTACTTTATTGAAAAGGCTTGTGACGCGTTTTTGGTAATACATGCGATCACAGGTTGTCTATGTGCGATCGCATGTGCACCGTTTTTGCTGCTAGACTTATAAATAGACCCTGATAGCATTCTTGTAACCTAAGTTGGCTATTCCAGAGGTACCAGACAGCGAAAATATGATTTTGGAGGTGTTTCTTCTTCGATTTCAACAATTTTTGAAGATCTGAAGACTGTGGATCATCTCCTTTAAGTAGATTAGTAAGATTAGCTGTTTAATGTCTCTTTTCATTTGTTTTTATCAGATTTTAGCCATGTCTGGCTAAAACCCTAGTTTTAAGTTCTGCAAAGACGAGTACTTTTCATGTGATTGATCATTAGATCTAATTTTTGATTTGTGTTTCTATCTTGATTCTTTAATTTTGTTCTTAATGTTGTTTGATTTTGATTCTTGTTAGTATGATCACCTAGCTAGGGTTTTATCACTCCAGTTAATCAGTTATAGAATACGTAATTGTTCCTATCAACTGGTCAAAGTAACAAGTAATAAATCAGGTCCGTGTTTGGGATTTGACTTTATTATAAATTGTACAAATCCTACCTTTACGCTTCCGAGCTTGTGAGAAGTATTGGGTATTTCTGGGAATTTTACAAAGAGCTTAATGCAACTTTTCTGATCTTAATTAAGAGCTTGTTTGATTAGACAGTAAAAAAGTTAGGGTTAATTGAAGAGCTAGTTTTGATTAACTAATTTAGGTAAAAGAGAAATTACTAGAGCTTGTTAGTTTTTCTCAGTACCAGCTGAGATAAAACGCATTCCGAATAATTAGATCTAGATCAGTTACATGATTAGGAAAGTCGCAGCAGAACTGAAATCGTTTTTATATTGATTTTCGTTTAATTTAATATCACTGCATTTTTAGTTTTTAGTTTTTAATTAAAGTCCCTTTTTATATTTTCTGTTTCTTGACTAGATTGTGCCTGATGCAAAAAGGCATTGACCATTATGTTTTTTCCCTGAGGATTCAACCTTGCTTCCCTGTGCTATATTTTTAGTGCAACCAGTAGTGATAATTTACATGTTTAATACATGCATGATAGCGTGTTAACGGGCTTCTAACGTGAGAATCATTACTGCTACACTGTATCCCCATGCGTACACTCGCTTAAGGTGAGTTCATACCCCTATGTTTTACCATTTTCAAATGCTTTTAGGGGAGAATACAAGCAAAACACAAAAGTAGTTGTGTTAACACTTAAAAACAGTTACAATTCATCTCAAGATATTTATTGCTTTTATAAACTTATCAAATCATTTTAAATTGTTTTTCAACCACTTAAATTACTGTTTTTATCAAACTATATATATATATATATATATATATATATATATATATATATATATATATATATATATGATTTAACAAGCTTAGGGCCAGTGTCTCTGCCTTAACTCATGTTCCTTGTTGGGTTATGGGCTTAGGATAGGAATGCTTGCCCGATTTTCTTTTAAATTATAATCATACATGCAACATATATATATATATATATATATATATATATATATAACTTATTTCAACAACTGTTCTAACCCTTTAGTATCATGTCGAGCAAAAGGGGTGTATTTCCTTGAATCATTTCAGTACAAACATAACAACGTGTAAACTATAATAGGTATAGTTTGAAATCAGTTCACACTATTTTCTAAGCTCAAAGATACATTATTTGAATCATTACATAAGTATAAAATTACTTTTCACTACAAGTACACTATTCATTTACAAGAACAAGAAAATAAATACACATTATACGTAAACAAGTTAATACTAGAATGTGAGCCACTACTTCATGGTACCTACTAGAGTACATGCTAAAGGTCCTAAATTATAGCCAGTCTCCTAGAGGGAGAGCGTGAATTTGTGTATAGAACTATATGGGACTGACAGTCCCGCATCTCGACTGTTAGCTACAGTAGGACCGGCAGGTCTGGGGGTGACAAATGTCATAACATTCGGACACTTGAAGAACATCGTGCAGGTCACTAGTCAGTTTTGTATGGTTATAATCTCACTCACATTAAACATTAGCTAAACATTTTGGTTTATCAAACAAATGTCACTTCAGTGGTTTTATTTTTAGTAATAAGATTACACATCATTATTTTCCAGTACATGCATACAACAGAGTTCATAAAAGAACAACACACTATTTTTCTAGCAAAGAAAGCAGACATTGATGGAAAACATACACTTACACTATTTCAGAGTACAATAACATACAAGCATTTTGGTCTTAAGGCCTAAGACTACATTTCATTTATTAAAGAAAACATTGGATTTTTTGTAGAAACACACTAACATTCATGAAATAAAGACAGACTTCTAATACTAAACGCTTATGAACTCACTAACTTAAATGTTGAAACTCTCTTTTCAAAATAACTTGTATTCTTAGGGAACCAGTATACAGGTACACTCACTCGGGGTTTTGAGAAGATGGAGCATATTCATGACTTGTCTTTTATTTTTCTATATATTTTGGTGTCATACAACCAATACTAAGAACACAAATGTATTAACTATATTTTCAATACTATGGATTTTGTTGCTTGATTTACTATTATGAAATGGTTATGATACTACACATGACATCCTACGCCCCCGAATGTTTCCGCTATCTCGGTTTAGGGGTGTGACACGTGGCCCATCTCATGTTACTGATATAACTGTTCTGAGCGGGGCTCGATGCCTGGCGGGGCCCATTATATGTTTGATATGTATGGTATGTGGTGTTTTGGGGAACTCACTAAGCTTCGTGCTTACGGTTTTTGAGTTTATGTTTCAGGTACTTCCGGATCCAAGGGGAAGAGCTCGGGGTGATCGCATCGCACACACCACATTGTTTCGTATTTTATTTTACTCTGATGTATTTGGATCATTTGATAACACTTTGATTCTATTATGGTTTTATAAACCATGTTTGGGTTAATGGTTTTATTATGAATAAAATGAAATTTTTGGTATTAATTTTTGGGACGCTACAAGTTGATATCAGAGCCTTGGTCTGAGGGATTCAGGCATACTTTCTGGTCTGTCTGAACTAAAACTGAGGATTTGGTAGATTTTACAAAAAGAAAATGTTTTATAAAAAGGGTTTCTAATAAAAGAAAGGGTTGTGGTGCATGCAATCGACTGAGCTGAAGTAAGTTTTCCCGAAATACCCATACATGTTTATGTTATGATTTGAATTGTGAATCTATGAATCACATGCTAGATTAGGGCTAAGGATCTACGCATGACTGCATGATAGAATGCTAGGAGAGATGCCTTAGGAGATATGCCTTTGTATGGCTGCTATATAAGCTTGTAGACTTGCATGCTAGTACTGATCAGTCAGTGATATGATGATCTGTTTAGGTTATGCTTGATTCCGATTACTCAATGCTCGAATGCTACTTGCTTTGTGCTTTTTAGGAGTTCTCGTTAACTTTAGCTAACTAGTAAGCGAATAGGTTAAGTTACATATTATTAAGACTAATTAATTTTAGAAGGTTAGGTCTTAACTCTATTGCACAACTCTTGTTTAAGTTCAACCGTTGTAGTTTGAGACCTTTCTTTTGAAGAATTATCTGGTGCCGGTGATATGTAATTATATTCGTGAACTAGTTAGAGGGTGTTAGAGGGAGTTCCTTCTGCAACTGATGGAAGAGAGTGGTGTGATGATTGCCCTAGGAACACCTAGGAAGAGATTCAGTGCTAGGAGAATTATCATGTTGAGAGTTGTATGTTTAGATAAGGGAGTGACTTGGAGGATTCAGAGCGATCCTTGAGGAAAATACGGATATATATGCAAGGTAGTATGGGCCCGTACTACTAGAAGTAGAGGATTCGTATTCAAGTTAAGGAAAGATACGATGATACAAGGAAGCTAGTAGTGTATGGAATTCCTTGATGTGTGTGTATGTGATATATATATATATATATATATATATATATATATATATATATATATATATATATATATATATAGGGAAAAGTTCAATAGAGAACCATAATCATTGGTTCTTCAAGGAACCAAATATTTTTTCAATTTCTAGAGCTTATTCTTTATCGAAACAAAATTTAAAAATATCTAAATTCATATATTAACATTGTGAGTGTGAAAAATATTTTTCGGGTTCACGTTGTGAATTTTCAAAGATTCACATTGTGAATTTGACGTAAAAAAATTTTCGAATTTTATATCATTGGAAAAAGGATAAAAAGTTATGAATTTCTGTATTTTTAGTTTTTTTTTATATAAAATAAGTTCTAAAAGTTGAAAAAAAGATTGGTTCATTGGTTCCTTGGTTAATTATGGTTCTCTATTGAACCTCACCATATATATATATATATATATATATATATATATATATATATATATATTCTTGTATGTTATGATGGTTTGAATGGTCTATTTTCAGTATGGTGGTCACTCAAGGAAGACCTGGTAGTAGTTCTGGTGCTGGTGATGGTTCGAGCTCTGGGACCGGACAGTTGGATGAGCAGATGCGGGAGCTCATTTCGTCTGAGATTACCCACCACATACTCGAGAAGACTCTTGTGATCTTTGGTGGAGCCCTTGGGCTCTTTCCGTTCTGATACGGGGGAATTGATAGGAGAACGCTTGTTGACTTTCCATGAGTTTCGAGCTTGTGGTGCTCCGAAATACTTCGAGTAGAAGGTCCCGATCGTGAGAAGACGTTGGTTAGTGGATGTCGCTAACACCTTCCGCACTAGCAGTTTTCCCGATGGGGCAAAGGATGGACTTGTTTCCTAACTTTTGAAAGACAGAGCGCAAGATTAGTGGGAGGAGGTTGGACGCGCGGTATGAGACACAAAAATTGATTCAATGACATGGGATGACTTGGTGACAAGATTTTGAGCTGAGTTTGCACCAGTGATTGAGGTGCAGCAGTTGGCGAGGGAGTTCCGGGACCTTCGCCCGACTATTGAGACAGTGGCTGAGATTACTGCTATGTTCCACAAGAGGACATTGCTAGTTTCGCAGTATGTAGCAGATGAGGAGATGAAGAAGGCGAGATACCATGAGATGTTGAGGAGTGATATCCAGTAGTTTGTGAGCCGATCCAATTGCAGGACACTGGAGGATATGATTGCGAGATCCAGAGATAGGGAGATTGATTTAGAGACGGAGAGGAAGAGGAAGCCAGATCAGGCTCAGGGTTCAGGAATTCGGGCAAGAGGTCCAAGTTATTTGATTTGTGATTGAGATGCCAGCAGCGCTAGGGCCGCTGTGGCAAGTGTGTCAAGATGTATAATGAAGCGTGCAGGGTGGGTGTTTCTGGCTGCTTCAAGTGTCGTTATTAGCAGGGAAGTAGTGGGTGTTCCTGGCAAGATTGCACAGCTACTACCACCACCACCCAGACATTTGGCCTGATTTGCTTCTATTGCAATAAAACGAGCCATAAGAAGGCTAATTGCCAGATTTTGGAAGTAGTGGGACCAGTGGTAACACCCGCTCCTGCGACGCTACAAATTACTGATGGCCGCCAGGGCATGGCGGACGCATCTGTTGTGAGGAGCAGGGATTTTCAGCTGACAGCCGAGGAGGCTCGTGTGGCACCTGATGTGGTGACGAGTATGTATCTTCTCCTAATATCTTTAATTATGCTGATTTTTTATGCTTATATTTTTGTGTTTTGTTTTAGGATCATTCCTTGCGAACGGTATCACTTCCTTGGCATTGTTTGATTCGAGGGCTACCTGATTTTTATATCTCTTGCGCTCAGCAAGAGATTTGTTGGTGCTTTGAGGGAGCTGGATTGTCCATTAGAGGTTGAGATTCCGGATGATCGATATGTCCGGGTATCGAGGGTTCATCGGGGCTGTGTTCTAGAGATGTTCAGCGAGCAGTATATGATTGACTTTGTTCCTATTCCTTTGCGCGGAATAAGGTTATTGTAGGGATGGACTGGTTGAACCCCAATTAGGGAAGTGATTGATTGCGAGCATCAAATGGTACGTATTCAGACCCCGAGTGGGGGAGATTTAGTGGTTCGGGGAGAGAGAGCTCAGCGTGGGCCAATTCTATGTTCAGCAGCTATGGTCGGACGCTATTTTCACCGAGGTTGTTCCAAATATGTTGCGTATGTTATGGATACTCGAGAAAAGGGTAAGGCAATTGTGGATGACGTGTCGGTTGTTCAAGAATACTCGAATGTGTTCTCGGAGGACGTGATTGGAGTGCCTCCGGAGAAGCAGGTGGAGTTTAGGATTGCCCGAGTTCCTAGTGCGGCTCCGATAGCCAAAGCATCGTATCGGTTAGCTCCTCCTGAGATGTAGGAGTAGGAGATGTTAGACAAGGGGTTCATTCGACCAATTAGTTTACCATGGTGAGAGCTGATACTGTTTGTGAAGAAGAAGGATGGGTCACATTGGATGTGTATTGACTACCAGAAGCTAAATAAGCTAACGGTGAAGAACCGTTATCTACTCCCGAGGATTGATGATTTATTTGACTAGCTTCAGGGTGCATCTTGGTTTTCCAAGATTGATCTTTGTTCGGTTTATCATCAGATGATGGTCAGAGACGAGGATGTGTAGAAGACGGCCTTCCAGACTCGTTGTGGTCATTACGAGTTCGTGGTGAAGCCCTTTGGGCTCACCAATGCTCTATCCACATTCATGGATCTCATGAACCGCATATTCCGACCCATGTTGGATCGGTCTGTAATTGTGTTTATTGATGAAATCCTGATCTATTCTAAGACACAGGAACTACATGAGGAGCATTTGAGAGAGTTTTTGGAGACCTTGAGGAAACAGAGACTTTAGGAAAATTTCTCCAAGTGTGAGTTCAGGTTGCGCGAGGTGCAATTTCTAGGGCACCTTGTCAACCAGATCGATATTATGGTCGATCCAGCCAAGGTCGAGGTGGTGATGGGATGGGAGGTTCAAAGTCTTCTTCTAAGATTCGGAGTTTCCTTGGTTTGGCAAGCTACTATCGGAGATTCAATCAGGATTTATCCAAGATAGCAGTTCCTCTGACTCGATTGACGAAGAAGACTGTCACTTTTCGTTGGGGGTCTGAGCAGCAGCAACTTTTACGACTTTGAGACAGAGACTATGTGAGGCGCTAATTTTGACCCTGCCTGAGGGTGTTGAGGATTTTGTGGTTTATTGTGATGCGTTGATCATGAGTTTGGGTGCAGTCCTGATGCAGAAGGGTCATGTTGTTGCTTACTCTTTGAGGCAGTAAAAGCCTCATGAGGCGAGTTAACCTACACATGATTTAGAGCTGGGGGCAGTGGTGCTCGCCCTCAAGATTTGGTGACATTGCCTCTCTGGGGTTATTTGTACTATTTACATGGATCACAAGAGCCTGAGGCTTTGGATGGATTAGCCGAATCTGGACATGAGGCAGCATCGGTGGTTGGATGTGGTGAAGGATTATGATTGTGAGATCATTTACCATCTGGGGAAGGCCAACGTGGTGGCTGATGCTCTTAGCCGCAACGCAGTTGGGGCTCTGATTAGGGATATTTGTTTGAGGATGACAGTGATTACTCCACTCTTGGAGCATATTTGAGAGGCTCAGGTTGAGGTTATGAAGGACGAGCAGCGAAAAAGTGAGCGCATTGTGGGTCAGGTGGCTTCCTTTGATTATGATAGCCAAGGGTTATTGACTCTCCATCGGAGGGTGTGGGTTCTTTATTGGGGTGGTGCGCATCAGGTCCTGATTGAGGAGGCGCACAAATCAAGATTCTTCATTCATCCCGGGGTGACGAAGATGTATGGTGATCTCCGGCCTGATTATTGGTGGCCATGTATGAAGCGGGATGTAGCTTGGTATGCAGAAAGGTTCTTGACTTGCAGGAACGTCAAGGTCGAGCATCAACGGCCTCACGGCAAGCTACAACCGTTAGACATTCTCGTTTGGAAATGGGAAGAGACCGCCTAGGATTTCATTATGAAGTTACCTCGGACAGCACGAAGAGTGGATTCGATTTGGGTTATCATGGATTGGTTGACAAAGCGCATGCATTTCATTCTGATTCAAGAGAGTATCTCTATGGAGAAATTGGCCAGCATATACAACAGGGAGGTTATGCACGACATGGAGTGCCGGTTTAAGTGGTTTTAGATAGGGAAGTTCGGTTTACTTCAAGGTTTTAGAAGATGTTTCATGAGGATTTGGGTACTCATCTGCATTTCAGCACGGCTTTCCACTCACAGGCTGATGGACAGAGTGAGCGTACTATCCAGACCTTGGAGGATATGCTTCAGGAATATGTATTGGATTCGGTGGGAGTTGGGATATGTATCTCCTTTTGGCGGAGTTTTCGTCTAGCAACAGTTATCACGCCAGCATCGATCGACCTCCTTTTGAGATGCTCTACGGGAGAAAGTGCAGGACCTCGATATGTTGAGGTGAGGTCAGTCAGCGAGTCATGGAGAGTATCGAAGTGGTACTGAAGACTACTGAGTTGATTCAACATGTTCGAAGTAGACATCAGACAGCTCAGAGTCAACAGAAGAGCTATGTCGACAAGAGCCGATCAGACCTAGAGTTCCAGGTTAGGGATATGGTTCTCCTGAAAGTGTCACCTGGGAAAAGTGTCATCCAATTTAGGAAGAGGGGTAAGTTGGGCCACATGTATATCGGTCCTTTTAGGATTTTGGCTTGGGTGGGCCAAGTTGCTTATTGCTTGGATCTTCCTGTGGAGCTTAGTCAGATCCATAGAACATCTCAGTTGCGGAAGTTTTTGGTGGATGATTTTGTGGTGGTTCCATTGGAGGATATTCAGATGGGCAATCGCCTGAACTATATTGAGAGACGATTCTTGATAGGAAGGAGAAAACCTTCAGGAACAAGTTAGTTGAGTTGGTGAAAGTTCAGTGGTAGCACCGCAAGGGCTTAGAATGGATGTGAGAGCCGGAGGATGAGATAAGGGAGCATTACCTAGAGTTATTTGCAGTAGCGAACTTCGAGGAAGAAGTCTGATTCAAGTTTGGGGAGAATTGTAACATTCAGGATTTAGTGATACGTTCCTTTTTACCCTTAATGTAAATTCTTTGCAATTTGGTCCATAGCCAAGTACGTTGGGCGTACTGGCTCAACTGATGGTTGCGGAGGCACCCACGTATGTTGGGCGTACGCTAAGATGGGGAAAACCCTAATTTTTAGGGTTTGTGCCCTATTTAAACAACTTATGTTGTCTTGGTTGTACCTTTTGGTCAGTATCCACTCCTTTAAACCCTAAGAACGAAACCTTCATTGCCATTTATGAGATTTGAGCTTAGAAGATAGTTTTGGTGGTGTTTTTGGTGATTTGAAGGAAGAAGAACACTTGGAGGTTGCTTTGGAGTGGCTTGGGCTTGTAGATCTAGACTCATCATCATCTTTGCAAGCTATTTTGGTAAAACGCTCTCAACTTGATGATTTCTTATGCTAGATCTAGTTTAGGGCCTTGTTTATGGATTTTTGGGTCCTTTAAGCGTTGTTTAAGAGTAAGGTCTACACTAGAAGCCATGTATGTTAGATCTTAGCACCTTTGAGCTCCTTTGTCTATAAAAATGCAATCTTTATGAGTTATATTGGTCCATGCATGTGTTAGGATCCTTTTTATGGTTCTCTTTGAGTTTTGGGTCCCACTAAGTCATGCATGGGAGTAAAGTTGCCAACTTTACGGGTTAAGACACCATTTAGGATCAGATCTAAGAGTTTGGCTTAGTAGCTTAACCGATTAAGTGCTTAATGGGATGGGTTAGTCGTCTGTGGAGTATGCAAAGCCTACCCAACTCGTATGTTGCAGGTACTGGCCCCGGAGGGAGTATGCTGAGCGTAAGCCTGGGTACGCCTAGCATACTCAATAGTTTTTCTTTTGTTGACTTTCGCTATTTGCCCTATTTTCAAATTTTAGGGTTTTGGGCCTTGTTAGACCATTAGACTTCTGAATTTGGGCCATTTCTCGGCTATGGGCCTTATTAGAAATAGGTCATGATGGGTTTTGGGCCCGTTTAGGAAGTTAGGCCATATTGGGCTTTGGGATGCCACTTAAGAGTTTAGGCTTTTGAGAAAAAAGGTTATGCCTTGGTTTTTGGGCCAAGTAAGAAAAGGGTAAAATGGTCGTTTACCCTGGATGTTGGACAAGTGATCTGGATTCTTGATTATGAGTTAAGACCCAATTATTAATTGGATATTATTTAATGGTGTTAGCGTAGGGATTTTTCGGATCAACAGACCGATATTTTATCTGAGAGATTCAACAGCTTGAGGTAAGTTTCCTCACTATGCTTGATGGGTTGAAGGCACCAATGCCAACCTATGGTTTGTAATGAATAGGATGCTAATTGTCTGTGTGACTCTTGCATATGTAGTATGTGATATGTATATCGGGCGAAGCCCGATGCCAGGTGGGGCATGATGACTATGTTGTATGTTATTTATCTTTGTGATTCTTGCATGTGTTTATATGTCTGTATGTATACCAAGCGGGGTCCCATGTCAGGCGGGGCCCATCTTATGTTACTTATAGATCTGTTCTGAGTAGGGCTCAATGCCAGACACGACCTACTATATGTTTGATATGTATGGTATGTGGCTTTTTGGGGAACTCACTAAGCTTCGTGCTTACGATTTTTTAGTTTATGTTTCAGGTACTTCTGGATCTAAGAGGAAGAGCTCGGGGTGATCGTATCGCACACACCACATTGGTCCATATTTTATTTTACTCTAATGTATCTCGATGTTTTGGTTACACTTTGATTCTATTATGGTTTTATAAAACACGTTTGGGTTAATGGTTTTATTATGATTAAAATGAAATTTTTGGTTTTAATTTGTGGGAAGTTACACAATTAAGTCAATAAAAAAAACAAATTAGTTCAAAAATTTATAATTAGTGAGTTATGTCTTGGGTGTTTAGGTTTGCTCAACACGAAGTGGAGTTCGACCCTTGAGTTGAGCTTTAGTTTCGTTAGGTTTGTTTTGTAAAACGAGTCGAGTTCGAGCCGAACTTGAGCATGTTGGATTATTCACAAGCTAAGCTTGAGTTTTATTTATAAGGCTCGAATCAAGCCAAGCTCGAACTTCTATAATTTTAAACGAGTTTACTTGAGCTTGGTTATTATATAAAACAATTATTGTTAGATGCCTTATTATTATTATTTTTATTTTTTGTTCAATGCCTCAGATCGATTTGGACCGTCCTGGTAGTACATTGATAATATATTAATTTATATTTGTATATAATACATCAAGTAGCAAATATAGTGATGGTATCAAACCAAACCGGTACCATATTCACATATAATGTTCAAGGGTAGTTAGGTAATGTTTGAAACTTCATAGCCCCAAAATTTTTTAAAAAGTTATATATTTTCGTTTAGACTATTCCTGTTAAAAAATTATATATTTTTACTTATTATTTTCTAAAAAAACGTTCATACATGCATTCATAAAGAACATAACTAAAAGTAAATATATTGTTTTTAACGGGAGTAATCTGAACGAAAGTTATATTAGACTTAAATACGAACGCGTGGATATAAGAATTTTTAAAATCTGAGATCGTATAAAAAAATTACGACGTTCAAAACATAAGATCTAAGCAACCAAACAACTTAGATTACTGCCGTTAAAAAGTAATATATTTTTACTTACGATTTATATAAAAAAACGTTCATACATATATTCATAAAGAACACATGTATATAAAGATGTAAATAAAAATATATTACTTTTTAACCGGCGTAATGTACACGAAATTTATAGTGGACTCAAATACGAACATGTGTATATAAATATCATTAAATTCTGAGATCATATGAAGAAATTACGACATTCAGAATACAACAAATACTAACGTGTGGATATAAACATTGTTAAAATTTAAGATTGTATGGAGAAGTTACGATGTTAAAAACATTGGACCTAAACAACTAAGCAACCAAGGTCGTGGTGGCCATAAACATAAATAACCCCGAACACCTTATTAATGATTGTCTCACGTAGGATGCTATGAGAAAAACCTAAAGAAAACCCGTCATAATTATTGAATCTATATAAAAACAACAAAGATTTATTTTGCAACAAAAAAATATTAAGGACTAAATGGGCAAAAAAAAATGTTAAGGACTAAATGTGTACAAAGTGAGAAATATATTACTCTATTAAGTCATTGTTTCCGGTTTACCTGGAGTAGCCGGTCATACATACTGAATGTGTACAGTTAAACAAGTTGAATGGATAAATGTGGACGGAAAGAAAAAAAAAATTTAATGACCAAATATATACAAATCGAAAAATATATTATCCTTTTAAGTCATTATCCATAAAATAATAAAATAATAGTGATCTTTTTATTAAACTTTTACTACAAAATACTTATAAAATAGAAAATAACTAAAATAGTTATAACTTTTGTAGTTGGGCTACTTGTGAAATTGCAGATTTGCACGGTTACGATTATTTTTGTTAACCTTGATTTTTTTAGAACAAAAAACACAATACACTCCTTATACTACTCATAAACTATTTTTTCCATCTCTTACCAGACTTGAACTTTCAACATTTAGCTGTAAAACACATTTCCACAAACACGTGATACAAACTTTGTTTGAGCTAATTTTTTTCATTGTTTTCTTTGTAGCATGGGTTTTTTACTAACATATTACACTCCAATTTTAAAGGTCAGAATGTCATTATTTTTTAGCTCCAAAGTAGTCTAATCAGTAAAAAATATGAAAGTAACTCAACTTTGATCATTTATAAATTTTGCATACAAACTCCATGTTATCTTATTTTTTGTTCATTTTATTCTTTATAACAATGAGTTTTTCATAGATATATATTACACTCCTAATTTGGCTATTCCAAGAAAAATATGAAAAAAAATATATTCATAGCTTTCGCATACAAACTTCATAACTATCGTCATATCGTTTAGGTTCTCCTAATTATAACGATAACCCATAAAAATCTCAAAAAAGAACATTTTTGCTTTCGGGATACGAACTTCATAAAGATCACCACATCACTAGGTTACCCAATTACAAGATTAACCTACAAAAACAGAAAAAAAAAATACAGTTAAACTAGATTTTCGTAGCTGTTCATTTGTGAAAATTAAAAAAATAATAATAAACAAATAAACAAACATTTTTATAGGCCACTCGCATTTTAACGGATGGTGGCCTACAAAAATTATATCTATTTTTGTCATTTTCCATTCTTATGGCTATTTTATGATAAAAAAAATTTAAGAAATAAATATTATGAATAATTATTATATTCATTTCCTCATAACTTAACCCAGAATTTCCTGTTTTGATGGACCATGATGAAATGGCACGGTCATTTTTAACATTTTACATAGGGCGTGTTCGACACGTATGGAGCTTTTGAGAGTGTTTGAGAGCTTCTAACTTCTAGCTTTTGACAAAAAGCTCTGTTTTGAATAGAAAGTCTTGTTTGGCACTACAAGCTTCTACGTTTAGTTTAAACAAAACGCTTCAAATCCAAATGCTACTTCATGTAGCATTTAACAAAACGCTACAAGCTACCCACCACCCGCTACAAGCTACAAGCTACCCGCTACCAGCTGATTTTGCTGAACACGCCCATAGACTTTTATTATTTTGCAGTTGGCCCTGTTAACAATATTTGATGTCTATTATGGAGTCATGGAGTTTGATAAGATGTTGGGCCAACTCGGTCAAATTAAGATTGTTTGATATCATACATAGAAAGTCTTTGACTCCGTCGTAAATCCTTTTATATGTCTCTTATTTTATCAGATTCATTGCTGTGTTCGACACAAATCTGACTCAATCAACAACTATCAAATAATTCTAAATTGTTGTTGTGGATGAGAATTTACTTAAATTTTGGAAAAAAAAACAAACTTAGAATTGCATATTTTTGTCATTTTCTATAAAATCCAACTTGATATTTGGAACAATCCATATGAGAACAAATTACCTTACAGTTGATTAATAACATAAGCAAGTCGTATCATCAATCGTCACTACAAATAATATACCATTGGAAGGTCTAGTAGAATCACCTCATGTTTAAAATCATTCCTTGTTTAGATATTTAATTGATGGTATCTTAGACAAATATAAAATCGAACTTAATTTATATTTGGAACAATCCAAATCACAATGAATTTCCTTATTATTGATTAATAACAAAAGGAAAGCCATATCATCATTCCGTCAGTATAACTTTTATTAATCAATCACCAAAACATCATATGAACCACCTAACGCACAATTTGTTCAAAGAAACACGACCAATTGGCTAAAACATCATTTGTCTACATAGATCAAGAGTGCTACAAAAAAGTAGCAATTAACAAAATTTATAGTTGTTTGGTAGTTATTTAAATCAGATTTGATGTTGTTTGGTAGTTATTTAGTTGTAAAAAGACATATCATAGCCTAATTAGAAGTTTTTAATTATTGTATCAAAGTAAAACTCAACATCTCACCCAAAAAGTAAAATATATATATCAAAATCAAACATCACCCAAGTCTGAAAAAAAAAAATACTCAATATAAAAAGTGAAAATGTATTACATACATGCATAGATACATATATAAATCTCAACAAAGAATATAACCTCTATTCTCAACACCATCAAAAAGTAAATTAATAATCTACCCATAAAACATCATCGATAAAAGGAAACCCCTGCATCACCTACACTGATTGACCATATCCATTAGCTCCTGCATGTGTCCTTTGGTCTTCCTTCTTCCTCTTCAAGACGATGAACCATGTGAAAGCTTCCAAAAGAACTGCAACAACCCCCAAACCAATAAGTATTCCTGTGTATGCGTTCTTCCACTTCTTCTCAGGGTCCAAGATATCAAGCCCCTTGTAGACATTGACAATGCTCAAAGCAATCACAGCGTATCCAAGGCCATGGTGGTAAACGTTCCAGTATATTCTGTATTTGTTGTCGGGTTTAGGCCTCAACAGTAGAGCAAAAACCTAAAAAGATCACAACCACATGATCAGTTTTAATGTCAAAGATATGGAGTAGATTCGTTGACATCTTTATCACCGGATATAGCGGTAGATGTTGACTAGATTTGTTGCGTTTATGTAGATTTTAAGCAAAGATGGAAAGGGAAACATGGAGTGTAAGGTGTACCTGAAGTGTTCCGAGTGAAAAGAGGATGATCCCGATGTTCCGGTGAGATTCAAATGTGATTCCGGTAGAGTCGCCGCCGAGTTTGAGTCCGGTGGCCCATCCGGCGACACCGACGATGTAGGCTGAAGTTTGGCAAGCGGCGTGGATGTAAAACCAGGCTGGATTACCGACTTTGAACACCTTCAAATATCTTGCTGTCATTGCTCCCATGGGCATCATTACTCCCCAACTAACAGCGTTCAATACTCCATGAGTCTGTTGAACAATAATTCGCAAAACCATAAGAAAAAAGATCCAAGATTTTATCGTTATGCAAATGGGTTTTTCGTTAATTGAAAGATTTGTTGATTTTATAAAGTGGGTTTGCGATTTTGTCAATCAAGATTGAATCTTTGATAAAGAAATGCATCTAAATTTGGAATGAAAGGGAGAATTAAGAGAGATGAGACTTACGTTTCTCCGGCGCACTAGCGACCCACCAACACGACCGCCGGAAGTAGTCTGACCGGAGATAAAATCAACTCTTCCGACAGAACCCCGATTATCATTACCAAGTGCATGAAGACCCGGAACTCCATTATTGACAGGACCCACTTGCCATACCTGATTAAATCCCGTTCCTCCATTAGGCAACACTATAGTCGCGTAAATCACCACCACGTCGTTAACTCTCTCCGCCGTAATCCTCGGCACCTCGAAGCTCAAAGTGCTCGGTTGTAGACTCGTTCCATAACTAGAAACTGCAGAAGTGTAAGCTTGAACCGACCCGTTTGGGCTTGTAACAGCAACAAGCGCTTGAGCCCCAATCATACCCGACCCACCGATATTAAGCGCCCAAGCAACCCATTGAGATGTGGTGGCTCCGGTGTGCCGGAAAGCCAAGTCGACGGTGCCGTTGGTGTGGTAGTTCCAGTGGAGATGCGAGTCCAAAACAGGTAACGAAACACAAGTAGCGTAGATAGCGTTGTTTCGAAAGGCATAAGTATTGCAATTTTGAGCACTTGAAACAGCCAGATTCGATATCAAGATGCAAAAAAGAACACTCAAGAACTTACCCATCTTGGAAAAGCTTGATGGGTTAACAAAATCAGAAGAAGAACAGATGAATTTGAGTCTTTATAGATGGAATCGAAACACCCAAAACCCAAAAATCTTCGGTTTCTTTTGTTTTGTTTCTACCCAAGTGAGATGGTTTTGAAGAGATGATGAGAGAGGGAAAAGTTATACGGATTTAAATAGGGAAGTGAGATTGAAAGAGGATAGTTGGTTTGACTGGGAATTTATTAGGAAACAAGTAGGAGAGATGGAAGAATCCTAGAAGGATTGTGGGTGGTGTGAAACTGTTAATGATATTTCCGTGTGGATATTATTTGTTCAAAACTTGTGATAAGTTCAACTTTTGAATAAAAAGGAAAGCGTTTCATATTTTTCCTTGTTTTATGGAGAAGCTTTCATACACAAAAAGCAAGGAGTAATGGAGTATACTTACACTTTCAACAACTTAGTTTAACAACTTTATAAATAAGTCATTGACCCTTTGGTATCACCTCATTTTCTACGTAGTATGACTATTCATCTTTGGATGGTTTGAAATACGGACATACGGTATTCAACTATATAATTATAATTTATTTTACAAAAAATCATTTATATTGAACATAACATATTGATAAGACTATAAGGAATGCCACATTATTTTACATGTCATCTCCATTGTCATGACATTTTTTGATTAATTGGTAAATTAAAAAAATAAAAAAAAATAGGTATTTAGTTTTGTTTTTCTCTTTTACCTACAAGGAATTGTCGAGTTGTTTGTCTTATCACACTCACTCAGGGGTGGTGCTCTTAAATTGTAGGGATGTCAAAAAGTTTTATAGGACTTCTATCGCGTATGAAAAATATTTATTAAAAAATCGAACGAGGCAAAAGGTTAACCCCCGTTTTAATTTTGGGGGCGGAGGCGGAAGTGGCAGTCTCGTCCCGAACCTTGTGGGGGACCAGTTAGTATATATATATATATATATATATATATATATATATATATATATATATATATATATATATATATATATATATATATATATATATATCAAATAAGAACACTTAAAAGGTTGAGAACACGAGAACAGTTATGAACCAATTATCATATAAAGGCATAAAAGGAATTTTACAATAAAAATAACTATGGATGATTTATGAGCAATTAATTAATTCCTAAGATCATGGGATTTAATATGATTAATAGATTTTTTACCCAAATATTAGGAACTTATATAATCTGATTTTAATTAACAGAATCAATAAAATTATTTTAAAAAACGTTCTTACTATAATTTAAAAAAAAAAAAAAAAAACGTTATTTTTTTTCTCTAAGTTTTTTTTACCAACCATATCAAAAATACTGACGCATTAATCATTTTATCCGAATATTAGTAATCATGAATGAATAATTATATATTTGTAGTCATATATGAAGCCGATAATAATCTTGAATGAATAGATGAATTAATTTATATTCATAAATGAATAAAACAAAATTAAAGAAACATCGTCATAAATGAAAACATCTAAATATGAATTGCTTCAATCATTAATGAATATACATCTAATCTTATGAATATATTTAAATACACATTTAATCACTATTGAATACACTTCAATCAGTAATGAATATACATCTAATCTTATGAATACATTTGAATACACATTTAGTAATAAATGAATAGAAAACACTGTTAAGAGACAAAGAATTTCTAATATGGTATAGACTTTGGCTTCCTCGGTTAAAGAGATTGATTCGTTGTGGATCTCTGATGGGTCACAGAGGCATGGTGGTACGACGATGATTTTTCTCAGACCGCCTTAATCTTTTGTTACTACGGGTTTGTATGTCGGACTATGAGAATATTTCGTAATGTCGATGGCTGCCATCGTTAAAATTTCGAACCCAATGAAACCCTAATGAAACATCCGAATAAAGAAAAAAAAACAGAAGGCAAAAACTATAGGGTTTCCTTCGAATCTCAACGATAAGGATTACAGCTTCAGTCTGGCAGCCATGGTTAACATTCACTGAAATCAACTAAATTGAACAAAAAAACAATTGTATTCGCATCAAGGTTCTGAGTAATCGGAGACAGATATACCTTTATGTGATCTATTGACCTATAATCTCTCTTGATTTTGATCGTAGAACCCATGATTGTCTAGGGTTGTCACAGTAGCTGAGGCGTCGGAGGAGTGAGGAATTGAGATCCTTTTTGATCTTCTATCATTATCGTTTCAGTAATTAGGGTTCAGATCTATGGGATAGAGATGATGTTACTAAGCAGAGAGTAGAATAGTACAAAAGATGGATATATCGGTAGAGACGATGGTGGAACAGAGTAGGCTCATTCCGAAATCGATGTACAAGAAGCAGTAGGAAGCGGTCGAATAGATGAGAGAAAACCGTGGGGGAGAGACGTGTATCGGTAGAAATAATAAATTGTGGGAGAGAGAGAGAGAGATTTTAGGAGCTGATAAAAATAGGATAAAACCTAATGACGATAGTACCCTTTTAGTTAATTAAAATGTTACAGTTTAATCCTATGACGTTCAGAATTTATATAAATTGCCTGTTAATATTAACCTTTGATTTTAAATTATAGAGAGCTTAGAATTGTTCTCGCGTTCTCAACCTTTTAGGTGTTCTCATTTGATCATATATATATATATATATATATATATATATATATATATATATATATATATATATATATATATAGGTTTAGATTTATTTGAGACAATGTTAATTTTGTGATACCGTGAAACGCAATCTAAAAATAATTTTAAAATGCAAAATAAAAGGAAAAATCCGAATTTTTTTTAATTATTATTTTCATCATTTTCTTTACCTAACAAATTAAATTAAAAAAAATTACCGTTATTTTTTTTTTTGAAAAATACGTGAAATATTCCAATATGATTTTTAGAATATTAGAATATTATAGTATTTTAGTAGATTTGTTGAATATGTAAAAAATTATAATATTCTACTAAAATATTCTAATATTTTACTTGAATATTTCATAGATATTTCAAAAAAAAAACGATAATTTTTTTATTTTTTATTTTATTGGATAAAAAAGTGATAAAATTATATTTTAAAAAAAATTCAAAAATTTTCAATTATTTTGCATTTTAAAAATGTATTTTTTATCTACAAAATGAGTAACTAGGATTGCGTCTCCCCGTCTCACAAATTATAGTGGTCTCACATGAACCTAACCATTATATATATATATATATATATATATATATATATATATATATATATATATATATATATATATATATATAACAATGATTTTAAGCTTCAAAATTCAACAAAAAAAATCATATTTTTAAGTTGTTAATATAATGATTTTAATATTTTATAACATTTTTGTTTTTAACATGTAAAATTATGTTACAAATAACTATTTCTTATCCAAAAAATAACTTCTTTTGGCCCAAAAACAATTTTTAGCATAATAAAAAGACAACCTAAAATCAATTAGGGAAGGGGGAATGGAGGCGGGGATGTAGGCGGGGGAACTAGAGAATTTCGGGAGTGGGGGCGAAGGAACCCCGGTCTCATTTGGTGTCGTTGATATCCCTACCTGATTGTTGAGTTGTCCACCTAAGTTTGCTGAGGGGTGTCACCTAGCCACTCCTCCAGCCGTAGGGGAATTGAGTTTATATTCTATAACATTGATTTTGGGAGATGGTTCTCAAGGTTGGTACTCTAATTTTTCCTTTTGCATGGTCAAGGTGGGAAGTTGAATCAACAAGTATCATGATTTTGTAAGGTTCTTTTTTTACTCATCGATGTGGAGTTCATCGATCAATATTAGCGTATAATTTTTTATGTTGAAGTTAATTGTTATTTGTAATTTGTTTTTTTAGCATCTATATCTATTTGTATTTATCTCCATGTCCTTGAGTTTTACTTATGGAAGAAAAGTGATATTTATTTATATCTATTGTCATGTTCTTGACTTTCACTTATGGAAGAAAAGTGAACGAAATGGAAAGTAATGTGTTTTTGAGTTTTTTATTAAGGATGGAAACAAATGACAAACATTTTTGTATTGGAAGCTATTGCCTAAATTTAAGTTGGGAAATGGTTAGATGATCAAGTGAAGGTACTTACACTCAAAGAGTGTATGAAATTAGAATGAGTACAAAGATAAGTAGACATTTGTTATATGCATAATCGTGCGATAGATTATGTAACATTATGTTTCTGGTCGTTTCTAAATTCAGGGTCATGGGTCGAAAGTAAATTGTGTGAAGGCTTTGGGCCTCAAGGGGGTAAAGTTAGGCCTTTTGGGAGGTGGTAATGATGGTTGTGAGACCTAAACCCTTGAATTGTGTTTTGGGCCGAATGGCAGAAAAGGGAAAAGTCATAGACTGGTTTCTTGCATGATTTACGGATTTTAGTTTGAGAAGTTTGAAGTCCTATATATTTGGATAATATTATGGGGCTCTTCAATACCTTTCTGTGCATATAAAGAATGCTAAAATCATAGTTGAAACGAAGAAGTTGTGGTAGTTTGAAACTGTGTTGAATTTGGAAGGAGGGTGGTACATTGGGTGTACCAACATCTCAAAGTCGCGCCTTCAAGAACGTATGTAGGGTGTACCATTTGGCACACACGACGTATGTGATCAGAACCCAAACCCTAAATTTGGGGTTTTGAGCCTTATTTAAGCTCCTTAACTCCTCTAAACATCTTCCATTCTCAACCTCCATCTCTCCAACGTCCTCCCTTGAAACCCTAACCCTAGTTTAAGCCTTATGAGCTAAAGAGTATGCTTTTTGGTACCTTTAAAGGAAGAAGAATGTGGTGATAGTTCTTGAAAGCTTGAAGCAACTTTGGATCTGGAAGTCCCCCCTCCCCTCATTCATCTCCAGAAAGGTATAAAGTGTGTACCTTTATGCCTCTATTGATAGATCTAGCTTAGTTGTTAAAGTTATGTCCTTTTTGTTCAATAAATTGGTCTATTTGAGTGTGGGTTGTTCTAGATCTTGTGAGGTGCATTTCCAGGTGTATATGAGGATGTTAAGTCATAAAAATATAATCTTGATCTTTTCCTTCCATTCATGCATGTGTTATGAAGCTTAGAATCCTATGATAAGCTAGGGTTTTGAATTTGGACTCTTCCTAGCCATGCAAAATCATAAAGTTGGAAACTTAATTATTTAGAATTTTATTTTGGATCTACAACTGAGCTCCGGACAGAAAGTCTTAACGAATAAAGTGCTTAATGGAATATTAGAATCAACTAGTGTACATTGGGCATACATGGGAGTACGTGTAACACCTGATTCAAGGTACTTTTCATTTTTGACCATTGGTGTGTAAATAGTTTGCCAATTTGGTCCTTATGAGGCCTTTTTTCCATTTTCGGAAAATTAGGGGTACATTGGGCGAATTCCTCGTACGCTGGGCATACGTACCCAGGGGAAAAACCTTAATATTTAGGATTTGCACCCTATTTAATCAACATTTTGACCCATGATCCTTCATTTCTCAGCCTTCATTACCCTTTGAGCCCCATTTTGAAACCCTAGCCGCTCTTGAGAAGATTTGACCTTTTTTGTGTGTGTTTTAGTGTGTGTTGGTGAGATTCGAGGAAGAAGATCTTAGAAGAAGGAGCTTTGATCAAGGGAGAGCATGTAGATCCATAGTTTACTCATCATTTCTAACTTCATTGAGGTATAAAATTTGGAACTTTTCATTGTATGCTTAGATCTGGTCTTTATGGAGTTTTGGTCATTTTGGTCCCATGAATGAAATCTAGTGGAAATTCTTCCACTCTGGAAGTTAGGAGTTGCTTCTTTTGATGTTTCTGAGGTCCCTAGTCCATAAAGCTAGCATCTTGATGGTTGTTGATCAACCATGCATGTGTTTGTGTCCATTTGGAGAAAGTAGAATGCTTAATCTAGGGTTTGGGATCATCTGAGTCATGTAAAGGCTCCAAGTTAAGGACTTTATGGATTAAGATGTTCCACAAGGCTTGGATCTGTAATTTGGACATTTGGAATGCAAGCATTAAGTATTTAAGGAAAACGTGCTTAATGTGCGTGTACGTTGGGCGTACGCAAGTGTACACTGTGCGTACGCATCCGTGTCCTCAATCAGACATGCAACCTAGTACGCAGAGCGTACGTCTGGTATGTGCAGCGTACCAGGCTTGGTCTTGGGCTTTGTGGTTTGGGAAATATTGGACTATTAGGGTTTTGGGCCTTGATGGGGCACTTGTCTTTCTGACTTTGGGAAATTATTAGGCTTTGGGCCTTATTGGATTTGGGCTGTAACATCCCAAAAATTTCAACAAATTTAAACTTTTCAAACAAAGCATTTACTAATAAAAGTGTTTTACAAAACCATTGTTTCCAAAACATTATTTAAAATCAGAGTCTTCCAATATCAAATCAGTAGTAAAACCAAGGATGTGTACGGTCACACCTTCGCCTTGCCACAACCATTTGAAGCACCTGAAACAATAAACTGAAACTTCAAGCATAAATCTTAGTGATTTCCCCCAAAGTACCACCACATACACATAATAAACAAACAACATGCATACAGAGCCTTCAGCCTGACTGGAACATCACACCGACCTACAGACTATCTGGTACACTCACAGAACCTTCAGCATGATTGGTACGCCTCACCGGGCCTTTAGCCTATCTGGAATGCTCTTCGGACGTTCGGCCTGATTAGTATGCCCCTCTGGCCTGCAGTCTACCCGGGAAGCCCTGGGTCTCTTGGCCTTCAGTCTCCTCTGGTCCGCCTCAACCCAACCACACATAACATGTCGACATGTACATAACATATAACCAGTTAGCAGACAGCAAGCAGATCTAACAAATCACTACAACATAGAAACATCCTATATACCAGGATACCGATCTAACAGATCACTACAACATAGCAACATCCTATATACCAAGATACATACCTAACAGATCACTACAACATAGCAACATCCTATATACCAAGATACAAATCTAACATATCACTACAACATAGCAACATACGGTAAACCAGGATATCAATCCAATGGGTCGGCCTTGGTACCTTCGACCCATAAGTACAGTGAGGAAAACTCACCTCAATCCGCTAATAATCAAATAACCGCTTGGACCGTTGAACCGGATAACCTCGTACCAACTATCAATAATACAATCTTAATCAATATGTAACGACCCAAATTTCAAAAGAAAATTTTCATTTTAAATAGTCAAAAACATTTTCCATAAGCCATAAAATTTCAAATACATTTTTTTTCAAATTCATAACAATAAAAATATTATTCCAATCATTAAAGTGTCCCATAAAAACGCCTAAGAGAGAGTGCATGTCGCGTCATCAAGCCTTGCCCTTCCCTTAGGCTTAGATGTACCTGAAACAAATCCACAAACTATAAGCTAATGTTTAGTGAGTTCCCCAGAGCATACCCCACACAATCCACGAAATCACCTAATCATATTAGCTATAAAAGCTACATAACCTACATAAGCCATGCATACAAACATATAAGGAAGCCATGGAAAACCTCTAGGTTCTTACACCTAGTGCCACTGGAACCCCCACATGGTCTTACCTAACTGCCATGGCAACCTCCACATGGTCTTCGTGCCATGGGAACCCCCACACGGTCTTTACAGCGAAGAGATGTCATACAAACCACACAAGCAAATATACTAGAATGCCATGGAAACCCTCCAAGGTCTTACATATAAGTTCCTCGGGAACCCCCCGAGGTCTTTCATTCGAGTATCACATATAACTAGCATATCACATATCCCATAACCAACTAATCATAACTCATAACAATAATGTGTCGACCTTGATGACTTCGACCCATTGGTATGGTGAGGAGACTCACCTCTCGTGAATGTCGAACTGACAATATAAGATCAGATAGTCCCACGCACTCCTCCAACTCAACTTCGTATAATCATCATATGATTAACTTGTCGTCATCCCGAAATACCATAAATGCCCTTAAAGTCAACCCTGGTCAAAGTCAAGGTCAATAGTCTATGTTGACCTCAACTCGTCGAGTTACCCGAGTAACTCGTCAACTCGTTGAGTTACCTGTGTAACTCGTAAAGTTCCTCAATGTCTAGAAGACTGAAAACTCATGTAGACCGAAAACCCCAATCCTTCATAAAAATCACTCGGAATCTTCGAAAATAGGTAAACCCTACCCGACTCGTCAAGTTGGCTAAGGGGCTCGACAAGTTCCTTCAATCCTTTTGTAACGCCCCGATTCTCAGGTATTGACTTAGTGTGTGAAATCTTGATTTCAAGGGCTACCCGACGAGTTGATTGCCCTACTCGTCGAGTAGCAGCGGGTTGGCCACGTATTTTAATGAGCTACTCGCCGAGTTCAAGAAGGGACTCGACGAGTAGGAGATGGCTGATGAAACCCTAAATCTCGGGGTTTTGCACCCTATTTAAAGGATCATTGGCCTCCCCTAGCCTCCCATTACTTCCCTTTTTCCCTCTCAAGACCTAAATCATGTGTGTGTGTGTTCTTTTGGTGTGTTCAAGCTTGGAGGAAGAACTTTGAAGAAGGAAACACTTGGGGAAGCAAGGAAATCAAGGCTAGGAACTCGTGGGGGAGCTAAGAGATTCATCATTTGTCACTCTCTGGAAGGTATTAAGCTGTTCCTTTAGCTCATCTCTCTTTTGACCTCTTTTGGATGGGTTTTAAGAAAGGCTCCCCATGTTTAAGCTAAGATCTGAAGTTGTAACTTCAGATCTGGACTCCCTTTGACCTCTAGATCCATAAAGTCATTAGTCTTGCCTGGTAGGAGCCTTCCCTCAAGTGTGAGACTTCATTGTAAGCTTAGTTTTGCCATTTAAGGGTCTTAAACCCTTGCATGCACGTAAAGCTTGCGACTTTACATGATAAACATGCCTTAGAAGCTTGGATCTGTAATTTGGAACCTTGCCATGGCTTTAAAAGTGTCTGCATGGATGAAGGTCTACAAGGACTCAGCGAGTTGGATGAACAACTCGGCGAGCCCATTGAAGATAGCCATGAATTCGATGAGTTGGATGAACAACTCGGCGAGTCCGTTGAAGATTGCCTTGGACTCGGCGAGTCGTTCTAAGACTTGGCTAGTCGAACAGGGTTTCTCCCAATTCTTGGACATATGAACTCGGCGAGTTAAAAGGGAACTCGACGAGCTAACCAGGGATTTCATGACTTCTCAAGTTCAGGAAGGACTCGACGAGTCGGTGAACTGCACTCGACGAGTCGAGTCAGCATGGACTGTCTACTCTAACTGTGGACCTCAACTTGGACCAAGGGTTGACCAGTTGACTTCTGAGGGTATTCTGGTAATTTGGAGATTTGTGAAAAAAGGGTTTTATGGTAACTATAGGTGTTGGAGTTCGTGTTGGTGATCCAGGAGTCGATCTTTCTAGTTTCATACGACAGTTGCAAGGTGAGTTATCCTCACTATACTAAGGGGTCTAAGGCACCAAGGCCGACCCATTGGATATGTTATCCTAGCAGTGTTAGAGGTTGAATACGAGTTAGTGTTGCATGCTAGTGGTTATGCCAGTTAGGTAGATCTGTAGGACTACCTATGATGTTATGTGATTATTGCATGCTCAGTGGTTACGTTATGTGTTTGTTAAATGGGATGGGTTGAGGTTGTACTGCTTCGTGCGATAGCCAACAAACCCTAGAAGCATTCCAGTTATGCGCTAAGGGAGACTCGTACTGTGGGCTCGGGAGCATTCTAGTTACAGGCTAAGGGAGACTCGTACTGTGGGCTCGTGGGTATTACAGTCTGTAGGGCTGTAAACCCATTATGTGCTATTCTGTTCAGTTCGTTATGATATGTTATTGCTGACTTGGTTATGTGGACTGTATGTTTATCAGTATTTTGGGGGTAACTCGCTAAGCTTTCGGGCTTACAGTTTCAGTTTATTGTTTTAGGTACATCAGGGGATCGCGGCAAGGCGAAGGCATGATCGTACAGCTCCTCATATTATGTTTACATTTCTGGGAATACTCTGATAAATAATATTTGAAAATAAAGTTGTAATGTTTTGATGAACTTGACATGTTTTAAAAGTTTAAATTGGTTTGAAATTTTTGGGTGTTACTGATGGGTTTTGGTCCTAAGAACATCCTATGTGCTCATACAAACCCTAATGCTTGGATCTAGGTTTCTCTATTGTACATGCAAGTTATCCAAGACTATAAACCCTAGTTCTAGCATTCAAGTAATCATATTAACATGAGAATAGGTTTAAGATGTTACCTTGATTGTTATGTAGCAATAACAATCCCAAATCTCCTTGTATTGACTTTAGAAAGCTTAAAGTCACAAATGTCACTCCTCTAATGGTTCACAAACACCAAGAGCAAGAGGATGAGGAGGAGAGAGGATGGAGGCTGCCCAAAACCATCTACAAACCGTAGAGAAGTCTTAGCCACGTTTTTGGTTCATAAGGGTCATATATATAGGAGGCTATTAGGGTTATCTAACAAGGAAACCCGAATTTGGATGCTTAAGCCCTAAGCAACCCATAGACTCCTTTAATTAAGGCCTTGGACGATTTCTTATGGGCTTCCCCATAGAATTCGTCCACTCCTTAATACAAGGCAATCCATGGCCCAAATTGCAATTATCTTATAATTACAATTCCAGTCCCTTAAGTTTAATTAATCTCTTTTAGTCACAAAACTAATTACCAATTAGTTATTGAATAATATTAATTAAACAATATGATTTCTCCTTTAATATATTATTCTCATAATATATTAATAAATCATATTTAATCCTTTATCTCCATAAATCATCCTATCAAGTTGCTTTGGTGAAGGCAACCCAAAAGGACCATGCACCATCGGGTCAAGTACATACCAAAATAGTTATGGACTTAGACACTAATCCAACAGTCTCCCACTTGGAAAAGTCTAATAACTATTATGCGTATGACTTCAGATCCTGATCTGCAATTGTAGCTTTCCAAAGCCGCTGTCAACTCTGATCCTATCAGATACGTGTGTCCTTAAGATAAGGGATCATAGATTCCTCCATTCTAGATATCGTATGAGATATGATTTCAAATCATTCTCTTTGTACTATATCTCGATTTCCGATTTATGACGACTGACTAATTGAACAAATCAAATTAGCCCTAGCCCGGCCGAGCATTTACATTTGTCATCAATAAATCATCGTGGGGCCCAAAGATATCGCTTTTATCCTACTTTGGATAAAAGGAACGGATAAACTTCGATACAATGCTTGCTTGCACTCACTCACCGAATCACACACAATAATATGTTTTATAACACCAAGTTACTAGTTTGTTTACATATTATCAATGTGCAACCGATTTGCAAGATACAACTCACACATCTCGGTTTCAAGAATATATGATGTTATCGTCTCACCAATCACTCGTGATAAAATCCATGGAGTGATCCAAGTGAGCATGGGTTTAATCCAATGCTCAAATCATATTCATAAGCACTCATGAACGTTGCAGCAAACATTTGCTTATGTCTAATACTCTTTTAGACAATCCACACACCAATTCACGACAGTTTTCATTCATATCTACTTATGTCTAATACTCACCAATCACTCGTGATACAATCCATGGAGTGATCCAAGTGAGCATGGGTTTAATCCAATGCTCAAATCATATTCATAAGCACTCATGAACGTTGCAACAAACATTTGCTTATGTCTAATACTCTTTTAGACAATCCACACACCAATTCACGACAGTTTTCATTCATATCTACTTCCAACATATGAACGACTGTGGCCCGTTCGAATAATTCGATTATTCTTAATAAACTCAATTATTCTGGAAGTCAAAACATGCAAAGTGAAACACAAGAATAATACTAATCCCATATGGCCTCAAACCTTTGAGTATAAATAAAACTCCTTTTATTTATCACCATATCGATTACTCATTATTTGTCGTTTCGGGTAATCAACTTCTTACTTGAATTATTACACTCTTCCCATGCTCTTAGCATGCACACAATGTTTACCTATGGTTCTTACTTTTGTGAAATAGATCAAATTGAACACATTTCCAACCATTCTCATTTCACAACTCCAAATCCTTTTTCATAAGTGTAAGAATATCAAATACTTGCCACTTATAGAATATGCTAGATTCTAACACTTTATGCAATGATCCTTTTGTAATGTCACTGCACCAACGTCACAAAGACTATTGCTAATGATATTACAAAGTTCTCTATCGGAAATTGTTACAATACAATTCCTTAGATATGATGTCTCTCACTCAAAGTACATTCCTTTGAACATCCTTTTGCATAAAAGTTTCTAATCTAGTCATAGATTTTCAATATTCAATTCCCAATATGGACACGTTTCCATATTTTACATATGACAACTTATTCTTAATAGAATCTTATCTATTCATAATAATGTCGATATGTTCCATCCAATATGGAAACATTTCCATATTTTCCAATACTATACTTCCAACTACTCACAAGCGACCTATCCTCGGTGAACTTTGGATTGTCCTTTGATAGTTGTTTAATTATTTTAGTCAAAACCGATTCTAGTCCCTTTTCCCTCTAAATGCGCTAGATATTTGGAAAAATTTTAGAATGGTCAAACATTAAAGCATTTGCAATCGATCCTATACCCGAAGCGTATGGGATACGACGCACAATGTTTTATTTTCTATGTTCTCAAAATTTGAATTGTGAAGAGGAATGTCGTAATCATAATCGAAATTTTAAGAACACACTATGTACCTTTGACTAAATTTTATTAACATTCCACAACCTAAGCCTTTAGATTTGAAATGAAGCATAATATTCTCTCCCTTAATTATAGCAAAACAACTATTTCATCCTTACGACTTTGCAAAGAATGACTCTTGTTTTAAATAATTAATATTGCCAACTTGAAATACTTTGCTTAATAATCGTACAATCATAAAATTTATGCTCCCACTATCATGATAATTATTATAAAACATAACACTTATGCTCCCACTAGCTTTGACATGTATTCAGAAACAGCTTAACTTTCAGAAAAACAATGCTTATTGAATTTCTTAAGTTCATGTTTCTAATACTAGGTGCTTTGATAATCTTTTATCAAGGCTTCTTGAACTTATACACCTTTGCCTTAGATAGTTCATATGTGTGTGTAAACAATTGCCAAACCTCACAATTCAAATTATGGAAAGAGATACCGTAACCATAATCGAATTCGAGAATGCAATTTTACAATCACTATCTTCTTAAAATCTTTCTTAGTGAAAGCATTTCCTCACAATCATTTTCATGAAGGAGGAAATCTTATGACACTTAGATTTAAACGGTGTATTTGTTCCTATCCATGTGAATTTGTCAAAACCAAAGTTTACGACAAATTCAAACTCATATGGATCGAACTTTCTTGATCTCGATTTCTTGCCTTTATGGTAGCACAGCTGCCCACCATGTCTTCCAAGTAGTTAAGCAGCTCACCTTTCCTTATCAATGTACTTTCCATTGATCAAGGTCCTTGCCTTTTATGCATTCAAATGAGAACTCATAGGACTCACATGCATAATTAACTCAATTGGAACGGCACATAAACAAAATAATGTCAACACGATATTTTGTAAACCTCAACTCGTGTGCTAGTGATGATCGATAAGGTTTATTTGATTTGTTCTTGAAACCTTTCAATACCATTAAGACTCCCACTGACTCCTTGACATATAAGATTCTCTTGTCAAAACATTTCTTGACAAACAAATATTCAAGAGTTAGTGTAGCTTTTATCAAAACTCTTCATAAATTGGTCCTAGTTGGTCTTTGTCTTATTCAAGTCATCACAACTTTCCACATTTGATGAATTTTACAAACCTTCTTAATACTTTTCACTCAATGTCACAATCTTAACTTTAAGACTTGTTATGGAACGAAGTATGATTTACTTCTTGATTTAACCATTTCTTCAATTCTTGATTTCTCTTCTTAGACATACAATTGTACTAAGACTCACTTAGAGGATCAATTGAGATATGGTTCTTAATCATTAAGTCCTATCATAAAGCATAAAAGCTACTCTCCCTTCTTCTTAGAATGGAGAAACTTTTATCTTTCTGCCTACTTGATTCTTCTTATTCGTTTTGCTATTGATTTAAACCTTTTTTTAATCAATTCAGAATTACACTTAATCTTATAAGTATAATCATATTTACTAAACCTTTAGTAAATCATGACGAATATCTTTGTTACTCTTATGGTGGACTTTGACCAACACACAACTTTGTGTACTCGATCTCCTAGTCCTTCACTTGACACTTTGTCAATGAATTAGTCTAATTTCCAAAATATGAAATTTCTCATTCATTGTGCAACCAAGTTGCATGATTCCAAGTTTCTGTCCAATTGAAACTTGGGCGATGAGAAACTCTCCCTATTTGGTAAATTCTCGACTTTCCATAAATAACATAATAAGAACCAAATCCATTATTGCTAATATTCAAACATCAATTTTTCATATACGCCATTGCAAGGATAAATAAATAATATATAAAATCAAAATTTATTTTATTGCAGAAAAATTTGTCCTTACAATGCAATTCATTGAAAAACTATGCTAATACATCTTTCTTAGCAATCTAATTCTAACTCTAAGTAATAGCTCAAGAATCTAATCTTCGAGAAATGCGATCGAAATCCATTCCTTCATGGTTAGATTCTGCTCACTTCTTCCCTTAAGCTCCCTTTCTTTTCTTCGATCCTACAAAACGTCAATTGTAATCTTATCACATTATGTATTAAGAATCTAGAATAGAAGCTTAAAAGAGTTAGTTAATGGATTTTACCTATATTAGAGCCATACGTTTCGACTCTCCCATCTCTTAGATCTCTTAGGTAAATGGGGCAGCTTCGACTCCAATGCCTCTTCTCTTGGCAATAAAAGCAAATTGACTCTTTTGGAACAAGACATGGAACTACTTCAGACATTGCCTTTCTATTATGATCAAACTTTTCGATCATAGCATGTCTTTCGTTGCCATTGTCTATATCCATAGAGGTCTTGAAGGCAAATTCACCAATCAACTTTGCTTTTCTATTGCGCCAAACCATTGCTGATTCAGCAGCAATAAGCATATAGGTGAGATCTATAAGGGTCACGTCGCGGTTCATCATATAATACTCTCTTACGAACTCACTATATGAGTTAGGAAGTGACTGAAGAACCCAATCAACAGCCATTTCCTCACAGACAAAGGATCCCAACATTCTTAACCTATCAATGTGTGACTTCATCCCTAGGACGTGTGCACACACCGGCTTTCCTTCTTTATGTTTACTTGCCAAAAGGACTTGAGTGATATTGAACTTTTCAAGCCTTTGAACTTGTGGGTTAGAGAGAATAATTGGAGGAGGTGGAGGAAGTGAAGCATGATTTCTTGTTCCTCGATCAAATCGTGGAATATCATCTTCATGGGGAAAGCTTGTTCCACGGGATTTGGGAAGACCATAGTTGTCGAACTTTGACATCTACAAAACGGGAGAAAATGAATTCAAGTTAGTTGATTGATTGAGTCCTTAGTAAATCACCCAAATTAGATACTAAGGCTAGGACCCAACACAATATTCTACAACTCAGGAGAGGGATGCCGTAACCCAAATTGCAGAATATTTGAAGGTAAGCGAATGACGATTCACTAATTTCCACCATGAAAAACGAAAAAGAAATTTAAGTTTTAAATCTATGAAAACTCCTAGATCCTATGAGATTTATTGAACATTTCAATGGCATGTTTAAATCTCGATATGCCCCCTCTTATTTGTGACTGGGATGCCGAGGATCACAAAGCGGGTGCGAATAACCATGCAAACTTACATGGTGCCCTCACATATTACAGTCACCTATTCAATGTGCCGGTAAACCACACACGCTCCACCGAACTATGACAAACACTGAGTCACCCTTTGCTACCTTTGCTTAGAACCATTTAGTGTGCCGGTAAACCACACACGCTCCACTAATGTCTTTGCAAGGGCACAAAGTGTAATTTCATGGAATTGCATCAATTCACTTTTGCCTAAGTAACTAAGATTGGGAATTTTGTGAAAAACATTTAGTTACTTTAATAATTCATTATACTTATAATGGAAGGTTTCGTCCTATCCTACCCGTTCGGCTAACGACCCTCCACTAGTCAAGAGTGCGGTGGATAAGAGTTGATACCCATTCAATCGCCATTTTATAGGCAATTTCCTTAAACACCCCTGATAGACCAGCTTCGTGAATGAGGCCTACTAACAGTAAGACTGACTTTTACTCATACATATATATAATTTTAGACTTTTAATGTTATATATATAGTATAGGGTGTATTTTACACTTTTAAAATATTACGTGGTCAAATTTAACAATTATACTTTTAATTCAATTAAATTGTAAACCAAAACTTTTATGGATTTATTAAACCTCTATTAATTATACACCTTAATTAATTAATAAAACCATAAGGGTGTGATTTGAACTTTTTCAAAACAATACTAGGGTTTTAGAATTTAACATTCCTAATTAAACTTTTAATCAACTTTTAAATTCCAAAACTTGAGGGCAAGTTTTGAAACCTTTCAAAACATTAGGGTTTAGAATTTAAATATACATCAAAATTAAACAATTAATCAAAATTTAAATTCCAAAACTTGAGGGCAAGTTTTGAAACCTATTTCAAAACATTAGAGTTTCAACTATTTAAATTTCAAAACAACAAAACTTTTGAGGTCAAATTTAAACTATAAAACCTAAAGGGGAAAATGTGAAACTTTTCAAAGCACAAGGATCAAATAACAAATAATCTAAATTAACATTTAATCACATAATTATCCATATTTGATTTATTTAATGATTTCTTGCAAAACAATTTACCAATTTAATCAAAATAATTAATCAATTATCACATAAGGAAACAAATATTTTATTAATTGATAAATATCTTCAATTAGATCAAGAATATAGTCATATATATATCAAAAAATCGGATTTATATTGATCTAATACGATAAGGCAAGTATCTTCAAGCAAAAACAGCAAGAAATCCCAGTTTTCCCTCTCACTGACCAGCCGACTCGTCGAGTCAGGCATGGACTCGTTGAGTTCATCATGAACTCGGCGAGTTCATCTAAAAAACTCGACGAGTTCTGACCCCAGAAGCACAAAAATCGAATTTTTTCAACATACAAAGCATCAATACAATAGAAACCAATCCAGGCTCTGATACCACTGATGGGTTTTGGTCCTAAGAACATCCTATGTGCTCATACAAACCCTAATGCTTGGATCTAGGTTTCTCTATTGTACATGCAAGTTATCGAAGACTATAAACCCTAGTTCTAGCATTCAAGTAATCATATTAACATGAGAATAGGTTTAAGATGTTACCTTGATTGTTATGTAGCAATAACAATCCCAAATCTCCTTGTATTGACTTTAGAAAGCTTAGAGTCACAAATGTCACTCCTCTAATGGTTCACAAACACCAAGAGCAAGAGGATGAGGAGGAGAGAGGATGGAGGCTGCCCAAAACCATCTACAAACCGTAGAGAAGTCTTAGCCACGTTTTTGGTTCATAAGGGTCATATATATAGGAGGCTATTAGGGTTATCTAACAAGGAAACCCGAATTTGGATGCTTAAGCCCTAAGCAACCCATAGACTCCTTTAATTAAGGCCTTGGACGATTTCTTATGGGCTTCCCCATAGAATTCGTCCACTCCTTAATACAAGGCAATCCATGGCCCAAATTGCAATTATCTTATAATTACAATTCCAGTCCCTTAAGTTTAATTAATCTCTTTTAGTCACAAAACTAATTACCAATTAGTTATTGACTAATATTAATTAAACAATATGATTTCTCCTTTAATATATTATTCTCATAATATATTAATAAATCATATTTAATCCTTTCTCTGCATAAATCATCCTATCAAGTTGCTTTGGTGAAGGCAACCCAAAAGGACCATGCACCATCGGGTCAAGTACATACCAAAATAGTTATGGACTTAGACACTAATCCAACAGTTACAAGTTGGTATCAGAGCCTTGGTTTTAGTGAATTGGAGGAACACTCGTGTAACTTCAGTCTTAAATCAAGGAAAGGAGTTTAAAATGATTTTTTTCTAAAAAGGTTTTCAAAATAAATAAAGGAGGATGCAGGGTGTACGATCAGCCGGAGCTAGTAAGTAGACCCCAAAATACCATACAAGTTATTTGATTATGTGATATGTTAGAACAACATGTTAGTACTAGGCTAGGGACCTTCAGAAATTGAACGGTAGAATTGTCTGATTTTATGATGCCTGCTAGCCTAGGGTTTCCTTTATATGAAATTGACATCATTACTGTAGTGGCTTAGTGTATGCATCACAATTATATATAATTAAGATCTTATAGCCTGAGAATGTTTGATTTGGCCTTAGGTTCTGTTCTTGTTTGATTGGGAGCTTAGGGTAGGATTGGATATTCGAAAGTCTATAGGGTCCAGTGTTATGTATGGCTAACATACACTAGTGCTACAGGGTTGGTGGAAGTTTCAGGGATAGGTGGGTTGATGTAACGCCTGTGTTTCCGGGCTTGCCATTTTTAGCAATGTAATAGTCTAGGTTAACCTTTGTAACCCGTTTTGAAATAATAAGATTGTATTATTTGAGTATTATGTGTTTTGTTCTTAATTGCTTAATTATGTGGTTTGATTAATTAAGAATAAAAATAAGCGTCAAAATTAAAGTGTAAAATTAACTTGATATCTTTGGTTAATGTTGTAGTAGTTGAAACGAGGTTTCCGAATATATATAGAACGCCCAAATCTGACTTCGTATGAGGAAGTTATGATTTATCGAAGTTTCGGCTTAGCGGTGTGCAGCCCGAAATACTCGATTTGAGATCGAGCGGTTTTTAGCCGAAGCAATCTAAACAAGGATTGAAGATCTCTTTGTTGGTATCGAAGCGATAAAAAGTTAGGCGAGAACGGACGTCAAACGAAGAAGTTATGAATTTATAACGAAGTTTTTCTGTCCCGGCCTATTAAAAATAAATAATAAAAATAAAGTTAAAATTAGCCTACGGAGTCTAAACGAAAGTTATAGAGCGTAGTCTCACCTATGCGTGGATATAAAGAACGTCGAAAACGGAGTTCGTATGAAGAAGATATGAATTTCCGAAGTTTATTAAATATTTTGTATTTATATTTAATCTTTAATTCGGATGATTATCCGAAGGAGTCACCGATCTGATCCGAAGTACGCCGCCCTGCGTACAACGAAGCATGACGCACCTCGCACTCGAGTTCTTCGGATGACGAACGCCATGACGTTTCGGAGCAGTATGCCCCGCGTCCTCGAGGCTCCAGCCTCCTATAAATAGGATGCAAGGGCAGCTGAGTTCTTTTGCTATTTTCTCTTTTCTCTCTCCCTTTTTGCATCGATTTGCGTGCCAAAAATACCCCGAAGCCCCGGTATTATTCTCGAGCCCCGAAGTGTCACACCCCAAAACCAAGAACGGCGGAAACGTTCTGGGGCAGAGGACGTCATGTATAATATCAACAACAATGTAAAGTAGTAAACAAGCAACAACATCATCCATTGCATTAATAATATAATTATTATACAAATATGTTCTGTCAAATTTTGATAAACACTAAATCATAAATCAAAATGAAAGATAAGTCTTGAACAAGCTCCATCTTCCTTTCTCCTTGCATCGGTACCTGTCTATGATGACCTGAGGATATAAGTAATTTTGAAAGTGAGTATCAGCTTTGAAGCTGGTGAGATCATAAGTATTTAGTGTCTTAATTTGTATGTAAGTATTTGTATGTAAGAATTTGTAGGTTTATGTATTGTAAGTATTGAAAGTGTATATGAACTGTAAGTGTTTGAAAAACCCTAGAATCCCTATGATTCCTACTAGTATATGAAGGTGTCTTCTACCAAGACCTAACGGCTCTGTATGTGTGTCTCTTGTAAGAGTATGTATTTTCCAAAGTATAACTATCATTATCCAAAAATATAGTTTCTACATTTCTGTGCGTCGTGTGAATGTTCATGAGGTGAATGTAATGGGAAAAAGAAATAGTACTATGGTGTAGTGCTATTAGAACTACTGCCGTACTAACTACCTTAAACCGGATTTTAGGTTAAGGCATTATGTGATAACTTGTACCATACTATCGACTGGTAACAACGACATAAGAATGGTCGTAATAAGGAATGACGTTTGGCACCCGCAGACCTGCAGATCCTACTGTAGCTAGCAGCGAGGTGTAGGATAGTCAATCCAGTATAGATCCATACACAAACTCATACTATAGACTGGTTACAACGACATAAGAATGGTCGAAAATAATGTATGACGTTTGGCACCCGCAGACCTGCAGGTCCCGCTGTAGCTAGCAGCAAGGTGTAGGATAGTCAATCCATTATAGATCTATACGCAAACTCACGCTCTCCCTTCAAGAGACTCTGGCTACAACTCGGGCCATGTCATTTAAGTCATGCTCCGATTTAAATCACAGTAATTAACGTATTCTAGTATATGTAATGTAATGAACTGTTCTAGCTGTGATGTACGTGCTCTCTACCTAGCAAGTATAGTAATGTAATCGTTCTAGTATCGTTGTATATGTTCTCTTCCTAGTATAGTTGTATATGTAATGTAATGAACTGTTCTAACTGTAATGTATGTGTTCTCTACCTAGCAAGTATAGTAATGTAATCATTCTAGTATAGTTGTATATGTTCTCTTCCTAGTATAGTTGTATATGTAATGTACAGTAATGTTCTAGAAAGTATTGACACATGAATGAACTGACTCATTGTATGATATCGCGTTCTAGTAATTGTTCTAGTATCTTCCTAAACTACCCATATGGTAGTTTACTAGTAATCTATCTGGTACGTATGGTTATGGATGTATACCCTTGCTACCCAAGGGCATGGGATGAACTGGAAGGACCTTTTATGACTATATATGTACACATGATATATAACTAATATTTAAACAACCTTCGGACGAGTACCCGATATCCCACCAGACCACATCTCAAGCGCGAAAAGGAAATAGGGTGGATAGCCTTCCTAAGTCTTTTAAATATTTCTTATATAACTATACATATATAGGCATGCAATTTATAATAATATAAAAGCATAACTAAGTTTTGTAAAACATTTGAAACATAATTATTATTTTAATGAAAAGATCGACTTGATGTCAATCTATAAAACAATTTGAAGGTATAAGTTTGGTAAAACAGTTTAAGTATAAGGAAACATTTGTTTGAAACACAGTTGTAAATAAGTTTGAAAGGTAATGTATAGAGTAAGATGTACAGTGTAATAAGTAGTTTAAAACATATAAAATGTTTATAAAAATCATTTGAAGGAAACCGTTTGGTAAAACGGCTAATGAGTAGCCAAATCTTTTGAATGCTGCATATTAATCACATGTGATTGATATAATAACTAGCGTAATTCTACTTATTAATCGCATGTGATTGATATAATAACTAGCATGATTCTACTTGTATCCCCCCCCTATAAAACATTTAAACGTAGTTTAAAACATTAGTTAAGGGGTATGAACTCACCTGCAGTAAGTGACTGGAATTGAACGGACTGTTATCGTACGGAAGGATCAGACAAGTGCTTGGTGTCAAGTGAAGACTTAGACACACACAATGATCCTAATTACATATGAAAACATATGTATATAAATAATTAGTGATTATAACACTTATTATACAAGTAATAACATTTAAGCGCGAGGAAAACACTTTTGGTCAAGTGCTAGGAGGCTAATGGGTTGCAACAAAGGAGTGCAAAGCCCCTAATGGAATTAAGTTTAAGGTCTAATGACCATATTCATTGGAGTTTACGGCCCAGGGGAGTAAACTCCTGGCCGTAAACTACCAACCAAGGCTTGAAATGGTGCTTAGAATTATTACAACTCTAGTGGTGAATTGTTTCAAGGCTATATAAGTGTTTGGGTACCATATTGACTCCTTTAGGGAGTTTACGGCCCAAATACCATATTCCCTTGGAGTTTACGGCCGTAAACTCCCTTGGGAGGGTTTTATGGTGTTTTCAAGTCTTAAACATTTCTAGGAACTAAACTAGGCTTTTGTACTTGTCTTTAGAAGAGTTTATGGCACATTTGGCACCATTTTATGGAGTTTACGGCCCTGGAACCTTTTAACTAGTCCTTAACTCATTTAGGTACATGCCCAAATTTGTCTCTTGGCTTAAGGAAGGATTTAGGGTGTCATTTGACCCCTTTTTAGGTGTTTACGGCCCAAGAGTTTGTCTTGGCCGTAAACTCCTTTTTCCTTGTGATTTCTTATGTTTGCTAGGCTATAAACACTTTAGGGTACTTGTCCTAATTTAATCTAAGCCTTAGGAAGTGTTTCAACACATTTTGGCACTTAAAACTTGGAGTTTACGGCCTAAGAAGCTCCTTGGTCGTAAACTCCCTTCTAGCCATGATTCCTAATTGTTTTGTGGTGTAAGGCATGAATTGGAGGCCCCTAGTTCGAGTTCTAAAGCTTTGAGGGTCATTGAAACCCTTTAGGACCTTAAAATGGAGTTTACTCCCCTAGAACGTTCTTGGGCGGTAAACTCCCGGCTCTCACATATTTGGCATGTAATCTATGTTATTAAGCTTATAACAAGTATTATAAAACAACTAGAGAAGTATACTCACGATTTGGGATAAAAACCCGAAGATCCGTGAGAGAGAATTTGGCTTTTCTCTAATTGGAATTCAACTAATGAACCAATTTGGTTCAGAATTCTATTTATAGTCCTGAGATATTTTTGGCAGAAAATATTTTTATTCCTGGAACAAACTATAATGTCCTAGAGTCTTGGAATAACAGTGTTGCACAAAACCCTAGTGCATCCACTCTCCTAATATTTCCTTAAGTGTAAAAATCCTGAAAACTGCCAAACTTATACTCGAAATCTGAGTTTTCACTGTAACTGTTCTACATCTATTGTCTTGATATGGTTTGTTCAGAATGGAAATTTCGGGTTGTCACACGAAGCAAGTCCTGAGATCCCGAAGATCCCGAGAAGTGCGGTTCCCGAGCCGAAGCTCTGCCCGCGAGAAGTTCGATTTTTGTAGAGATCTTCCAAATCTGCTGAGGATTACTACTTCTGCAAGTCGTAGTGCTGTCTGATCATCTTCTGATCAAGTGAGTGTATACTACCTTTCATAAAACACGATAATAATACAAGTATGGCTTGAGTGTATTAAGTATATTGTTGTTTATATGTGTGATTGTGTATTCACTTTCTTCTATCTCATAGATATGATTTATTCTCTATGAAATACGTGTTATGTGTGTGTGCCTCATCTGTTATGTGGAATATGTATTGATTAAAGCATGCTATACAGGTTTTTAAACTATGTATAAAAATATATATTTTTATCTACTAATATGTTGGGTAGAACATGGGTAGATAGTTGGTGTGTAATAAACAGATGAGAGGCCTCGTTGTTGTTTGATTTAGTCATCTAGCGGAGTTTAGATGACAACCACAGACTTTTCTAGACAGTCTTGTGGAAACATTAGCAGGTTCGCCACCTGTAGGTGTTAATGAAATTGGGTGTTCATTCGCTGTACTCCATCCCCCTCATGGTTGCCTTATTTGACTTATATTGCTGAGGAACCCCCGAAGCATGTGTTGTCGCCCCGATGAAATATTCATAGACTAGGTCCCTTATGTTAGTTGTTTTAGGGACATAAAGTGAGAATAACGGGAATGGGTAATTGGGTTATTGTTGGTTGGTGGAAATTAAATATAATTATTTATTGTGGGTTGAAAACCCTATATGCTCACCAGGCTCCCAAGCCTGACCCACTCAGTTTTAATTTGTATTACAGGAAGTGGCACGAGGGCATAAGATGGATGAACCATCAAGTTGTTTTGTTTACAAGTCTGCATATGTATATATTTGTTGAATGACTTGTAATGTTATCGTTTATGCTTATTGGTCTGTATCGGAACATGACACCCCGAGTTTTGATTATATAATGAAAAATACATTTCTTTTATGAAATGCTTTGGTAAACATTGTTTTATCATGTTTTGTTTTTGGGAACAAATTCCGCAACTCTTTCAAATCAAAAGGATTTACTCTGAAATTATTTTAAAAGCATAAATGAAAATCGGTCTTTTCTGGCCATGATTTTGGGGATGTCACAGTTGGTATCAGAGCATTAGTTTAAGCAAACTAGGAATTTGTAGGATTTCTAGACTTGAACTTAGAATGCTAAGTGAAGACGTTGAGCCCTAATTAGCCACTGCAATTGACATGGGCTGAGTACTTGGCGCAGTTCAAGCGCAAGTTCTGTTCGGCTCAAAATCTGTTGGAACTAGAGAACAAGTTTTTGACATTGACGAAAGGCAGCATGTCAGTTGAAGAATACACCAATAACTTCACCAATAAGATGGAGTTTGCCTTGCGTATCGTCCCAGATGAGCTGACAAAGGTGGACCGGTATGCGAAGGGACTCCCATGGGAGTATGAGGTGCCAGTACGTCAGGCACATACTCTAGAGGCAGCTATCTGGGCTGCCAAGTCTGTTGAGAACATGATTAAGGGGAGAGCCACCGGCAAGGTTGAGGTTGGTGAGAAGAGAAAGTTTGAGGGAACATTTGGTTCCGGTAAGAAAAGCAAATTTTCGAAATCTGATTCGAAAAAGTTTGGAGGAAAAGGAGGCGAAGCGAAGTGGTGTGATAAGTGTAAGAAAAAGCACTTTGGAAAATGTAGCGAGGATGTAACCTGCTACAAGTGTGGAAAAGTTTGACATTTTGCCAATGAGTGTCCGAACAACAAAAGGATGTGTTTTGGTTGCAATGAAGAGGGGCATATTTTGAAAGACTGTCCGAAGAAGAAGGAGGCAGCAAAGCCCAACATTCCACCAAAGCTGAAGGCGAGAGCCTTCCAGATGACACTTGAGGCCGCGAAAGATGAAGCTAATGTCGCTTCAGGTACCTTTCTTGTTAATGAATTACCTGCTCAAATTTTGTTTGATTCTGGAGCCAACTACTCCTTTATTTCGCATGAGTTTGGTAGAAAACTAGTTTTGCCTGTTGATAGACTAGATAATGCTTTATTAGTCGAAGTTGCTAGTGTCAAGTTTGTACCTGTTAGCCATCGTATGAAAGACGTCTTAATCGACTTTAATGGGAATAAGTTTCACGAGGAATTATTGCCTATCGAACTTAATGGTTTCAACATCGTGTTGGGAATGGATTGGCTTAGCGCCAATGATGCCGAAATTTTGTGCAAGAAGAAGATAGTTAAAGTAAACCCGCCCGGGAAAGATTCATTTATGGTGTACGGGGACAAACGGCGAGTAAATTCTGGAATCATTTCCCTAATGAAAGCCAGAAAGTGTTTGACCAAGGGATGTACATCATATTTAGCATTCGTGATTGATGCGAAGAAGGAAAAGAAGGTGATGCAGAGTATTCCAGTGGTGTGTGAGTATCCGGAAGTATTTCCCGAAGATCTTCCTGGATTACCACCTGATAGACAAGTGGAGTTCAGAATTGACTTGTTACCAGGAACCACGCCAATAGCAAAAGCACCTTACCGATTAACACCGACGGAGATGAAGGAGCTGATGATGCAACTTCAGGAGTTATTGGACAAAGGTTTCATTAGACCTAGTTCATCGCCCTGGGGAGCTCCGGTGTTATTCGTGAAGAAGAAAGATGGAAGTATGAGAATGTGCATTGATTACAGAGAGCTAAACAAGGCAACAATAAAGAATAGATATCCGTTGCCGAGGATTGATGACCTATTTGATCAATTGCAAGGTTCGAGCTATTTCTCGAAGATCGATCTAAGGTCAGGATATCATCAGCTAAAAGTAAGAGAGCAAGATATCCAGAAGACTGCATTCAGAACTAGATATGGACACTACGAGTTCTTGGTTATGTCGTTTGGACTAACGAATGCTCCAGCAGCGTTCATGGATTTGATGAATAGGGTTTGTAATTCGTTCCTTGATAAATCTGTGATAGTGTTCATAGACGACCTTCTGATTTACTCAAAAAGCCAGGAGGAGCATGGCAGACACTTGCAAGAAGTGTTAGAAGTCTTGAAGAAGGAGAAGCTATATGCAAAGTTCTCTAAGTGTGATTTTTGGATTCGTGAAGTCCAATTCTTGGGTCACGTGGTCAACCAAGAAGGGATAATGGTTGATCCAGCAAAGATTGAAGCTGTAATGAAGTGGGAACAACCGAAAAGTCCCACGGAGATCCGAAGCTTTTTAGGATTAGCCGGATATTACCGAAGGTTTATCCAAGGCTTTTGTTCGATTGCTACTCCATTGACAGCTTTGACCCACAAAGGAGCTACTTATGCTTGGAGTGATAAGCATAAAGAAGCATTCGAGAAGCAAAAGAAGAAGCTATGCGAGGCACCGATACTTTCTCTACCCGATGGAGTTGAAGACTTCGCTGTTTATAGCGATGCGTCTGGTGTTGGATTGGGTTGTGTTTTGACCCACAGAGAAAAGGTGATAGCATATGCGTCTCGACAGCTGAAGGAGCATGAAAAGAATTACCCGACTCATGATTTGGAGTTGGCAGCGGTAGTTTTCGCTCTGAAAATATGGAGGCATTACCTCTATGGCACGAAGTACAAACTTTTCACTGATCATAAGAGTCTCCAATATCTCTTTAATCAGAAAGAATTGAATATGAGGCAACGACGCTGGCTAGAGTTACTCAAGGACTACGACTGTGAGATACTTTACCATCCCGGTAAAGCTAATGTTGTTGTTGATGCTCTCAGTCGGAAAGTCAATCTTGAAAGGAAAAGGCCAAGAGCGTTGAGAATTGAAGTTGTCTCGACCATTGTGGAAAGTATAAAGAAAGCTCAAAGCGAAGTTTCTGAAAAGAATGACCGAAAGGAGGAACGTTTGGGTAAAACGTTAGTGTTCGGTATAAACAGTCACGGACTGAAGGTGTTCCAAGATCGGATTTGGATACCTAAGACAGGAGGAGTCAGAGATCTTCTGATGGAAGAAGCTCACAAAACCATGTACTCGATTCATCCCGGTAGCACTAAAATGTATAGGGACCTGAAACCCTACTATTGGTGGGCGACGATGAAGCTTGATGTTGCAAAATATGTGGCCGAGTGTGTGACTTGTGCGAGAGTCAAGACACAACATTGCTATGGATTTTGTCACTAAACTGCCCCGAACAAAGAATGATCACGACATGAAGGAAATTGTGAAGGAAATTGTCTATGGAGAAGTGGTCACCGATCTGATCCGAAGTACGCCCCGCGTACAGCGAAGCATGACGCACCTCGCACTCGAGTTCTTCGGATGACGAACGCCATGACGTTTCGGAGTAGTACGTCCCGCGTACTCCGAGGCTCCAGCCACCTATAAATAGGATGCAAGGGCAGCCGAGTTCTTTTGCTATTTTCTCTCTTCTCTCTCCCGTTTTGCATTGATTTGCGTGCCAGAAATACCCCGAAGCCCCGGTATTATTCTCGAGCCCCGAAGCAAGTCCCGAGATCCCGAAGATCCCGAGAAGTGCGGTTCCCAAGCCGAAGCTCTGCCCGCGAGAAGTTCGATTTTTGTAGAGATCTTCCAGATCTGCTGAGGATTACTACTTCTGCAAGTCGTAGTGCTGTCCGATCATCTTCTGATCAAGTGAGTGTATACTACCTTTCATAAAACACGATAATAATACAAGTATGGTTTGATTGTATTAAGTATATTGTTGTTTATATGTGTGAATGTGTATTCACTTTCTTCCATCTCATAGATATGATTTATTCTCTATGAAATACGTGTTATGTGTGTGTGTGCCTCATCTGTTATGTGGAATATGTATTGATTAAAGCATGCTATACAGGTTTTTAAACTATGTATAAAAATGTATATTTTTATCTACTAATATGTTGGGTAGAACATGGGTAGATAGTTGGTGTGTAATAAACAGATGAGAGGCCTCGTTGTTGTTTGACTTAGTCATCTAGCGGAATTTAGATGACGACCACAGACTTTTCTAGACAGTCTTGTGGAAACATTAGCAGGTTCGCCACCTGTAGGTGTTAATGAACTTGGGTGTTCATTCGCTGTACTCCATCCCCCTCATGGTTGCCTTATTTGACTTATATTGCTGAGTAACCCCCGAAGCATGTGTTGTCACCCCGATGAAATATTCTTAGACTAGGTCCCTTATGTTAGTTGTTTTAGGGACATAAAGTGAGAATAATGGGAATGGGTAATTGGGTTATTGTTGGTTGGTGGAAATTAAATATAATTATTTATTGTGGGTTGAAAACCCTATATGCTCACCAGGCTCCCAAGCCTGACCCACTCAGTTTTAATTTGTATTACAGGAAGTGGCACGAGGGCATAAGATGGATGAACCATCAAGTTGTTTTGTTTACAAGTCTGCATATGTATATATTTGTTGAATGACTTGTAATGTTATCGTTTATGCTTATTGGTCTGTATCGGAACATGACACCCCGAGTTTTGATTATATAATGAAAAATACATTTATTTTATGAAATGCTTTGGTAAGCATTGTTTTATCATGTTTTGTTTTTGGGAACAAATTCCACAACTCTTTCAAATCAAAAGGATTTACTCTGAAATTAATTTAAAAGCATAAATGAAAATCGGTCTTTTCTGGCCATGATTTTGGGGATGTCACAGTTGAGTGAGGCCGGGAGGTCAGTATGAGATGTTTATCACTCCTCTAGGGTGAGAATTGAGCGCTCGCCATGTTGTGTATTCAGTTAGGGCATTATAATGATGCTTGAGGCAAATATGGGTAGGTGTGGAAGGTAGTATGGGCCCGTACTACTGAAAGCACAGGACCCATACGCGTGTCAAGTAAGTCAAAATCCCTAGGATTAGTAGGGAGTTGGCTCCCGGATATTTATAGGGATTATCTGATATCTTGTGGTATGTTTCAGAATGGTGATGACGAGGCGCTTTGTGGCCGGATCCGGTTCGGGATCAGGATCAGGGGACAGAGGCCAGGAGGGGCTGACGTCACCTGAGTCGGTGGTGCAGATAGGTACAAAGGAGTTGGATGCCAGAATTCGAGAGATCCTACATGATGAGGTTGCTGCTGCATTCCAGCCTCAGTTACCGGAGATGTTCGGGTCGATTAAGACAACCATGGTAGAGTATTTTGATGAGCGCTATGTAGGCCTTGCAGAGACAGCCGCCGCGGCAGCTGCATCAGCTGTATCAGCGGCAGGGGGGATTTGGTAGAGGTTTTCAGTACATGGACTTCAATAACACGAAGCCCCATACTTTTGATGGGACGTAGGATCCCATCAAGGCTATTAGATGGATTTCAGATGTGGAAGGGTGCTTCTTCACTTGCTCGTGTCCTGCTGACCAGCAGGTCAGGTGTGCTCTGAACCTGCTTAGGTCTGGGGCCAAGGACTGGTGGAGACTTGCGACTAGATCGTACGCTGATGGTCAGAGAGCTGCTGTTACCTGGGAGCAGTTCAGAGACATGTTCCGCGCCCGTTACATTCCGCGGGTTGAGCGGGAGCGGTTGGCACAAGAGTTTCTGAGTTTGAGACAGGATTCGGAGTTGGTGACGGAGTTCACCCGTGTGTTCACTGAGCGGGCAATGTTCTGCCCAGAGTTTGCTTCCTAGCAGTCTCAGATGACCCGTTATCTGAGTATGCTCAAGAATGATATCCGACAGTTTGTATCTACCCAGCGATGTGATACTCTTCTGGAGTTACAGGAGGCCGCTAGACGTCGGGAATTAGAGATTGAGCTGCAGCTGAGGGAGCAGCGGCCGGTCCTGACACAGTCGCAGCCGGCGCCGAAGCGGTCAAAGACTGCTGATTTAAGGTCTGGGAGTCAGCAGAGCCACTCTTGTGGAAAGTGCGAACGGCAGGGTTCATTCCGGGATTTTTCGAGCCAGTAGTGGGTGCCACAGGTGTGGCAAGGAGGGGCACTATGCGAAGGATTGTCGCCAGGCCGCTCCGATACCGAGTATGAAGTTATGTTACCACTGTGATCTGGTTGGCCATTTGAAGGCCAACTGCCCGTTACTCGCCGCCAAACCAGCACAGGATCCTGCGCCGCCTACTTTGAGGATCACGGATGGGAGACCAGTCAAGGCAGAGCCTCCGAAGGCTCAGGGTCGTGCTTTCCAGCTTACAGCGGAGGAGGCCCGAGCAGCACCAGATGTGGTTGCTGGTACGTTTTTAGTGAAATCTTTGCCTGCTTTGGTCTTATTTGACTCGGGGGCCGAGTCGATCCTTCGTATCTCTGTCTTTTAGTAGGGAGTTCAGTGCGCCAGTGGGTGAGTTAGAGTGTCCGTTGTGAGTATCTATCACCAACGAACACAGGGTTTCTGCTTCTTCAGTCTATCGAGGGTGTGACTTGGAGATTTTTGGGGTGTCCTTTCCAATAGATTTGATTCCGATCTCCATAAGGGAGGTGTGCGTGATTGTGGGCATGGATGGGCTCAGTCGGTTTGGTGCTATGATTGATTGCGAGGGCCAGCGAGTGGTAGTTCGAACCCCAAGTGGGGGAGAACTGATTGTATATGGAGAAGGCACCAGAGTAGGATCAGGGTTTTGTTCAACTGCCAGGGCACGACAGTACATTCAGCACATGTGTGCGGGTTATCTAGCGTATGTGGTAGATACACGAGTCAGGGATCAAATTTCAGTTTCCGATGTACCGGTGGTCAAGGAGTTTGCGGATGTTTTTCCAGAGGAGTTTCCAGGGATACCTTTGGAGAGGCAGGTCGAGTTCAGGATCGACCTGGTGCCAGGTGTGGCCCCTATCGCTAAGGCGTCGTACCGATTGGCACCACCACAGATGCAGGAGTTGTCGACACAACTACATGAACTGCTGGGAAAGCAGTTCTCCATGGGGAGCGCCGATTCTTTTTTTCCGGAAGAAGGACGGTTCGCACCGGATGTTTATTGATTACTGGGAGTTGAATAAGTTAACGGTGAAGAACCGGTACCCACTCCCGAGGATAGACGATCTCTTCGATCAGTTGTAGAGCGCATCTTGGTTTTCCAAGATAGACTTGAGGTATGGCTATCATCAGGTCAGGGTCATTGAGGAGAACGTGGAGAAGACCGCGTTCCGAACTTGTTATGGACATTATGAGTTCGTGGTGATTCCGTTTAGGCTCACCAACGCGCCAACAGTGTTCATGGACCTGATGAATCGGGTCTGCAGACTGATGCTTGATCGCTCGGTCATAGTGTTTATAGATGATATCTTGGTATATTCCAAGACCCGAGAGCAGCATGAGGAGCATCTGCGAGAGTTGTTGGGAGTTCTGAGATGAGAACGGCTGTACGCTAAGTTCGCGAAGTGCGAGTTCTGGTTACGAGAGGTCCAGTTCCTCGGGCATCTCGTCAACCAAGAGGGGATTTTGATCGATCCGGCCAAAATCGAGGTGGTTATGCAGTGGGAGATTCCGAAATCTCCCTTAGATATTAGAAGTTTTCTGGGATTGGTAGGGTACTACCGGAGGTTCATATGGGATTTCTCCAGGATTGCAGTAGCCCTCACTCGTCTGACGAGGAAGGGGGTGGACTTCTGGTGGGGCCCCGAGCAGCAGAGGGCATTTGAGACCCTCCGTCAGTGTTTGTGTGAGGCACCAGTATTGACACTCCTGGAGGGAGTTGAGGATTTTGTGGTGTTTTGTGATGCATCCATCACAGGTTTAGGGGCGGTCCTCATGCAGAGAGGACGAGTGATAGCCTACGCATCACGGCAGCTGAAGCCGCATGAGACGAGATACCCTACGCATGACTTGGAGCTGGGGGAGGTGGTGTTCGCCCTCAAGATATGGAGACATTACCTCTATGGGGTCCGTTGTATCATTTACACGGATCATAAGAGCTTGAGACATATCATGGATCAGCCGAACCTGAATATGAGGCAGTACAGGTGGCTGGATGTAGTCAATGACTACGATTGCGAGATCCTTTACCATCCTGGTAAGGCGAATGTGGTTGCGGATGCCTTGAGCCACAATTCAGTTGGGTCTTCCACTCCCGCGGTATGTATGAGAATAGCGGTGAATTCTCTGCTTGTGAGTTTAATCAGAGATGCCCAGGTAGAGGGCATGCGACCGGAGAATTGGAAGCTGGAAAGGATCAAGGGTGAGAATATCCAGTTCGTGCGGGATAGTTGGGGACTTTTGACCCGATGTGGTCGGGTTTGGGTTCCAATGTCGGGTGGGGTTAGGCAGACGGTTATGGAGGAGGCTCATAAGTCTCATTTCTCTATTCACCCAGGGGCCACCAAGATGTACCGGGATTTGAGTTTTAGTGATTGGTGGCCGTGCATGAAGCGAGAGATCGCTTGGTACGTCGAGAGGTGCTTGACCTGTAGGATGGTCAAGGCCGAGCATCAAAGGTCGCATGGAAACCTGCAGCATCTAGAGATTCCCATGTGGAAATGGGAATAGATCACGATGGATTTTATTACCTAGTTGCCGAGGACGAAGAAGGGGTTTGATGCTATATGGGTCATCGTGGATCGATTGACTAAGAGTGCCCATTTCTTGGCTATACGGGAGAGCTCTTCGGCTGATAAATTGGCCGAAGTGTACATTTGCGAGATCGTGTCTCTCCATGGAGTTCCCGTTTCCATTGTCTCCGATCGGGATGTTAGGTTTACCTCCCGCTTCTAGCAAAAGTTTCACGAGGAGCTGGGCACGCGGTTACACTTCAGCACAACATTTCACCCGCAGACAGATGGCCAAAGCGAGCGGACTATTCAGACCCTCGAAGTGCGAGTTTTAGTTATAACCTCCTCTTGCTCCATCATTTCGCGGGTTGTGGTACTCTCTTGAATTTTTAGAGATTTCTTCAATAATCTCCTTAATTTCCACAGGATTCTTCTTGGTTAATGGTCCTTGAGAGTCAAGGAGTTTCCTTGTTGTGACAGTCACCCCATCCTAAAAGATCAAAACTTCTTGTTGCGCATTTAGGTTGTTTTGGGGTCAATTTCGAAGTAGACCCTTGTATCTCTCCCATGATTCAAATAGCAACTCCCCCACTTGTTGCTCAGTTTTAGCGATGGCCTTTTTGGGTTTAGCTACCTTTGATGGTGGGCAGAATTGTTCCAAGAATTCCTCATGCATTTTTGCCCATGTAGTGATTGCACCGGGTGTAAGTGCCTTCAACCAATCCTTGGCAGCTCCTTTGAAGGTGACCAGAAGTATTCTCAATAACACCGTTTTGCGTGGAACATTTGGGATGTTGAAGTAATCGGCGATGTCACTGAATTCATCAAGATGTTTGTAGGCATCTTCATGAACTTTTTCGGTAAATGGAATCTCTTTTAGCGTAGCAAGGATGTGTCCCTTGAGTTCAAATGAGGCAGTAACTAGAATGGCGGGTTGCACAAGACCTGTTCTGGTGTCGTCACAAATTCTTTTCTTGTATGCCTCCATGGAAATGTCGACAATGTCCGCCATGATGCTTTTGGGTTCACTTTCTTTTTCTTATTCGATTTTGCTTCCTTCCTCGTTTGTTTCGTACTCGACGTCCTCTTTCGTTGATTGTTCTCAAGGCTTTCGTCTTTCGGTGTTTTGTTGGATTCTCCCACTTGCTTTCCCTTATTCTTACTAAAAACCGATTTGAGATTCTTGAAAGTTGATTTCTTTGTTGTTGTAAATTCTCCTTTATTTCTATCCGTGTTTTAACTGAAAGTTGACTCCGAGTCTTCTAGTGGTTCAATTAAAGGTGTATTTGATCCACGGGTCATAAACTACTGCAATAAAACAATTAAAACGCGTAAAAAGAACAAAAACAAAAACTGAAAGTTAACTGTAACGTCACCACGACGTGGTGGGTCAAACGAATTAAAAACCTAAAATAAAAAGTTAAAAACAAATAGAAGCAAAATCCTAATAAGATAGCAGATTTAAAGTAACTAAAATTGGACCGTTCCCCGGCAACGGCGCCAAAAACATGATGTGAAAAATAATTACGCACTAGTTTTATCCTACTAATGTAAGTACTTTCTACCTAAGGCAGTGTACCTTGTTGTAAATAGTATAGCACAATAGACAGGTATCTAACACAGGGAATGGTATTATTAGCTAATTTTTACCTACTACTAACTAAATTACTAAGAAATTTAGAAAAGGTTTTTTCTCTTGTTTTGCAAGACTAGAAAATTAATTAACAAAGATAAACTAACAATTAACTAAAGCAATTATCAAATTAAAGCAAGAAACAAAAAGAAACAATTTAAACCAACATATTTGAGTGACTTTCGTTTAACTTCAATTTACTTGCTATTATGGTTTATTTATGCAAGTGCAATGGATTAGTGTTCAATTGGTTACTAATTCCTAAGATGACCAAGTTAATATTCACTAACTTAATCCTTTAGCAAACAAGTTCATTCATACAGTCATCATGCGAATAAACTAACAAGCTTACTAGTGTTCGGTTCGAGTTAAGTTAGACTTATAAAAGATTGATCAAATTGGTTAATTGATTCAGTTCAATATATGATAGGTCACCATATATTAGCTCCTACAATTACTTACCCACTTTTCTATCTAACCATAGGTTTTTAGTCAAAACTCTAGTCCTACAATTTTTTCAATCCACAAATATCATCAGATTCAAGTTCAATTAAGAAAGATGGTCATGAAAAGTTAGTTAAACTTAGCAATAAATAGCTAAAACAATTATCATAATCACAAAAGGTTCTTTAATAAGCTAATTAAACAAATAACCAATAAAAACTAAATGAAACCATAAATGAAACCATATATAGTCAAGAAAATCTACACCAAACGAAAGTCATTGGGTTTTAGCCCATAGTTTCAGCAACTGAAGTCAGATAAACAAACTCTATATGCAAAGACATGATTAAACAAGAATATAAAATCGTAATTAAGAAGTTATTGCCTTATTTCTCTCAATTCCCAAGCTACAATCGATTTCTTCACTTCCAAGCTTCAATTCAGATCCTTGGCCTTCAAAAATTGTCTATATCTCTCAGCACAAGTTCCCAATTCGGAAAAGAATGGCATCTATTTACATTTTTCCGAAAACAGATCACCACGATGTGGTAAGGTCACCACGTCGTGGTCTTCATTATTATCCTGTATACAGCAAGTCTTTGAAGTCAATTGGGAAAGGTCAAAACACCACGTCGTGAGGAAGTCACCACGAATTGTTGAGTATATTTTTCTTCATTTAATAGTCTTCATTCAAATTCCTTAGCTTCCAGATTCCTTTATGTTCTAAGCATATCTTTTATCCCTACAACACAATACATAACAAATTAAGTGCCTTTTGTTCTATAAAGGGTGTAAAAGTAATTAAAAAGATTAAGATATGATGTACAATTGTATGTATAGATTTGCACATATCAGATATCCAAGTGGATGATCGCTTGAATCACATTGAGAGACCGGTGGCGATCCTTGATCGGAAGGCGAAGGCCTTGAAGGACAAGGTCGTAGGTTTGGTGAAGGTGTAGTGGGGGAGATTTGTAGCATCCGAATCCTTAAGGTACTTAATTCATTGAATTATTTCATTGTGGGAGAGGCTCATGACGTGAGCTATAGTGTTCACGACGTGAGTGACTATCGACCATTTGACCCGCATTCTTGAATCTCACGACGTGAGCCATGCCTCATGACCCAAAACTCTAGTTTTCGAGAATTTAATGGAATGAGAGAGCTAAGGTTGCCCATCCTCAGCCTCTCTCACTTCCTAGCACCCTAAAAACCCTAGATTCGACCTTCTTGAGGCTTTTGGCCATTGTTGGTGATCTTGAAGAGCTTATTTGGTGGTTTTGGTCCATTAAAGTGGAAGATAACTATTGTGGTGCTTCCTTTTGGCAATCTAGCTTCTACCTCTTGGTCTTGCTGAGCTTTTGGGCCTTTGTAAGATACTATTTGTTTTTTTTGGGGTAAAATGCATGCACTCTGCGGACCATATCTACAGACCTCTGTAATAGAAGGACCAAATGTCTGCAGTCTAAAAGAAAAAGATTGTTTGTTTTTTAACATCTGCAGGCTGTTAGAATAAACTAAAATCTAATTAAACTTATTAAAAAACTTTAAAATAGTTTTTCAATAATTTTATGACTTTATTATAGATAATTTACAAATGTTGATCAACTTTTATGTATTATTGTATAACAGTGAAAATAAAATGGTATGAATTAACGTATATATTTAATAAAAACCAACAAAATTTGGTCGCAAAGTTACACATAAAAATTGTAATTAGGGATAAAATATTTAACAAATAAATTTGATGGAAATAAACTTTGATATTAAATGAAAATTGTTAAAATTTTCATTTTACATTTTCAATTAATTCAATTAAAAATTGGGCATAAATATTTTTCCAAAGAAATGAAAGATAATGCATTAAATAATGTTTTATAAAATTTGACACAAAAAAATAAGATAATATTAAGATTTTTTTCAGGTCTATATAAACAGCTTCATTGACCTTATTGTAATTAAATCTTTATTTATAAATTTCTCATAAAGGTTATTATTGTGTCATCAAACTTTTTTCTTTTAGTATTGTAATTTTTTTATTGAAAATCGTTTATAATAGATAAAGTTGTAATAAATCTAAGTTAAAAAAAACAAAGATAAATGTGTATTTTTTAGACTAGAAGATGTCTGAAGACTTTTGAAGACTCTGCTCCACATCTGCGCCAAGAAGAGGACCTTTTTAGGCCTGCAGTCTTCAAAAACACAAACAGTCTACGAAGCCTAATATTTGCACATGGTCTGCACTACACATATAGAATAGGCCACTAGGGATGAGATTTAGAACCGGAAAACCGGACCGGAACCGGACCCGTTAGAACCGAAATATATAGAACCGGGTCCAATTCCGGGTTTAAAAATTGGCTTTATCCGGGTTCCGGGTAATCCGGGTTTGGGTCCATTGGGTCCGGGTAAACCGGGTCTAAAATCCGGAACCGGTTTTTGGAACCGGAACCACTTTTAGGGCCGGAACCACTTTTTGTGAAACGTTTACAAGATGCATATCTTATTCGTTTCAACTCCAATTGACATACGGTTTTTTCCAACATGTAGTTTAGAGTTTGTACATGATTCTAGACTATAAATTTGTCATTTTTAGTTTTATATTCATTGACTTACAGTCCTCAAAAGTTGAGATACCAAAGCTGAAAGTTTTTAGTTTTTAGTTTTTTTGTATTCGGTGAAAGTTTTAAAACATGCATATCTAATTCGTTTGAAGTTGGATTGACATGTGGTTTTTTCCAACTTCTAGTTTACAGTTTGTACATGAGTTTAGACTATAATTTTGTCATTTTTGGTTTAACATTCAATGATTTACAGTCCTCCGAAGTCGGGATATCAAAACTGAAAATTTTCAACTTTTCAGCTATTTGTTTTTGTACTTTGTATTATGTGAAAATATTAACACAAGTATATCTCATTCATTTAAATTCGGATTGACATGCGGGTTTTTCCAGAGTGTATTTTAGAGTTTGTACATGATTTTAGACTCTAATTTTGTTAATTGTGGTTTCATATTCAATAAGTTACAGCCCCCTAAAGTCGGGATATCAATATGAAAATTTTCAAAGTTCAACCCACTAAGTAGTAAGTAATTACTAAAAAATTACGGTTTTTTCGGGTTTTCCGGGTCTAAACCCACTTTATCCGGTTCCAACCTACCCACTTTGATGTTTCCGGGTTTTCCGGTTCTAGACCCACTTTACCCGGAACCGAACCGGAACCGGTTCCTATATACCGGTCCGGTTTCCGGTTCTATAAAATCCCGTTAACCGGTTCCGAGTTTTCCGGGTCCGGGTCCATCCGGTCCGGGTTTGGACCCACTTTCATCCCTATAGGCCACGAAGATATGCAGACAAAAAAAACAAACAACACCTAAGTCATAAAACTCTTACCTTTTTGCCTCTTGCATGCTAGATCTAGGTTTTGGAGCCTTTCTTTCCATGGTTGGGTTGTGTAACATGCATGAAATCCATAAAGTTGGCAACTTTATGGATCATTGAGACATCTTATGTATATGTGGCCATGGATCTGAGTTTTGGTGATGGTTTTAGACTCCAAGCATGAGTCTTGATCTTATTACCTCTCTTTTGACCTACTTAGTATCTAAGTCATGTATTGGATATGCATGAATGAAAAGCTACAATTTTATAGTCCTTAGGGTCGTGGGAGGTCCAAAGAATGTGATAAAGGATTAAGAGCTTAATCCTCAAATTTGATCAGAACAGATCTCACGGCGTGAAAAATGGGAATCTCACAATGTGAGAAATGAAGATGTCCCGATATGAGGAATCTGGTTGGATGAGTTGTGATTAATTCGACTCACTGAGCGGGGCTGATTCGAGTCCATTATCATGATGTTACCAGAGACCAGGTCACCACGTGAAGGTGAGTTGAGGGAAAAGTTGACCGATGACCTCAAGCGTTGACTTTTGATCAGAGTTGACTTTTGGTTAACTATTGGCCTTGAAGGGTAGACTAAAGGTTTTCCTTGTAAGATTATCTAGGTGGGGTGTAGCTGACCGTGAGAGAAACATTAGCTGATTATCAATCGAGATGTGAGTTTCCTTCACTATACTCGTAGGTCGAAGGCACTAATACCGGCCCACTGAATTATGTTAGTGGTTGATAATTGTCTTTATGACAATTTCCTATTATGCTTGTATGTGTTGGCTGTCTACGTGACTCTTACTGTTTTAATTGCATGCTAGTTGTAGGGTTGATATAGACCCGATACCGGTTGAAAGAGGCCGAAGGGGTTAAAATATACCTAGTACCGGTTGAAAGAGACGAAGGGGGTGAAATAAAACCAGTACCGGTTGAAAGAGACTGTAGGGGTTGAAAAATACCCAGTACCGGTTGAAAGAGATTGAAGGGGTTGAAACACACCCAGTACCGGTTGAAAGAGACTGAAGGGGTTGAAATATACCCATATATGTTTCATTGTTATGTATGTATGGTATGGGGTATTTTAGGGGAGCTTATTAAGCTTTGTGCTTATAGTTTTCAGTTTATGTTTTAGGTATCTCCATCTCCAAAGGGAAGGGCCCAGTTTGATCGCACTGCATCTACCCATGTTTTTTGTATTTACGTGATTTTGGGACTTGTACTATGATATTGTTACATTATGACACTTTTGGTTGTTTTGACATAGTTACTTGATGTTTTGAAATGAATTAAAAATGGATTTTTTTTCTAAAATTTTCCGAATGTTACAATATACTTCCCGGAACCAGAAACCCGTCAAATACTAAACTCAGAAATCGCAATCTAGAACTGGTGATCATCCAATTGTCGAACCTACCCCAAGTCTCTGATTAGGGACACCATCAAAACATGCATAAAGAATACTCAACGTATAAAAGTGTTGGCAATACCTAAATGAAAATTATTTGGTTGTATACCAGATTAACCCAAAAACTCATTCGGCTCAACATCCCTGTCATCAGTTGACCACACTAGAACCTACCCTCAATCCGCCTAACCAATAATTACACTCGGGCTTACCCCTAATCTAATAACCACTAACTGCACTCACCATCAGATAGATGAAATCCATAAGGGTCTGTGACACTTCGTGACACTATCCAATTATTGGAATGAGAAGCTCGTTGTTCCTCACCGTTGTTGCCACATGCTTACAACCATTCCTGATACGACCTAACTCTTCCCATAGAATGCTAAGACTAAATCATAGACTTACCATTCTTTTACGCCTGACTACCACCTAGGGAACATTATAGTTACCCTACAGTCTCACAACATTTCCTCAATTACTATGGGGCCTGTCCATGGTTTTGTCATCCATCCACAAGAATATTTAACCGAAGATCAATAAGAGCCGGATCCTCCGACCGAGATAATCCAAATCCTTAGCCTCTTATTCCCGAATTATGATTACAACCAACTATTCTCTTCTCCTTAGATACGAATTCCAAGATAATCCGCATTGAAATTATTTCTGATATTTCCAAGTGGTTCTCCCCCACTTGGAATTAGTCCTTCTCTATCAATTTCTACACTTTTACTACTCACTTACAATCCATAACATGCATATCCTAAGCTTTTCAGATGGATCACCATCCATACAACCTTCTCAAAGAAATTTTCAAACTTTAATAACCAAACCGATCCTAGAATTGCTCAACTGACTGAACCTAAACTTTGAATGCCATTAAAACCAAGGTCAGACTGACTCTTTCTCACCCTACCACCCTTAATTGATAATTATCCTGAGGAACACACAGTCCTCTTAAATCTATTTTGTTTTCCTAGAAGGGACAACCGACTACAATGAGATCTTTTCTAGAAGCCTCCGACGCAAAAACTGCATGCATAACGCCGAGAGCAGAAATTTATGCAACTCACCCTGCACCCACTTCAGATCAATCTCCCAATAATCTTTATCATAAAAGATATCAACAATATCGAATACCAAAAATCCAACGAACTTACACTGTAACTTCTTTTGGCTTATCGTGCGGAACCCATCAAAATCAATTTGGCGGTTGACCCTTCGACCTTGTGGCATCTGATCCTCCGTGCAGAATGCTCAGTCCTCCCCCACTCAGACCTTTCTCCTTTAATGGCCGACATTGTCCACATCGAAGCCTAAAAACTGGTTCCTCCAGATGCTCTCTAAACACAACTCTCATTATACAAAACGACATATGCCAATTCTTGAATTAATCGCGAGTAAATCCTGAACCCTGAATGGGTATGTCAGAATCCTTCCCAACATTACAACTTCCAACCCTTCACGAACATCCCTCCTACGTTATGATGCACGGAGCACCACGTAAGTCGAATCCCTGACCCATTATGACCTATATATGCTAGCATAATAATTCTAACAAGCTACTACACGGATGACTATCCATTCAAAATTAAACTGAGGATCAAAATTTATTACCTCTGATTTCTTGCGTTTCAACCTTGACCTCCTTCCAGTTGGTGGACATATGGGCTTGTACTATCTCTACTACCCATGTAGGACAATCGGGTTTTAGGTGTCCTGACTGGTTATAGTGGAAACACATCAGATCCTTTTTGAAGTTACGACATACATGCCCTCTCTCTCTACACTTATAACATTTGAACTTATGACAAGAAAATCCGTGGGTTCCCCTATACTTCCCAAAGATATCATAGCTCCCCTAATTTCCATTACCCATATTAGCAGCCTCAAACTCTTCGTCCATCACTGAATGATTCCTCCTCTTTCTGAGTCATGTCCCCACATCATCATTTACCCCAGTATTCATCTCAGCAGTCCCTCTGATAGTATGCAAAGCTGCAGTTCGCTCCTCGAACTTGGCAATTAGTCTACTAGTAATCTGATCCATGATACTAGACAAATCTTCTTGCAATATATGTGAAACCACAACGGTAATCATCTCCTATATCTAATTAATTGTCACCCCCGATCTATCCCGACCATTGACTCCAGATATTGAACCAGATCCCCTTATGAACCCCATACTGAAAACGAACCAAAAAAATACATAAGGAATGCCACAATACACATTGCTACAACCACATGAAGAGACTAACCCTCGAGTTTGTGACTTCCTTTCTATGCATATGGGTCCTACGCTTTCAGTAGTACGGGCCCATACTACCTTCCACACCCACACATATTTGTCTTAAGTATCACCACAACGCCCTAACTGAATACACAACATGGTGAGCGCTCAATCCTCACTCCTAGAGGAATGCTAAATATCTCATAACTGGCCTCCCGGCCTCACACAACCCACCCATGAAACTTCCACCAATCCTACAACACCCGTGTATGCTAACCATACATAACGCTGGACCCTATAGACTTTCGAATACCTGATCCTACCCTAAGCCCTTCGTCAAACAAGAATAGGAAATAAGGCCAAACCAAACATTCTCAGCCTATAAGATCTTAATAATGTACAGCCGTGATGCATACACTAAGCAACTACAGTAATGATGTCAATTTCATATAAGGAAAAACCCTAGGCTATCAGGCATCATATAATCAGGCAATTCTATCATGCAATTCTTGAAGATCCCTAGCCTAGTACTAGCATGTTGTTCTAACCATATCTCATAATTTAAATAATCCGTAAGGTAATGGTCTATCCGCGAGCTCCAAGTGATTATGCACTTGCATCCTCCTTTTATTAGTTTGAAAACATTTTAAGAAAATCTTTTTATAACCTTGTCCTCAGTTTGAGACTGGACACACATAAGTGTTTCCTCCAATTCACTCAAACCAAAGCTCTGATACCAACTTGTAACACCCATAAAATACAAGCCAATTTAAAAAATTTTAAAACATTTAAAACCATTAAGTTATTACAGTTTACTTTCAAAACAATTTAAACATCAGAGTCTTCCCAGAATTAATCATGAAAATGTAAGGAGGTGCACGATCATGCCTTCGCCTTCCCGCAATCATCAGAATACCTGAAACAATAATCGATAAATGTAAGCTTGAAGACTTAGTGAGTTACCCCAAATTACCAACGCCATACAGATATAACCAGATCATATAAACATATAAGCAAACATCATGCATAATGAGCCATTAGTCTGACTGGACCGAATACCGGTCCTCAGTCTATCTGGACTGCTCTCTAAGCCCTCGGCACGTCTAGACCGCCCTCCTCGGGGCCTTGAGCCTATCCGGACCGCTCGCTAGGCCTTTGGCCTGACTGGATTTGCCCGGCCCGGGCCTGCAGTCTACCCGGTCCTCCCAGGGGGTCTTGGCCTACTGCACACAGAAGGACCTTCTTCAACCCTTTCCCCAAACCAACAAACATGTATACATACATATAAAAAGTAAACATGCAGATCAAACAGATCACTAACATGACAACCATCCTATAACCAGGATACCGATCTAACTGATCTCTAGCATAGCAGCCATCCTAAAGCAGGATGAAATCTAACATAGCAACTATGCTAAACCATGATGTAATCTAACATAACAACCATCCTAAACCAGGATGAAATCTAGCATAGCAATAACATAGCAACCATCCTAAACCAGGATGAAATCTAACATAGAAATAACATAGCAACCATCCTAAACCAGGATGTAAATCATAAAGGGTCGACATTAGTGTTGTAGACCCTGTTGATATAGTGATGAGAACTCACCTGGCGCTGCTGAAGTCCCACAGATAAAACTCCAGCTGCTGGTTGACAGATTCCCGAACTATCAACATCAAACAATAGCCAATTAATAATTGGGTTCCAAGCCCGAGGTCTAACTCACACTACAAAAGCCCAAAAGTCAAATAATGGGCCAAGCACAACATATGGCCCAATTTTCCAAATTGTGCCCAGACCTCTACATGGTCTTTCCTTAAGGCACATGTAATTATTCTAGTCCAAACTCTTGGTATTCCCATGGCCCAATATAACGTAATCATTAAGGCCCAGTTATGGCCCAAATTTCCAAATTGGGCCCAACTCCTTCAAATGGGCCTTATCCTAAAGCCCATCTAATTACTTTGGTCCATTTACTTATTCTTGGAAAGCCCATTAACAGTCCAATCACCAAAGCCCAATAGAAAGGCCCAACTTAAGGCCCAAATGAAATTAGGGTTTCCACATGAAATGACGATTAGGGTTAAATGTTCCTACCTAACCCATTAAGGACTTAATCCATTAAGTCCAATATTGCCTTAGGTTAATTTTACAATGATTATTAATTAACATTTTCAGTTTAGTAATTAATTCAGGTGTGGGTCCCGATAGTTTCCCAAAATTAGGGTTTTATGCCATTAGGGTTTTCCAAACCCTAATTAGGGTTTCCAACCTAATACTAGCCCATTAGTCCATTGGTTGGGCTTTTAGGTCACATTGGGCCTTATTGGCCCATTAGGGTTCCATTGGGCCCACTAGGGTTTCATTGGGCCCATTAGGGTTTCATTGGTCCCACATTGTCCAAACATCCCTCAAACGAGGTCCAAACGTAATCAAAGCCCACCGCCACCCAACACGACGGTCGATGGCGGTAGGAGACAGAAACCACCACCTCATGGTGGTGGTTTGGATTTTCTCTATTATTATTTCGGCACCGAATACAGTTTACAACACCAAGACCAAACACACACAACACACTAAACTACACACATACTAATTAAACATCCACACACGCACATAGCCGCCCTATGGCGGCAGGCGGTGGTCAGAGGTGGCAGTAGGGGGCTGCAATGAGTTCCTTCCCGTTCCCAAAGGTTCCCAGATGTCCACAACCACGCAGCAGCGAACAAGACAGTTCATCAGCCTCCGACGATCACTCGTTGCCCACAGCGACTCCGGTAGCAGCACTGTGTCGGCGATGAACATGGCTAGGCAGCATCGTCGTTGACGACGCCAACGAAAGACGAAGGGGCATCGGTAAGATCTGAACAACATTGAAGAAGACCAATTGGAGCGGTCTTGACCTCTTCAGAATAGTCCAGTAGCAGCAAAGAAGCGATGATCGGTCCTCGTCGGCAGCTCCGACTCCAACAACGAAGGTGCAGCGGCGACTGGGGGAAAAAGGAACCCGACAGTGATGAAGGATCGCCCACTAGACTCCCAGTGGTCTTCAGCTTCTCCGGTCATGGTGGATGGATTCGTTGGTCTCGGTTAATCGGAACAAGCGACATGGTGGTGGCGCCGGAGTTGAGAGATAGAAGATGGTGGCCGGTTGAAGATGAGAGGGAGGTATAAGGGGAAGGTGACGAATGGGAATAGGGTTAGGGTTTGCGTGGGATACCAAACATTTAAATACCCGGCTCCATGCAAACTTATAGAGAAAATGACAGAACTAGTCCCTCTCATTCATTTCTCTTCAAACCAAGTACAATAATTACCATTTAAACCATGGCTCCTTAAAATCTTTCATAATAAATCTTGAAATTACGTTTTAACCCCTAGGGATTTAAATCTTGTCATTTGGCTTCCCGGAACCAACTCCCAGCTCATTATTATTCAATTTTGATCTCTAATAATATAAAATAATCAAAATAATTACTTCCCGGGGTTCCTGATTTATTATTTAATTACTCTTCTTAAAACAGGATGTTACAACTCTCCCCCACTTAAATTTGATTTCGTCCTCGAAATCGTTTCTTCTCATTCCTTACACGTCAAACAACTTGAACTACAATCCCGAGCTTCACCCTAGCCTTTCCAAGGCAACCGTAACCAACCTCACAGGATTCCAAGACCTGAAAATAAACAAATCCCTTGCAATATGATCACATTTACTCGACCCGTAACCTGAAGTCTCGAGATGGTCTGGCTTCTTGACATACCTCTCATACCAAATCATTGTTGTTGAGCCCAATCCACTTGTCTCTCATCTGACTATTCAACTTTTGATAACCTGGGGTTCCTACTAGAAGACAGAGTCACAGACCAAATTTCCCTTGCAATACACCTATACATGACAGAAGCTCTTTCGGAATACCGGATTCTCGCACGGTTGCTGAACCAACGAGCGATCTTACAGTCGCCTCACGCGATTTCTGAAAGAAACTTTGACTAGCAATAACTGCCTTAACTATATCGTCACTCATGGCTCCATCGATCCTTCTGGTCTAGCCGACCATGATAATCTGACAATCTGTCACCATCGAATCGAATACAAAAAGTGAACGCTACCAGAATATTGTAGTCTTACATCATGTCCGGTCTCCCAACGACCTATGGTTTCCTGATTCCAATTATGCTGTGGTCTGCCCACAATCATGCGAACTGGCCCACCCTGGCATAATCGTCTGAAACAACTCGCGAGTGCTACGGGTCCTCCCGTAGTCTCACACAACACTTCCCTCACTATCTGACCATTAGACCTAAAGGATTACATACAAAGTCTTCAACATGACTGGACCGCCTCACCGGGCCTTCAGCCTATCTGGACCACTCTTAGAACCTTCAGCAAGTCTGGACCGCCTCTCCGGGCCTTCAGCCTATCTGGACCGTTCCCCGAGCCTTCGGCCTGACTGGTACGCCCCACTAGCCTTCAGTCTATCCGGACCGCTCTAAGTCTGTTGTGCATAAACCCGGACCCATCCTGGTGCCCTTTCCCATATAGCGAGTTCTCCCCCACTCTTTCCGGAACTGTGGTCTGATCCCTGATCTGCGCATCTACTACCTATGCTAAATAACCCGCACACCAGTGCTGAAAGTACTGCCGAGTCCTGGAAGCTAACACAACCCTCAATCTATCAATCCAAAAACCCTCATAGTCGAGCACACAGTCGACCGAACCCCCGAACTGAACTAAACTCATGACTAGAACCCCAAACTGATTCTCCAAATTTTCCTATCAAGCAACGAGAAAACGCGATACACATGCTGGGGAGTTCTACCAAACTCCCAATTCACAAAACCCTCAAACCAAACAACCACTTGGGCCGCCTTTCTTCCTGACAAGGATGCAAAACTTATCCCAGTTTCGAAACGACTCTCACTTCCGAATCCCGGGACGATTCTCCCCCAATTAGATTCAACCAAGTCTTTACAGTACATGAAAATTTGAGAATTCCCAATCCTTCTCACTTTCCAACGATCAATCTGATGACAAACCAAACCTTCCCAACTAGTACTCCTTTACTAGCCAACCATAAATGATCACACACTTCTACGAACTAGCTGAACACTTCTTGAATCCTAGTGAAACCGACAGTCGCTAATACTTGAATTATCCCCCACTCAAAACCTGAAGTTAAAAGGTTGATGATCAAACTAACATCTCGGCAACGAGTTGCTTCCCTTGGCGCTTTCCCCCACCAATCAATAGCGGTTACTGAACTACTGTATCCTGAAAACGCTGAATAACCCTCCTGTGGGACCCTGTCCGCAGACCACCCACATGATACCTCTCTTCCCAATGTGCTCCAAACAAAACTCCTGCTCTCGGGATGAAGAAATCATATCATTCAGGGTCTCGCACCCTCACTCATTTACCCGTTCAATCGTCTCCCGCTGAACTGCAGTAGCTGAAACAACCTCTGCCCTAAACTGACTGCAAACTACTCCCAAGACATAGTCTCCAATCCCAAAACCACAACTGATCGCATAATCAGTCATTTCCGTCTGACACCAGAGATCCAAGGCGATCCAGACCTCACATGATACTTATGCCACATCGACCCACCCGCGCTTACAAGCGCTAAACTACTGTCGCCAATCCCAGCGACCAACTAAACCCGAGCTAGAATACAACCTGATCCTGGGGTCCCAATCCTGCTCACTCCTTCGAGCTCGAAAGCTGAAAGGGCACAATCCTTACCCTATACAACGACATTCCAGTCCATCAATTAACCATTCTACTTTCAGCTGCAAAACCCCAGCTGAACATAATCATCACTCCTTTCAGGAGTCCCCGCGACTCACATTTCGGCCTCGAGAAAAACCCCCAAAGCCTCAAATTTAGAAACTCATGTGCCAGCCTCTCCCGCTCATCCCGCGGAATGTAACGAGTACGGAACATATCCATGATCCAAGGTAACTACAATCCTCTGCTCATCATAGTATGTCCCAATAACAAGTCCCAGTACTGGAAAGCTCGACCAGCTCCTCCCCCTGCCGCTGTTGTAGCTATTGAAGCTCTTGCGGCAGCCGTCTCAGCAATGGCTGCATATCGCCTGTTGAACTACTCAACCATGACATTCTTGTTAGACCCAAAAATCTCCGGAATCTGACCCCGGACAATCCCCCCGACACGATCCTCTGATAATACTAGCCTATCCTGGCTGCCAGCTCCCTATCCTAATTTGAATCCGGTCACAAGACGTCTCGTAACCACCACTCTGACGATACATCAGAGAGATCTCGGATAATCCATATAAAAATAGGGAACTAACTCCGAACTAAACCCTAGGGGTTGTAACTTCCTTGCTACGTGTATGGGTTATGTGCTTTCATTAGTACGGGCCCATACTACATTCCACACCTACCCATATTTGTCTCAAGTATCACCACAACGCCCTAACTGAATACACAACATGGTGAGCGCTCAATCATCACTCCTAGAGGAATGCTGAATATCTTATAACTGGCCTCCCAGCCCCACACAACCCACCCATGAAACTTCCACCAATCCTGCAGCACCCGTGTATGCTAAACATACATAATGTTGGACCCTATAGATATTCGAATACCTGATCCTATCCTAAGCCCTTCATCAAACAAGAACGGGAAATAAGGCCAAACCAAACATTCTCAGCCTATAAGATCTTAATCATGTATAGAAGTGATAGATACACTAAGCAACTACATTAATGATGTCAATTTCATATAAGGAAAAACCCTAGGCTATCAGGCATCATATAATCAGGCAATTCTATCATGCAATTCCTGAAGATCCTTAGCATAGTACTAGCATGTTGTTCTAACCATAACTCATAATTCAAATAATCCGTAAGGTAATTTGGGGTCTATCCGCGAGCTTCGGCTGATCGTACACTTGCATCCTCCTTTTGTTAGTTTGAAAACATTTTAAGAAAATCGTTTTATAACCTTGTCCTCAGTTTGAGACTGGAGACACATGAGTGTTTCCTCCAATGCACTCAAACCAAGGCTCTGATACCAACTTGTAACACCCATAAAATATAAGCCAATTTAAAACTTTTTAAAACATTTAAAACCATTAAGTTATTACAATTTACTTTCAAAACAATTTAAACATCAGAGTATTCCCAGAATCAATCATGAAAATATAAGGAGGTGCACGATCATGCCTTCGCCTTCCCGTGATCATCAGAAAACCTGAAACAATAAGCGATAAATGTAAGCTCGAAGGCTTAGTGAGTTACCCCAAAAATACCAACGCCATACAGATATAACCAGATCATATAAACATATAAGCAAACAGCATGCATATGGCCAGAAAAGACCGGTCTCATTTATGTTTTTAAAATAATTTAAGAGTAAATCCTTTGATTTAAAAGAGTTGCGGAATTTGTTCCCAAACAAAATATGATAAAATAATATTTATCAAAGCATTTCGTAAAGAAATGTATTTTCATTAGATAATCAAAACTCAGGATGTCATGTTTCGATACAGACACAAAAGCATAAACGACATATTATAAGCCTTACAACAGTTATATACAACTACATGCCTATAAACCAAACAACTTGATGATTCATCCATCTTATGCCCTCGCGCCACTACCTGTAATGCAAATATGACTGAATGGGTCAGGATTGGGAGCCTAGTGAGCATATAGGGTTTTCAACCCACAATAAATAATTATATTTAATTTCACCAACCAACAATACCCCGATTACCCATTCCCGTAATCCTCACTTTACGTCCCTAAAACAACATCTATTACCAGAGACCTAATCTAGGATTTTCATCGGGACGGACATTACTACAAAGGGGTTTCCTTGAAAATAGATGTCCTAAAGGCAACCATGAGGGGGATAGATTACACCAGTGAACACATCGTTCACAACACCTACAAGTTATGAACCTGCCAGCGTTCCACTGGACTATCTAGAAAGAGTTTGTGGTCGTCATCTATACTCCGCTAGATGACTAGATCAACAACAACATCGAGGCCTCTCATCATTTTTATTTCATCACACATTACTATCTACCCAATTTCTACCCAACATATTTGTAGATAAAAATATAAATATAAATGCAACATAAAACATGTATAAAACATTCAACCAATACTCATTTCAAATAACACATAACATATAAACACATAACATGTATTTTATGGAAATACTTCGTATTTATGTGTTAGAAGAAAGCAACTACACACTCACTTGATCAGAAGATGATTGGGTAGCACTACAACTCTAAGAGTAGTATTTCTTCGGTGAAACCGGGAGCTCTTCACAAAAACCAGGCTTCTCGCAGGCAGAGTTTCGGCTCGGAAACTTTACTTCACGGGATCCTCGGGGCTTCGGGACTCGCTTCGGGTCTCAGGATGAAACCGAGGCTTCGGGGGTATAATTTGCACGTAGATCGATAAAATAAGGGTGAGAGAGAAGACATTTGGCAACCACAAACGGCTTCCCTTTGTTATTTATTTATAGGGTGAAGTTTGCCGCAAACGCAGGGCGTTCCTTTCGAACGCTGTGTGTAGGAGCGGGGTTCTGATCCTATCCCTTATCCATTGAGTCAGCATCGACGTGGCCAATATGGAGCCAAGCACTGAACGCGGGGCGTTCCCACTTTGGGATGCGTGCCTCGAACTTCAGAAATTCAAAATTTTCGCATACAATCAACGTTTTCAACATTCTTTATATCCACGCGTAGGTGAGATTATGCTCTACAACTTTCCTTTAGACTCCGTCATCTAATTCTGACTTTTATTTTTATTATACTATTTTTAGTAGGCCGGGACAGGAAAACTTCGTTATAAAATCATAACTTCTTCATACGACGTCCATTTTCGTCTGTCTTTTAACCATTGGACTACTATCGACGAGATCTTTGATCCTCGTTTAGATTGTTTCGGCTAGAAATCACTCGATCTCAATTCCGAAGTTCAGGCGCATACCGCTAAGTCGAAACTTAGAAAAATCATAACTTCCTCATAAGAAGTCAGATTTAGACAATCTTTTTATGCACACTTTTGTTTTAACGTACTCTACGAATTTCGTTTAGATCACTAAGGCTAAATGTCGCTCTATCGTAAATTCACTATTTACGTCACGTAGTGTCGTACCGGTTCTGTCGCGAAACTTCGACAGGTCATAATTTCTTCGTTATAACTCGGATTTCGGCATTCTTTATATATTCGGAAACCTTGCCACGACCACTACCACATCCTTCATAGATATCGGGCTTATCTAATATTTTATTTTATCGCTTATGTTTATTCTTAATTCAATTTAGCAACACAACTAAACATAAAACACATAATAGTCAAATAATACATTCTTATTATTTCAAAATGAGTTACGAAGGCTAACGTAGACTATTACATCATCACTAATGCCTAGCTTGGAAACATGGGCGTTACATAATGAGCCATCAGTCTGACTAGACAGAATCCTGGTCCTCAGTGTATCTGGACCGCTCTCCGAGCCCTCAGCACATCTGGATTGCCCTCCTCGGGGCCTTCCGCCTATCCAGACCGCTCACTAGGCCTTCGGCCTGACTGGATTTGCCCGAACCGGGCCTGCAGTCTTCCCGGTCCGCCCAGGGTGTCTTGGCCTACTACACACAGTAGAACCTGCCTCAACCCTTTCCCCAAACCAAAAAACATGTACACATACATATAATCAAGTAAACATGCAGATCTAACATATCACTAACATGACAACCATTACCGATCTAACCGATCAATAACATAGCAACCATCCTATAACCAGGATACCGATCTAACCGATCGCTAGCATAGCAGCCATCCTAAAGCAGGATGAAATCTAACATAGCAACCATCCTAAACCAGGATGTAATCTAACATAGCAACCATCCTAAACCAGGATGAAATCTAGCATAGCAATAACATAGCAACCATCCTAAAGCAGGATGTAATCTAACATAGCAATAACATAGCAACCATTCTAAACCAAGATGTAAATCATAAAGGGTCGGCCTTGGTGCCGTAGACCTTGTTGATATAGTGAGGAGAACTCACCTGGTGATGCTGAAGTCCCGCATATAAAACTCCAAATGCTGGTTGACAGATTCCCGAACTGTCAACATCAAACAATACCCAATTAATAATTAGGTTCCAAGCCCAAGGTCCAACTCACACTACAAAAGCCCAAAAGTCAAATAATGGGCCAAACCCCAACATATGGCCCAATTTTCCAAATTGGGCACAGACCTCTACATGGTCTTTCCTTAAGGCCCATCTAATTATTCTATTCCAAACTATAAGTATTCCCATGGCCCAATATAACGTAATCATCAAGGCCCAATTATGGCCCAATTTTCCAAATTGGTCCCAAGTCCTTCAAATAGGCCTTATCCTAAAGCCCTTCTAGTTATTTTGGTCCATTTACTTATTCTTGGAAAGCCCATTCATAGTACAATCACCAAAGCCCAATAGAAAGGCCCAACTCAAGGCCCAAATGAAATTAGGGTTTACAGATGAAATGACGATTAGGGTTAAATGTTCCTACTTAACCCATTAAGGACTTAATCCATTAAGTCCAATATTTCCTTAGGTTAATTTGCCAATGATTATTAATTAACATTTTCAGTTTAGTAATTAATTCAAGTGCAGGTACCTATAATTTCCCAAAATTAGGGTTTTATGTTATTAGGGTTTCCAACCCAATACTAGCCCATTAGTCCATTGATTGGGCTTTTAGGTCACATTGGGACTTATTGACCCACTAGGGTTCCATTGGGCCCACTAGGGTTTCATTCGTCCCATATTGTCCAAACATCCCCCAAACGAGGTCCAAACGCAATCAAAGCACACCGCCACCCGACACGGCAGTCGGTGGCGGCAGGAGGCAGAAACCACCACCTCACGATGGTGGTTTGGAGTTTCTATATTATTATTTCGGCACCGAATATAGTTTACAACACCAAGACCAAACACACACCAACACACTAAACTACACACACATACTAATTAAACATGCACACACGCACACAACCGCCCTATGGCGGCAGACGGTGGTCGGAGGTGGCAGTAGGCGGCTGCAATGTGTTCCTTCCCGTTCCCAAAGGTTCCCGGATGTCCACAACCACACATTAGTGAACAAGACAGTTCATCGACCTCCGCCGGTCACTCGTTGCCCACAACGACTCCGGTAGCAACACTGTGGCGGCGGTGAACTTGGCTAGGCAGCAACAACGTTTACGGCGCCAGCGACAGACGAAGGGGCATCGGTAAGATCTGAACAAAATTGAAGAAGAGCAATTGGAGCGGTCTTGACCTCTTCGGAACAGTCCAGCAGTAGCGAAGAAGCGACGCTCGGTCCTCGTCGGCAGCTCCGACTCCAACAACGAAGGTGCATCGACGACTGGTGGAAAAAGGAACCCGACAGCGATGAAGGATCGCCCGCTGCCCCCGGTGGTCTTCAGCTTCTCCAGTCATGGTGGATGGGTTCATTGGTCTCGGTTGATCGGAACAAGCGACATGGTGGTGGCGCCGGAGTTGAGAGATAGAAGATGGTGGCCGGTTGAAGATGAGAGGGAGGTATAAGGGGAAGGTGACGGTTGGGAATAGGGTTAGGGTTTGCGTGGGATACCAAATAGTTAAATAGCCGGTTCCATGCAAACTTATGGGGAAAATGACAGAACTGGTCCCTTTCATTCCATTCTCTTCAAACCAAGTCCAATAATTACCATTTAAACCCTGGCTCCTTAAAATCCCTTCATAATAAATCCTGAAATTACGTTTTAACCCCTGGGGATTTAAATCTTGTCATTTGGCTTCCCGGAACCAACTCCCAGCTCATTATTATTTAATTTTGAGCTCTAATAATATAAAGTAATCAAAATAATTACTTCTCCGGGTTCCTGATTTATTATTTAATTACTCTTCTTAAAACGGGATGTTACATTACATAACCTTAGATTAAAATATTCAACCCTACTACAGTTTGACTCACACAAGACTTGTGCAATAGGACCAAATCCTTCACTCTAAAAATATATAACCCATGTAGTATGTGACATAACGTATTCAATTAGTATTTCATTCACACCCGAAAGATTCCTACAACAATAAGTAAGAAACTCTCTAGGAATAAGGCATCATACATCAGACAATTTTATATGCAATTCTTGAAGACCCCTACCCTACAACTAGCATGTTGTTCTACCATATCATAACAAATAATAGTGTGGGTAACTTGGGGTATACTTTCTTGCTTCGGCTGATCGTACACATCGCATCCTTCCTTGGTTACTTTTGAAAACAATATTTGAAAATCATTTTTTTTAATTATTTTGAAAACTTTTACAGATCCTTATTTTGAGAATGGATTAACACGAATGCTCATCCAATTCTCTTAAACCATAGCTCTGATACCAACTTCTAACATCCCAAAAATCATAGAAATTTGAATTTTTCAAAAACAACTCATTAACCATAAAGCGTTTACAAAAAGACCATTTTTTGAAAAGTATAATCATAATCAGAGTATCCCAAGATCCAATCTCATAAAAAACAGGAAGATGTACACGATCACGCCTTCGCTTTCCGATGATCCTCTGAAGTACCTGAAATAATAAACCGAAAGTATAAGCCAAAGCTTAGTGAGTTCCCCCAAAGTACCACCACACAACATGACAAACAACAACATGTAAATATGGGACTTCATCATGACTGGACCACCTCACAGGGCCTACAACCTATCTAGACCGCTCTCTGGGCCTTCGGCCTGACTGGACCACCTCGCAAGACCTACAGCCTATCCGGACCGCCCCGGGTATCTTGGCCTTCAGCACAAAGCAGGACCTCCTCAACCCAACCATAATATGTCGACATATACAACATATAAATATAAACACATCCATCAAATACAGGTAATAATACATATCTACTAATATATCATATAACCAACATAACATCATCTTATATACCCGGATACATAACCTAGTGGGCCAAAATTGATGCCTTCGAACCATAAGTGCAGTGAGGAAAACTCAAATCTCAATCCGAACAAATCGTAGAATAGGTCTCTACTCTGACTATCAACTCTACCCGTCACCTATTCATCAAATAGTGACCAATCTCAAATAAAACTCAAAATACCCAAAATATCCTTGGGTTAAACTTAGTCAAATTCAACGATCAAAGTCAAAGTCAACTACAGCAGGTCGCCATTTCTTGGTGTGGCCACTAAATGACAAAACAAGCAAGTCTTAGCCCAACCGCCATGCCGTAGAGACCTAGGCTACGTTGTGGTCACTGGGCCCTCAACAACTTAATGTATTAAGTCGATTTCTTTGATATTAAGGGCTCTAGATCCGAGATCTGGTCCATTTTAAGATCTAAGTGGATAAAGTTTCCAACTATATCCCTTTAGACTCTTTAAGGGATAGAGATCCCATTTCAAGATCTAAATAGGGCAAAAACATAACTTGGCTTAGCCCATTAAGCACTTTCTCGTAAAGACTACTAGATCCCCATTTCCAAAACATTTCTAGCATCAAATAACAACATAAAAATCCTTACTTTCTAGACATGCATTTCCAATTCATGTCTTGGACTCTATTAGGTGAAAATGAAGGGTTTTGTCCAAATCATCCATGTATGATGCTAAAACTCAATATTACTCTAGATCCAAAGCATCAAAAATCCCAAAATGACCTGGAGATTCATAAAGTTGCAAACTTTATGATATCTCACCACCCAATAATCAAGGACGTGAAGATTAAGGCATAGAAACCTAGATCTATTCACAACAAACCAAAAAACTTGGAACTTGGGGACTTACAAGAGTCCAGAAGAAGCACAATAAGATGATGCAAAGAGTTTCTTGTTGAATCGAAGTCTAGAAGTCACCCATTTCTTCTTCTAATCCCTAAAAATCAACATAAAAATCTTAGAGAGCAAAAATGGAGATTACGTTTTGCTTGGAGGTTGCGTGAGTGTGATGGAGGCTAAGGGTGAGCAACTCTAGCCATCACATTCACCTAAATAGGGTGCAAACCACGGATATTAGCGTTTCTCATAAAATAGCTGCCATGTTGTAGCTATAGGTTGCCACGTCGTGGCGGTCATTTAAAACTTGCGATACATCGACCATCACCACATCGTGGTCACCTTCACCACGACATGGTACCGCTCAAAATCCAAATTACATTAAATTTAAATACCTCCAAGAATCTGGATATTACATATTGCTTATAAGAGAGATATTTGTATATTGTGAGTTTTGATATATATATATATATATATATATATATATATATATATATGTGTGTGTGTGTGTGTGTGTGTGTGTGTCTTTGTGTGTGTGTGTGTGTCTTAAATGTGACTCGGGCATTTGAAGCATTCTTATGGAACATTTGAAGCACTTGGAACTCAATGGATCACTTGGGTTTCATGGAGCATATGACAAAGGAACGGGTCATCTGAGAAGGGAATGGATCGTTTGACATAGAAACGAATCAAGTGCCAAAGGAACGGATCATATAGAAGGGGTTTGGAGCACTTAGGAATGATATAGAGCAACACATGAACTTGTTATGCCAAATGATGAAGTGTTGGGCCAAGAAGGATGTTGTTGCGCCAAGGGCATTCCTTCTTGCTCCAAGCATATCCCTTTTGTGCCATGAAGAAGCCTTGTTGCGCCAAGTAGGTTCTTGTTGTGCCAACTATGTACTTGTTGCGCCAAGATGGTCCTTGTTGCGCCAAGGTGATGACGTTGCTCCAACATAGAAGTTCTTACACCACTCTTGATGCCTGTTGCGGCATCCTTGCACATCTTGCGCCATCAAGGTGTAAGATGGGCCATTTTGGTTCCTTGATGAGCCATGGTATCGCTGATGATGAAGTATGCTATGAAGTCATCTATGATGCTCAAGATCGTTCAAGAATGCTCAAAAGTTGGTATTGCTCAAGTATACACCATGTTGTGTCACCATGATGGATGTTGGGCCATTAGTGTTCATGATGTGCCACTTGTACATCATGATTCTCCACTATGGCACAAGGTGCTCCATCATGTGCGTTGTTGATGCTTATGGGTTGTATGACATGGAAGATTGTTCTAGAAGATGCTGCATGGCGGATATGATTAGTTTTCACCATTCATAGGCCTATATGCCAATGGGCTTGGTACATTAGGGTTTTAGGTTTGATCCCTCAAGTATAAATAGGGATGCATGCAGAGTCGTTTAAAGTGTCTAGTGTCTTGTATCTTCTATCCATAGTGAATAGGGAGAATCTCTAGTGAATTGAACTTGTATCCTCTATTTGAGCACTCTAAAATAAAGAATACTCCCCTCTTGCCCGTGGACATAGGTCACTTTGACCGAACCACGTAAATATTGTGTATTTGTGTGCTTATAGTTTTTCTTGTTATCCGCATTACTTCCTGACAAGGGTCATCAGAACTTGGCAAGTGGCATCAAATTTGTTCTAAGTCTTGACAAGTATCTCCTGTTTTCCCTAACATTATATGATACAACATTGTGGGATAGAAATGCCTATGTACTCATCAGGTTTCCCAACCTGACCCACTCACCTTGTTTGTATCATTGGTAACGGTATAAAGGTACATACACAAAGAGATATTCAAGGAGATGTTAACCTTTAGTATATTGAGACATTGTAAGTCTTTGTTTATGTTTATGTTTTGTATCAGTTATGACATCCCGAGTTCTAAAAATATAAACAAAACACATTTCTTCGAAAATGCTTTGATAATATTATTATCATGTTTTTGGGACAAATTTGCATAATTAATCTTTTTAAAAGAATATTCAGATTTAATAATCATAAACAAATCGGTCTTTTTTGACCGTAAAAATAGGGATGTCACATCGTGATTTTTCTCAAAGTACGTTGCCTCTACTATTTAACTTACGTAACTTGAATCCCGTTCTTTGTCACGTCGCAACTATAGTAAAATGTAGTATTCTTATGTTTTAAGACTTACAACTACCACTTTTACCTTATTCTTCCCTAACACTTTTTTTTAACTTAAAATACAAAATTTTCTTACCATAATTCTATTTATACATACACTCGTACACAAATACATGTTATAATATAAGTCTTTAGAAAAACAAGCATAACATTAAGGTGTGGGATCACATGGAAACTTGAATTTAAGAATTACTACACTTGAAGGTAAGTAAATATATAGATTGCATGTCTTTACAAATCATTTGATGGGTTTTAGCCAAAAGACATCCTATGTGCTCATGCAAACCCTAAAGCTTGGATCTAGGTTTCTCTATTGTACATGCTTTTAATCCAAGACTTAAAACCCTAATTCTAGCATACAAGTAATCATATTAGCATAAGAAATAGGTTTATATGTTACCTTGATTGTTATGTAGTAATAACAATCACAAATCCTTCTTGTATAGACTTTAGAAAGCTTAGAGTAACAAATGTCACTCCTCTAATGGCTCACAAACACCAAGAGCAAAAGGATGAAGAGGAGAAGAGAAGGAACTGCCCAAAACCGTGTGGAAACCCTAGAGGATTAGTTCACCACGTTTTTGAGGCTTAAGGGTACTATTTATACATGTAGGCTATTAGGGTTTTGAACTAGGAAACCCTAATTTGGATGCTTAGGCCCTAAGCAACCCATGGACCCTTTCTTAAAGGCCCTTGGACGATTTCTAATGGGTTTCCCCATAGAATTTGTCCAACCTTAAATAATAAGGTAATCCATAGCCCAATTGTAATTATCTTATAATTACAATTCCAGTCCCTTAAGTTTAATTAATCTCTTTTAGCCACAAACTTAATTCTAATTAATTCTTGACTAATATTAATTAAACAATATGATTTCTCCTGTAATATATTATTCTCATAATATATTAATAAATCATATTTAATCCTTTTTCTCCATAATTCATCCTATCAAGATGCTTTGGTGAAGGCAACCCAAAAGGACCATGCACCATCGGTTCAAGTACATACCAAAAATAGTTATGGACTTAGACACTAATCCAACAGTCTCCCACTTGGATAAGTCTAATAACTATTATGCGTATGACTTCAGATCCTGATCTGCAATCTTAGCTTTCTAAATCCGCTGTCAACTCTGATCTTATCAGATACGCGTGTCCTTTAGATAAGGGATCATATATTCCTCCATTCTAGATATTATCTTATAGACTGAGACATGGATCTAAATCATTCTCTCTGTCTATGTGCTGTTTCCCGAATTCAGATTTATGACGACTAACAACAGACTACAATTGAACACATCAATTTAGTCCCGGCTTGGCCAAGCGCTTAGGTGCCATCACTAAATCATCGAGGGGCCCACATATATCGCTTTTATGACAACTAACTAGTTTGTTTACATATTATCAATGTGCAACCAATTTGAAAGATACAACTCACACATCTCGGTTTCAAGAATATAAGATGTTATCGTCTCACCAATCACTCGTGATAAAATCCATGAAGTGATCCAAGTGAGCGTGGGTTTAATCCAATGATCAAACTCATATTCATAAGCACTCATGAACGTTGCAGCAAACAATTGCTTATGTCTAACACACTTTAGACAATCCACACACCAATTCACGACAGTCTTCATTCATACCTACTTCCAACATATGAACGACTGTGGTCCGTTTGAATAATATGACTGTTCTTAATCAATTAAATTATTCAGGAAGTCAAAACATGCAAGGTGAAACACAATGATAATACTAATCACATATGGCCTCAAACCTTTGAGTATAAATAAAACACCTTTTATTTATCACCATATTGATTACTCATTATTTGTCATTTCAAATGATCAACTTCTTTACTTGAATTATTACACCACTTGTCCCATGCTCTTAGCATGCACACAATGTTTTCTTATGGTTCTAACTTTGTGAAATAGATCAAATGAACACATTACCAATCATACTCATTTCACAATTCCCAATTCCTATCACAAGTGTAAGAATATCAAATTCTTACCACTTATAGAATATGTTAGATTCTAACATTTTATGCAATGATCCTTTTGTAATGTCACTGCACTAAAGTCATAATGACTATTGCCAATGAAATTACAAAGTCCTCTATCGGAGATTGTTACAAGACAATTCCAAAGATGTGATGTCTCTCACTCAAAGTACATTCCTTTGAACATCATTTTGCATAAAATTTCTAATCTAGACATTGATTCTCAATATCCAATTCCCAATGTGGAAACCTTTCCATACTTACCATCTGACAACTCATTTTCAATAGAATCTTATCTATTCATAATAATGTCGATATGGTCCATCCAATATCATGCTTCCAACTACTCATAAGCGACCAATCCTCGGCGAACTTTGGATTGTCCTTTGATAGTTGTTTAATTATCTTAGTCAAAACCGATTCTTGTCCTTTTTCCCTCTAAATGTGCTAGACATTTGGAAAAATTTAGAATGGTCAAATATTATAGCATTCGCAATCGATCCTATACCCGAGGCATATGGGACACGATGCATAATGTCTTACATAAAGAATTGATACTTTATCAATCTTCTGCCATAATATTTTTTGTGCTACGTTCTCATAATTCGAAATATGAAAAGGAATGTCGTAATTATAATCGAAATTTAAGAACGCACTATGTATCCTTTGACTAAATTTATTAAAATTTCTTAATCTAAGCTTTAGATTTTAAAACGAAGGACAATATTCTCTCCCTTAATTATAGAAAAACAACTTTACACCCTTACTACTTTGCAAAGTATAACTCTTGTTTTCTATAATTAATATTGCTAACTTGCAATACTTGCCTTAATAATCATATAATCATAACATTTATGCTCCCACTATCATGACGATTATAATAAACATAACACTTATGCTCCCACTAGCTTTGACACGTATTCAGAAAACAGCTTAACTTACAGAAAAACAATACCTATTGAATTTCTTAAGTTCATGTTTCTAATACTTAATGCTTTGATAATCCTTTATCAAGGTTTCTTAATCTCATACACCTTTATCCAAGATAGCTCATATGTGTCATAAACAATTAAGACTAATTTCTAAAACTCACAATTCGAATCATGGAGAGGGATACCGTATCCATAATCAAATTTGAGAATGCAATTTTACATTTGCTATCTTCTTAAAATATCTCTTAGTGAAAGCATTTTCTCACAGTCATTTTCATGAAGGAGAAAATCTTATGACACTTAGATTCTAATGGTGTATGTGTTCCTATCCTTGTGAATTTGTCAAAAAAACAAAGTTTTACAACAAATTCAAACTCTTATGAACCGAACTTTCTTAATCTTGATCTCTTGCCTTATGGTAACACGGTTACCCACCATGTCTTCCAAGTAGTTAAGAAACTCACCCTATCCCATCAATGTACTTTTCATTGATTAAGGTGCTTGCCTTTTATGCATTCAATGAGAACTCATAGGACTCATATGTATAATTAACTCAATTGGAATGGCACAGAAAATAAGATAATGTCAACACGATAGGTTATAAACCTCAAGTCGTGTGCTAGTGATGATCGATAAGGTTTATTTTGATTAGTTCTTGAAACCTTGAAGACCATTAAGACTCCCACTGACTCCTTGACATATAAGATTCTCTTGTCAATGAAACATTTCTTAACAAACAAATATTCAAGAGTTAGTGTAGTTTTATCAACACTTCACAAAATTTGTCCTAGTTGATCTTTGTCTTATCCAAGACATCACAACCTTCCACATTTGGTGAATGTTATAAAACTTCTTAAGACTTGTCACTCAATGTCACAATCTTAACTCTAAGACTTGTTTTTGGAACAAAGTATGATTGACTTCTTGATTTAACCATTTCTTCAATTCTTGATTCCTCTTATTAGACATACAACTGTACTAAGACTCACGTAGAGGATCAATTGAGATATGGTTCTTAATCATTAAGACCTATCATAAAACATAATAAAAGGTACTCTCCCTTCTTCTTAGAATAGAGAAACTTTTATCTTTTTGCCCACTTGATTCTTCTTACTCGTTCTGCTATTGATTTAAACTCTTTCAATCAATACAGAATTACACTTAATCTTATAATTATAATCGTATTTACTAAACCTTTAGTAAATCATGACGAATATCTTTGTTACTCTTGTGGTGGACTTGATCAACACACAACTTTGTGTACTCGATCTCCTAGTCCTTCACTTGACACTTTGTCAACGAATTAGTCTAATTTCCAAATATGAAATTTCTCATTCATCATGCAACCAAGTTGCATGATTCCAAGTTTCTGTCCAATTGAAACTTGGGTGATGAGAAACTCTCCCTTTATGGTAAATTCTCGACATTTCCACATAATTAGGAATCAAATCCATTATTGCTAATAATAGAAACATTCAAAACATCAATTTTTCATAGACGCCATCGCAAGGATAAATAAATAATATAAAATCAAAATTTTATTTTATTGCGGAAAAATTTGTCCTTACAATGCAATTCTTTGAAAAACTATGCTAATACATATTTCTTAGCAATCTTATTCTAACTCCAAGTAGTAGCTCAAGAATCTAATCTTCAAGTAATGCGATCGAAATCCATTTCTTCACGATTAGATTCCGCTCACATCTTCCCTTAAGTTTCCTCTCTTTTCTTTGATTCTACAAAACATCAAATGTAATCTTATCACATCATGTATTAAGAATCTAGAATAGGAACTTAAAAGATTTAGTTAATGGAATTTACCTAAAGCAGAGCCATACGGTTTGACTCTCCGATCTCTTAGATCTCTTAGGTAAATAGGGCAGCTTCGTCTCCAATGCCTCTTCTCTTTGGCAATAAAAGCAAATTGACTCTTTTGGAATAGCACATGGAACTACTTCAGGCTTTGCCTTTCTCTAATGATCAAACTTTTCGATCATGGCATGCCTTTCGTTTCCATTGCCTATATCCATTGAAGTTTGGGAGTTTGATTTACCAGAAAAATTTGCTCGATCAGCTCGCCAAATCATTTATGATTCAGCAGCTATAAGCAAATAGGTCAAATCAATGAGGGTCACGTCACGATCCATCATATAGTACTCTCTAACGAACTCACTATATGATTCAGGAAGCTACCGAAGAACCCAGTCAACAGCCAACTTACCTGAAATCTCGACACCCAACATCCTTAACCTTTCAATGTGTGACTTCATCTCTAAGATGCGTACACACACAGTTTTCCCATGTTTACTTGCCAAAAGGGCTTGAGTGAGATCGAACTTTTCAAGCCTTTGAACTTGTGGGTTAGGGAGAATAATTGGAGGAGGTGGAGGAAGTGAAGCATGATTTCTTGTTCCTCGATCGAATCATGGAATATCATCTTCATGTGGAATGCTTGTTCCACTGGATTTGGGAAGACCATAGTTGTCGTACTTTGACATCTACAAAACGGGAGAAAGCAAATTCAAGTTAGTTGGTTTATTGAGTCCTTAGTAAATCACCCAAATGATATACTAAGGCTAGGACCCAGCACAATATTCTACAACTCGGGAAAGGGATGCCGTAACCCTAATTGCAGAATATTTGAAGGTAAGTGAATGACGATTCACTAATTTTCCACCATCAAAAACGAAAAAGAAATTTTAAGTCTTAAATCTATGAAAACTCCTAGATCCTTTGAGACTCATTGAACATTTCAATGGCATGTTTAAATCTCGATATTCCCCTCTAGTTTGTGACTGGGATGCCGAGGATCATAAAGCGGGTGTGAATAACCATGCAAACTTACATGGTGCCCTCACATATTACAATCACCTATTCGATGTGCCGATAAACCACACACGCTCCACCGAACTATGACAAACATTGAGTCACCCTTTGATACCCTTGCTTAGAACCATTTAGTGTGCCGGTTAACCACACGCGCTCCACTAACGTCTTCGCAAGGGCACAAAGTGTAATTTCATGGGATTGCATCAATTCACTTTTGCCTAAGGTAACTAAGATTGGGAATTTTATGAAAGCATTTAGTTACGTTTATACTTCATTATACTTATAATGGAAGGTTTATGTCCTATCCTACCCGTTCGGCTAACGACCCTCCACTAGTCAAGAGTGCGGTGGGTAAGAGTGGATACCCATTCAATCGCCATTTTATAGGCAATTTCCTTAAACACCCCTTATAGACCAGCTTCGTGAATGAGTCCTACTAACGGTAAGACTGACTTTTACTCATACATATATATAATGTTAGACTTTTAATGTTATATATAGTATAGGGTGTATTTTACACTTTTAAAATACTAGGTGTTATAATTGAATAATTATACTTTTAATTTAATTAAATTGTACACCAAAACTATACGGATTTATTAAATCTCCTTTAATTATACACCTTAATTAATAAATAAAACCATAAGGGTGTGAGTTGAACTTTTCAAAACTATACTAGGGTTTTAGAACTTAACATTCCTAAATTAAAACTTTTAATCAACTTTTAAATTCCAAAACTTGAGGGAAAGTTTTGAAACTATTCAAAACATTAGGGTTTCAACTATTTAAATTTCAAAACAAAACTATTAAGTTCAAATTTAAACTATAAAACCTAAAGGGGAAAATTGAAACTTTTCATAACACAAGGATCAAATAACAAATAGTATAATTTAAACAAATAATTTCATCATTTATCTTTATTTGACCTAATTTCAATTTCTTGCAAAATAAGTTACACAATTAATACAAATAATCAAACTTAATCATATAAGGAAGTAATTATCTAATTAATTGGTAAATATCTTTTGTTTAATCAAGGATATATCCAAAATATGATTAAAATTCGAATTTTAATGATCCATAACAGTTAAGGTAAGTATCCAAGACCAAAACAGCAAGAAATCCCAAACATGCCTCTTTCTGACGCTCGAACTCGCCGAGTACCACACTGTACTCGCCGAGTTGAGGCCTACTCGCCGAGTACACTGTGGTACTCGCTGAGTTCATCAGGCAGGGAGGCCAAAATTCGATTTGTGCAACACATAAAGCATCAATACAATAGAAACCAATCTAGGCTCTGATACCACTGATGGGTTTTAGCCAAAAGACATCCTATGTGCTCATGCAAACCCTAAAGCTTGGATCTAGGTTTCTCTATTGTACATGCTTTTAATCCAAGACTTAAAACCCTAATTCTAGCATACAAGTAATCATATTAGCATAAGAAATAGGTTTAGATGTTACCTTGATTGTTATGTAGTAATAACAATCAAAAATCCTTCTTGTATAGACTTTAGAAAGCTTAGAGTCACAAATGTCACTCCTCTAATGGCTCACAAACACCAAGAGCAAAAGGATGAAGAGGAGAAGAGAAGGAACTGCCCAAAACCGTGTGGAAACCCTAGAGGATTAGTTCACCACGTTTTTGAGGCTTAAGGGTACTATTTATAGATGTAGGCTATTAGGGTTTTGAACTAGGAAACCCTAATTTGGATGCTTAGGCCCTAAGCAACCCATGGACCCTTTCTTAAAGGCCCTTGGATGATTTCTAATGGGTTTCCCCATAGAATTCGTCCAACCTTAAATAATAAGGTAATCCATAGCCCAATTGTAATTATCTTATAATTACAATTCCAGTCCCTTAAGTTTAATTAATCTCTTTTAGCCACAAATTTAATTCTTATTAATTCTTGACTAATATTAATTAAACAATACGATTTCTCCTTTAATATATTATTCTCATAATATATTAATAAATTATATTTAATCCTTTTTCTCCATAATTCATCATATCAAGTTTCTTTGGTGAAGGCAACCCAAAAGGATCATGCACCATCGGCTCAAGTACATACCAAAAATAGTTATGGACTTAGACACTAATCCAACATCATTTTGAGATATGTTGCTTCAAAACTATATCTATATACTCTTGATTGTTATGTGGATACTATATGTACTTGTTTTATGCATGAAGTTTATTTTTCAAGAATATATCTTTGTAAATATCGAGTGGATTCAACACTTCTTTTAGCATCTTATGTGTAGATATCACCTAGGATTAGGTTAAGATAGGTGTGATGTTCAGATATTGACAAATGTGAAAACCTTTCCTCCTTGTATGGTAGATATGGGCTTATTAACAAACTAAAACACTTTTAGTCTTTCTAAGTTAGTTGTGAGCTTATTGTAAGCTATATACGAGCTTACTTGATAATGGGAATAATTTCCCTCTTATTATGCTAGATATTAGATATTGGCTTACTTGACAATCGAAACATTTTCCCTTTTAACAAGTTAGATGTGAGCTTATTTTCCCCTGTTAAAAAGTGATGTTTATTAAGAGTAGATACTTTGGCTGGGATTTTGGATGTATATGAATTGTGTTGTTTGGGTTTGGAAATGATTATACATATGCTTCTTAATCTATTCATATTATGTTATAAAAGATTTAGAATGATTTTGAGAATTATGACTTAGGAATGGAATTATTACGAGCATTCATTTCCCTTCCAAAGCCTAGTTCTAGTTTTTCTCGCTAGCCATCAACCTAACATTACTATTTTGACATGTAATCGCATATGAAAATAAAGACTATAGTTAGAGGTGACGGATTAGATTTTTACAAGGTTAGATATGTTCTAGTGGTTCATTCTAAACTTTTGTTTTATTGTGATTGTGTTCTATATATATTAATATATGTGTATAATATTCATAGATAGACCTTTTATATGTATTGCTTATTAGTCAACCCATGTTTTGTACTTAGCCCAATACTATTGTACATGTATTTATTTGGAATAATGGAATACGACTCATTATGGGAGAATACCATTTGTAACATGGTATCATAGAACAAAACCCTAGCCATATTCCTTTGACGTTCACTCCTTCGCTACACATTCTTCCTCTGTTCTTTCTGATTCTTCTCATATCTTCTTGTTTCTTCTTCTATTAGCTCCATGGTGACAAAAGCAGCCTCCTCCAATCCGAAGACTAATCCCACATACAAGATTTATGGCATTACAAACATAAAATCATATGTT